>NC_141552.1:29815000-30497500 GCF_021556685.1 Rattus norvegicus
TTTCACAGGTTCTTTTTTTTTTTTTCCCCGAAGCTGGGGACCGAACCCAGGGCCTTGCGCTTGCTAGGCAAGCATTCTACCACTGAGCTAAATCCCCAACCCCTCACAGGTTCTTTAGGTCAGAAATTTGATTACGCAAAAAATAGTGTGGTATTGGTTCAGGAATTTCTCTTGAGGTAACAAGCCCGAGGTCAGCCAGGGGGACGTGACCAGTCATGTGACCACTTGACTGAAATTGGATGCTCTATTTCCAAGGTGGTATGTTCATATGACTATTGGTAGGAGACCTCAGTTCCTCACCACGGGGACTTCCCCCGAGGGAGCTTGAGTGGCCTCACGGTATAGCATGGTGGCTGGCTTCTCAAAACCAAGTGTCCCAACGAGAAACGAAGTGGAAGCCACAGGGCCTCAGAAGTCCCACAGAATCATTCGATCAAAATCTCTTATTTTTCTTTTGCGGTGACAGAATTCAAATAGCCTAGTCCTCATAAGTGTTACGTACACTCTGAGCTAGGTCTCCAGACCTAGATGTTTGATATGAGAGGGGGCTCTTCAAGGGTATGAACACGAGGAAGTGGGGGTCACTGGAGGTCAGTAACTAATATTGCAAATGGAAGGCATTGTGCACTATCTGTGTCGCTACCCCAGCTCTCTGTATCCTCCCATCTCTTCACCTAAGCCGCAGATGGCCCACCTTTCAGCATCCCCGAGGTTTCTTTGTCCGTATTCACAGATGGCTCCGTCACCAGAGCAGCACACAACGTACCTTCTGCACTGAAGGCTTGAGAGACTCTGGGCCGCACCCTCTGCTGTGTCATTCTGGTCTCTCTATCATTGTGTTGGTCCTAAACGCAGTGCCCTAAATGTCCCTCACTGCAGCGTTTACCTTCCTAGCTGCCCCATTATTAAAATTAGCTGTGTGCCTTTGGAGAGCTTCCCAAACCTCTCTGAGGTTATCATTCTTCTGCTATAAACTGTGGATGGCCAGGTACCTGTTCCCTCCCCCGAGAGTTTCTTTTTCCAGAGATTTTATTAATTCATGGGTATGAGTGGTCTGTATGTATGTGTGTATGTATGTATGTGTGCGTGTATGTATGTATGCATATCGTGTGCATGCCTGTTGCTCACTGGGGTCAGAAGAGGGTACCAGATCCTCTGGGCCTAGACTGACAGATGTTGTAAACTGCCATGTGGGGGCTAAGAATGGAATCAGAGTCCTCTGCAAGAGCAACGTGAGTCCTTAACCATTGAGCCATCTCCCAAGCCTCAGGCCTGCCAAGCGGAAGGAGGAGAAGGTGAGCTTACGTGTGACAAGCACTTTGGACAGTCCAAGGCATGGAGGACGTACCAGCAACATTCCCTCTGTGCTGTCTTATGAGCACTGTGTTCTCCTGGACTAAGAGGTTTTGTTTTTCCAAAACATTTCCTCTCAGAGATCCCAAGACCTGTGTGCAGAAGACGCTGTTCAGGCTGAGCCCCACCCCCACCCCTTCTTCATTTGGTTGCCTGACATGGCTCTGGTCAGAGCTTCACTGTTGTGGCCTCACCAAACCCCTTCATGAGCATCAGAGGAAGTGAGACAAAGCTTTTCTGAGCAACTGGAGCCACATTTTCTCGAAGAGAGACCTGGTGCTGCCAGGAAATAAAGCTACAAAGACAGGGCACGGGAGTCAGGGCCTCAGAGGGAAGGTTGTGTGCAGCGATGACAGTCAGCCGCAACTTGGTTTTATTATGGGTGTACACACACACACACACACACACACACACAGACATACACACACAGACACACACAAACACACACATACACACACACAGACACACACAAACACACACATACACACACACAGACACACACGCACACACACACAGACACACACGCACACACACAGACACACACAAACACACACATACACACACACTCACACACAGACACACACGCACACACACAGACACACACACACACGCACACACACAGACACACACAAACACACACATACACACACTCACACATAGACACACACACAGACACACACAGACACACAGACATACACACACAGACACACACACAAACACACACAGACACACACTCACACACAGACACACACACAGACACACACAGACACACACACACAGACACACACACAGACACACACACAGACACACACATACATACACACTCACACACAGACACACACAGACACACACACAGACACACACAAACACATACACACAGACACACACAAACAAATACACACAGACACACACAAACAAATACACACAGACACACACACAAATACATACACACACATACACATACACACATACACACACAGACACACACATACACACACACAAAAATACACACACAGACACACAAACACAAACACACTCACAGACACACACTCACAAACACACACACAGACACACAGACACAAACACACACAGACACAAACACACACAGACACAAACACACACATACACACAGACACACAAACACACACATACACACACAAACACACACATACACACACTCACACACAGACACACACACAGACACACACAAACACACACATACACACACTCACAGACACACACGCACACACACAGACACACACACGCACACACACACAGACACACACAAACACACACATACACACACACTCACAGACACACACGCACACACACATACACACACACTCACACACAGACACACGCGCACACACAGACACACACACACGCACACACACACAGACACACACAAACACACACATACACACACACTCACACATAGACACACACACACAGACACACACAGACACACATACATACACACACACAGACACACACACAAACACACACATACACACACTCACACACAGACACACACAGACACACAGACACACACACACATACACACACACTCACACACAGACACACACAGACACACACACAGACACACACAAACACATACACACAGACACACACAAACACACACAGACACACACACAAATACATACACACACATACACATACACACAGACACACACTCACACACAGACACACACAGACACACACAAACATACACACACAGACACACAAACACAAACACACTCACAGACACACACACAGACACAAACACACACATACACACAGACACACAAACACACATACACACACTTACACACAGACACACACACATACACACACATGCACACACACATACGCACACACTCACATACAGACACACATACACACACACTCACATACAGACACACATACACACACAGACACACACACATACACACACATACACACACAAACACACACATACATACACAAACACACATACACACACATACACACAGACACACACATACACACACATGCACACACACATACACACACTCACATACAGACACACATACACACACAGACACACACACTCACATACAGTCACACATACACACACAGACACACACACACTCACACAGACACACAGACACACAGACACACACACACACACACACACACACACAGAGAAAGAGAGAAATTGAAAGAAGACCTTGAAGACAGACATTACTGACTGAACAGAGCATGTTACAACAGCTAAGGTCTCAAGAAGAAACAGAGGTGATGCTGCTGGGAAACTTAAAACGTTTAAAAGCAGCTACATGTAAGGGAACTAGTTAAAATCCAGGTAAGACACATATGTGGAATTGCTGACCATCTTGTCTGTCTATCCGAGAAGCTGGGAGGTTTCTAATTTCCAGTTTCCAGCAGACACACAAACAAACAGGAAAACGTGGCCCATTCACTAGAACAAAAGTAATCTTTAGACTCTGGCTCAGAAGAAACAGACATCAGACTTACTAAGTGAAGACTTTAAAACAGGCCTTAAATATGCTCAAAAGACTAAAGGAAAATACAGGCAAGAGGTAAAGAAAATTAGGAAAATAATATGCAAAGACATTATAATGCTAACAAAGAGATGCAAATTATTTTTAAACAATGTGCCAATTTTAAAAATCATTTTACTATTATTTCATGTGTATGGGTGGTTGGGGACATGTATGTGTGCCACTTGCCTGTCTGGTGTCCATGGAAACCAGAAGCGGGTGTTGAGTCCTGGAACTGGAGTTAGAGAAGATTGTGAACCTGAGAATGTGGTTATTGGGAATGAACCTGGGTCCTCAGGAAGAACAACCAGCACTCTTAACCACTGAGCCATCTCTCTGGCCCACAAGTTATTTTTTTTTTTTTTTTGGTTCTTTTTTTTTCGGAGCTGGGGACCGAACCCAGGGCCTTGCGCTTCCTAGGTAAGCGCTCTACCACTGAGCTAAATCCCCAGCCCCCAAGTTATTTTTTTAAATGAACGAAATTTGCAGTCAAAAAGTAAATGAATCAAAACTTTCCCTGGAAGAATTCAACAGCTGACTCAGGCAGGCAGAAGAAATAACAGAACTGGTTGGGGATTTAGCTCAGTGGTAGAGCGCTTGCCTAGGAAGCTCAAGGCCCTGGGTTCGGTCCCCAGCTCTGAAAAAAAGAACCAAAAAAAAAAAAAAAAAGAAAAAGAAAAAAAGAAATAACAGAACTGAAACAAAAGCATTTTAAGTTACCAGATCTGTAGGGAAAAAAAAAAAAAAAGGTAAACAGAGCCCAGTGTGCTCATAGATACTTTCAAGAAAACTATGCATCATGGGGGTTCTAGAAAGAGACAGGGGCAGGGGGGAGGAACAGAGACATCATCCTAAAAGAATAATGGTCAAATTTCCTCAAATTTGCGGAAAAATATGAATTTAAACATCCAAAATCTTATTATCCAAATAGGCTACATGCATATTAATTCAAAAGCAAGACTCATGAGGATTTTTTTCTCTAAGCACATACTTGGATCTAGGACAACTTGGACTTGACTGAGCAATTAGCTGCAAGTATTTATCTTGGAACCAGAAATCTGCTTAGTGGAAGTGATTCTGTAAGACAGAACACGATGCAGCCGTTACGTGATGTCAGGGGTGTATGGACCATATAAGAGAGGAGGATCATAAATATCACTTGCAGCCTTGCTCTCATTACACATTTTAACATAGCTGGGAAGAGATTGCAACAAACTCAGGAAGCAAGCAAGACCCGAACAGATTAAGAATGAACTTTCTTCTTAATAAATGAGATTAGGAATTCCCCCCTTTCTTTTCGCTTCTGTGTAAAAGTTATGCCTTCTGTAATAACATCTTAAAATAGACTTAGAAACTAGTAACCTTCCAAGAAAGCATCAGAGAAAGACGTGAACTGAGGTGTATGAACAGTGGTCAGCATCCCGTGGCTCTTCTTCACTCAGGAGCCTGGTTCTCTTGTCCACCACCGACCTTGCGGAAGTTTCAGGGTGTTGTTCCTTCAGGTTTGTTAGCAGATCTAGGGATAATTTCTAGGCTGAGGTGAAATTTCATCATTCAGTTGACTCCCTAGTGACACTTCCTGCCAAGCCACACTAAACGTTTCTGCTTCGACATTAAACCTCCACAGGCATCTTACCAGCAAATGAGGAAGCTGCTTGTTCCCTCAGCACTCTTTCACTGGTCACAAGCACAGAACAAGCATTGGGATGACCAAACATCTACAGGAAGCTCAACTTTCCGGACTGATGCAATGGCTGGACCGGTAAGGGCATCCGCTGGCAAACCTGAGTTCAATTCCTGGGACCTACATGGACTGAGAATATCTCCTTAAGTTCTCCTGTGACCTCCACGTGTTTGCTGTAGTGTACACACACACACACACACACACACACACACACACACACACACACACACACACACAGTTTGTCAATCAATCAATCAGTCAATCACCCAGTGGCAAAGGAAAGCTCGACTTTCTTTTTTTTTTTTTTTTTTTTTTTTTTTTTTTTTTTTTATTAACTTGAGTATTTCTTATATACATTTCAAGTGTTATTCCCTTTCCCGGTTTCCGGACAAACATCACCCTCCCCCCTCCCCTTCCTTATGGGTGTTCCCCTCCCAAACCTCCCCCCATTGCCACCCTCCCCGCATAGTCTAGTTCACTGGGGGTTCAGTCTTAGCAGGACCCAGGGCTTCCCCTTCCACTGGTGCTCTTACTAGGATATTCATTGCTACCTATGGGGACAGAGTCCAGGGTCAGTCCATGTATAGCCTTTAGGTAGTGGCTTAGTCCCTGGAAGCTCTGGTTGCTTGACATTGTTGTACTTTTGGGGTCTCGAGCACCTTCAAGCTCTTCCAGTTCTTTCTCTGATTCCTTCAACGGGGGACCTATTCTCAGTTCAGTGGTTTGCTGCTGGCATTCGCCTCTGTATTTGCTGTATTCTGGCTGTGTCTCTCAGGAGCGATCTACATCCGGCTCCTGTCGGTCTGCACTTCTTTGCTTCATCCATTTTGTCTAATTGGGTGGCTGTATATGTATGGGCCACCTGTGGGGCAGGCTCTGAATGGGTGTTCCTTCAGTCTCTGTTTTAATCTTTGCCTCTTCCTTCCCTGCCAAGGGTATTCTTTTTCCTCATTTAAAGAAGGAGTGAAGCATTCACATTTTGATCATCCGTCTTGAGTTTCTTTTGTTCTAGGGATCTGGGTAATTCAAGCATTTGGGCTAATAGCCACTTATCAATGAGTGCATACCATGTATGTCTTTCTGTGAGTGGGTTAGCTCACTCAGGATGATATTTTCCAGTTCCAACCATTTGCCTACGAATTTCATAAACTCGTTGTTTTTGATAGCTGAGTAATATTCCATTGTGTAGATGTACCACATTTTCTGTATCCATTCCTCTGTTGAAGGGCATCTGGGTTCTTTCCAGTTTCTGGCTATTATAAATAAGGCTGCGATGAACATAGTGGAGCACGTGTCTCTTTTATATGTTGAGGCATCTTTTGGGTATATGCCCAAGAGAGGTATGGCTGGATCCTCAGGCAGTTCAATGTCCAATTTTCTGAGGAACCTCCAGACTGATTTCCAGAATGGTTTTACCAGTCTGCAATCCCACCAACAATGGAGGAGTGTTCCTCTTTCTCCACATCCTCGCCAGCATCTGCTGTCACCTGAGTTTTTGATCTTAGCCATTCTCACTGGTGTGAGGTGAAATCTCAGGGTTGTTTTGATTTGCATTTCCCTTATGACTAAAGATGTTGAACATTTCTTTAGGTGTTTCTCAGCCATTCGGCATTCCTCAGCTGTGAATTCTTTGTTTAGCTCTGAACCCCATTTTTTAATAGGGTTATTTGTTTCCCTGCGGTCTAACTTCTTGAGTTCTTTGTATATTTTGGATATAAGGCCTCTATCTGTTATAGGATTGGTAAAGATCTTTTCCCAATCTGTTGGTTGCCGTTTTGTCCTAACCACAGTGTCCTTTGCCTTACAGAAGCTTTGCAGTTTTATGAGATCCCATTTGTCGATTCTTGATCTTAGAGCATAAGCCATTGGTGTTTTGTTCAGGAAATTTTTTCCAGTGCCCATGTGTTCCAGATGCTTCCCTAGTTTTTCTTCTATTAGTTTGAGTGTGTCTGGTTTGATGTGGAGGTCCTTGATCCACTTGGACTTAAGCTTTGTACAGGGTGATAAGCATGGATCGATCTGCATTCTTCTACATGTTGCCCTCCAGTTGAACCAGCACCATTTGCTGAAAATGCTATCTTTTTTCCATTGGATGGTTTTGGCTCCTTTGTCAAAAATCAAGTGACCATAGGTGTGTGGGTTCATTTCTGGGTCTTCAATTCTATTCCATTGGTCTATCTGTCTGTCTCTGTACCAATACCATGCAGTTTTTATCACTATTGCTCTGTAATACTGCTTGAGTTCAGGGATAGTGATTCCCCCTGAAGTCCTCTTATTGTTGAGGATAGCTTTAGCTATCCTGGGTTTTTTGTTATTCCAGATGAATTTGCAAATTTTTCTGTCTAACTCTTTGAAGAATTGGATTGGTATTTTGATGGGGATTGCATTGAATCTGTAGATTGCTTTTGGTAAAATGGCCATTTTTACTATATTAATCCTGCCAATCCATGAGCATGGGAGATCTTTCCATCTTCTGAGGTCTTCTTCAATTTCTTTCCTCAGTGTCTTGAAGTTCTTATTGTACAGATCTTTTACTTGCTTGGTTAAAGTCACACCGAGGTACTTTATATTATTTGGGTCTATTATGAAGGGTGTCGTTTCCCTAATTTCTTTCTCGGCTTGTTTCTCTTTTGTATAGAGGAAGGCAACTGATTTATTTGAGTTAATTTTATACCCAGCCACTTTGCTGAAGTTGTTTATCAGCTTTAGTAGTTCTCTGGTGGAACTTTTGGGATCACTTAAATATACTATCATGTCGTCTGCAAATAGTGATATTTTGACCTCTTCTTTTCCGATCTGTATCCCCTTGATCTCCTTTTGTTGTCTGATTGCTCTGGCTAGAACTTCAAGAACTATATTGAATAAGTAGGGAGAGAGTGGGCAGCCTTGTCTAGTCCCTGATTTTAGTGGGATTGCTTCAAGTTTCTCTCCATTTAGTTTAATGTTAGCAACTGGTTTGCTGTATATGGCTTTTACTATGTTTAGGTATGGGCCTTGAATACCTATTCTTTCCAGGACTTTTATCATGAAGGGGTGTTGAATTTTGTCAAATGCTTTCTCAGCATCTAATGAAATGATCATGTGGTTCTGTTCTTTCAGTTTGTTTATATGATGGATCACGTTGATGGTTTTCCTTATATTAAACCATCCCTGCATGCCTGGGATGAAGCCTACTTGATCATGGTGGATGATTGTTTTGATGTGCTCTTGAATTCGGTTTGCCAGAATTTTATTGAGTATTTTTGCGTCGATATTCATAAGGGAAATTGGTCTGAAGTTCTCTTTCTTTGTTGGGTCTTTGTGTGGTTTAGGTATAAGAGTAATTGTGGCTTCATAGAAGGAATTCGGTAGGGCTCCATCTGTTTCAATTTTGTGGAATAGTTTGGATAATATTGGTATAAGGTCTTCTATGAAGGTTTGATAGAATTCTGCACTAAACCCGTCTGGACCTGGGCTCTTTTTGGTTGGGAGACCTTTAATGACTGCTTCTATTTCCTTAGGAGTTATGGGGTTGTTTAACTGGTTTATCTGTTCCTGATTTAACTTCGATACCTGGTATCTGTCTAGGAAATTGTCCATTTCCTGAAGATTTTCAAGTTTTGTTGAATATAGGTTTTTATAGTAAGATCTGATGATTTTTTGAATTTCCTCTGAATCTGTAGTTATGTCTCCCTTTTCATTTCTGATTTTGTTAATTTGGACGCACTCTCTGTGTCCTCTCGTTAGTCTGGCTAAGGGTTTATCTATCTTGTTGATTTTCTCAAAGAACCAACTTTTGGTTCTGTTGATTCTTTCTATGGTCCTTTTTGTTTCTACTTGGTTGATTTCAGCTCTGAGTTTGATTATTTCCTGCCTTCTACTCCTCCTGGGTGTGTTTGCTTCTTTTTGTTCTAGAGCTTTTAGGTGTGCTGTCAAGCTGCTGACATATGCTCTTTCCTGTTTCTTTCTGCAGGCACTCAGCGCTATGAGTTTTCCTCTTAGCACAGCTTTCATTGTGTCCCATAAGTTTGGGTATGTTGTATCTTCATTTTCATTAAATTCTAAAAAGTTTTTAATTTCTTTCTTTATTTCTTCCTTGACCAGGTTATCATTGAGTAGAGCATTGTTCAATTTCCACGTATATGTGGGCATTCTTCCCTTACTGTTATTGAAGACCAGTTTTAGGCCGTGGTGGTCCGATAGCACGCATGGGATTATTTCTATCTTTCTGTACCTGTTGAGGCCCGTTTTTTGACCAATTATATGGTCAATTTTGGAGAAAGTACCATGAGGAGGTGAGAAGAAGGTATATCCTTTTGCTTTAGGATAGAATGTTCTATAAATATCCGTTAAGTCCATTTGGCTCATGACTTCTCTTAGTCTGTCGACATCACTGTTTAATTTCTGTTTCCATGATCTGTCCATTGATGAGAGTGGGGTGTTGAAATCTCCCACTATTATTGTGTGAGGTGCAATGTGTGTTTTGAGCTTTAGTAAGGTTTCTTTTACATATGTAGGTGCCCTTGTATTTGGGGCATAGATATTTAGGATTGAGACTTCATCTTGGTGGATTTTTCCTTTGATGAATATGAAGTGTCCTTCCTTATCTTTTTTGATGACTTTTAGTTGAAAATTGATTTTATTTGATATTAGAATGGCTACTCCAGCTTTCTTCTTCTGACCATTTGCTTGGAAAATTGTTTTCCAGCCTTTCACTCTGAGGTAATGTCTGTCTTTGTCTCTGAGGTGTGTTTCCTGTAAGCAGCAGAATGCAGGGTCCTCGTTGCGTATCCAGTTTGTTAATCTATGTCTTTTTATTGGGGAGTTGAGGCCATTGATATTGAGAGATATTAAGGAATAGTGATTATTGCTTTCCGTTATATTCATATTTGGAAGTGAGGTTATGATTGTGTGCTTTCATTCTCTTTGTTTTGTTGCCAAGATGATTAGTTTCTTGCTTCTAGGGTATAGCTTGCCTCCTTATGTTGGGCTTTACCCTTTATTATCCTTTGTAGTGCTGGATTTGTAGAAAGATATTGTGTAAATTTGGTTTTGTCATGGAATATCTTGGTTTCTCCATCTATGTTAATTGAGAGTTTTGCAGGATACAGTAACCTGGGCTGGCATTTGTGTTCTCTTAGGGTCTGTATGACATCTGTCCAGGATCTTCTGGCCTTCATAGTTTCTGGCGAAAAGTCTGGTGTGATTCTGATAGGTCTGCCTTTATATGTTACTTGACCTTTTTCCCTTACTGCTTTTAATATTCTTTCTTTATTTTGTGCGTTTGGTGTTTTGACAATTATGTGACGGGAGGTGTTTCTTTTCTGGTCCAATCTATTTGGAGTTCTGTAGGCTTCTTGTATGCCTATGGGTATCTCTTTTTTTAGGTTAGGGAAGTTTTCTTCTATGATTTTGTTGAAGATATTTACTGGTCCTTTGAGCTGGGAGTCTTCACTCTCTTCTATACCTATTATCCTTAGGTTTGATCTTCTCATTGAGTCCTGGATTTCCTGTATGTTTTGGACCAGTAGCTTTTTCCGCTTTACATTATCTTTGACAGTTGAGTCAGTGATTTCTATGGAATCTTCTGCTCCCGAGATTCTCTCTTCCATCTCTTGAATTCTGTTGGTGAAAAGCTCGACTTTCTTAATTCTGAGTCTGTCAAAGTGTCTTGGTGATTTTCCCCCTTAATTTCCGGAATTTCATCGTTCGCCATTTCTTCCAAGGAGCGATTGGAACTTAGATACAAGCAGGAACTATAAGCCAGCCTCCCCAGTTTTGCAAAATCCAAATGCAAAAGTCATAAGATAAAATGGACGGTGCTCATTATCTGGCCCTGAGTGTTTCACAAGGTTGAGGCCCTGACATAGAGTTCTTCTTGATGCAGCCAGACACAGATGCTGTGTGAAGCGAAGTTTACTTCTTAGGATTGCAGGCCAAGCTGTTTCCAACCCAGAGAAGCTGCTGGCGCTGTGACCTTTGACCTATGCAAATATGCAAGGATGAAGTTTTTGCTAGGGAAGGGTTTCAGATGGATAAACTTGGTGCACTGGCTGCTGTTAAAATCAGGACAAGTCTTGGGCAGTGGACATATCTCAGAAGTAGTGTTTGCCTTGTAGATGTGAGGTGAGGGTTTGTTCCTCAGAGCTACCAAAATAGAGGAGTAAATCTTACCACAACTCCAGGAGTGCTTTGCCATTGAGAATCAAAATTCCATGCCACGGGAGAGCCACGAGTACACAAGAGATGCCAAATCAATGACACCATTAGCTTGGGTCAGGCATACGGTTCAAGTCCTTTTCTGCCACAGACTCTAAATTTTCCAGAGGCTCCAGTAGCTCCAGATAGGGAAGAACCAATCCCAGCAACAGCAGGGAGGAGATTTGCCCTGGGCCCCAAGTCCTTCTAGAAAACTGTTCATTCTGCAGGAAGCAAAAGCCAACTGGTAGGCCTGTGGCCAACCGAGTGACACCGAGAGACTGGGGGTGAGGAAAGAAGTGAGTATATGGGGACAGAATGCAGTCACACACAAAGTAAAGCCAGAGGAATGACCATCTCTGAGCAATGGACTCCACTTCTATGACCCAGGAGTACACCCAAGCAATGGACTCCACTGTGGCAAGGGCGAAGTTTTTTTGTTTTTTGGGGGGGGGGTTCTTTGTTTTGTTGTTTTGTTTTTGTTTTTTGGGGTGTTTTTATTTGTTTGTTTGTTTGTTTGTTTGTTTTTGCTATCTCTTCCCATTCCCCATCTTGTCCAAACCCCTCTCACAGACACATTCCAGACCATCTCATTATTAAATATCAACAGAAATTTGCTAGTTCACAGTCTGCAAAATGAGACACTGAAGCTTCAGGGTCAGGAAGCACGTCTGGGACGCTCTCAAGGACCTTAGTGTCCGTACTTTCGATGCTGTCCTCTCCCGGTGCCTGCGTCCATCCCACCCACTTTCTGATCTTACTCGTTTTTGAAGGAGTGGAGCAGAGTCTCTCGAGGAGGACTTGCCCCTTGGAGGAGTCAGACTGTGAACCTGACGGTTCTTTGGGTTGGGTGTGATAAGCACAGAAGGAAGACGCCAGCTCACATAATCGAACGTTAGAGATCTAGTTCTTAATGGCTTCAGGCATGGCTGGATCAGGCTCTGATGTTAGTCTCAGCCCCTCTTCTTCTCCACACCCGAACTCTGTTTGCACTGGATCACTTTGATTTTTCAGGCACGGTCTTTCCCTGCGATGTGCCTGGAAGTTCTAAAAGCGAGGAGTGTCTACCTAAAAGGAAAGCATCCTAAACTCACCCCTAAACATTCACACAAGTCCCAGTACCAATGGCTGTGGTCAGAGTGATGGGATAGTGGCCCACACCGGGAGACAAATGGAATCTATTGGTAAGGAAGATTTGTCCTCCCAGGGAGACTGGAATCCTCTGCAGCAGGAGACCAAGGATGGCTAGGCACAAACGCCAGCCGCTGCACACACCTTCCTCTTTGAAAGAAGGAAAATCAAGAAAAAAGGAGCTCCAGATGCCCAGGCAGACACTGAGGGCAGAATGCCCTCAAGCACTGCCACAATGCTGGCCTGGAGAGGTGAAATGGAAGGATGCAGGATCAAAGATCCCAACAGTTTAGGGTTATGTGAAGATTTATTTATTTGGTTTTGCTGTTTGTTTGTTTGTTTATTCCTAGGAAACTAAGCTCTTAGGACTTCCGGAAGGGAACATGGCCAACTGAAATCCACAGGGGGAAAGGAAACATGGGGCACCAGAGGGACAGGTGAGGAATTGGGAAGCTAGCCTTTCCTTCTTAAACGCTTAACGAAATGTTTGAGACCTAAGACAAAATTTACTCACTGGCACTGAACTATGAGAAGAAAAACACAGCACAGAAACTAATGGCGTTTAATTGAATGTCAGAATGCCTGGGGATCGTCATAGTTTATCAGGTGCATGGATGGCTCTGCTTACTATGCCTCCCCAATTCCCATTACACTGGGAAGTAATTGTAACAGTAAATACTGCTCCTTTTGCAGGCTTCCAAAGTTCACTGATGGTCACTGGGGGGTGGGGGTGGGGAGGAGCAGTCTTAGCATTGCATGCAGACGTACCCATAGCCAGATCAAAGCCAAAAGGATTCCTTAAAACCTTCCCAACCGCCATACTGAAAACCAGAGGCAGGTGTACCACCGTTGAGAAGGAGAGCTTTGAGAGTCGGGGTACCTGGATCTCTGTGGACACATTGGAGCCAGGAGGCCACAGCCACAGGCCACCATCCCCCAGTCAGTTCCTTCTTCCCAGCGCCTTCTTGGCTGAGCCCCCACCCCTCTTTTAAACCTCTATCGTGGCAACCGCCCCAGGGCCAGACCCCTAATTACCGGCTTCTTCTAAGTGCCAGGGGGGAAAAAAAAGCCTTCACCAACCCTGCCCCCTCCCCAGCACAGGCCCAGGGGGTCAGGCAGGTTCAAAAGGTGAAATAAATGAATCTTTACACATTATAAGGGCCCAAGCAACATTCTCTGTGGCATTAGGGCCCTGAAACAGCAGCAAGTAAAAGCAGGTGTGTTGGGCGCCCTGTCAGCTAACAACACTGATAAGCCCGCCGTGCCTGGTTCTGCTTCATTTCAAACAGACTGCTACAGAAAGGAGGGGAAAGCCGGAGCAGAAATAATTGCTGGAGCTTCCAGTGAGCAGAGGGAGCCTGCAGGCAGAGATCAGCGGGCCTGATTTCACCCCCCTCCCTTTATTTCTATAACCTTAAATGTTCTGCTATTATAGAAGTCATCATGTCAGCTCTCCCCGGCCTCTCCGGCTGCCCATTTTCAAATTGTATCAATTGGTAAGGCTTTTGGGCTGAGGGATTTCCATCTTGATTTCTGGTTTCTAGGCTTTAAAGATAAAGCGACTCCCCCCACCCAACCCCAATCTGATTCATCAGGATATGCTGTCCTGAGCATGCGTCTAGATCAGATCCCCCCACCCCTATGAACTGCCTAGAAACCAGGCAAGGCGTGGGTGGATCTTTCTTTCTGTTTATTTTTTTTCTCTCCCTCCTTCCAAATGACTGGTAATAAAGCAAATAATACTTGCTACAGAGCTTCTGTTGACGTAACTAAAGGGGAGTCTGAGATTTTGTCCTTCCTGGGGATGGGGTCGTTTATTGGTTTGTGACCTTGGGCCTTTCAACCAGGAAAATCAGGTGTGCTTGCCTCATGTGGGCCTGTTCGAGCAAACACTTACGTGCTTTACTTTGCATTGTTTGAGACATTGTCTCACCATACTGCCCAGGCTGGTCTTGAACTCGTAATCCTCCTGCCTCAGCCTCCATAATGCTTTGCACTATGTAGAACAGACAGTTGACAGGCAAAGTGTAGGAAGGTCTGGGAAACAGGTTTTGTTGCCCTTTCATAGCCAAGGGTGACAGTAAAAAGCACACTAAAGAGACACATTCACGGGCCTTTGGCAGGCACACAGGGGTGATCAGGCAAACCAGAGGAACGTGAGCAGACTGGCTTGTGTAACTGCCTAGGAATTCGTCACCCAGAGACTTGGTCATGTTAAAAAGGAAAAGGAAGACGCACCATCATCCATTGGGCTCACCAGGGCATCTGGCAGTCACCAAGGACGTCCACAATAAGTCAGAAAAGTGACTAAGCCATACACAGAGAGAGACTCCTGTGCCAACACCAACTCTCTTTGGGGTAGGTGGGAGCGGCTGGAGGTGAGTTAGAGACGAGAAAAAGCATGAGGAAGAGTGGGGACCATGGGTCAGAGATGGGCTATGTGGCCAAGCGCAGGTAGAAATCAACCAGACACCTGCACTACCACTGAGGACTTGGGGGTGGAGGTGGGAGTGAGAGGAGAAGGAGTATGAGACCCCATCTACAGGGAAGAGCACAAAGATGGCAGCCGGTCCCCTCAGTCCCTTCCTTAATTCCTTCTAGTTAATGTAAGTGTACAGGAGGGGAAGGGAGGGAGAAGTGGGAGAGAAAGAGAGAGAGAGAGAGAGAGAGAGAGAGAGAGAGAGAGAGAGAGAGAGAGAGAGAAGAAATGCTAATTGAGCCAGGGACACTGACAGATCTAACAGAAAGTGTCTTCATTGGGAAATTGCCATCTGAAGCCTCCTTGTTCCTTCAGAAACCAGGAGGAGAGAGAGAGTCAGAGGGAGCCTGACAGGAAGTGAGGATTCGAGACTTCAAACACAAACATTATGAGAAACAAGCAACATCTGCAAACAGTAAGTACTTATTTATATTTTATGGAGTGTGTGCTTGGGATTCTGACAGGTTTTTAAACAGAGACCATATTAAGCCCATTCAAAGGCGAGAATGTCCCTTTTAAAAATGCATTACCCCGCTGCTCGGGCAGGCAGGCTGGCTGCTGGCCTCAGGTGAGCCCTGACCCCTGCCGACCTGGTCTAACAAAACACACATGCAGGTTTGCAAGGGGGGGCCGTTTAGTGCTTCTCTCTCAAGGTCATCTCAGGCGGGTGCTGGAAGGTTAGTATGCAGCTAGCTTTTCCCTCGGCTGACAGAGGCGCTTTGAACTTTTCCCTTCTGAACAAATAGGAAAGGGAACCTCAAGGAAACGAATGCCGAGAATCTGAGGGGAGAAGCCTTCCACAGCCGAATAAGCTGTAAATAAATAAGTAAATAAATAAATAAGTGGCCATCCTTGTCCCCAACAAATGAAAGACGCCCCTCCTAGGTTTCCAGGGGCTTTGTGCATTTGCTGCATGTGAGAAACTTTAAAATAAAAACAACAGAATAAACCTTCTCTTTCTTCCCCCCTCCGAAGGATGAACCCTTTATTTTTGACAACAAATCCGAGATGGCTGGCAGGTACCGTGTGCTCTGTTCCATGAAATATTTAGTAAAGCAGTAACGACTCCCTGGACAGCTTAAGAAAACCACGATTATATTCAGAGAGAAAGCCATGAGCAAACAGAGCGGGCAAAACACAAAGGAAGATAAGGGAGGAGCTTTCAACAGGACTTCCTGTCCAATAAGGCAACCAGGCTTGATCCATATGTTTTGAGAAAAATCAAAGTGTCAGAACTATCCAAAATGTCAATAGCTCCGGTAAGGAATATTGTCTAACATTTTCTATTACACCGTTCAAGAATTTGCCTCGCAGCACAATTTGGAAGAAAAAACTCTTTCATTTCAAAAACCCTCAAAGAAAAAGAAGGAAGGAGGAGGTGGGAAGAGGCGAACAAGGCTCGTTTGAGGGGGGTGTAACATGATCGCGCTCCGGGCTCCCAACCGTCCTGAAAGCGGGCTGATGAAAGTGGCTCTCCTCCACACCTCTCTGGAGTTCTCTCCTTTCTTTCCAGACACTCTTACTGAGGCACTTCCTGGACAGTGGAGTAGAACGGAGCAGGCTTCGTTCATCGGGCAACCTGAGGCGCAAGCCCTCGGCAGGCTTAATATTGTGCTGAGTAAATGACTTAAGGGATGAGCGAAGGAAGATTCCACTCATCTCGCTGGATGCCGGGTACCCGATCGCGGGGTGACCCACTTCGGAAAGGCCTTGCAAGGCAGCAGAGGGACTCCCCGTGCGAACAATCTGCCGCTGCTTTGGCAAAATGTAAACAAAACCCACCCCGCTTTCCCCCTGGGACCGGCCTGGCCTGTATCTGGTTTGACAGAACTTTCTGGCTGTGCTGCTTCTGATTGCCTCTGCCACATCCTGGAAATTCTAGAGGGACAGACCATGCAGGAGCTGCTGTCTGTGCCTGGTGGAATCCTAAACAGAATGAAACAGGCCCCCAACAATCAATATCACCGGCAAATTAATCTCCGAAAATAAACTGGTGTGCATGTCAAGGCTGTTCCAAGTCCCCAGAATAATTGTGTCAAGGAAGTTGAGGTCTTCGCACCAATTCTGTGGCATTTTTTTTTCCTCCTGAGCAGTGGCAGCAGCATTTGAGGAGGCAGGGACGAGGCTCAGAGAGTCAGTGTCGTCGTCGTCGTCCCCCCCCCCCCCCGTGACCTTGACCTCCATCATTGCTTAAGACTCCGAATGTTAAGTCATCCACCCTTCTGACGGGAAGAGAGAGGAGGCAGTAGTTGTCTATGCTGCCCGAACTCAGAAATCATTGGAAGTTCACTCTCAGCAATATATTGATTCTCAATATCAGAATTTGGGTTCGTTTGCCTTTAAGGAACAGAAAGGGCACAGGGTATTTTTGTGACTTCCCCAAAATTCCTAAAGTTGTTTGAAAGGAGGCCAAAGGAAAGTGCTCTACAC
Source organism: Rattus norvegicus (assembly GCF_021556685.1). Taxonomy (NCBI): domain Eukaryota; kingdom Metazoa; phylum Chordata; class Mammalia; order Rodentia; family Muridae; genus Rattus; species Rattus norvegicus. The sequence goes on from NC_141552.1 coordinate 29,832,798, forward strand.
CAATATGGACCCCTATATACTGTCTGATGAACACCACCCCCACAGGCAGCCTTCTGCTGTGAAGTCTCTGGCCCCTCCCCTCTCCTGCCATCCAGCTCTGAGGGATTAGCATGTGGAAAGCAGTGGGAGACCAGCTATTGGGCTGAGATTCTGTTCCCACTGATCTGGGGTCCGAGCCACCTGGGAATCTCAGAGGAAAGATTCTTCCCCACCCCAGGAGCAGTACGTCGTGTAGGAGGCAGGAATCAGGAGTCACCAGAGTATAGTTGTCATTAGTATGTAAATTTTAAAAGCTCGGTCAAAAATATCAATACCTCCCACTTAATTTATTACTATATAAAGATGGATGGCGTCGAAGCATATCATCGATTTTCAGAGCTCTTAAAAAAATGGTGAGGAAGAAAATAGTCAAAGACAACACAAAACGCCGTGTCTCCAAATTAATCACGGTGCTTTTTAAACACACACACACACACACACACACACACACACACACACACACACACACACACGCAAATGCACTGTACAGCAGCCTGCATGGTTCAATCTTATTTGATTGCCTTTTCTGAAAATGGAGCAATGGCGCGGGGCATTTATGTAAAGAGCTCTCCCTTGGAATGGATTAGCCGGAGCAGGGTAGCATTTTTACTGTATCGACAGCAGACTCTTAGACAGCCACACGCCAGCCTGGCTCTTGAGAGGAAATCGAAGTGGATGCACTCCTTTGGCAGAGCCAGGGAGGTTAACCTGTCAGTCCCCAGTCCTCAGGCTGCCTGGCGTTCACTGGCCAGCCGGAAGCCAGGCTGACTCCTCTCAGTCTTTGAAGCAGTAACGTTGTCATCCTCCTGTTTATGGAAGGGTTAGAAGAGATACTCGTGATCGTGGAACCCATAAGCAGTTTCATCACCGTGTCCTGGAAAAAACCCGTAACCTGGGAATTCCATGTGTGTCTGAAATGACGAGGAAATCAGGGGCCTGATCATTCCCTGTGCTGCTAAAGGGTCACTTCCCTGCACTTGACATTTTGAGATGTTTGCATTTATATGGAGGGGGGCTGGAGAGAAGAGATTTTTGAAGAGGTGTGGGGGGGGGAGAAAACAATAAAGGTGCAGTTGGTGAGAAAATCTCCCACCTCAGTGCTTGCTCTGCCTGGTTTTTGTTTGGATTCTCGAGTGTTTTGGCTCTGTGTCTTTTGAATAAACAGCCACCCGGTTAAAAGCAGACGAATGAAAAAACATTGGGGTGAAGCAGATGCAGCCTGGAGAAACACTGCAAATTCTTACACTTCCTAGAGCACCCAAAGAGGAAAAATACTTGTATTCCATAGCAGTAAACCCAAGATATCTGTCTCCTCTTCCCAGAGTTCCGGGTCCTACCTCAAACCTCCTCAAGAGATGGTGGAATGATGGGCAATGGCTGTGGGTTTGCCATGGTCTCTGTGGAAACTTCTCTTCTTATAAAGATGTGCCGCCTGTCATCAGCCTACGAGCCACAAGCAACTCTTCAGCTTCATTACACCGGAAATATGCAGCTGGAGGATGCCTTCTGCCCTGAGAACAGGGTTCCTGCCATCAGACCGAAGCCTCTGAATCGCCCAACCACTTCCACTGTAGTGAGCAGTAGCATACCTTCCTCCTTGCTTTGTTTATGAAAACGTGCATCAACTTACTGGATGTCTTCTTGCTATAATTGGATTTAATTCATTATCTTTCCTTTCAATAAAATCACGGGAAAACACAGGGCTGTAAAAGTGCAGGCTAATTGCTTATGGAAATTCAGGGGCCGTCGTTGGTATAAATTTACCCCTCACGAGGAAGACACAGTTGTGTCATTATCATAGAATTTTACAACAATATGTAATTATAGAGAGGGGCAGGTATCATTAGCGAGCCTTTCCACAAAGCAGGTAGCATTCCTGGTTGAATATTTACAGCTACACAAACAGCCAGTAATAATGAGTTTTCTCAGCCACACATTACAGAGCATCTAACAAATATTCCGCCAAGTGGTCATTATCACTCCAGCAAGCGCTGCTTGGCCTTGCCTGCAAGGTTGCTTCTGCAGAGTCTGCAAGACAGGAATCCGGGCTGACGAGCCTTGCAGCCTTGCAGTGGTAATGAAAACAAGTGGTATGGAAGCAAGGGCTCTCTCTCCCTCTGCAGAGAGCCGCAGTTAAAGCTGCATAGTTAGAGATTTAGAGATGACATCAGCCTAGAGTCCTATGCTTGGGCAACAGCAAAACTTGTCCCCCCCTTTTCTCTTCCTCCCTTCCTTCCTTCTTATTTATTTATTTATTTATTTATTTATTGCTGTTGTTGTTTGTTTGTTTCTTTTTCTATCTGAAGGAAACCTGCGGCAAGACCGCAAAATGCTGAAAGTTGCCCACAGCACAAGGGACTCGGCCAAACAAGTCCACTGAGGGTCACCCAGGTCTGCAGCCGTTGCACAAAATAAAATCAATGCAGGCTCACTCTGGGCAAACACCCTCTGTGGCTCTTTATTACCAAATGATATGAACTTTGACCCAACCTGAACAAAATTTAATATTTTTTCTCCCAAATATTTAAAAAAAAATTCATTCCGGGGCCTCCGCGAGGAGTCAGAGAGTCTGCGAGTTGTAATTTGACATCTGAATTATTCCGAGGTTAATACGGCAAGCTATTCACAAGCTTATTTGGAGACGTGTCAATCAAGATATCACTTGTGCGGAGAAGATGGTCTCGGGCTTAGGAGAGCAGATAGCTTTCAGGGAAGCACAAAATAAAAAGGAAGGCGGGCTCTGATGAATGTGTTACGTCTTCATTCCGCACAATGACATTTTTCTTCTTCCTGAAAGAGCTGAGAGAGCCTGTCTCGGGGGCGTGCCTTTTTCCACACCTGTGGGGGGAAAAACGTTTTAACGTTTATTAAAAATGATAACCTTAAACAATAAACGTGGGATCGAAACTCGCCTCAGCTAATTTCAACGCTCTGATTAAGATTTTAAGCAACGCTTCCAAATTAGACTGTCAGGCCGCCGTCCTCAAGGCTGGGCCGGGGTTCTGATCCTGTGCTGGGTTGCAGAAGCAAGCAGCCTTTCGGGTCTGACTGCGAGCCTGGCTGGTGCTGCTGATAGTCCTTCCATTCATTTCCCCTGAATTGGGGGTGATTCAATTAGCCCTGATTGTCCGGGGAGCTGCAGCCCAAAATAAAACGGCTGGCTCCCATAGCCTCTTCCTTACAGAGTTCCCAGCTGACAAATAACAATGTTAATTACCCATTGTTATGATCTGAAAAGACATTCGCATTTTAATTATGCAAATTCGGAGCCATTTTGTTCAGATAAGCAAAAACTAAGCAGGCTAGTTTGTCCAAGGATGGCTGCCTCCCTGTTTGGAATCTCCCCAGCTTGTGCGGATCTGTCAAGCAAGAGTGGACTTCATCTTTGGGCATCTCAGGGGTAACTTCTTTCTCAAGGGACAAAGAATAGGACGCTGTCTTCAACATTCTGTTTCTCTGAGCATCATTCACAGAAAGCTGTGACGGCCAGTTTGCTTGGCAGTGGCTGCTATCTTGGGGGCGTCTATGATGAATGACTGGGCGTTCGGCAAGCAAATATCTCTCGCTTTTATACCTGTGAGAGCCAGAGACTCACCGAACATAAATCACAGCGTGAGTCTCCCACAGACTCTTCCAATATGCTGGAAGCCACTCTGCTACCAAAATTCTATTTAGAAAAATCCTATAGACAACAACAACAACAACGAAATCAAAATGGTCTTCGAAGGCTTTGGAAGAGAGAGTTGGCATGCAGAGGAGGTCAGAGGGCAGCCTTGGCAGACAGGGTCTCTGTCGTTGGTCTTTACGTATGCCAGCTCGGATCGCCTTGCAGAAGCTACCCTCCCTGTCTTCCATCTCGATGTGGGACCCATACCTGGCTTCCTACGGAGATTGTCTCTTCTTCCTTGTTAATCGATGTCCACTATGGGCAGCATCATTTCCTAGGCTGAGCCCTAAAGCGTTTAAGAGTGAAGCAAGCTCACTGAGCACAAGCAGTTGCTGGAGATCCTGCCTTGACTTTCCTGAAGTGATGGCCCATGACCCACAATTGTGAGCCAAATAATCCCCCCTCTCTCTCTTGTGCCCCCCCTTTTAAATCAAGGTATTTTATCACAGCAACAGAAATGAAGTGAGGAACTGTTGCTACAAGGAAATTGTTTAGTTACACATGTGTGTTAGGAACTGTGCCTTTCTGGACCCATGATCTCATAGGCACTAGTATGTTTACAGTACATTAATGAGAACGAACAAACTCACTTCCACAGAGATGGTCTAAAATACAAACCAGGTCTTGTTTCTTGGTTATTTAAAAAAAAAAAAAAAACCCTTCAGAAGCTTCCGGAAAGAATCCAAGGTCCTTATCTAGCTCTGGATTCTGCTGCTGGCTCCATCTGTAGCTCTGTCAGTCGCTGGGTTCTAGGGACCAGCCATTTGAAAGTGTTGGTGTTCCTTAGTTGTGACCTCTTTACCTTCATGGCTATGCTTACGCTGTTCCTTCCGACTGGATCTACTCTTCCCTTGTCTCTCAGCTCACCTCTCTGACGTCTATTTAAGTCGTTCTCCAGGGAGCCATCCCGAGTCCCGTGGGATGGAGTCAGGGGACCCATTGAATTATGGGTCATTTGTTCATTCATTCACTTGTGCCATCCAATCATGAGATCCAATAATAAGCAAGCTCTCTCCTCAGAGCACATCTACTATCCCCCTACCCATCCCTGGTCCAGAGGTATTTGATCTATAAGCATCTATAAAAGACAACAGAACACTGCACACAATGCTCCAAGTCTCTCTCTCTCTCTCCCCCTCCCTCTCTCTCTCTCTCCCCCTCCCTCTCTCTCTCTCTCTCTCCCTCTCTCACGTGCGCACACACATGCTCGTACACACACACACACACACACACACACACACACACACACAGAGGAAAGCATCCCCCAGCCAGCAGGAGGTGGGGTCTTTCACCCAAACCTCCACCTACGTGCTGGACCCTTCCTGTCTGTCCCAGGGGAGATGGCTTGGCTCAGCCATAGTTACCAGTTAGGCCAGGCATTTGCTCAGGGATCATGAGCCCTTCAGTACAGAATTACCTTGTGTCCAAAGCCATCAGCACTGGGAACAGCCTGCCAAATATTTGCTGAGAGTCCCTAACCTTTACCTTCCCTCCCACAGCCCCACAGGGAAGCCAGATGAGCTGGGCAGTGGCAGTTGAATGGCAGGTCAAGGCTCTTCCCCTCCTCCTCTCTCCCCACCGGTGTCTGGAATGAAGGCTTGGCTGCAAGGCCAGCGCCTTGCCTAGTCACTCTTCATATTAAGCAGGAAGCCTGTGATGCTTTCCGTGTTGACTCTGCTAACACCATTAATGCCCTTGGTGCCATCACTTTAATTTGTGCTCTGCGAGCAAACGGCTGTCATTGGAGCCCCAACGGGAGGATATTGCTTATATTCTCAGGATGGAGAAACAGCAGCCTGACTTACAGGATGGCTGCTCATAGCCCTGGGCTCCAGGAACACCAGCCTGAGACTGTGCATCCGGAAAAAGGTGGGGTGTGGCCTGCGGTATTTCCTCAACCCCACTGACAAGACGAATCACTTAAAGAGTCCACAAGACTTACATAAGGTTGTCAGCACAAGGTCAATGCTAACCATTCATCAATGGGCCAAGTGAAGAGCTACCCAGAGCCTTAGGCAGTCGCCAGCCTTCGGTCTAGCCTGTCTGCAAGTTGAGGATGGAAAGAAAGAAAAGAAAGCCTTGTCTGGAAATGGGCATGAGGCAGGACGCTGCCTGTATGGCTTCCAGCTGACATCAGAGCCCCAACAAATAGCCTTGTGACGCCTGATGGACTGGGGACAGGTTTACTTAATGAAAAAGACATCCAGTTAAATATGCTATCAGTTAAATTTGAATTTCAAAGAGATAGCTTCGTCATGACGGGGTAGTATTCTATTATAAAGTTTATTTATCCATTTGTCTACTGATGGACAGGTGCTTGAGTTGTTTTAACCCACTGACCTTTATCTATTGAGCCGGGAGGACCATGAGTGTACACAGTTTTGTTTGGAAGCCTACATTCAATAGCTCTGAGTATATACCTAGGAGTGAAGCCGATGGGTCTCATGGTGACTCTATGTTCAATATCTTAAGGAGTTACCAAGCTGTTCTCCTCAGGGGCCATATCATTTTATCTTTACGAAAGGTCCCAAGCCCTTGAGACTTTGCAGATCTTAGAATGTGATGATAAGAGACAAATAGGGATAAAGAGGGCAGCGGAGTAATGTGACCAAGATACAGATATGGAAGAGAGACAGACAGAGGCATCAGAGATGGCCCCCAAGGCCTCTGGGTAACTCACTGCCAGGGGTAGTCGGAAGTAGGTCAGTTTGGGAGCTGACATGGCATGAGTTTGGGGCGTGTTGGTAAATTGATGGCATCTTCACTTTATCTGAAGCTCTGACCTCCAAGAAAGGGTAGATGTTAAAGAGAAGAAAGGAAGAAAAGGAAGAAGAGAAAGGAAAAAGGGAAAGAGGAAAGGTTGAAGAGAGGAGGGAAGGAGGGAAGGAGGGAGGGAGGGAGGGAGGGAGGGAGGGAGGGAGGGAGGGAAGGAGGGAGGGAGGGAGGGAGGGAAGAAAGTTGGCAGAAATTAAAAGAACAATAAAATAATCAGCTAAATGGAAAGACCTAGGACTTATGCACTTCTGTGAGATCAGAGAGGTTTGAGTGGACATCAACTAATTGGATTAATCAAGGTTGAAGGTGGGGAGCAGACAAGATAAAATGATGCCACATCCCCCAAATTCCAAAGTCGTGGAAAGAGTCCCATCATCACCTCCCAGAAGCTGGGGAGAGGCTCTCTGGGAACAAATAAAAGTAGGGGTTGGGGATTTAGCTCAGTGGTAGAGTGCTTACCTAGGAAGCGCAAGGCCCTGGGTTCGGTCCCCAGCTCCGAAAAAAAAGAACCAAAAAAAAAAAGTAAACGCACTGCTGAGGTCAGTGTCCCGGCTTTTTGTCACGTCACACCTGATGGAGACGTAGTTTGTGCGTCTGTGCTGAAGTGAGCAGAAGCGTCTTGAGGACATCATTAGGGATGGGAAGGACTCAGAGTTTCCTGGGGTCTTGCTTCCCTGCTGGGTAGGCAGGTGGTGCCCCTATGTGTGGGTGTTGCAGCCCCTGGGTGAGGCCCAATGGACCATGAGGAAGGTGCCCCAACCACTCTAATTGTGTGAGTGCCCATTTACCATGTGATACAAGATGGAGGGTCCTGGGGTTGGGGATTTAGCTCAGTGGTAGAGCGCTTGCCTAGGAAGCGCAAGGCCCTGGGTTCGGTCCCCAGCTCTGAAAAAAAGAACCAAAAAAAAAAAAAAAGATGGAGGGTCCTAGCAAGCTTGAGGAACCTCAGAAGGGGCCCAAAACAGGGCAATGGCAAATTCCCCATCTTTATGGAAGCCCCCTTGGGCGCTGGCAGTCTGGCACCTCCCCACAGTGACAAGGGGATGGTTGTCTACTCCAGAGCTCAAGTCAATTCCCCATTGGTCCAAAGGCTGCATAAAAAGCACTTGATACGGTAGATATGCACCTCGATGCTGATATCTGGAATCTGTTTCCAGGGTTGGTAACTCTACCTCCCTCACTCCCTCCTGGATCCCAGTTCTCACACCTATGGACCGAGGGGATCCAGACTTCCCATGGGTGCTTTAGGAGAACCCCATTGGATAGCGCGTTCATGTGTAGTGAGCACAACTGACATCTCCCTTCAGGGCACGAGAAGTGACTAAGTGACCGTAACATATGGAAAGAAGAGAGAAGAAAAGGGAGCTTACACTAAAGAGAAACAGCAGAACTGCCTCAGAGAGCACACAGCTCCCTCAGAAGGTCGGGAGGGTCTTAGGACCAAGAAAGGTAGTGAATCAACTGTCACTGACTCCCAAGTTTAGATCACCATCAGTGGGATTAAGGAAGGGGCAAAGGAGGGTATGTTGCGAAGTGATTCCAGCACCGATCCTGTGGCATTCAACTGTCCGCCCTATGTGTGGGGGTGGGGTGGGGAAGACTGAGAGCTGGAGTCTCATGGAGGAAAGGCCTGGGCATCTGAATCGTCACTTCAGAAGTCTAAGTCTCGTGTGCTACTCTATAAATGACTCCCCAGCACCATGGCACTCAGAGCCCCCCAGGAACTGACCACAAAGCCATAGGCCACCTGTAGGTGTGGTGTCCCAGGTTGGCTCGGGTGGGTCCTACGGCTCAGTCTCCCCATCAGACTCCAAGGCTGGTAGCCACAATTGTTAAGGAATTACTACAAAAGTCTCCGGGGTGGCTATGGGTCACTCCCAGACCTTTCCCGCCGGCAGCTGCTATTTCCGACTCTGAACCTCTAATGGGTCTGATGTCAAAAGCGACACCTGTCCTTCTCTATCCTCCATCCCTTAGACGAGGATCATTGGCCCAGCATACTGCAGACAGACCCAGTGCCCCTAACTGTACTCTTAAAAGTGACTAAAGAGGTCAGTGTTGTCTTAAACATATTTTGTTATACACAAATGTTTATCCCCTAGAGGTCCCACAGGAATAATTCTAAGCCATCAAACATGCAGGCAGAGGCCCTGGGGATCTTAGAGGCTACCCACAATCAGTACATCTGCTGTGGGGAGGTTTCATGGAGATGTGCTGAGGGAGATGCTGAGAAATGACTGGCTGGCGAGCGCTTTGAGGAATAAGTCAACATAATGCACAGACACATGGACAGTGGAGAGAAAGACATGGAGGAGGACCCTTTTGAGGTGGTCTCTAACTACTGCTCAGCCCCATCATTGCTTCCTCCAGGAAGTCATCATGGATTGTCTGCTCAGGGACTTGCCAGCATCTGCTTTCTCTGGAACTAACTGTTTTCTGGCTGTGATTACATGAGGGAGCCTGAGTCTCACATGCCCACAGGCACCAGGGACACTGTATATCCCTGTGAGCTCAGTGCCCTCTCATGCCTCAGGTACCATCAGGAGTCATTGGGTTTAACGACTGCTGTGCCCCTGAGGATAACAAGAAGGGAGTCTCTGGCCCACACAGCAGGCAAGCCTTGGTTAATAAGGCATAGCCTAGAAGAGCCCATGGAGACTGATCCCCTCAGCTGGGAGACACTCTCTTTCTCCTCAGACAGAGCAAGCCTCCCACTGCAGGGCTCCTCCAAAGCTGGGAAACCCAGGTGTCTCTCCAGGCATAGTGAGACCCTTGTCCAGCCACCTTGCCCCTCCATGCCCTGCCCTGGGCTTGGCCTTAACATGGGTACATTGTTTTTCTTGCTTTGCACATAGATCGGGGAGGGTGGGAAGTTAGAAGCCCTGGCAGAGCTGGGGGCCGTGCCTCTCATAACGGAGGTCAAAGAAAATGAAAACCCTCCTCCCCTGCCCCATCATCTGAATTCCTACATTGGCTATGACATGGCTAAGGGGGAAATATTGGATTTATTTTTATGAGTTAGTCATAACCCTAAGGCCCTTAAGAGGAACTGTGCAAAGTGAATCCATCAGAAGGTTGAGAAGGTCACAGCTAACTTGTAAAAATAAATCCAATATTTTTCACTCTGTCTTATTAGATTTATTTGATGCAGATATCCAAAAGGGTTCTCTTCTTCCTCCTCCTCCTCCTTTTCTTCTTCTTCTTCTTCTTCTTCTTCTTCTTCTTCTTCTTCTTCTTCTTCTTCTTCTTCTTCTTCTTCTTCTTTTTCTTCTTCTTCTTTCTTCTTCTTCTTCTTTTAAAGTTTCTTTTTTTAAATGATCATTTTTAATGCTATTTAGAGTCTTTCCAACCAAACACTAATGGCATCATCTAGCCCCAAGGTGTTTACTTGAATTTTATTTATTTATTTATTTTTTGGAAACAAGTACCCGGGGATCATCATATCTCCTGTCTATTGCTTTTCTTCTACTCGAATCAGCACCAGTCTGTAAGGATCTGAGGCCAAGCATGGAAACTGGAAATAACTGAGAACATTTCATGGGTGATACTGTTGACAGGGTCAAAGTTCAAGCCAGCTCTGTAATCCTAGTATCAGGAAGCAGACATATGAGGATCAGGAGTTCCTGGACAGCCTGGGCTACATAGAGAGATCCCACATCAAAATAAATTATCTGGAGAGGAAGAGCAGGAGGAGGGAGAAGGAGGAAGAGGAGGAGGAGGAAGAGGAGGAGGAGGTGGAAGAGAAGGAGGAGGAGGAGGAAGAGGAGGAGGAGGAAGAGGAGGAAGAGGAGGAGGAAGAGGAGGAGGAGGAGGAGGAAAGCCTAAAACTCTATTTCCCTGGCTCTGTCTGAAGTTCTTCAGAGCAGGTCTCCTACTCAGTATCTCTTGATAAGAACAAGTGTGGGAGTGGCAAGGGACTAAGGGAAAAAACTGAGAGGAGATGGAGAATGTCCCTCCCTACCCTTGAGGGTCTTGCTCAAGCCTTCTTCCTCTTCTCTCCTTCCTGGTGGTCTACACTTGCAAGTTCTCTCTCAAAGGATGGTGCTTAACTCTATGTGGTATATGCTGTGCTATGGGAGATTGCCAGGCCTCCACAGGAAACCTCATAGGCCAACAGCTTGAACAGTAGAGAAATATTTTCTCATGAGGTTGTAGGTTGCAGGCCCAAGATCGAGGTGTCATCAGGGCTGGCTTCTGAGGATGAATTAATCAGTTTCTGTCACGTAGAAATACTTGAGGTGATTAATGTTGAAAGTGGACAGCTTTGTCAACAGCATGGCTACCATTACCCATGGATGGTGGCCTTTTTGCTTTCAGGCAAGACTGTAAGTACTTTGTGGCAGAGAGCCAAGAGTTAGCTCTTAGACAGCAAGTTGGCTACCCTACCCCTTATAACGCAAGGGGCAGGGAATTCCCACAATTCCCTTCAAGGGCTTGTCCTCAGTGATCAAAAACCTTCCACTGTGTCCAGTATCCTTAAAGTTCCCTCCCCACTCAATACTGTCATTGACTAGGAGCCAGGCCTTTAGAACATGGATTTGGGGAACATGTAAGACCCAGTAAAAGTCTACATGTAAGACTACAGCAAAGGTCTCTCTCTTCACTTGTAGATGGCCAACTTCCCAAAACATCCCCATATGCTCTCTTGGTACAACCATATCTGGTGTCTAGATGTCCCCTTCTTAGGATAGACATTAGTGACATTGGCCAGGCTCTACCTGAAGACTGTAACTCTCCCTTTGCTCTAGACTTCTTGTCCAGGTATGGTTACAGTGAGGTACCTGGGGTAAAGAATTGGAAGGACACAGTTCAGTCCACTATTCCTCCAGGTTAGACTCCAAGCCTACTAAGAAGGAGGGCCTGCTTCCAATGGCTCTCCAGCTGCTCCACAGCTCTCATACTACTCAGTGCAGAAGGAGGTCTGCAAAGATTTGGGTCCTTAGTCCTTCCCTACAAGGGAGGCAGCAACGTGACACTCGGGAACTGCCCAGAAGGGGTGCACTTGCCAGGTGCCCGGCATCTCCATTTACAGCTGCAATTCACATACTCCCCATGGGTGACCATGTCTCTTCCATTGGGCAGGGAAGAATGAGATGGGTGGTAATTTCAGTCTACCGTTTTTCCTGGTGAAAATGTCCATGATCCCTATGTTTTAATGTTTTGACCTCTCTGAAATTTCAAATCATTGTATGTGTTCTTAAAAAGCTATCAGTCTGCCCTGAATGTCCAGGGCTGCTTTCCAGGGGGTGACAGACACCTAACACAGCCAGGCTGATCCCTCTGAATTGTGTGTGACCCTCTCACCTGGAGGGAATGAGAGCAACACAGACAGCAGACAACTGTCTGGCTTGTCAACCCTAGCTCCTGTCCCCTTAGAAGATACATTGTAGTACACCATCAGGACAAGTGGCTTAGGGGATTTCATGTTGGGTGGGTGCTCGGTGCTTTACCAGCATCCTTTGCTTGCTCTTAGGACTAGGCATTTTTGTGAACCAAGGAAGCTACTCTCAGAGTGATGGAATTTAAGGCACTGAAAGTCATCAAACTGGGTGTGGTGGCATATACCTGAAGTCCCAGCTCTCAAGAGACTGAGGTGAGAATTCTGTAACTCAAAGCCAGCCTGGGCTTTGTGGTAAGACCTTGTCTACAAACAAACAAACGAACAAACGAATGAATAAAAGCAGGCTTCTCCTGAGATTTAATGAGCATTTCTCAGCATCCGCACCTGTATCTTGAAGATAGGGAAGAGTCTCAGGAATGACATCTCTCTCTCTCTCTCTCTCTCTCTCTCTCTCGCTCTCTCGCTCTCTCTCTCTCTCGCTCTCTCGCTCTCTCGCTCTCTCGCTCTCTCGCTCTCTCGCTCTCTCGCTCTCTCTCTCTCCCTCCCTCCCTCCTACCCTCCCTTCTTCCCCTCTCTGTGTCTCTCTGTCTCTCTCTCTCCCCCCTCCCCTCCCTTCTTCCCCTCTCTGTGTCTCGCTGTCTCTGTCTCTGTCTGTCTGTCTGTCTGTCTGTCTGTCTGTCTCTGTCTCTCTCTCTCTCTCACACACACACACACAGAGAGAGAGAGAGAGAGAGAGAGAGAGAGAGAGAGAGAGAGAGAGAGAGAGTTGTCAATAAATACAGAATGGCTGTTGTGAGAAACATTTACCCCTTTAAGAGTGTCCTCTGCTGAGCTGAAGCAGGACACAGAACAGGAGGGGAAAACCATGAGACTGAAATGGATGGCGTCTGGGGCACCTTAAGATGCAGTTACCTCACAGAAAGGGTGGGGTCTCTGAGAGGTCATGCCCTTGAAGCCCCTTTGAGGGAAATATTGGTTGGATGTGCTGTCGCTAGAAGGTTCCTGACTCACCGTGTTGCAGTGACATCAAGGGTGTGGTGTTGTTAAACAACCACCACCAAACAAAAACCAAACAAAACCAGCAAAGGCTTTGGAAGGAAGTGACTTGTATGGGTTTGTCACCAAGTCCCTGTCATAGAAGTAGATGTCTGAGGCAGAGCTGTACGCATGGGGCAGGGCGAAGCGGCAGGTGCAGACGGGTCAAGAAGAGAAGCTGGGAATGCTGGGAAGAACCGCACAGGTAAGCAGGGAGGGTAGCATTCGGAATGTCCTGGGGACAGGTGACATAGTCACAACTTCCTCAGGCTGCCACCAAATGAACTAGCTAATTACCTGACAGCTCAGTCCATTCTCGTCCCAGGCAACACAGGGAGACCGAGAGAGGCAAAGGCTCCACTGCTCCGAGCTTCAATTTAGTTTCCCCGTCGATGTGCGGCCGCCATGATGCGCATCGAACAAGAGCAATTTAAAACTCAGGAAACTCCGGCTTTCAATAATTCCCCGCTAGGTTCCCGTCTGCAGGAGAGTAAATAACGCAAGCGCTACAAACGCTGCGAGCAAAATCTCCAATAACAGCTCTATGCTTATGAGAACTTCCCCAATTTTCTCCAGTCTCCACCGCTTCTCTCCTGACTTGGGTCTGTATCAGGTTTTTTTTTTTTTCTTTCCCCCTTTATTGAACATCTGCCTTGGGAGCCACTGTCACAAAAAGTAATAAACACATCAATCCAAAAGAAAAAGAGGATTGCATGGTCCAAACTACTTAACCAATCAAATTGGCAGCCAGGGGGGATGCGACTGTGGGGGTGGGGGTGGGGTGGGGGGTGTTGAGAGCAGAGAGAGACCAGCCTCCTAGAGGATTTTTCTAATAATGGTACCTACCCGATGATGAAGAAGAGTGCCCGCACCGGACGCAGTTCCCAATAAGTTAATTAGAGCTTCTATCACTAATTACAGATTTCAACCTTTGTTGTGATTTCCAGCCCTGGGATTAATTTGTAAGTTTCACTCGGCCAAACTCTGACAGTTCCTCCTTCCTCTCTACATCTTCTAAAATAGAAGGAAACAGGGGGGGAAAATCTGTCTTGGAATCAAAAATGATTTTTTCCCCTTAAAAAATGAGCCCAGACCATAATAATAATGCTTCCCCAACTTATTACCCACGGAGTCCACAAGCATGTACCAGAGACGGTGATCATTTTGTTTTGTCCCTGATGGTCTCCCCTCCCCACCCAAAGAACAACAACTAAAAATTATGCCTGAAAGGAAAAAACAAAGCAATTTATGTTTCCCAGTAATCTTCTCAGAAAACAGCTCAGTATCCCATGCATAGCAAGCACACAAAATCAAATCTTTCTCTGAAAAAAAAAAATCCTATTACAAATTACATTTAACTCAGGTGTGTATAGTTTGCTAGTTTTTTATCCAATTGTAAATTAGACCAGTGTTGCCTGTTGGGAGGGAAAAGTAGCTTTTGAAACATGTCTTATTGACTGAGTATAAATTACCTGCAGCAGATTTGTGAAGCAAATTCGAAGCAAGAGTGCCTCCCGGCAACATCATATTGATTGGGCATTGATATTCAGCTGATTTTAAGGCAAAAAATAAATATTGTTTTAGCAGCAATTTAATTAACAAAAATCATTGCACACGTGGTAAGAAAATCGTGTTGTTTAATACAGGGACTTACGCTTTAAAAAAAAAACGATTATCTGAGAAATGTAGTTTCTTGTGTAGATTAATTATTACCTTTATTACCGGAAGTCTCTGTGGGAATTCACAGAGCGCTGTCTGTTTGTGGGCACCTGTTCATTTCTCCTCAGGCTCTGGAAGTGAAGGCCTCACTCCTAACTGACTTGAGCACGCCGCTCAGCACTGGCCAGGATTGAGCTGTTTTTACCAGCGTTCTTGAGGGACAGTGGAAGCGGAGTTGGGGGAGACCTGTCTGCCAAACTGGCTCTGGCTTCATGCCATCGTGTGACCTTGTACAAAAGATGGCTTCACTGCTCCTGTTCCCCTTCTTTACAGATCAGCTTGCTACAAAGCCATGGCGGGCTGGCAATGTTTACAAACCAGCTCTTAAAGGGATCCTGAGTTGGAGCGAGTGCCGATTGCCTTGGTGTAAATACTCCTGAAACTAAAAACAAAACAAAAACAAATAAACAAACAAAAAAAAACCCCCAAGGCATAAAAAGATGGACCATGGTGGCGCACACCTTGAGTCCCAGTACTGGGGAGGCAGAGGCAGGTGGATCTCTGTGAGTTCAAGGCTAGCCTGGTCTACAGAATGAGTTCTAGGACATTCAGGGCTGTTACACATAGAACTGTCTCCACTCCCCAAAAAAAACCCAAACAAACAAAGCCAAAAAGAACAAGTGATAATTAAAATAGTAAATACTCCTGCCACATCTGATTTGAAGCTATCATTTTGACTTTCCAGACTGCACCGCTGGGAGAAAGGCCTTGAGCCGCCCCTGCCACCTCCACCTGCCCTCAACCCTCTACAGTTCCAGAGCCCCGCAGGTCTAGAGATGTAACATGGATCGATCTTAACCAAAATTAAACTATAAATGCACCCAGACAGGGAGACTCGCACCTTTCTTTCTGTTACTTCAGAAGTTATTCTAGAACCTTCCTGGATAACAGGGCCTTTTTTGTTGTTCTGTTTTGTTTTGTTGCAACGACATCTTTTAGAACTATTTATTTTATGGGTTTGAGTATTTTGACTGTGCGTATGTATGTGCACTACACATATGTCTGGTACACAGAACACATTGGATTCCCTGGGACTGGAATTGTGAATAGGTCAGAGCTGTCACGTGGGTTCAAACCTGGTCCTCCGCAAAATCAGCAAGTGCTCTTAACTACCGAGCCAGATCTGTAGTCTGGTTAACAGGGTTTTAATGCTGGGTATCATTACGATATCCTTATTAATAACATGACCAGAGTGCCCAGCTGGTTCTCATTTTGATCTTTCCTTGAGGTGGGGGGAAAGCAAGGCAAGAGAGAGCCATGAGGAGTCGGCTGTTCTGCTCTCCACCTCTAATGAACTGATGGAGAAGGGAAACACAGTGTGGGTTGGTATTCTGTCAAAGCTCCACCCCCACAGCTACCTGGCGGCAGCCAGGTATGCTCCGTCCACAGAGAAGAAAATCCAGGAATGGGTGAGTAAGAATGTTCAAACCTCAATAATCACAACGTCCAGGATAAAGACATTGCCATGTGCTGTCTCTCTCTCTACACACTTGTATACATGCACAAGCACGTCGGATCATTATGCTGAGCATGCGTGGCTGTGTGTTTGTGTAAATTTTTCTGGGATTAAACCTGGGGCTTTAGGCATGCTAGGCAAGCACTCTATCACTGAGATATATCTCGAGCCCTCTCAATTACTTTTATAAAAAAGGCTTGGTAAGGTTTTGCGAGTCTTAAACAATAAAAATATTATCATTCTATCTAATACACCTACGTTATTTTTGAGGGCCACATAGCCACACATTAATTGATCTATCGGTATTTTTTTTTTTTTTTTTTGGTTCCTTTTTTCGGAGCTGGGGACCGAACCCAGGGCCTTGCGCTTCCTAGGTAAGCGCTCTACCACTGAGCTAAATCCCCAGCCGATCTATCGGTATTTTATCTTGGTGTCTTTAGACTGTTTGGGGGTTAATGAAAGACAGCTGCACCATACATTGACTTTTATGGATAGCCAGTCGTTGCTGGTGAATCCATCCGTCGTTAAGAATGGTAGTTTCAGGTTCTGCTAATACACTTAGTTTAAAAAAATGAAGCAAAACACAAATTCATCATCAAAGCCTGCTGTTAGTGTCTGTGCACTGATTGAGCAGCACTGTACACTTTGTTTTTCTTGTAAGGCAATGAAAACCAGTGCAGAGTTGGACGTTGTCTTGTAGGGCAAACACTACTGCTCCTCACAGTGTGACCTGTGGGCACCGGGAAGCTCCAGAGGACCAATTCCTGATCCTTCCCCCAGGAAGTAAGGGGAGGCACTAACAGGACCCCTGAAAGTGCCTCTCCAGAAGGAGCTAAGAGATGTGCAGATGGCACCCCGGGCATGTGAGGAACCCCAGCAGGTCAGAGGTCAGGATATTTGGAGGCCGCAGAAAACACTCGCATGGACTTTTCTTTAAGAAATGGCAGCGGGAGGCAATTTCTGATTTGCTCTTTCAGTACCATCGAAGGGGCCATTGAATCCGGAAGCCGAGGTGCGCAGGACGAGAAAAGGAGCAACTGATAAGGGGAGGGAGGGTGGAGAGGAGACACAATTGATTAATTAAAAACTCATCTGGACAGCGGGGTGGATACTGCAGAAAGTCAATTTAATGAGGTGAAGGGACAAATTCGAGACATTTTCCATTATACACACGGGAAAGCTTGATAGAGACTGATTCATGGTACCAGAGAGAAATGATCCAAGACCCGTCTGAAAAACTTAAAGGTTGCTATGCAGCGAAACAGTGGTGAGCAACGGCAGCAAGGCAGTTAGCATTACTCATAACTAAAGGGAATGAAGGGAAATCAAATAAGCCAAAGAACTGGAAAAACTAAGCATGACCGGTACCATCCATACATAGATCAACTCCTAAAGAGAGAGCCACACAGAGGGGTTGACTGAATTCTCACACAGGGTCAAAAGATAGGGCCACATGTGCTGGCCCTGACCTATGATCCCAGCACGTGGGAGGCTGAGACAGAAAAACCACAAGTTCTGGCCAGCCTGGGCTACATATCGAGATGCTGTGTCAGGAAATTAAAACAAATTGTTGCTATTTGAATATTCCCAATCACAAAAAGTGCTCTAGGGTGTTAAATAGGATTAATGTAGGATCGATTTATACATGATATGTTCTATTCCCTGTCCAGGAAGACTGTATTTAAAAAACAATTACCACAGAATATGTGCATAAAGTACGTTATTTAAGTCTAAAACTTGACCTAAACAGCTTCAAAAAGAATCAAAACAGCTCTAGAAAATAGCGTTTAAGTTGAAACCAGAGTCCAATTATCTCCCTCAGGTATGCAGAATTCTACGGAAAGTTTCAGAAGAAATAAAATCTAAGAAATAATCAGTCATTACATTAGAGACCTTAAAATACTTCAGTGAATGTCCCCAAACTGTAAAATATTTCCAGAAAGAGGAAAGAGAAGTGAAAGCAATCCCAGAGTGGCTCTACCCTTACCCATGTCGGGAGGGAGGAACCCTGAGAAGAACTGGGAAACTTCTCAGTATTAGAAAAGAAGGTCTTGCCAGGATGTAGTGTCTCATGGCTTTCATCCCAGGGCTTGGGAGGCAGAGGCAAGAGGAGTTCTGAGTTGGGAGTCTGTACGAAATTAAACAAGGTTAAAACAACTGATAAAGACCCATGGGAAAGTTTTCTCTAAGCGTCTTTCCAAAGTGATGGTTTGCTGCAGCCCCCACCATTCTGGGGGCTGAACGCCCCACACTCAGGGTTTACTGCCTCCTACTGTCGTTGACCTGGATCTGGGATCTGGATCCCCTCACATTGGGATGACGCTGTGGTGCTGTGGTTCTTAATACATGACTTTTAGAGGGGCTGGGTCAGGCGATAGTACCTGCATATATAAAGAACGGAGTTCTAGTCCTCTCATTTCAGCTTTTGAAGTGGGGGGAAGCAAGAGGAACCAAGAGCCAAGTCATACCTGTATTTTAAAAGTGAGTGGTTTTCTCATTTCTCTGCACCCCTCCCCCACTTTTTCTTACCGTTGTTTTTTGGGGGGGGGCATTATGTCTGGTATATAGTTTGATTTGTTTTTCCAATTCCAATTTGAGTATATAACCTAATGTTCTTGCCACGTGCTTTGAGATATAAATGACGTCACACAAACCCATTTACTCTGATAGCCTGGCTACTATTGCACCCACTTAACAGAAGACAAAAGAGAAAGCCGAGGCACAGAGGTTAGGTGTCTTTCCCAGGGCCTTGGAGTAGCACAAGGTGCTGACTTCTGCCCAGCCTTTCTGCTACGCTCAGCCATAGTCATCAAACCTTGACAAACTTCATGAGAGAAGCCACGGGGCTAATAGGAGCTGCTATTGCCTGTGAACTTTGCCATCAAGAGCCAGCCCTGATCTGCGACACCCTTTTCTCTTTAATTAAATGAGGGAAGAATGGGGTAGAGGCTGGAGGGATACCTTGGCTCTGTCCAGCACTTTTTGGCTTCAGTCCGCCAGGGAGCCCACCCCTGGGAACCGAGGTGAGAAGCCCTATCCCCCTGGCAGCCTATCACTCAAGCAGAGGCAGCCAATGACTTCACCCAGAAGGGCGCAGATGCAAATGAGGTTCCATGACCTGTCCCACGTGATTGGCCCTGGCTGAGCACAAGGCTCTGAACTCAGAGTTCGTTGACTTTTTTTTCTTTTTTTCTTTTTTTCCTTAAGTCCCAGGCTTGGCACAAAGATTTACGACCCAAGTGTGACCACACTCGCCATCCATCACGATTAGTTACAATAAAATCTCTCTTCGTGTTTTTAAAAGCCCTTCGAGTTACATTCCATTATGCAGTTAACATCTCGTAGATGGTCAGGCCATTGTTCACCCGGGGAACCATTTTTTGATGTCTGAAAACCAAAGTAGGCAACCAGCACTTGACCTTCCCTGAGGCCCTGGAGACCTGAGCCTGGAGCAGAAGAGAGAGAACAAAGAAGGGGGTGGAAGGACTGGTTCGTCTGCAAGAACTTGGCAGTTGGACTAAACAGAGCGGACAAAGAGGATAGGCTCAGGTGACCGGCCTCTTCCTCGCGGGAAGTTAACCTGGATGCTCTCTAGTACCTAGGATACCTGCCCCTGCCCCTCCTCTAAGCAGCTGAACTGCACATAAATGCAAACCTGAGACATGACACCCCCAGAGGGTCCTGTTCCCAGCCTTCAAGAAGCATTTGATCCTAGGCCTGCTGGGAAAAGGTAAAAGGACATTACCTCCCGGACTGCCCACCCTACCTTGGGCTCTACTAGCTGGGTGCGTGGACTGACATTGTCTGCTAGGTTCCTCTCTGCTGAGTTTTGGGTTTGCTGTTTGTGGGCAAACTACGGAGCCCCACCCCGTGACTTGGCCACATGACTTCGATTAGCCAATGGCATGCGGCGAAGTGCTGTGCTTTAGGTGCCCTCCCAGGATTCTGCTGGTTTTCCCTTTGTGGTTGGTCCTTGGGATAGAGGCTGCTTCCTTGGGGTGAATCCTGAAATTAAAGACTGCCAGGCAAGTCACAGTGACCCTCGGCTGGCACCGGTGGAAATGTGTAGTAAGCTATGTTGTAAGCTGCTGAGATTCTAACCGCCGCAGAGCCTAGTATGGTGTAGACTCGAGTCCAAGTGGAGGGCTCACTCACGACGGTCTTCCTGGGCTGATGCACCCAGGCTCTAGAACTTCTCCACCGATATTATCTCAGTTCCATGCATCTCTGACTCCCCGCAGTCATCAGTTAACAACCGTTCCCCTGCATTAGTGGTTTTCTGGCTATGTCTTCACTCACAGCTAGCCTGTGCGTCAAACTGTGAAAACAGGTTGTTGTGGTTAGCTCTTTGTATATGTCCTTCCCAGACTGTCGCTGAAAGCTGGGTCTCCAGGGCTATACTGTTCATAGGGATAGCTTGGGGGTGGGGGTGGGGGTAGGGAATGATCGGATTCTGGAGGCTCCGAGCTGTCAATGCATGAATCCATTCGAGTTCTTGACTGAATGGACCATTGAGAAGTGGCGAAAACTCTGGGAGGTGGGGCCTGGCAGGAGGAAGTGGCACTGTTGGTATTCACTTGAAGATAAATCTTGTTCCCACCATAATCCCACCAGGAGGTGAGCAGCTTGGCTCTACGACAGCTCCAGGAACAATGGAGCCAGTCAACACGGACTGAAACCATGAGCCAAGTAAGCCCTTCCTCCTTCAAGTTGGTTTCTGTCGGCTCTTCTGTAACAGCAACAGAAAGCTGGCTGGCACGGATGAGGTCGCCTCATGCTTGCTCTGCCTTCTAAGCCGACTCACAGTGTTTTACAGAAACCCACATATTGTCCCCACACACCAACCCTGGGCAGCTGGCTCTCCCCATCCCTTCTCTCTAGCCTCCCTTCCTCTCTGCTGTGACATGCCCACCTGCCACCTAGGCCATCATTGTCCTCCTCTGTCCTGTGATGGAGCTCTTTCTAGAATGATCTCCCACACCTCTGACCTTCCCCAGAATCAGTACAAAGACCCCTTCCTCAGAAGGGCCTTTGATGCCCGCCTGCCTTCCCGATGCCCTTCTTTTCGGTGCATGGGGACTCTAGCCACACCATTACTTCTCTGTTGGATTACTTCCTGTCTGTTCCTGCCTCACAAATTAAATGACAGTTGGTTTCCCTTTCATGTGTCCCCAAGGCCTGGTACATGAATGCTAGATACACATTTGTTTAAAAGAAGAAAACAAACAAACTCTCTGTGCACAAATGGACTTGAGTCAACCTTCTTGAAGGGAGTGATTCCCAAGGAGATTGTGCCTGGCCAGGTCCTGAGGGTAGCTAGTGGCTCAGCCTGGAGGGGAACTCAGGTCCACTGACCCCATTCCGGTGCTTTTCTTGGCTACAACACACCCTTTTATTCTGGTGCCAGATAGCTCATCTCCTTTTCTTCCTTGCGCCCGTGTTTAACATCCAGTGATTCTAGAAGCTTCTTCCTGACGTCTACTACACACTCTCTCAGTGTAGCTCGGAGCCCCTTTAACTAACCTCGGCCAGTGAACTTCTGACTATGTCCCCATTCCCTGGTTATTAAAGGAGGGCAATGATAAAACCTAGATTGGGTGGAGCTGGAGAAGAGGCCCGATGGTTAAGTGCACACACCGCTCTTGTAAAGACCCAGAATTTGTTCCCAGCCCCTGTGCTGGGTTGAGTCAACCACCAGTAACCTCAGCTCCAGGGGATCTGATGCTGTCTCCTGGCCTCTTGAGCACCAACCAGCACATGTCACATACGTGCACATGCTCATCCCCCACCCCCTATGTATCTGTCTCTCTCTGTTGTGCATACATGTGCACACACAAGCACACACACATATACATGCACGCACACACACAAGAACACACGTGAACACACATGCACGACTTAAAAACAGAAAAGCCAGCATTCACTGAGCACTTGCAGGCATGAGTTCATCCATCTCCTCAGCCACACAGCAGGCAGGCAATGTTACCGTCTTCACTTTTTATATCAAACTGAAGACACAGCATGGTCGGCTGCAGCAGTTACTTGGGTTCGAACCGCTGTCACCAATTGACTGAAACAATTTAGGGATGGAAAGGATTGTTTTGGTTCATGGTTTCTGATATTTTAGTCCACCATGGTAGGAGATCTGATCAGTCCACCGTGGCCTTCAGAGGCCTGTCCTTAGTGACTGCGGCCCTATCCTTAGATAACACCAACAGCCTGGGAACATGAGGGACGCAAACCTGTGTGGACATTTCAGATTCACACATCACAGCCACTAACCTACCCAAGGCTGCACAGTGGTTGTTGACAATGGTGGCTTAGCTTGTATGTGGGCTCTTGAAGCCTGGCTCTGGACCCTGAGCACTTCTGTGTGATCCTAGCCCGGTCTGTAGTCTGGTGAGCTCCCACCAATACCACACACTTACTCAACCAGAAATAGCATACGTCGGTATCTTACAAGGAGACATCTACAATTTCAATGACAATATCATTGTCCTGTGGCATTAGGAAGAGAACATGGACTCTGGAGCCAGCTAGACCTGGGATCCAAAACTCAGCTGTCATTATTGAGCACCGACTGTGTACCAGTTACAGAAACAAGGACGTAGCGTGCACTGTTTCGTGTAGCAGATGAGGAAAGAGGATTTGGAAGATAAAGTCTGTTGCATGACTAACCACACAGGAGGGGAGTGTGGCAATTTAGGCAGTTTGATTTAAAGACACTGGTTGACATATTTAACCCCTCTGAATGGGATGCAAGCAAGGAGTTACAAACGCACAGAATGGCCGTGTAGTGTCTGGTACCTAGTATGCCATCGGATGGCAACTACCGTTACAAGGAAACTCCACCGCTGGGCAAAATCGTTCTCTGGCTGTTAACTGCTGGTTCAACTATTAAGCAGATGTGGATTTCAGGGGCTCCTAAGAAAGGTATCGACCCACAAACGACCTGCCTAAATCACTTGAAAGCTATCTGCAAACAAAACACCCTGGAGAAATCATCCGTGGTCACCGGTCCTTCACTTCCGCAGCCAGTGGTGTCAGACAGCAAACTTCATTCCCTAATGTGTGCCCTCCCTCCTCCGCTTCCTCAACCTCTCTGTGTGCTGGGGACAGCATGGGGGACTGGATGCTAACCTTTCCAGACTTCCTCTCAGCTAAGAAGAAATGGCACTCAGGTGCTGATCCCCAAGAGTTCCAAGGCTGATTCATCGGCTCTAGGTCCCAATAAAAAAGAAGGAGGCAGAGTTTCTCTGCTCACATCTCAATTGTGCAATCAATCCATCTTGGGGATGTGCAGGTGAGGCTGGGAGCTTGATTGAGCGTCTCAGGCACAAGCCTATCAGACCCTCCATCTCCATTCCTCCCTGTCCCTCTCTTCTCCTCAACGGGAAAGCCACAACACAGAAAGGCTTTGCTTGGAAAACACTAGAGTTCTCCTCTTTGTATCTACGGCAAATCCATGTCCGCACCAGCTATGCCCAGCCTGCAGGCTGGAAGCTGGAAGCTGGCAAGGGAGAAAGAATCCCCCAGTCAGCTCAAATGATCCCCCGAGCAAACAGGAAGACGAAGTCTAGTGTTGGGAAAAGCTTACTCAGGAGCAGACTTCCTTGTGAGTCCAAAGCAAAGTGCAAATCCTCATTTTGCTGGCAGGCAAGATAGTACAGAGAAAGGCACACTAGTCATCCAGGTCCCAAGAAGGTTCTAGAAGCTAATCCAGAGCTAGAGGCTGAGCTGGGTGTCAGGAAAACCACTAGTGTGGTGAAGGGCAGAGACAGAGGCAGGTAATGAAGCAGTCTCTAAGTGAGACATGTGTCCTGTTGAAGTAATCCAGTCCCGGGTCTTCAGGGGTTGAGAAGGATCCATGTGCTTCCAACCACTGTAAGGCTCAGGGGACAAGAATCATTCGATTTTTCTAAAGGCCCATGCCCTACCTGTTCACATGATCTAAGTGTGACACACACTAAGGACTCAGAACTGGGACTCCCATTCCGACTTCACCCTTTAGAAGACTTCAGGTTGGTCAGAGGACTGTCCAGGATCTCTGCATCCTTCTGCAGAATGAACAAGTTTATTTTCTAGACCCTTCCAGTTCCAAATCCCAGGTTTCTCTGAGATGTGGGTTGGTGGCACCTTTCTATCCCCTCTGGTCCCCTTGGCTGACTCACCCTTTGATGACAAAGGACATTGTGATATATTGCATCTCCTCCTCCTGATCAGCCTTGAATGCAGAGTTGGTTTTCCAAAGGCCTTCGAGATCATGGGCAGTGAGTGCTCAATGAAGTCCCGAGGAAAGGTCCTTATATGCCATCTGATGCCCCTAGCAGCCATTTCCAGGCAGCTTTGTGGGAGACAGCCCACTCCATATGCTGAGAATGGAAGGAACCACATTTCTGCTTGGCAGCTCCATGGGTAGTCTTTGGGGACAAAGACTACTTTGTGAGGGGACACTTGGCATTCATACTGAAGTGATAGAACCTCTCTCCCTGCAATGGGGAATGGATTCATCTAAAAATCCCAAGATACTAATCAGATACATGGGAAAGTTGGCCAATGCCTAGCCTCTGGGAGACAGGGATCATCTCTGAAGAAATCGTTACATTGGCAGTTGATTCTTAGTAAATTTTCCTTCATAAAGGGTTAAGAGTGAGGTCCTTTGGGTTGGGGACAAGGAAAGGGGGGTCATCAGGAGGTATCCTCCTTTCTGACACGATCTTCTAGCTTCTGTGGCAACTAAGTGTGAGGAGAGAGAGGGGCCAGACATAGGACCCTTGCTTCCGGATGGAGAAAACCCAAGTTTCATCGTAGCTGTGTGAATCTTTTAGCTACATCCAAACTTGGCTCAGGCCAGAGCCACCAATTTATAGGGAGAACTGTCAGATTCATTCATCGGGGCCACTGTCCTCCCTGCAGAACAGGGAACAAAAAGAAAAGATACTTTACTGTGACAAAGGACACAATGCCCTGGAGCTAGGGAGGTAGCCAGAAGCAAAATGAGAGGCCAGAGAGGTGGACTGAAGAGGTGGGGGCAGCAACTGCCCCTGTTTTGCCTGTGCCCACACAGCACTGCTGCAGAAGGCAGCCATACTGCCCCATTCCCCAGAACCCATGGCTCCAGCACAGCCACCTTCTAGGAAGATCCAGCAGGGATGGATACTACACTTCCTCTCAGCCCCTTTTCATGAGACACAGGTCTGCATCCTGTACCCCTAGTGAGGACAGGAAACCGCTGGTCTCTTATCCTTGTCCAGGGTATACTACTGAAGAGCTTCAGTGCCTATGGCTGTCACTTGGTATCAACAAAAGCCTTCTCTGAAGACAGGTGGCCAGGGCCTGTCTGGGCAGATGTCCCCTACCTTAGCTGTGCAGTGCCAAGAATATCGCAGGATGCTTGCGTCAATGGTCAGTCCTACTGAAAGCCTAGTTCCAGAAGCACTATTTGAGGCTTTATGGGTTCTCTAGGAGCTGTTTAATTGTACCACTTAAATAGAAGCATCTCCTTCAAACACAACAACCAGATAAAGATGTTATAAGAAGATATCCAGGACTTGGAATGTGGCTGAGGGTGGGATGGTCTTTTGTGAGCTGTTACTGTACTCAGTTTTAGGGGTGCCCCCTCTCAAACACTTCACTTACTGAATTCTGATCTTCTGTCATTGGCCATATAGCCCTTTGTGAGGGTTCCTCTCTGTGTTAAACAACAGGCGCTCCTGGGGTGTCTTGCTCTGGCTAATATTAACGAGTACTCCATTAGAAGAGGGGTCATGAGAAAAAGGGTCAGGTGACAGTTGAAAGGACAGGGAAAAGAGACCAAATTCCCTGTGTCACAATTCAGCAAGTCCGCTCCTTTTTATTACTGAAAGTGAACTAGTCAGTCAGTGGGAACAGAGAGGATGGTGGGGGACTGGAGGGACAGTGACAACTGAGGATTCATTCACATGCGCTCAACAAAGAAAAGACCAGAAACAAAGCGAACCAAACACCAAACGAAACTGCTGAGGAGAAGCAGGGATCAAAATGCTGTCCACCTTTGCTTGAGGCAGTGGGATGGGGACAAGGGTCAGATAGGTGAGGACATGTCAGAGCCCTGTGGACTATGGTAGGAACAGTCTTCTGCTGGGACCTCGGCAAGCCCAGAATCACCATGTGACCTAACAGTTACAAGTCTGGCTATAACACACAGAAGAACTGAGAGCAGGGACTCCAGAGTTTGCACACTTAGGGTGCTGTTCTAGAGAGCAGCCTGAAAGAAGAAGTTATCAAGTATTCATCGCTAGGAAAATATGACACCTGACTCGTGGACTACCATTCCGCCTTTAAAAGGAATCAAGTCTGATACGTGCAGTGTGGGTGAACCCCGAAGACGGGTTGCCGAAGGAACCGTGTCAAACACAAAGGACAAACACTGAGTGACTCACCTCAAACCCTTAGACACAGAGAGAGCAGAGCCACGGTTGCCAGGTGCTCCAGGAAGGGGCAGGAGGAAGTCACTGTTTCATGGTGTGAACTTTCTGTCTAAGGATGTAGAAAGTTCTGGAGATGTACCGTAGTAAACACTGCATAGCTTTTGTGGATGTATTTAATTTTACTGAATTTGTATACTTAAAAAAAGAAGAAGAAGAAAAGAGGAAAAGAGGGTGCCTGAGGGAGGGCTCAGCAGGCAAAGGGGCTTGCTGCCAAGCCCGAAGACCCAAGTTCAAGACCTGGAACTCACAACACGGAAGGAAAGAACAGACTTCCGCAAGCTGTCCTCTGACATCTAGCTGTGACATGTGCCTTCCACACTCTTCCATTAAATAACAGATAACCATAAAAGGAAAAAAGGTCTAGAGGAAAGAAGATATTTTATAGTTGGAAACCTGACTTCCTTTCTCTTTTCTCTAGGAATCCAGTTACAGCCAGGGCTCAGGTTAGAACAGAACACACGCACACTGGGATGAACTAGGTCATACTGCATAACAAGCATCCCCAGAAGTTTTGACCCAGGCTTCATGTCTCTCAGGGGCTGTTCGTGGGGCTCATGTGAACTCTGCAGGAGCTCCTGTGGACAGGATAGCTTACATCCGTGGGAAACCAGCACCAGCAACCCGGATGCTTGATTTGGATATGAACATGAAGCACTTATGCTCAGGAGTCCTTGGTCCACCTCACAACACACACTACCTTGTGCTCAGAAGGCAGAGAGCTCTAAGTCCCGGTAAACATCAGCTTTTGTTCCTGCAGGCTCTCCTCACTTCTTGCCCCCTTAAGAAACACTCCACCCGGGGTTGGGGATTTAGCTCAGTGGTTAGAGCGCTGGCCTAGGAATCGCAAGGCTCTGGGTTCGGTCCCCAGCTCCAAAAAAAGAACCAAAAAAAAAAAAAAAAAGAGAGAGAGAGAAAAAGAAACACTCCACCCACCTTGCATGGTGGCCGAGGCAAGCAAACTCGAGGGATCCACAGTACACCAGGACAGATGAGTGTCCTGAAGCCAGCCAGTCCCTTGCCTGCCCCACTGAGAGAGGAAACTCCCGGAGCTTTGTTTCTGGCATCTTAAGCAAATGCTGGGTGAGATAACCTATTTACAGCTCCCAAGGACGAGGCTTGCCCTGTCCAACAGCCTCGTGTATCTCTATCTTTCCATCGCCTACATACTCACATACATGTACATACACATAATCAGATACAAAAAGACCGACACACAGACAGACAGACAGACAGACAGACAGACAGACAGACAGACAGATGAGGCTGCTGGAGTCACTGGCCAGACATAGAAAGCATCATCCTTGGCAGCTGTAAATATGGTGTGTGTGTGTGTGTGTGTGTGTGTGTGTGTGTGTGCGCGTGTGTGTGTGTATCCCTTCTATTACTCCCCCATGCCTTATGTCTCCTTCTCTCAGCTCATCCCACCATTTCCCGCAGGAATATCATTTGCTTTAAGAAAGCCCCTGAGCACCCCTTTCGCCTATCCAGTGAGCACTTCGTGAATGTTTGCTGTGTGCCAGATGCCGTTCTAGATGGCAGACACAGCCAACAGGACAGACAGAAGTCTCTGCCTATGTAGAACTGTCACAGTCAGCAGTGTGTGCTGGTGTATGTCGAGGGCAGCATAGAGAGCGTCAGTGTGCACCACAACGCCTGCCTCGTTTACAGACTTCCTAGTGGGAGCCCCAAACACAGTCTCTAGTGTTCCTCGTGGAACCCAGCAGTCTAGCTCTGTGGTCGTACCCTCTGGGAAGGAGCTGTCACAGGATGGTTTCCTCTGCAGCCTGGCTACATTGTGAGTCCCTGACCTCAGCACCTGTCCCGGGACTCCTGCTGAAGAACCGGTGAGCGCATAATAGAAAGAACACAAGGTGGGCTGAAGGACCAGCTCTCAAAAGGAAGTAGGTCAAGATGCAGTCAAAATTATGTTTGAAAATTGTCCCTTTAACACAAGACTGCTCAGCCCGGTGGGTATGGATACATAGTTTAAAGTTCCCGAGAGGCGGCTTTCTCGGGCAGCCCCCAGTTTACCCTGGAGGTGGAACAATAAAATAGAAACAAAAATAATTGACCGGTTTTGCAGCTAGCTGAACCCAGCAGCAGTCCCTAAATAGCTCTCACCTTCCTGGAGCTTGTGGTCCTCGTAAAGCTACAAGAGACGCGTTTCAAAGCTATGAATTTGCTAAATAGAACTTCATTTCCTCTTCTTATTAGAGGTAATTAAATTTATTAGACGTCAGTAAAAGCCTTGTAAACAGAAAATATGAATGCTTATAAAAGCCTGCTCTTTCTTTTCAACCCAGTAATTAAGATGCGAGGAGGGAACGGCTAATATCGGCTTGTAATTTACGAGGTGCCATTCAACCCTGGATCCGAGACAGACTGTGGAGGTATTAAACACCAAAATGAAAATAATACCCACTGAAACGCATTATTTATTAAGTACATAACTACTCAGAAATAAACACTTTGCAGAGGAACCTGGTGTGTCTGGTGGAAACAGCCGTGTATACATCACCTCCTGCCGCGGATAGATTACCCATTGAGTCGGATTCTTAAATCAAAGTCACGCTTACTGAAATGCAAACTGCCAGTGGCAGTCAGCGAGCCCTGAACTCACTCCGCATTTGCCTTGAGAGTGGCTCTCAAGGTCACTACAGCGCCATTGTTTTTAACCTTCCCAAAAGAAGAGAGCCCCCTCACAGCAGCCATCCGAAAACCAGAAACAAGAAGAAGAAGGGGAGGGGTGTTCTAAAGAGAACAGTAACAATTAAAAATCATGACAGCCCTCCCTCCCTACTGCAGCCCAGGCCTGCACTCCGGTGACCTGACTAACGCTAATTTGCTAATGCGAGGAGCCCAGGAAGAAGTCAATCCGGGCACATTTTGTCAGCACTCTGGCAGAAACGTGGGCTTGAGACTATTTAGAATAAATGATTCTAGGAGTGATAGGAGCTCTACTTTTCATCGACCCAGAGATTCCTCTGATCTTAAGGTATGTCATTGCCCACTGTGTCACAAAAGACGGGGAGAATAAAACAGAACTGTCCTAAGACCAGAGAAGTCACAGTGGACAATCAGGACAGTCCCTCTAGAAGTCACAGGACAGAATCCAAAAACAAAACCAAAACAAGAAAAGCCCCCAAGGCAGCAATCAAAGACGACAATCTGAGAGCTCTTATTTTTTGTTTGGGCATATGAATGATGTCCCAATAAAGTTGCCACCTGCAAATGTCATTTGGGGGCTAATGCTGAACCTTAAATTTCACTTGTATAGAGAAAAGGAAGGAGTGAAGGAGAGGACTGAGGTACTACCAGACAGATCGGGCTAGCAGTCAGCACCTACGGTAGGGAGGAGCAAGTGCCAGCAGAGAGAGGAGCACAGGCCTTGCAGTAGGGAGCACCTGGAACAGGAGTGTTAAGGGGGGCAGAAGAAGATGGAGAGAAGCCAGAGCGAAAGTGAACTTTTCCTCTGGCCTTACAGAAAAAAATACTATTTTTACATTTGGGAGTAAGTTCATCCATCCACTTTACTCTAAAACCAACTTTGATAGCTTCTAGAACATTCAAGAACCAGACTCCTGGGCTGGAGAGATGGCTCAGCAGTTAAAAGCACTCGTTAGTGCACAGAACCTAGGTTTGATTGCTAGCATGCACACGATGGCTCACAGCCACTGAAAACCCCAGTTCCAAGGGATCCAACACACACACACACACACACACACACACACACACACACACACACACACGATACATAGACATGCAGGCGAGCGAAACATTCATACACACGAAACGAAGAAATAAATCTTAAGAATAAAAGAAGAATCAGAGTCCTTTCACATGTCTGCTACACCTTGAATGGCCCCTGAAGATGTGGCCCCCTCCTCCAGGTCCATTCTGAACTCAGTTCTGAGAGGTCTGGAGATAACTGGTAAGGCCGGGGAAACTTTCAACAGGACCTTTGAGCTGGGACATTTGGCTTTTGTTTTGGGCCCAAACTCATTTTCTCTTGTACAGTAACACACAGACAGAAGCTGTTCTCCTCCCGAGCTACCACCCAGCACCCAGGACACGTCATACTTAGCATCACAAAGCCAGGTATGTCCCACGGTAACAGTCAACTCTCCTGGGCTGTGGACGAGGATCTTGCTGACTTGTGTGGATTTTCCCCTCAGGCAACTACATGATGTTGTTGCTGTGAACAGCCCCATTTTGCAGAAGGAAGAGAGATGACTGAGGTCAACTTGCTCACAGCCTATCTCGGCACTGTAGCAGGGCCCCGACATGCTGTGTGTTGAACTCCATACAAAGCAGTCTCGCCACTGTTCATCAGGGGTCTTGCCAGGGCACGGGGGTTATATGGTATAGGAAGTTACAGGGGTAGGGATACAGCTGAGGTCAAGTGCCTACCTAGTGTGCACAGGATTGGGTAGTACCCCCCCCCCCCGCACTAGAAATAAATGAGTAATAAAAGAGAGAGCTGGCCCATCTACGTGTGAAAGCAGCTATGGCATTGACTCTTCTCATCATCGAAGGAGGCCCACCATTCTGCACTGCCATCACTGTGGCTAACACGGTAGCCACCACTGCAGGTATGTGGTGACGTCTCAGATACTTCATTTCTTCTTAATAATTATTTTATGTGAACGGGCGATTCGGCTGCATGGATG
The DNA here is from genome assembly GCF_021556685.1 of Rattus norvegicus. Classification (NCBI taxonomy): domain Eukaryota; kingdom Metazoa; phylum Chordata; class Mammalia; order Rodentia; family Muridae; genus Rattus; species Rattus norvegicus. The sequence goes on from NC_141552.1 coordinate 29,863,969, forward strand.
TCTGTGTAACTCATGTGTGCCTGGTGCCTACCGAGGCCAGAAGAGGTCATTCGATCCCCTGGACTGAAGTTACAGACAGTTGTGAGCCACCATGTGGATGCTAGGGATCCAATCCAGGTCCTCTGGGAAAGCAGCCTGTGTTAACCACTGGGCCATCTCTCGAGATAGTTTGAATCTGGGCCGGTGGCTGACACGCGTGCACAATGCTCTCCTGCTTAGGGGCTCCCTGCTGATCTTCTTTGGCATGATGTCTGGGTAGCGTCTTACCCAGCTCAGAGCAGATGGTGCTGAACAGATGATGCCTTGCCTGTTTGTACTCAAAAGACACATGGTGCTGTGGATCCGCCCTGTGCCACTGTGGCTGTCTCCGTAGCATCGTAGGACTGCCCAGTGGTTCCGTCTCCATGGCTGCCTCTATGGCTCTGTGCATCAGTGCCCGCCACCATGTCCTTAAGCTCTGATCTGTGTCCCCAAGCTCTCTGAGCGTAACATGGGGATGGGAGGCTTATGCTGTTTGCTTCTTTTGTGTGTTTGCCGAGCACGGGCAACCTAATTCTCCAGTTAAATATTCCCGGTGTGGTTCCACTGCCTCGAGGGCCTAACGACTCAGGCCAGTGGGGTCTGAAATCAGTCTTGACAGTCTAAGGTCCAGAAGGCCCAGCAGTGGCTCTGGGCTTTCCTACTCCTCTATCTGCCTCCCCTGACTAAAGCAGCTTATTTTGGGGGTTTCATTTGCTAGGTGTGGATCCATATGCTGAATCCATGGTCCATATATAAGGAGATCACTGGGCAGTTCTGCAGTGTTATGGAATACATTGGCGCAGGGCAGATCTACAGTGAGCCTCCACCCACAACAGGGCCTTGTACGTTCCTTTCTGGGGTACTTCCCTGGCCCCCTGATTATAATCCAAAAAGGCCTTCTGTAGACCTCTATGCCCTGACCATTAGCTTGCTCTCTAGGGCTCTCCTATTGGTACCTCCTTAGCCACTGCTCGTAACTATGCTGACCACAAACGCCTCAGCTCTGTGTGCTCTCAGCTTTATTTTCATACCCACTGCCAAGGGTCTACCATGATCATGGCCATCTTACCTGGCCTTATGTCAGAGGTGCAGGGCATGGGATATGGGGCAAAGCAGGTGGCATGGGAGCCAAGGTGAGGGGAGCGTTTAAGGATCGAGAAAGGATAGGGGGTGATTTCCGCAGCCCTGTACGACAAAGACAGAAAACATCAATGGAAAGGCAGGGCTCAGGGGCTTTTTAAAGCCGGGAATGGCCAGGCTAGTTTTGTACCATCGGCTATTTTATTGAGCCAACAATTATTTATTGAGCACCTGTTACCTATCAGATAAAGGTCTCCTGGGAATGTTAATTCTACTGAACGGCTTTGGGGACATGAGGTGAGGCATTAGTGTGGAATGGGACCAAACAGAGGCAAACATTTGGTCCTGTAAGCTCGCCTTCTAGTGTTTGATAATTTAACAAAAGTCACATTGGGCGTGCTATGTGTTCATAAACACATTGACAACGAGAATGGAAATGGTCAACATGGTGGCTTCCAGGGGACTCTAAAGTTGCAGTGGAGAGAAAGGCATTACGGATCGCAGGTGGGGCAACCTTGGAAAGCCTGCAGCTCCAAAGAGACCAGAGAACAGCACACAGTACACCGGGATGGCAGGAATGGGGCAGGAATGGGGCACCAGAGAGTGAGGCTCGCTCTACAGAGCTGCGGTGCAAGGGAGCAATTTGGAATTTCTAAACCTAATCTAAAAGCTGGAGGCTGTTGGGGCTGATCCAGTGGTGTGCGCTTCTCTGGAAAAGGCTGTTTCTCCCATTCAGCGTTCCTTAGTTACCTGCAGTTCCTTGTACAGTGCTAAGGCTTCCTGGGCTTTGCCCTGTCCATCTTGATGTGTCTACTGCTGTCCTGGTTTGGCTTGTGCTTAGGCAGTCATGTGGGTACAACTGTGTGTGTGTGTGTGGGTGTATCTTAGGGATACATATGTATATATACACATCCATAGATTCATGTAATAATAATTAATGGGAAAGAGAGGCCATGCATTTGAAGAAGAGCAAAGACGGGGTATAGGGGGCAATGATGTAATTATATTATAATCTCCAAAATAGAAGGAGGAGGAGAAGAAAAGAAGAAGAGGAGGAGGAGGAAGAAGAGGAGGAGGAGGAAGTGGAGGAGGAGGAGGAAAAGTGAAGAAGAAGAAAGAGGAAGAAGAAAGAAGATGACGAAAAGATGACGAAAGAAGAAGAAGAAGAAGAAGAAGAAGAAGAAGAAGAAGAAGAAGAAGAAGAAGAAAAAGAAGAAGAAGAAAGAAGGAGAAGAAGAAGAAGTAGAAGAAGAAGGAGAAGAAGAAGAAGAAGAAGAAAGAAGGAGAAGAAGAAGAAGAAGAAGAAGAAGAAGAAGAAGAAGAAGAAGAAAAAGAAGAAAGAAGGAGAAGTAGAAGAAGAAGAAGAAGAAGAAGAAGAAGAAGAAGAAGAAGAAGAAAGAAGGGGAGGAGGAAGGGGGAGGAGGAGAAGGGGGAGGAGGAAACAGAAACAACTACTGAGGGCTTCTGAGTAGTAAGTCTAGCCCAGAGGTAAACATACACCAGATGCAGTTTTCTGTAACCCCAGCACTCAGGAAGCCCAGGCAGAAGGATCCTGAGCTCAGAACTAGCTTGGGTCACAGAACAAGCACACATCTCAAAAGAAAAACAAACCAACCATGACAGAACCCTCCTCCAAAAGAGGCCCTTCATAACAGCACACAGTCAGTCCTTCACAAAAGCACACAGCCAGCCCTGGATGCCACAGCACATAGGTGCATCCTGCACTCTAGAATATTCCAGAGAAAACCACTTCTCTGGAGGACCCATTACCATCCCTGAGCTATGACAACCCGTGGGGGCGGGGCTCAGGAGCACGGAGCACAGTCTTCCCTGGTCCCCTCAGCAGTCAGCCTTAGCCTGTTTGTCTGCAGATCGGTGGGTGGGGAAGAGCTATGTGGTACAGAAAGCCAGGGTGACTGTCCTCCTCTTGGCATGACCTCTCCTGGTACCTCTCTCCCTAGCTCAGCTCACTTCAATTCAGATGCAGCCTTTTCCCGCTCTACCCCTTGCCTGTTCTTCATTGCTCTCCCCCATCTCTTGGGGTGAATATTTTGGTGCGGCTATATGAATCTATCACCATGATCTACATGCACTCAACAGTCCCTAAGACTTGGGCGTAATGTTCATCATTTAACACACATGGTCACAAGGACCCAACAGTTCACCGGGCTGGTCCTTGGTCAATACTGTCTGTTCTGGATCTGTACTGAACAGGTGGGGATCTTGAGTCCTACCTGCTCAGCTCTGCTGTGATGGGGAGAAGGCAGTCACAGACCGTGTGTAAACGCACGCGTGTAGTAATAAAGTTTTATTTGATCGGAACACTCCTGAGTTGGATGTAGCTGAGGGCTGTGCTTTTCTGATTCCTGCCAGAAGTTTTACTGTTGTCTTTTTTTCTGGCTCTGCCATCCATCATTTTTGTGGTACTGGGGGTTAAATCTAGGGCTGTGCACATGCTAGACAAGCTGTCTACCAGTGAGCACATCTCTAGCCTCCTGCCCTCCCCTCCCCTCCCTCCCGTCCCCTCCTCCTCTCCCCTCTCCTCCCCTTCCCTCCCTTCCTCTCTCCTTCCCTTTCCCTCCCCTTTCCCTCCCCTCCTCCTCTTCCCTCTCCTCCTCCTCTCTCCTCCTTTCCTCTCCCCTCCTCCCCTCCCCCTCCCCTCCTCCTTCCCTCCCCTCCTCCCCTCCCCTCCCTTCCCCTCCTCCATTTTCCCTCCTTTCCCTCCCTTCCCCTCCTCCTCTGTCCTCCTCCTCTCCCCTCCCCTTTCTCTCCCCTCCCCCTTCCTTGCCCCTCCCCTCCTATCCTTTATTTTTTAATTTAATATTTTGAGACAGGGTCTTCCTTGCAGTTTCTGAGGCTGGCCTTGTCACGCCTCCCAGCTGAGTGGCAGAGATGTCAGGCCTGGGTTATAAGGCTCAGCTCTGTCATTCTGAGTGATCAACCTGGCTTCTTTGAATCTCCTATCCTGAGTCAGGAATACACATCTCAGTGGCTCACTCGGGCAGTGAACCTGACCCAAGTCCCATGGGCATTTGCGGCTAAGGAAAAAGCAGTTAATGACATACAAATTGTTTTACAGGCTGACAAAATTGCTCCTGAGTTAGAATTGGGAGGAAAAAGGAGGTCATTTCAGTAAGAGACCCAGAATCGTTGTCTTCAATAGAACACAGGTTTATGTGGGAGGCTGAGTTCAAATGTCTTAGTCCCAAATTCCACTAAACATCAGAAGCTTGGAGTCCAATTTACATCATTCGCCTTTTATAACCCAGTCAAGTCCATCTGGGCTTCATTTGTTCCATCTGTAAAATGGGTATGATGCAGAAATATGTCTGCCTGGGATATGTGCCCTTTCAAACAGGGTGAGGATTCTTTTCAGCCATGCTGTGCCCTCCACCCCTGCATGCTCTGGGTAAAGATTGGCCTCTGCTGGGCTTCATGCTTCAGAAAGAGTCCCTCCCTTGTCTTTCAATCGAGGCCCTGGTCGGGTGGGAATGCTCCTCCCTTCTGTACGTGCAGCTCATTCAATGGGGACAAAGAAACGGGAGAAAGCTCGGAAAAACATAAAAAGTAACAACCCCACCGAGGCTGACCATCTGAAACTCCACCAGGGGCCACATGGCTTTGAAAGCTCTACCCAGTGCTTTTGCTGGTCAAATGAAAGCAAGCTTCTCACAGAAGGCTGGAGACAGCAAATGGGGCTGGAGTCATACACAGTTAGTTTCAAACTTATGCTGCCGCTCATGGGGAGAAATCAATGTACAGTATATTAAAAACAATCGCTGCAGCCCTTAAATGATCCAATAGTTTAGCTTTGAATGCATTCGAGCTAATGGGGGCTCTAATGGCTTCTGACAGGTCATTGCACTGATCAAGGGGCATGTATGAAATACACTGCCTACTAAACTCTGTTTTGATTTTGTAAAAGGAAACTAAGCATCCATGGTAAACAGGGCTGATTGTTCGGACAGTCGCTCGGATGCCTCTCAGCCTGACCCTGGTTGGGGGGGGCAGTGGAATCCTATACACCTGGCTTGCCCCCCACCCCATCCAGTTACTGTAATCAAGGGCGACCCACTGTCAGAAGAGTTGGGGGTGGGAGAGAAAAGGAGGGGACCAGGGGCCTGGTTTCCACCATGGGTGAGTTACCAGCTGCGGCTTTTGCTGCTCTGAGAAACCGAGGCATCCATGGTGGGGCTTGGAGGTTCCTTGCTCCTCATTCTTCATTTGAGAGGAAAACTGGGGTCATCTGTGGGGGCAGCCATTTTGCCAAGAAGCAAACAGAAGCATTTTCACCTTCCTGGAAGTGTCTGAGGCTCTAGGATAATCTGATGAAGAACTGGATGCATCTGTGCTCCACTTTGGTATTGCCCCAGGGTATACGGAGACCGAAAAACAGAGAGACAAACCGGCAAGAGTAGCCCTTAGCATGCTTCTCATGGCCTTGCTGCTGCGGAAGCTTCCAGAGTGAGTCACATGTCACTGCATTGTCTGGTCAGAAGCTGGAAATGTTCCTGGGCGCTTAGCAACACTCTGCATGGATCTGCATGGGCGTGGGTGTTTACCATATCTCCATTAAGAGGAGGGAATCACACAGAGAGCCCTAGACCAGTGAGCTCTGAGGATCCCTCTGGCTTAAGATGTTCTGGTATTTAGAAGGGCCAGACGGTCACTTCAGTATTGGTGTCATGAAGGGAGTGATAGCTGTTGATTCTCCCCGTCTTAGAGGTTTGCAGGGTTGTGAATGAAACCCAGGGTCCAATGTGCTAGGCAAGTGCTCTGCCATTGGGGTACACCATGGGTGACCTTGACGTGCCACCAAGTCACATGCCAGATGACCCAAGGGCTTGGTTCCGAACCAAGGCACTTTTGGGAAAGTATTCCCATAGAGTGGCCTCGTGCTGGTCTAAGTCCAGCATGCTACCACCTCTGCGGGTTAAAAACCAAGAGAAAACCCAGGCTGAAAGCCCTTCATTTGTACCGGTGCCCGGTTAGTCAGGAGCTTTTGTACACTTGATGTATTTTGTCTAAAGGCAAGCGCAAACAGGCAAACAGATCTGTATCTGCTGTGATCCATTTAGCCCGACACATATGTGCGGGAGAGCTGGCTTGCCTTGGTTCCTTCAGGACCAAGCCATGCACTGTGTGTCACTGGAAGAGAAGTGGAGGGTCTGCTGGCGGGAGTTAATTAATGCTTCCCTCCCCCGAAGCCGGCTGACCCCTTGTCCTTAGGTATTTGAGTCAATAAACAATTGTTGTACACAGGCCATCCATTAGAAGGTGGGGCAGGCCTGTTTTTAAGCAAATCTGAAATTGCCAGGGGTGACCCAATCGTGCTTCGGTAATGGCAGTGTGAAGGAATCATTTTTCACACTATCTCATTTATAAGACGTTCCGGGCCATCTGCCGAGCGAAGAGCCATCCGGAGAAATATGTGTCGGTGGCATCCTCTTCTTCTTAAGCAAACCGCAGCTAGCTGTGCTCTCTCTTGGTGACTATTGAATATTTTGGTTGGGGCGTCATTGATCACAGTAACTGACAAGCACTGAGTGATCACGGAGATACCACGGTACTCACTGACCATGCGTGACTGCAGTAGTGGGGCGCAGCCAAGAGCTAGCTCACACCTCCATCTCCCCCCCCACCCCCATACTGAGTCAATCTCAGAGAGGTCAGCCATTTTCCTGGGCCATAAAGAAAGAACTCTGATGTGGGGGAACTGGGTGTGTACCAGGCCCTGCTTGTGGCACTGTGCGTGTTTGTGAACCTGTAGAATCTTCATGACCCGCTCAGGCAACAGTCGCATCGCTACCCCTTCCATTTGGTAGACAGGAAAGGTAGATGTGAAAGGGGTAGGTGGCTTAGGGTCACACGGACACAACTGGAGCAGACCCAGAAAGTGTGTACCCAGAAGCCTCTAGTGCCAGTCAGAGGTCTTGGGAAATCAGATGGGGATGTGTGGAAAGGAAACTTGCTTCCGGTGTAGGAAGATTTAGGTTAGACGGCAGAAAGAATCTGTGTTGGCAAGGTTCTGAGGGGAAAGTGAACCATGAGGTGAGAAAAGAGGATTATGGATGTGGCTGCTTGGACCTTGGGAAGAGTTTCTGTCATTGTACAGATAACACTACCTTAGCCTCTTCCCTGGACTCGCCAGCACGCCCTGGAGTCTATCTGAATCTATCCGGGTGCCCCAGGGGAGCAAGAGGACTCCTTTTGCTGATGACCACTGAGGACAGCCCCCAAACAGCCCTGGGTGCTCTGGTCCCCTTTCAGAAGTCATTACAGGTGCCTACTTTCTCTCTGTCCTCTTCGAGCTGCCGGCTCTCCACAGCTCTCCCAGCAGTCTCGGTGGCAGTCATTACAGCCTGCCTGCCCGCGCCTTCCTCCCTCTTTATGGTTGTCAAATTGATTTCACCACCTCGATACCTATGGCTCCCAATGAAACTTAATTAAAAATACCATTTAATCACAGAGTAACAAAGGCAAACTGGATAAACGGCATTACCACTCCAGCGCCTTTTAATCCGCGCCGCTTCGCTCTATCTGAACCTGTTTGGATGAGAATTGCCTTTTCAAATCAGAATCCCCTTGTCTTCCGTGCACCAGCCTCTGACAGATCCACAGAATAAACAGTATTTAGTGTGGCATGGATCCAAATATATGCAATTTGCCCAGTGGTAAAATCAGCCTTAACTAGAGCAGGCAAAAAAAAAAAAAAAAAAAAAGTTGCACTGGAAAATACCTTCCCTAGAAACACACACGAAGCACTGCACCCCGGCATCAGGCAGGGCTCATGCAATCTCTCTTCTGGCACCCCTCCATTCACTTAGTGATGGATTTAGAAGCTTATTACTAAAATTGTGTCACAAGCCATGCCATGACCCCACTTCTTTTTGTCTAGAAAACTGTCAGGCAGGAGGCTGCTGGTGAGAGCAGGAATGGACGGGCTGTTGTGGGTACTGATTGGCATGGGCTGGGCACACTGGAGGTGGCTGCTTGCATCCTTCCCACCGCGTGGAATTTCTGGCCGCCAAGGTTCTCCCTGGAACTGAGCCTGCTCCTCCCCGGGACCCTTAGGGTCCAGGTGTTAGTCAGAGCAATGCCTGAAGGCATAAAATATCTCATCCAGCCGTCCCTACCTGCCCTGTAGGAAATCCTCCATGTTCCAGGGGACATGGCTTCTGTCTCTGCTCTGGTAGGGATGGTAGGACTCTCCTGGCTTTCTCTGCCCAGGCCACAAGCCCTTCCCTCCCCCCATTTTTTTAAGCCACCCAGTGTCAGTGTCTCTGTGACGGCTACCCCTTCTTCTGGAAAGGTCTTCCCCCGCCCCTAGAGAATCTACCAGTCTCTTCTGTTACTGGTCACAAGTTCCCCTCTGTGCCCCACTTAGTTGCGTCCATTTCAAGCACAAGCATCTACAAGGATCTTGTCACAGTTTGGGTTTCTTGACCATCTCCCGATGACAGTATAAATCCCTAAGTGGTCACTCTGTACCCTGGCAGACAGAGATTGGTAGAGTATCTAACCTAGGACTCCCTAGAGTCCTGGAGAGAGGAAGATACACAGCCAGAGTCTGGAGAGAGGAATGCCAGCCCCTCGCCTCCCCTCCCCCCAGTGAAATACACCTTTTAGACCACTTTTCTCAAGTGATTTGCACCTTGTCAGCCAGGAAAGGCTGGCAGGAATTCGGGTGGGTGCAACTGGAGGATTTGAGAACCACCTTCACCCACCTGGCAAGGCCAGCCTCACACCCAGCGTGCGAGGAGAAAAGCTCGGACACCCTTTGGCTTCTCAGCGTTTAACTCTTTATTGTGTATGAACGGATGCACAGGGCAGACCATGAACACAGTTCAGTGGGAGGAACACGGACTGAGACTCGAAGCTACCGCTTTCTACTACAGGGTGTGGGCGAGCAGGTCTGGAAAGCACTGCCGGGGCGCAGCTTTACAAAATGGTGACAGGGAGCAGCAGGGTCACAAGCAAAGCACAGAGGTCACAGACACTGCCAAGCCACTGCCATGCAGTTATGGAGACCCAGGGGTTCACGGGTATCCTGGCTTCTAAAGAGAACGCGGACACTTTTATTTTATGTGGAATCTCCCAATTTTTAATTTTGGTTCCCAATGAAGTAGAACAAAGAAATATCACGGGGTCTAATAAACCAGAGCCAGACGGCTGGAGATGGGGGTGATGGGCTAGCCTGTGACATCTGAAGCCACCTATACTCTTACTTAGATCATTCCACTACTTAGGTCTTACCCTGTGAGAATGTACCTCACCTCTCTACTGATGAGGGAGTCCTGGCTCAGAGAGTGAAGGGAGCGAATCGAGGTCTGAGAGACTTGGGTCCCTGCACCAGGAAATCCTAGCTGCTTGTGGAGTGCAGCTTCTGTGGCTAACTCTAGGCAGGAAGGCACCTTAAATGAAATCCTGGCCACAGCAAAACCACTACTGTTTTGTGCAGAGGGTCTCGGCCAATACAGGAAAGTCCTGGGCTGAGGGAAGGGGCTAACTGCTGTCAATCTTTCGGCCACTAAAAGGCCTCAGGTCAGCAGAGACCCAGACAGCAAAGGACTGCAGAGTTGGGGAGGAAGGTGGCTTCTTCCAGGACTGGTACGTATCAGATACTTAGCCGTATGCTAGAAACTGCTCTAGGCCCTACCACACCGTCCTCATGTTAGGAGTTGGTATTTTTGGCACTTCCCACTATACAGACGAGAAAACTGAAACCCAAGGACATGCAAAGGTCACAGAGTGACATCTCTCCACGGCCTCTCTGGTGTTCTGGCATCGCTGGGCTCAGAATGGGGTCCTTCAAGCCCCCATGCTACCTGTCAGCACCTGTGAGTGGGGAATTCTGGGAGAAACACTAACTACACAACAGTGTCCCCAGGGCTGGCCTTTGTCACTGGGTCAGGGAAGCCCCATAAAGACAGGATGTGGCTGTTTCCTTTGTAGCTCCTTCTTCTTCCTGTGCGAGGTGCACAGGGCTCACAGCCCGTCCCTCTGAGGATTGTGTTTCATTGCTTTCTTCCATGTTTTAGCCGCTACAGAAAACTGGAAGAATGAATGCTGGCTCATAAACGTGAAGCACGAAAACATCTGTATATGTTATCTAAATCAGCAGTCACCAGCACATGCCGGGATACAACTGAAGAAAGGAGCTTTAACTGCAATCGAGCTGAATTTATGTCTGTGCAGCCACGGTGAGCCACTGGCTGCCATCTTGGATGATCTGACCACTAGAAGCCATGGTGAGAAGCGGGAGGATGGCTCTAGTTCTGTCATCCCATGGCTAGGTCTACTTCCAGTCTCTGAGGTGGCTAGCCAAAGTGGAAAGCAGGTGAGGCTTGTCACAGGCTTAGCTCATCCTTGTTGCTGCCTTGGGGACAAAGGAGCTCCCAAGGGGGAAAAAATGAGTGAAGAATATTTGGGGGGGGGGTGTACTAATTTAATACCAAATCAGACTAAAACACAGTAACTTTTCAACATTTCAGTACCTGTGGGCTCTATTCTCTAGCTGTTTTGAATTGGAATCCAGGTCCTATAACCTCTGGGTTGAGAGGAGTCTACACTACTCTTGTCCAAGGACTGGGGAGAAAAGCCAAGGACATCTTTTCCTTCTCCACCTAGGACTGGTGCATCCTCTAGGATCTTGCTTCCAGAAGCTGGCTTCTGATCTCAGAGACCACATCTGTGAGGTCAAAGGGCAGAGGCATAGAAGGGTCATCCTTCTCCCAATATGGCCGGCAGTCTGGTTTCTGCTGTGCTGGTAGAGTTCGGACAACTCGGGCCTGGCACCTAGGAGAGGAAGAGCAGGCAGTTAGTCCACAGGAGGAAGCAGCGGAAGCTCCGGGCTTCTGGGAAATGCGCAGAATAGCACTGGCAAGTGCACAGCGCTAGCTGTGAAGGTGAGCGTGAGGTGGGAGCAGGGCTGCGCCAAGGCAGAAAGAACACTTCTGAGGAAAAACCGTCTCTCCGAGTGCTGGAGCTTCAAGTTTTTCCAATTCCCAGATCTGTATTATCTCCAGTGGCTTCGGGAAAGCCAATCACCAGGGAAATTGAGTTACTCTGCCTTTAAAATGGTGAATTATTTTTTCATTATCTCAACAGTTATTTAAAGTGTGTGATTAAGCCATTATCAGATTTAAATGTTTGTGGGATTTCGATGTATTACTAGATTACTGGGAAAGATTAAATTGAATTTACTGCATTGAAATGTCCAAGAATAGATTAAACAATATTACAGGCCAGGATTGACTTTGGAGATCCTGGAGATTTACAAGTGTCCCAGCTTGCCGGGCTCAGAGAAAAGGCACTCCAAGGAGAGAGAGGTTTATAAGGATAAATGCAAATAGAGGTTAATAATCATTTCCGCTGATGAATAGGTGGAGAAACTTCCACAAAATTAAATTAAGAGGCTAGCAAGAGTTAGTCCCCAAGGAAAACACTTAAATCACGGTTTTTATTAAATGGATTATCATCAATAGTAGAGAAATTAATTATCATATGCAGCTAAATTATAGCCTAGTAGGAAAAAGTTGGGGTAGCATCCTCACATCTCTGAGGTGCCACCCTCTTGGAGAGTCGAGTGCATCTAAAATTGGGCTCGGGAAAGGCTTTGGCTTCAGCTCTGGTTATCTCAAACATGAGGGTCATAGAAAAAAAGACATGGATGCGGTAAGTGATGAATGACTTCTAATGGGCAGAGCGCATGCACCAAACCCGTGTTTCCAACAGCTGCATGTGTGCCCCTATCCCTGTCCTCCCCTTGCTGTCGCCTGAAGAGCGACCACGCCCACTCCGAGTCCTAGGACTGGGTAAGATCCTCATGGAAAGACATGTCTTCTCCAGGGGATTATTAATGGTGAGGAGATTCCCAGAGGAACGCATACTTCAACTCTACACCTATTTTCACATGTGGTTAATTGCTATACCGGCATCCTATGCACTCAATCCGTCGTACATTACACATAACATTCCAATATATCTTCTGCTCTCTGCATCAGACCCTGATAATAGCATCTGTTAACATGCACTAAGTACTATTATGTAGCACACCACTTCATAAATAATAAGATTAGCTGACCCCGGGGCCCCAAGAAGAGTAATGTGTTTAAGCGTTCTCATTATTTATTTAAAACAAGAATTAAAGCAACAGAAGCAGATTCTGACAATCCTCTTAGCACAAATATTCAACTGTTTGTGTTCATAAGCGCACGCAGTGTGGAGGGGCGGAGGGCACGCTCTGAAGCCCACTGCACAGTGGGTGTTGCAGACGAGTCTCTTGCTGTCACCCTTCTCAGGGTGCGTCTCTGTGGCCTGTGACAGTCTCTAAATCACTTGAAACAGGCGAGGGGGGAGTTAATATTCAAGGGAAGCTGCGACTAATTACAAAGGGACCCAGCAAAGCTTTTTAAATTGTGCTTTTTCTCGGCCTCAGAATCGGAGAGTAATGCTCAATTTACTGGGTAGGGAAAGTTATTCCAAATTGAGCATTTCAATCTCACAGTGGATAAATTATCCGTGCACATATTATCCTGCTTGGCAGATTAAAGGGCTGTGATAAGTGTCGATCCACCTAGAATATCATAAGGTTTGTAAAAAGTCAATTGAGATGCTTTCTCAGCTGTCAAATGGTTTTGCCTCCTCGCTTTGAGAAAGTATTAAAAATATTCAGAGCCATGGCGGAGCTGTGAGCACACTGGCCTGTGCAAGATCCCAAGGCTGCCGGCTGTGCTTTGGGGCAAGCTTCTGTTTGTGGTGTGTGTGTGTGTGTGTGTGTGTGTGTGTGTGTGTGTGTGTGTGTGTGGTTGGGATAAGAACCTTTGTTGAGCTTCTCTGAGCTTTTAAGACTGCTGTAAAATTCTTCTCTCAGTGGCCAGCAAGAAGGCTGAGCAGGGTTGTGTCTGAGAAGGGACGGCTGCGCCACCCCCAGCTACACTCTGTGTCAGGGCTACGGCAGGCTGTGGAAGGGATGAGGGTGATCTGGGGGCTTCTGCCCTTTCAGCTGCTACTGTAGCTCTCCCTCACAGCATTCCTGTCTGCTGGGGTCACAGTGTCCCTGGGCGAGATGGCAGCATCAAGGGTCACGGTGTGTCCTCTGGAGGGAGACACTGCTTCCAGGGGACACATCATCTGGGCAGTTATCTTATGGAGCTGTGGGTTCTTGCCTATCTAGTGGTGATGGCAGAGAGAAGAAGAGCAGCACTGGTCCAGGAGTTGCTGCTGTCTATGTACTGGTTTTCGGTTACCCAGTGAACCAGTGGAGAATTCTAGAAATCCTTCATAAGTTTTAGGTTGTGCACGATTCTGAGCAGGGTGATGGGATCCTGTGTCCCACCCAGGATGTAAGCCACCTGTGTCCCTCGTAACCATGCAAGCACACGGGCCACCTGGCCCACCCCATCATGGTCTGGAGTCACAGAGGGCAGATGAAGGCCCACAGCGGCCTGAGGCTGCCCCGAAGCACCATCTCTGTCACTCACCTCAGCCTGGCTCTTCCTTGTGGATCCTCACAGCCCACCCTCGGGTGACTGGAGCATAAGGACAACTCAGATGCATCTGATTTCTAGTGTGGCTACTGCTAAAAGCTTCTGTCTTAGTTACTGGTGCTCATCGTTTCTGTGCTTCTGGTTTTTATTTTTTTTAATTATTTATTTTATGTATGTGAGTACACTGTCGCTGTCTTCAGACACACCAGAAGAGGGCATCAGATCCCATTACAGATGGTTGTGAGCCACCATGTGGTTGCTGGGAATTGAACTCAGGACCTTGGAAGAGCAGTCAGTGCTCTTAGTCACTGAGCCATCTCTCCAGCCCCATCTGTGCTTCTGTTTAAATTAACTTTATCCTAGGCATATAAGCCCAGAAAATTATTATTATCAACCATCATTTCAAGGAAGGCTACAGATTGTTATTGTTTGGTATCTGTGTATGTGTGTGTTTGCGTGTGTGTGTTTGCATGTGTGTGTTTGCATGTGTCTGTGTGTGCATGTGTGTATGTGTGTGTATACATGTGTGTATGTGTGTATACGTGTGTGTATGTGTGTGTGTGTTTGCGTGTGTGTTTGTGCGGTGTGTATGTGTGTATGTGTTTATATGTGTGTGTGTTTGTGTGTGTATATGTGTGTGTATGTGTGTGTGTATATGTGTATGTGTGTGTATATGTGTGTATGTGTGTGTATATGTGTGTATGTGTGTGTGTATGTGTGTGTGTGTGTTTACGTGCAGCGATAGCATTCTGACTTTGGTTTGCTGTGATAAAATGAATGATCAGAGGGTTTGGAAGACCACCCAGCACACAGCTCTGCAACTATTAAATATCACCACTATCATTACTGTCACGAGTGCCAGTCAGGGACAAGAGATGCCATCAGAGTCCTGCGTGTTACACTGTGGCTCTCTTTTCCTTCCAAAATCCCTCAGTGGGGCCTCAGGAAGCTCGGCAGTCCTGGCACAGGTCTTTGTGACCTGAGTCAAACAGCCGGTGGCTGAATCTTGAGACTCACCCGGTCAAGCTGCTGCGAGTTTCCGACAGTGGCCGGCTGTAGGGCACAGACTCAGAAGGTACCGGCAGCTACACACTAAAGAACGGTGCTGCCTCAGGCCTCTGAGTGGTGGCTGCTTCGGGTAGACTTTCCACTCATAGGAACTCATGCCTGGGTTGACTCGTAGCATGTACACCCCCTATCTCTCAGTCCCTTACACAAGGGAGGAGCTCTGAGTGCCTTAAGACGAGTTTTAAAGAAGCCAAGCATGGTGATGCCATTAGCGCCTTCTCTCAGTGACGGGATGGCTAGGAGAGGCACATAACTCAATCTGGACCAAGCAACCTGAGGTCTGAGGCAGGGGCTGAGGGAAAATACTCTCTCTTCTGCTCTGTGCAGCCCTGACCTGAACCACCAGAGGCAGGGTTCTAAACCACGTTGTCTGGTGGGGAAGGCTCACGGGAGGGAAGTCTCTGTACACTGCATGTCCTCAGGACTTGCAACCCAAAGAATCTGGTGACGGCAGACACTCGTCCACCTCAGCCACTGCTCACACCTTATGAGACCCTACCATGTATCTACACTGCTACTGCTACTGTGCAGCCTGCATGCAAACTATCTGTGTTTGAAATTAGAAACTTAAGGGCTTTTGCTAGGAAAGACACCAGTTTTCATGGCTGGAGCCGGATGATCTTTCCACACCATCTAAAAGATCCCACCCAACTTAGGGTTCTCCCCAGCTCTTACTGTCCGCAGCTACCCAGCATGAAGGCCACACTTCCAACATCCAGTCTCGTATCTCAAGGGGAAAACTCCAGGTTAGATGCTTCTGGAGTTGGCAAGTAAACATGGATCTACTTAGAATATCCTGCCCCTCTCTTGAAACACTTCAAGGGAATGAAAAAAACCACAAAGAAACAACTTCCTCCCTCCCCCTCCTAATACCCTCTTTTCCAAATTTCCCTGGCTTCCACTCAAATGACTCATTGGCCATCCTCGGGGCTCTTTGCTGTTCAGGATGGTTCTTCCTTGGTGACCTAGAGAGAGCAGGGAGCGGGCTGGTCCAGAGGTCCTGCAGCCCCCACCCTGAAGTGTAACTCACTGATTTCCCCTAGGGCTTCACTCACAGCTGGGTGATCAAGACGGTGGCTACATTAGTGGACATCGGCCACCATGCTGAAATTAACCACTTTAGCTAAAGTGTGTGTTAATTATGGCTATGCGGGCAGTCAATAAAGGTTAATGCAAGAACCGAAGGATAAATTTCTTCCCTTATCCTGTCACGTCACGGACTAAATGACCAACATTACACTTGGTGTTTTTAATCAATAGGTTTTATAGTAATGTGCTGGTCATTGATTTTAAGAAAACACACATGGTCATCTTCCTCATCCCTAAATTCTGCAACAAACAGAGGGACAGGTAACGTTTCCTATACCCTCCAGACGATGATGGAGGCATGGGACAATTGGTTCCTGCTAACAGTCATGAAGGTGGACAAGCTAACGATATACACGAAGTTCATGGAGAAATGCTGTCACACACAAGCAAGAAGAGACAAGGAAAATGAACCACTAAACGAGAGTCCTTTACTGGGAAAGAGGAGGGCGAACGCTGAGGAAAATAACTACAGTCTGTTGTTTGAAAGTCCAGTCCTCAATGCTGTGGTCCCCTCACCCCACACCGTCCCTGCAGAAAGCTGGGAGGGATGGTAGGGCTGGGTCTAGATTCCTAGCGCAGGAGGCCTGCTGTGTCCATCCTACGTCAACCAGAGGCAGGCAGACATACTGCAGGAGAGAACAACAACAACGAAAAAACAAAATGAGTGAACGACCTCCCTTTTCTTTTTATCCTCAGGACTTTGAAGTTCTTACTGGTACTATCTACAGAAATACCTGTTTATCCTTCAAGTGCGGATGCCCTGTCTCATTATAGCCTTGGGGTGACCTTGAGAACGTATCTCAAATTCCCGGGTGGGTTTCTTGGCTGTTACACGAAGTGCACGGTCCTCCGCTCTGCTGGGTTATGTGGAGATGAGATCAGGTTGTGCATATGAGGCCCTCCGCAGTATGGAGAGCACACAAATGCAGTCAGGCCAGTATACCCACCTCCTACACGGCACACATCCTCGTTTTAAAATGCAGCTGATAATGCGATGCTATCCAGGAAGGCTCTTAGCACTTGAAAATTAAAAACAAAACAAAAAAGTAACTGACGCTTCTAAGAGGAAGACAAGTTTAAACTACTAATTTTACCAGGAAATCTCCAATGACTAATGAAGTGTATTTTTCTAGTCAGAATCCTCCCCCTGGGATTTTCATCTACGATGAGGGAGGAGGGGATGGTCACTCTGGCTAAAGTTAGCGGGGAGACCACTTTCGGATCCCAGCCAAATCCAAATACATTCTCTCATGATACACACCAGCCTCAAGGTTTATGGGGCCTCAGGGAAGAACCCCACTAACCCACAAAGCCCAGGTATCTGGAGCAGCATGAAGAAAGCAGTAAATAGTGACCCGAAGAGCCATAGCTTCCTCAAAGGTCTGAGGCTTCCAAGGAGTTGGTGATCAGCGTGACTCAGTGTTTCTGGGCAAAGAGAGTCCACACAGGTGCCACAGAGCGATGGCACCTTTCTATCCAGCACGGACGCACGGTTGCTACACATTCACAGTGTAAGGGACTTGCCCATGTTGTCCACCTTAAAACCATGTTTTAAAATCTGACGTGGGGCCATTTCATTGTGCGGTTCCCAGGCCTCACTGTGCTTTGTTTCAGTTTATTTTGTTGGTGAGCGAGCATGTGTGCAGGCAGGAATCTGGTGACGTCAGCCCTAGGCTGGCACGGTGCTTGTAGAGAGAACATCTTGTGTATGGTATGGACGAATCACCTGTGGATTAAAAAACCTATGGCCTATAGGAAGGGGTAGGATAGAAGGTGGGACACCCAGGAGGCATAAAGAATTCTGGAGGAACCTAGGCACAGGGGATTCCACAGGGAAGATGTGATGAGACGGACACCTGGTACTGGAGCACAGGTAGCCAGTCACATGGCAGAATGGAGACCAGAGTAAATGGGTTATGTAAGCTATGATCTAGTCAGAGAAGAGCCTAGCGATATGGCCAAGATATTTGTAAAGATATTCTGAGTCTGAGTCTTATTTCTGGGAGCATGGAGCTGGGAGGAAGAACCAGGACCAAACTTCTACAGGTGCTGGCGTGTCTATGATTCTAGCATGAAGAAGAGAAAAGCAGGAGGACTGTGAGTTCAAAGCTAGCCTGAGTTACTGAGACTCTCTCATATATATGTATACGCGTACATATTTATGCATATGTTTATACACATGTATACATATACATACACGTATGATATGTATATTTATACACATATACTCAAACACACGCTTATCCTCGGCACTCCAAACCCTCTTTGCAGATTTTTCTTACTGCTATTATGACAGTATGGGCAATGCTTCACATGATGAGCTTCCTGTGTTACCACCATGATGGGCTGCTCTGTGAAGGTGGCCTTCTATATTAGCATGGCAGTCTTGCATAACTCGTTCATCTGACACAGAAGTGGTTCCTAACTGATTTCAGTGAAGGGCATGGCTTGTCACATCAGAACACGTTGAAGGGAGGAGCCCCAGCCTTTGCCCACTGGCCGCCACCTTTCTTTCTTCCAGATCCGCATACCTTTTAGGCAGTCAGTACTCTTTAAACATGGCTACTTGAACCTGGGTCTGAATCCTAGTTGTATATAGACTACTTTTGGACCTCACAAGAAAGTCTAAGGAGGAATCTAATAAACAAGGCTGTATGGATGTTTTTAAAAGGGTTCCGAACACCAAATATACCAAAACCACTTCTGAATATCAAATATGCCTTTGAATACCGAAACCACTTTTGAATACCAAGATGAGGCTTTGAATGCCAAGCTGCATTGCCCAAGAGGCGGCCAGGCTGCTCAGCGCACACAGCACTGTCTGGACCTTCGTCAGGCAAGCAGTGTGTGGATGGAGCACACGGAGTGCCGATGGTTCTGTTCTGTCAATGTCTGAAGGAAGAACCAGCTGCTGGAACTGGATTGCGCTCTCCACATTTCCTTGAGCCTCAAAGGTCATTTCCTGTATGAGGTAGTTTTCAGAGCTCCCAGATCTTTTCTCTAGAATGTAGGTGACCCATAATTTGTCTGAAAAATAACATTAACCTCATATCCCCCAGTAACTACGATTGGTAGGCTTTGGAATATGAAGCCAGCATACAGAGGCTTGTGTGTTGAAGGCATGATTTCAGAGGTGTGGTGTAGGAAGAGTAAGGGACTGGATCGTGAGGGTGAAGACCCAATCAGTGAATCAAACCATTGATGGATTCCCAATTGCAGGAACAGTCAGCTCACTGGAGGTATGCCACTGAAGGCTATGTCATGTCCCTAGCCCCTTGCTCTGCCTCTCATTTCCTGTTGATCAGGAGATGAGCAGTCTGTTACATTATATTCCTGTCACCATGATGTCCGCCTCATTACAGGCCTGATGGGACAGGGCCAGCCAAGTATAGGCAGACACCTCAGAAACCATGAGCCAAGACGCAGCTTTCTTACTATACACTGTTTGTCAGGGAATGAGCAGCAAGATTTTCGCTTTGCTTTTAAAGGAGAAAGTGCGATGAGCTTTTCAACATTGGGCTTCTGAGAAGAGACTGTCTTTGCTAAGGGCTTCTGGCCTTCCTGGTAGACAGAGCTGGGGCCGAGGTTCTTCCAGAGAGAGAAAGGTGCTCACACGGTGTGGCCAATCAGGAGGTAGAGAGATGGGGATGATGGAACTTCCTGCCATTTTAAAGCAGGGACATTTCCTAGTCACATATGGCCCAGAGGCATTTCCACACTCTCTGCAGGGGTCTGGAGGACTGTCACACTCTCCTTCTGTGGCGAAGGCAGAACTGCCTGGACCGGAGCTCTGCCCTCCCCCCAGTCTAGGTAGTCATACTACACGGACTTCATAGCATGCTCTACTCCTGCTGCTCTGAAGATGGCCCTTATAGGTCGGCTGGGTTTCTGTTGCCGCAGGACTACAGTTATTCTAGACTGCGCCACTGCTCCTTCAGTGACAACTTTTAGACCAAAGAAACAGCAAAAACTCAACTGAAAACAGAAAGGGCCACTACTGGGTACAGATAACTTGCCCATTTTCTATTGGAGTTTCTTGTCCTCAAGAAGAAACTGAAGCCCAGAAGAGTAATGAATCAATTCAAGATTCTAGAACCAAACATAGGATAGAGTCTGGATTCAAAGTCAGAACTGTCTGACTCCGAATCTTGTATTCTTTGTACTATTCAGAAATGCGAACAATGAAAGATCTCTTGGGGGTCTTATTACAAGGAGGTTCCCAAGGACATAAGCCCCAAATCAGACGCTCCAAAAGAGAGTCCCGGGAATCTGAATTTTTTTATAAGTGATTTCTAGGACCACAAAGATACCAAGGAAGGGATGTAATGGGGAGCTTTGGTGTGGTGGGAGACGACATAGGATGTGTCTGTGTTCATACCGAATGAACATTGAATTCACCTCATTACAGAGGAAACCAGAGACAGAATAGCTTTTGTAGGTATGCAACTGGGGCTTGGTAAGCAGACAACTGGTGACCTTCTAGAGTTCAGAGCATCCAACAGGTCTCGCGGGGTCCTTCCCCCTATTTCAGGGATGCTGGCAGGCTCATAGAACCACTTAATACGTGAGACTGCCTGGCCCACCTCTCGGGTACAAATCCGGGAGGCAGAAGGTTGAGAATAATTTTATCCCGGGTTCATTTGTCGGCTTGTCAGTTGTATAATGACGGTGATGAATGGGCTACCTTACAGCGAACATTTAGGAGCTGCTGACCTCTGCACTCTGGTCACATGATAGGGTCACCCGAAACCTGCATGACTTCTACCTGCCCAACGGTAACAATATAAAGGTCAAATGGGTTGGCCGTTCTATGTATCAAGTCTGAGGCAACTTGGTTGGAAGCTTTAAGAGAGGCCGGGTTGGGTTCCCCAGCACACAAAGCTACGGACGCACTGCAGAAATGTGCTCGACAAAAGATATACAATTTCAAAGCAGGCTAGAATAGCTATCCTTGCAAGGGAATAGAATGAACTCATTATTTTTAAAGGGCAACAATGAAAACAAACACTTTGGAAGAAAATATATTCTGCCAGTGACTCAGCCATCGGGAGGGAAAGCACACGGGCATATGACTTAATGAGCGTTATTAATGCCGTACCTGCGCCATGGCAGAAGGTCCAATTGGATGCAATTACTGGAACAGAATCCCCACTGGGTCCGATCAAGCCCTGCTTTCAGCCATAAAATACGGTCTCTCCACTGTCTTCTGTCAGCACAGCACCCCACAAAGGGCTGTGATCGACAAAAGATAACCCTTTCCAATTTCATGACTTCCCCGGTGCTTGAAACCTAAGTCAAGATTGCAAGGAACAGTCTCAACTTCAGAAAGATTCTAGAATAACTTAGGACCAGAAATTTAAGTCAGTGTGGTTTTTAGATGCACTTTTAACATCTAAAAAAAAAAAATTCTTCCTGCAAACCTTAGGATTTGCAAATCTTTGGAAATCTTAGGATTTTCCAAGTCTTTGGAAAAATTCCATTTGGTCAGAATCAGATAATAGCTATCACATGGGTAATAAACATGATTATAAAAATAAAAGTCAGAGAGTCAATGCCATTGATTTCCCAAACCCAGAAATTACATACCCCGGGTAAGAAGCAGATGCCAGAGAAAAATCTGATTTACACAGAGGGCCTCGTTTTTACAAAGGCTGCCTGTGAAGTCAAAGCTGGACAGACAGACAGACAGACAGACACTAGAGCATAACCCATTCATGCTCTGGAGAGATAAGTCAAGGAAAGGACAATGCTTGCTGGATGGAAGGCCGGCTGTTCTGACTTAGGGATGAGCACGGGAGTCGGTGGCTTCCCCATGTGCTTACCCATCCACCCATCTCCACAGCGTTGCTGCTTCCCGAGAGACTTCTGAGAAGCCTGCTTAACAGGGATTTGCATGCTCAGAGGCACCTGCCCAAACCCATCTTAACCCTATTTGGAACTCGAGGCCCAAGAACATCTCAGAGGTCCCCAGTGCTTGCAGAAGGGAGCTCTGGATCACCCAACACCAAGTGCTAAACTACAGGTCACATTCAGATTCTAGAGAGGATGGGGAGGGTGCAGAGAGGGGTGCCTGCTCACTAAGGACTTACCACACATCTGATGGTGGATTCACACTTCCCATGGACTTAGCAGGTAAATAAAAGTCAAAATCCTCCTGGGCATGGGGGTACCTGTGGTCCTCAGCCTTGGGAGGAGAGGAGGAAGAGTTTGAGGCCAGCCTGGGCTTCAAAGCCAACACTCCTACTATGGTCCAGAAGACCCTCCTCCATTTCCTGTTCACTTGTCTCCAATTCTCTGGTTTTCTCTTTCCCTTGGTCTGCTGGAGCACTTGGCCCCACACACACCCTTCTTCCTTCAGCAGGCCAAGGACGCACTCAGGGAATTAGTATGTTATTCCTGCCACAAAGAACTCCCGTCTCCAGTGTCCACGGTGCTAAACTGCCCCCTTGCCCTCCAAATTACTGCCTGGAGACTCTGAAGAAAGGACTTCTGACTGCTTTGCTCACTGCTGGAATCGCAGGCCTGGAGTAGAACTGAAGACCTGGGAACTCACTAATAGCCAAAATCCCTTGTGCCTGAACTGCTCGGGTGAGATGGCTCTCCCTGCTGCATAACCCTAACAGAAGCGATGGAGAACGTGCAGCACACTGCGTGCGGTGGCAATGATAATGTTGCTACTACCTGCAGACAAGCAGGGACATGGTGGGAGGACATGGGTATGAGAACCCAGGACGTGGCTCTGTCACTACTTTACACTGTGACCTCAGACAAAACCTGGACTTTCGAGCCACTGTGGCTCATCTCTATGATGGGGGGGGGGGGGGTTGGGTAAGATAACCCTGAGAATCTCCCCAGCTCTGAGCAAAGGTCCACACGCTACCTCTCACATGCTTCTTACTACTAGGCAGGACAGAGCTGTTATCTCGGCTTTAGAGACAGTCACTGGAGACCTCGCTCCAGGTCATGAGGCCACTATGTCACAGACCAGAGCTTAGCTCGCTTTTTATTCCGGCATTTTGCTTTGGCTGGTGTAACTGGAAGTGCCACCAGCCACTGTCATTGTGATCTGAAAGTCACATTTGCACGCAGGTGCTAGTTTTGCACAGAAGTCTCCGCTGTACCACTAGCCAGAGTCAATGCGCTCTAAGGTGTCACTGCACTGCAGGCTGGAGAGAATTACTCCCTTGCCGGGACCTTTGTGGTTGTTGGTATAGCTCTTATGAAGAAGTCCAGAACACGGCAGGAAATGAACCTAGTGTTCCTTTATGGCCTCTGCATCAAGTCCCACCCTGACTTCTCTCTAAGATAGAGTATGAGAGGGACGTGTTAGGACAGAATGGGCCTCCTTTTCTACCAAGGTGTTTCTGGGTCAGGATGCTAACCAGTAGTAGAAAGCAAACTAGAACAACAGCAGCGAATGAGGTAAGGGTCCTCGTTTTGTGGCCCCTGCATTGGCTGCTTGCAGGGGCAAGCATTGGTCTAGGAGTTCTTACCGTTAAAGCAGACGAAAGCTCACCACTTAAGAAGTTGGTGTGGGTCTCAGGAAGACAGTCCACAGATTTACAGAGCCCGGTTGTTACTTCTATGCTCTGCTCTGAAACCCACAGGGAGCGCCTTTCTTGGGGCCCAGTGTGTTCTAGCCGCCATGCTGGAGACCCAGGCAGGCAGGAGAAAGGGACGACAGTGGGACATGCCTCTCTGCATTGTTCAGGGATGGCCAGCCTGCGAGGGTGGCTGTAAAGCGGCTGCTATGTCCCTTTCTTTCCCATTGAAACTGAGTGAAGGAGGAGTGAGGGCAGGAGGAAGAATCAGGGCTTTTCCACTATGGTCTGTGAGCCAATGAACAGGAAGACAGAGCGTTTGTAGAGACAAGGGCTCTGAGGCAGTTAGGTGAGTAGATGAAGAAAGGGGCAAACTAGAAGATGCGGGGGGTATCAGTGGGGTGGCTTTGGCGGTGCTCTCCTGGGGGAAGAGAATATATTAGGTCTTGGTGGCTGGAGGAGTGAAGAGGGGACTGAAGATGGAGTTGGTGAAGCCCAGGGTCTCAGTGGCCACTGTGAAGACTGGGCTGTTCCTAAGTGAGGACTGAATTGCTGGAGGGTTTTACGCAGGTGGGTGATGAGGCCTTCACCCCAGAGCTTTGCAGAAAGCCTCCATGAGAGGAAGCGTCTCTGCTCCACCCTCTCATAGAATTGGTAAAACTCAGAGTCTCTTCCTTGAGTCTCATGGCACCTACCACCTGCTCTGGGGCTGAGAGGGAAGCTAGACTCTGAGTCTTCATGTGCCCACACTATTCGTGAATTGTCTGTCCCTTTTGCACTAGGACAGAAGAGACAGGACAAAGCCTCCTGTAATCCTGAGTCCCGACCCCAGAACTCTGCCCACATCCAGTTAGTGGTGCTATCGCTTTTCTGTTCTGTGTTGTGGATTCAGGCCGAGGAAGAGGCCCAGCCATCTACGCCAGAGCCAGCTTCAGAGCCAGAACTGGGCTGGCTTGAAAGATGACTTGGCTTGCAAGGTGGTTTTACAAGGAGAGCAGAGTGAATTTTACGATCCCCAGCTGAGGTTTTCCTGTGCATCTGGGGGCACTGTCTATAAAGAGTCCTCTGAAACCTTGGGTAGAAAGGAAACTGCCAGAGAGATGGCCTTAGGAGAATGCTAGGGCCCTCAAACCTTTGGCTAACTGGGCAGATGGCCTGTTCTCTGCTTTGGTCCCTGGGAAGGAAAGGCCAGGGATTCCGGGCATTAGGTCTTCTAGTCATGCTCCCTGGCTAAGGTAGGGCTAGGGTGGGCTCTTCAGGCCTGGGAACTTGAGCCTGTAGCTCCTTCACTGTCCAGGGGTGACCTCATCCTCCCAGGACCAGCATTTGCTTGCTTGTGAGGTGACCCTGAGGAGGGCACTTAAGTAGCATTGTCTGATGTGTCAAGTGGAGACAGCGGGGAGAGCTCGAATCACATCTGGTAAAGACTGAAGGGCTGACCACTTTACCTCATAGCCCCTGGCTCTGGGAAGAAGGTTTCTCCCCCACACGACAAATGAGCAAGGCCATGTCCTTGCCATGTTGTCTGATAGTGACGAGGGGTGAGGTGGATGACAGACTCTGCAGACACCCAGAGGCCTTCACTGTGGAGCCCAGGCACTTCTCATTTGCCCAAATCCAGAAGGTCATAAGGAATCAAAGGATGACATCTGCTGGAGCCATGTGTCATTAGAGAGGAGTCTGGGAACAGGAGGCCATTACAAGCCACCTTCCAGCTTGTGAAAACGGAGCGATTAACAGAGAAGCTCTGCTTCTTTATACACAGGGCAGGAGACGGGCAGCAGCTGGGAATGGCCAGGGCTGGGCGGGGAGTTGGGCCAGTGCAGTGAGGCCTGATTAGCTGTTGTGACCTCCTGCCCCGAGCCTGGCCTGTTGGGGAGCCAGGCTTCTCTGCAGACTGCTAAGTTGCAATTTATACTTTTTGGAAGAACATTGTGCAGCTGAGAGCACCTGGGAGTTCTCGCGGCCTGCCTCACCGAGGCCTATTATGCATCCTCCGATGCCTCGCTCATTCCAATCGCTCTTTCTGTGAGCTGACTGCCTCAGAGATGCCTAGTGCCCAGAGGTGCCTGGCAGTAAGTTCCAAGGCTAGGCTTTGGACATGACACCAGCGAGCGGCCTGCCTGTGAAGCATAAAACGAAGAGAAGCCAGAAAGGTAGTCCTTCCAAAATGGCTTTTGCTCTGGCCTTCAAGCGATGCCACGAATGCTACCGTTAATTTGCTTTTTTTCTTTTTCTTTGCTGTTTTTCAACTGTGTCAATAAAAAAAAAGAATGGTATTTTTAAATGAAATGGCTAGGAGGGAGATAAGACAGAATGTGCTGTTTCCTGGGGTGAGGGAGGCCTGTGAGCTCTCCCCAGGGAGGGAAGAAGAGGTAAAGTTCTGGACAGTTGTATGAGGGCCTTCTGGGAAAGATTCATTTGGAAGAGCGGCAGATATGTACGCCCCGCACAGGATTTAATTGGCTTTAAGATGGTCTCCTGCAAGTGCCTGGGAACTATGGTCACTAACTCTTTTAAAATGATTTATAAAGTTCGTTTCCAGGAGCAAGGTCTTTGGGCAGTGGGCCGGTGAATCATTTCTCCACTTTAAGTACAGCGTGAGGACTGGGAACGCTCCACAGAAGGAATCCGAAGAGGCTCTCCCTGGAAAGGAGGGACTTCTCTTTTTTCAGTGAGGTAATTTCTGACAGCCATGCCTGCTCTTCCTGACTTCAGATTTAATAGAACCTCTGTCCTGAGAAGCTAATCTCATCTGCGGGTCCCTTGGCTTACGGTGATGTTAACAGACTGGCTGTGACAGAGTCAGAGGCCAGGATCTCGCTGGTCTTCTCTGTTTCCCTGTGCTGTCTGAGCATCTACTCTGTGCCAGGTGGCCATGTCAGTGGCTCCAACTGACGCTGGGGTGGTAAGCATTCAACCTTACGGATGGGAACACTGAGTGAGTGTATGAAACTTGCCGAAGCTACCAGAGCACATCCTGTGAATCACTACCTTCCAACATTATTGAGTTACTCTGAAGTTCTAAATCTAATGACACAGAGTGTAGGAAGACAAAACTGTGTCCCTCTAGACTGTCTGTTTCCCATGGTAGCTATCTCTAAGATGCACTGACTGTTGTCCTGATTGACCAACTACAGGTATTACACGAAGCTCTGTCTCCTTTAGTCTACGCATGTGCGAATGGTGTCTGTGGTAACCAGCTCTTAAGAACCATGACAGCAGCTAAACACTAATTGGAGCTCTGGGAATCCTGTGGAAGAGGGGGGAAGGAGGATTGTTGGAGCCACAGGGGTCAAGGACACCACAAGAAAACGCAGAGCATCAACTATCCTGGGCTCACAGGGGCAGAGACTGAACCGACAAGACAAACAGGGAGCTTGCACAGAACTCACCTAGGCCCTCTGCATAATATGTAATAGTCGAGTAGCTTCGTCTTTGTGTGCAACTCCAAATAGTGGGAGCAGGGGCTGTCTCTGACTCTGCTGTCTTCCTCTGAGACCCTTTGCTCCTACCGTATTACCTTGTCTAGCCTTACTAGGAGAAGGGCTGCCTGGTTTTACTGAACCTTGACATGCCATGGCTGGCTGATACCCATGGGAGGCCTGCTCTTTTCTGAAGGGGAATGGAGGAAGAGTGGATGGGGGAGGGCATTGGGAGGAGAGGAGGGAGGGGAAACTGTGGTCAGGATGTAAAATATTTTTATATATTAGATATAATAATATATAGTATTTTAATATAAAATACATAATTAGATATAACAAGTAAATGTGTAATATATATATCTATCTCAAGGTTAACTTTTTTGATATGGATTTCTGATTCATCAAAGTGTACAGCCTTTGGTGAAGTCTAGTTTATCTGTATTTTTCCCCCACTAACCTTTCTCTTGGACACTGAGTAGCTGGTTAGAGCTTACCATACTCTGGTTATTTCCTTTCCACACTGTGCCACTGATGGTCTCTGGCCTTCAAGAAAGCAAAAGCTTTCTCTATTACAGTGTTAACTCGGCCTGCAGAGGTTCCTAAAACTAAAAGTAACTGGTATGAGCTGTTTTCAAAAGCATTCTAGAATCTTTGATTTGAACTCACTGGGGCTGGCCATCTCCACTCTACTTCTGTAAGCTCTCAGGATCTGGTTCTATGTGTGTTTTGTCTCCTGAACTAAGTCGGGGGTGCAGGGGTTAGAGGGGGACATCTCCAATCGTACCTAAGACTTCTAGCTAAGGAATGACAGCCAAGACCTAGACAAAACGCTGGGCATGGTCATGTCGGCCATGTGTACACATCCTAAGGGGCAAGCCACACTTCCTACAGGCACCATCACTTCTCTGGAATGTGGGTGCTAGAAATAAGGTGAATAGCGCTCGGTAGCATGCAGAGGATATCTCCACAGTTAAGACATCCCAAGAGACAACTGCCGTTCAGGGGCCACAGTGCAATGTACATAACCTGCCTGCCACGAAACAAGAAACTCTGTAACGACCAGGGCACCTCCAGTAGCCCAATGTTCACAGTCAAGATAACAATACTTAATTCACTGCTGAGTTTGGACTGCCTATTTATTTGTGGGCACTAAGATACAAAGTATCTCATGACCATAGCGCAGTAGTAGAGTGCTCACCTAGTATGCTCACCTAGCAAGGCTCTGAGTTCAGTCTCTAGTATTCTCACTGGGAAAAAGTATTTTGAATTATGAGGTTAGTACAAACATCTTTGAAACTCTATCTGTACCAGTCAGCTTACCAAACCCACTCAGCTCCAAACAGATACTAATAGTCTACAAAATCTGACTTGAAACCAGTGCCCACTGCTGAGAGAACAGTATCAATTGCAGGATACCTACAGAATGGACTTCCTGGCAACAGTAAAATGGGGTGTGGGGGGTGGGAGTGGGGGGAGGTATTGATCTGCTCGGCCATAGAAAGGTTTCCAAACACAAGATGACTGCTAATTAAAACAACAACAACACCACACACACACACACACACACACACACACACACACACACACACACACACACACACACACACCCCAACCTGGACACTGATGTTACTGACAAAATAGCCACTTATCTGCCTATGAGTCCACGCACATCTACAGATGCAGGGAGTAACATCTAGGAGAGCAAAGGGCTTGAATGGGGTGAGCCATGGTCACAGAGGACCCTGCTCTTATCTAAAAGGCTTATGCTTTGATAAAGGGAATATATTTGTGCATTATAATTGTGTAGTTGGAACCAGAGGAAGATGCAGGCAGCTCTGAGGAAAAGGCTCTCCTCATCTGGGGATGC
Source organism: Rattus norvegicus (assembly GCF_021556685.1). NCBI lineage: Eukaryota > Metazoa > Chordata > Mammalia > Rodentia > Muridae > Rattus > Rattus norvegicus. Next base: position 29,892,551 of record NC_141552.1, read on the forward strand.
TCAGCAGTTGTTCAAGGTCATAAAGCCTTTGGTCCTCAGTTCCTCACTCTCAGACCCAATTCTGGGAATTCCTGGTCTGGTCAGGACAACTAGGTAAAATAAGTTTTCTGCATTATGAGGGAGAGTTATCCACAACATTCTTCGTTGGCTTTCATAAAGAAAGGCTCCTGGGAGGGCTGGAGGGAAGATTTATTTTGAAAGTCCATTTTGTGTCTCTAAAAACTTCTGTTGATGAGACTGGGGCTCAGCCCAGGGTAGGAAGGACCGGCTTCTAATCCTGAACGCTGTGTACGACTTCTCTCCCCTCTTCACGCCTGTTAGGAGAACTTGTCAAAACAAAGCTGGCAAGTGGAAACAGATGTTTTTTTCTACCAAATGCTCTCAGCAATCGTTTTGGCTTCAGAGAGTGCTGTCTCTTCTGAGTTAACTGTATGAACAGCTTCTCCTTGTCCTCTGTGAAGTCCCTGGAATGCTTTTTGGGTCCCCCTGGGCACATATGCTCAAAAGGGTCTGGCTATGGAGGCCCAAGGTTCCCTCGAACCCTGAGGACAGGGCAAGGCCTCGGGCTCAGTCCGTGTTCTGCCTGGAGCAGCCTACACAGCACAGTGGGCACATTCTTAGCTGGCCTCCCAAAAGGCCAGTGTCAGCTCTCTGCTGACTCTATCTTGCCCTTCCCTAAGTGGCCTCCTCTAGGATGCTGAGGGGCTTGGGGGTTACAGGCCTCACCCCTTGCAGTTCATGACCCCTCCCCCCAAGCCTTCGCTTTTAGGCACCTTTGTTGCTAAAGGCATTTAACTCTAATTCCATTTGACTTCAATTGTGTCCAAATTACTGTAAAAAGGCAGAAGACAACACGCTGTAAATATGAAGAGAGACAGAAAATCATTGAGAATCCTGCCTTTATGAATATTTGATGAGGAGAGGTTAGATCCATAGCTGGTAAATTATAAGAAATTATGTCCGTCATGTGACTCTGTCAGCAGGGGTTAATACAAATGGTGTGGGCCTTAGTTGGGATGACAGTGCAGATTAAAAGAGATTTGTCCTGTCCCCACCGCAATCCCCTTTTCTTCTATTATTGGTGTAATAGAGTTGATCATTAGGACTGTGGCAACAGAGCACTTGACTTGTTTTCTCAGTCCGTCACTACATTTTCACAATACATTTTTCATCTCTGCTAATCTTGCCCTTAATTGTGTGGTTGCTGTGGGCAGGACCCAATTATTAACTCTTTTGATCCTTCGGTGGCCCTGCCTTGGAGCTAGCTGATGAGCCGTATGCCAGCCAGCCAGTCTGCATTTCTCTGCAGTTGGATGCATGGATCTTGTGGTTCATTTAGTGTAAGCCGAAAAAAAAAAAGGTTATTTTTCTCAAATAACAGCTCTAGCCAAGTGTGAAATTGTATATAATTGTGTTATAGGATCCTGCCCGGGTTAAAGGGCTTCTTGGAGCTTCCATTATGAACCTGATTTCCCAGGTATTTATGATTTGCCTTCAGTTTTAAGAACTCTGAATTAGGCCTCGCGTGTTCTGCCTGGAGGCTTGTCGTTGTCGTCGTCGTTGTTGTGACTTTGGGAGGGGGATTAAAGTGGCCATCCTGGATCATTTGTACTGACGGCCAGTGCAGTGAACTTGATAAATGGCGGTGGGGACTCTGACAGCTGAAAATACAGGCACCCAAATGAGAATGCAAAGGCGTCTTGGTGCCCCCCAACAAGGCTGGGGGAGCCTTGAAAGTGGGTGCCGTGAGAAGCCAGCTCCCGAAGGAAGGTGAGCTGGGCCAGTGAGACGACTCAGCTGGCCCAGTCGCTTGCCACTCAGCCTGGTGATGGGAGCTTCATCTCAGACTCCACAGAGTGCATGCGCCATGCTGCTCCTTAGACTGTGCACCGGTGCCTACAGCCTACCCTCCTAAGCAAACATTGAAAAGGAAAGCCTCCCCCACCCCCGTCCCCGGGTGCTTCTGGATTCCTACTCTACCCGCCGATGGGCACCAGCGCTTGTGTGCCACCACTGAGCTCCTCATAGGAAACATGACGGTGGCCTAAGGCCAGACTCCCTCTGATCTCTACACGTCATGAATTATATACCTTCCATAAAGTGGCCATATACTTCTGAAGGGACAAACATGGCTGAGCATGTTTAAAGTCTGGGGACGGCCAAAGAGAAAGGAAATGTAATTTCTGCCAGCAAGTGCAGGCAAACGAAGAGGGGCCCCAGAGGAGGGAGGGTGGGAGCTCGCGGGGGAAAGGTAAATTAATAAAGTCTATGCATGCCAGCACGCCCAGAGTCCCAGCACTTCTCCAAATCTAAACTGAAGCTGTAAAAGCAGCTTGCCAGGAGAACGGCATTCAGAGAAGGGTTAAGGGTGACAGCCAAAGGGACCAGTGGAGCTGCCATGCTGCGGGGGTCTGCAGTGGAAGCAGAGCCCAGCAAGGACCACCTCGAGCTCTCACAACAGAGGTGGCTGCACTGCCTACACTTAGAGCCAGCCCTAAGTAGGAAATTTAACACATCAGGGAGCCCACTGGATTATCAAATCGACTGATCAATAGCATTGACAATATTTCTGCCTAAAAGCATGGGGCGGTGGTAAGTCAGTCAGAGCAGACAGGATATTTGCCAATACATTACCTTGGACCTTTGACTTTAGCCAAGGGCCCAGGGGGACACAGGCCTTCTCTTCCCAAGGCCTGGGATTTTCTGCCTAAGTGATTTCTCCCTGCTTGAATTGAGTCAACAGCATCCTTCCTCAAGAATTGGTACAAGGAACATATGCAAATCATACAGGCCCAGTCTCCCAGGGCTCAGAAGTGGGCGCATGGGCCATCGCATTACCCCCTCTCAGTAAATCTCAGCTGTGTGTGTGCAACATCACGATACTCGACGGGATACAAATGGCTTCTTCATGTATCCAGACTGCTCTTGAGAGCTGAGCCACCTGAAGAGTTCTGTCCCCTTGGTGTGACCTACACCTGGTGGTTCTGAAAAGACATTCTGGCCACTCTCTACTCACTGAATTTAATGCTCCAGAAAGCAACAAGATTTTATCACTGCGAATGATGCTAACTGAGAGAGACAAGGAGACTACGCTGTTCATGTCCCTGGCTTTAAAGAACCTTTGAGGCCATGCAAAGTGCAACTCGTCAATTCCACACCAAGCACGCTCCCCAGGATCTGACCCCCTCCCCACATGGTTCCTTTGGGAGTGACACTTCGGACACAGGTGAGCCCAAAGACCAGGATGGACCCCTCTGTAGACATATTTGTCACTGAAGGATAGAACAGGGCAATCAAGAACCCACTGTAGATCAGCTAGCTCATTTAACCTCGTAATCATCTACAAAGTCACTTGATGGGAGAAACTGTGGCTAACAGAAGTCAATTAACAAGCCCAAGGACACAGATAGCATAGGGAAGGAATGAGATCAGAATACAGGTTAACCAGTAGCCCCCAGACTCTTGGTGACACTCAGTGTTGAAAACAGCTGCTTGCCCAATGCAGCCCAGGCTGGTGCGTGACAAAATGCCAACCCACGGCTCTTCAGGAAGCAGGAAGGCAGGATGGTTGGGCTACGGCACCTGGGAGCAGCACATCCCTGGTATCTGCTCCCTTCTTCCGTAAGCTCTCTAAGGGGGCAGCATCCACGGTGAAACGGGTAGAAAAACTTCCTATTTGGAAATGGATCTGCTGCGGGCCATATCTGTACCAGTCCTTGGGTTCTCGAGCCATGACAGAGCAGAGGTTTTCCTGAACTGGCATATTATTGCAGTCTGCCTGGCTGTGCTGTAACTATTTCAAGGACTATTAAATTAAACCCTGGAGACAGTTTCCCTTAAGATAAAGAGCATGCTTTTTATTGTGTCATCAAAGGAGACCAGAAAACCTGAAGCTTTCAGCTTTAAAGACAACATAATGAGATCAGAGATTTCGCTTGCAAAGAAATTAACTTTCGGTTAATTAATGAAAGTAACCTTAAACAGCGGGCATGTTGCCAACAACCGGGACACTGTGATAAAAGGGGGGGGAGGGGAGATAATGGGCTGCTTTCAAGGGGCCGGGGCCCAGCAGCCCAGAAAAGAAATCTGATGAGGATGCTGCTTGTAAATTTGATCTCGAATTCTTAAGATGAACAAATAACACCCTTATCTGTAATAAAGTCCGCTACAAGTGCTTTCTTTCCCCCATAATTTTCTGTTCAACTTAGATAGAAGATTTAATTAGATGTTGGTGAAACACCAGTTATTTTAATAAAACCCTTAATAAAAACCTAATCTATGGCACATAGAAACCACTGTAACATAATCACAATTTAAAAAATACACTTTAGGGTATTTACTTTTTACAATTAAGAAAATAGATGTGTGTGCCACGCTCTATTTTCTCATCGAGGCGAAAGCTAAGAAAGGCAAACCTGATACTAATGAAAAAGCCCTGAACTATGTGAACCTCTTCCTCTTCTCGTGAAGTTTGTTTTGAAAGGATTTCTTACATGAATTGCAGCCCAAAGGGGTCCTTGAACCTGAATAAGGGGAATCAAGACTGATCTGGGCTGGCTCACAGAGCTTTAAATTTATAATTTGGTTACTACAGGAATCAAGCTAGAGTAAAGGTTTCTAAAGTAGCTTGAGACACGGCGTGGCCTCCCAGCCCTGCTCCACCTGTCCCTTTATCATCGCGCAGCCTGTGCAGGCTCTCCTGTCATCGACTAAGGACGATAGTGTCATGGAGCATGACTCGTGACACACACTAGAGCAAACTGGGGACACAGAGTATGCTCTCCATTTCCCAAGACCTTACCCAGTCTCAAAACTCTGGACAGAACACCCTGGGCCCCACAAACCATGGTGAAGAGTGGGTGGGTGGTGCTGGTTTCTACGGTCGCTCCAAGTTCCCAGCCTTAGGAGCAAGACTCAAGTAAAAATGTGATGCAAACTGAGAATCTAATAATCTGCACTGTATGGGTTTACTGCAGAAAGCTGGACATCGGCAAGGAGGGACCCCGCCCTCAACTGAACTGTGTAAGCTAAGTCCACAAAGCCCATTCACCTTTATTGTCTCCACATCGTCCTCAAGACCCTGTGACCAGTTCTGTGCAAGCATCTGAGTGAAGTAAGTTCTTGGATGGATAGGGTGGTGGGTGGGGCCCAGGGTTGAAGAACTAAGTTTCCCTGGGCTTAAGGGGCAAGGAAGGGCTGTTTTTATGCTGCCCCACTGACCCAGCGGCAGGACTAACAGGTCTGTGGAATCACCTTCCTGTGCCCTTGGCCAGGGCCCTGTGGTGTCTCTGTTGGCAGATGACCTGAGAAGGTCACTGTTCAGCGCATCTGGAGGCTCTGATCAGGTTTAATCATCAGCATGGGGTTCCAGTGGCTTCCACTGTATATAAATTTAAATAATGGTCCCCTCCTCCATGAATGAAGAAAAGTCCACAGACTTGGCCCATCTGTTCCACGAGGCTGTTCATTTGGAACTTCTGATTAGACGCCTCCTGCTACTCCTATGCCTGCCTCCATCTCCAAACAATTCATGGGTTGGGGTATTTAATGATTTACAATGTCTGTTCCTTTGCTTTAAAGCTGCCTCTTCTTTGGCAAGGACACTGGTGTCTGACACGGGCTGAATGTGGCTTGTATTCATTCAGACAGTCATGGGGCCACACGGCCATCAAGAGTGTGTCCTGACTGGGTGTCAGACTTTCATTTCTGTATGCTTTACCAGTGGCTCAGCCAACCACATAGACCAACCCCAGACTGAGCGGGAGGACAAGAAAAAATGGGGCATATCGGGGGGCTTGTAGGAAATGGAATGGGCGTATAAGGAAGACTTAAATACCATCTAAGTGCCTCCTGTTGGGAGGGTGTGGGACCTGACCACCAGCTCCAGGCCTTGGATCACCTTCCAGTCTGTGCAGACTTTTTCCAGCCACATAATCTCTCTCCCTCCTACAGGTTGGTTTCTAGGAGCCTTGCCATACCTTGAGGATAAGAGACACATTTTCTTCTTCTTCTTCTTCTTCTTCTTCTTCTTCTTCTTCTTCTTCTTCTTCTTCTTCTTCTTCTTCTTCTTCTTCTTCTTCTCCTTCTCCTTCTCCTTCTCCTTCTCCTCCCTCCTCTTCTTCCTCCTCCCTCCTCTTCCTCCTCTTCTTCCTCTCTCTTCCTCCTCCTCTTCCTCCTCCTCTTCTTCTTCTTCCTCTTCCTCCTCCTCCTCCTTCTTCTTCTTTTGTCTATATGTACATGCATTTTAGGTGTGGAGACAACAGGTCCAGGTCAGGTCAGGTGTCTTCCTCAATTGCTTCCCACTTTACCTTTTGGGACAGGGTGTCTTATCTTCCCAATCTTGAGGGGCATTCTTTTTTTTTTTTTTCTTTAAATGAAGAGAGGGCTGATGTGCATATAGGCCTGGAAAGAAAGGGTTGGGGGAGGGGTGGCAGAGGCTGAGGGCCTCTTAAATATTAACGTGATAATTGGGAGACAGGGTCCTTGCTCCAGTGGTGGGTTTCACACAATATCCTGCCCTAACAGGATCCTTGGGCTCCCGTGAGCCTCCCAGCACGGACTGTACTCGAGAGGGATGCTCACTTCTGTGGTCTGTTAAGCAAGCAATGTCTAAGTCAAGTCTATTCTTCCAGGAGCAGAACACTGACGCAAGGGCTTCAGGCCAAACTGCACACAGGTCAGTCCTCTTTCCCATGAACCCGGCACAGCAAATCCACACAGTACAGCACAACAGGAAGGGCAAACTGTGGCGTTAGAATGGAGCAGAGAGCAAAAATTACCTATGAAAGCTGTTCATCTCTATGTTGCTGGGGAAGCCAAGACCCTTGGGCAGTGGGATTCCTGGGCTAAGAGTCAAGGTGATAGGGTTTCTGGGTAGCCTCTTGGGGTGACCAGCAGGCTTCCCCAACCATTGGCAGACTGGTCTCACTGGGGGAGACTCAGAGCTTTGAAGTCTCAAGAGAGGTTTCCCCTGGAGTCTTGAGGAACTTGAGAAAACCCACAGGATTCTGTGGCATTGTGTCTTCTGTGAGGATGCAAACACCCATTTCACAGAGCTGCTATAGGAAGTAAAGTCTGTGGCATGCGGTCACCAGCTCCAGCAGCGGCAGCCATTCCGAACAAGTAGCAAGGCACTTCGGTGGCACTACCACTGTCTTACGATGTGCCAGGAGGCCTCTCCTCAGAAAGCATGATCACCAGTAACCTTCTCTAATGTGCCAAAGCATGAAAGCCATGCTATGGTTGATCCTGGGAGCCACTAACACTTTAAGTGAGAACTTTTAAGTCTCTGGCCCAGAGGTATGAAAATGGTGGTTTTGGGGCCACACGCACTTACACATTTATTTTGCCTCAAACACTGCTGATTCTTTTAATTTCTCAGAGTATGAATTAGCTGTTAAGAGAAAACTGAACTGTAAAAGTATAAACATTTTATTCAAAAATAAAAGATTTGGGGCTTCCCTTAAAACATGGAGAAATCTGCTTATTTGGGCCACGGTTCCTCCATGACTGGGCACACTGGAGCAATGGCAACATTCTTCAGGGAGGACAAATGTGCCCCGGACAGAAATCAGGTCGGTGTCCCTGTGCCCGGCTCTCCTCATCACATACTCGAAGTCCCTGCTCAGTCACTTGAGCTGCCAAGGAGGGGTGCCCGCTACAATCTGCCATCCAATCTACCTTGTCCCCGCTATAATTCTGTCACTTTGTGTTCTGTGGTTGCGACTCAGGGTCCTGGAGCTAACTTCCCAGCATCACAAGTTCCTCCATCTTGCAGCACTGCTAAGTGACTCCTCAGGCTTCCCCCACGGTGACCATCAACAAGAAGTCTGTCCATTTTTAGCTGTCAATCCCCAGTGAGTAGGATTTACTTACACATTTCCTTTTTCAGCCTCTGTTCTGGCTGCTGTCTGAGAAACTCAGAACTGAGCATCTCTCTTGGTTCATATTTCCTGTGTCTTTAGCACCTTACTCTGATTGCTCATCAAGGCCCCCACCCAGTGCCCAGCAGCTCTGACAGTCGAGGAGATGCAGGAGTGTGAAAAGGCTTCTCTTTGTTAGACACTTAAAGCCCAAATGAAAACCTCTGGGAGCTGCGTGGAATCATGTCTCCACCTGCACTGCTTGGTTTTCAACGCACTGTTCTGATGGAGGGACACACAGTGTGGGAGTGGTCAGAGAATATGTAAAGTGAGCTCAAACAACTCCTAATAGTATTCTTAAAATTGATGTGTGTGTGAGCACGTGTGTGTGTGTGTGTGTGTGTGTGTGTGTGTGTGTGTGTGCGCATTAAAAGACATCTATTCTTAAAATTTGTTGGTTTGAAGCTGATATGTGTGTGAGAGCTGCAGGAGTATCTTTGTGTAGAAAGCAGATTCCCTTTAGTTAAGCTTCAACAACTTCCACAAATAGCAGGTGTACCCTACTGCCAGCAGGAAGGGCAAGAGGTGTGGGGAGTGAAACCACACTTGGTCTGACTTCTTAAGGGACTTCTCTAGTTAAGTCAGAGTTTGGCTTTCTGACACCCTTTGACCCAGAACTTTGCTGAGTCCTGGATCTTGTCCTAAGTCTACTAGTCTGGATTGTTAGCTGGACTACCTGCCATTCTGGCCAGTAGACCTTGCTGGTCTTTTGCTGGCTCGGTTCTTATGCAAACCTGCTCACCAACTGTGCCCTCGCTGTTTGCTTTTGGCTCACCATCCTCTCCTCTAGGGGCACGATCTATTTTCAAACATGAACACTTGCCTGCCTGGGACTCAAGCGCTCGCTCTCCAGTCTAGTTCAACTCCTGGCACAAATTCCAAATTCCACATTGTACCATTAATGCCTAAAGCCAAAGAGGCATCTATGTGAGCTGAATCACAGGAGCTGTTGCTTGGTGAGGTAGCTAGGCAGAGTATTCATCCTTACACGTGAACACATGTGTGGCAGAGACAGGCAAGGCAGCCCAGGACCAGCTGCACACGGGAATGGTGAAGGTCCTGGGCTGAGCGGGGTTTAATGCCTCCTCTGATCCCACAAGGCATCTATCTGCTCAGCCCCTTTAGCACTCAGAATGCCCTTTCTTAGGACAGGATATTGCCCAATAATAGAACCTGTGGTCTTTCGTTCTGAGCTGCCAATAAGATCACAAGCTACTGCGGAGTGCTCTCCAGGACGGTCTGCGAAGGGATGCTCGCTTATCTTACGTAGATGCAGCATTAGTTTCCAGATCCCACTGGTTCTGCGATTCAGTTCAGGGTTTCTGAGGCTTCTTTGACAGTACCCCAGACCTTGGGGTTCTGTTCTGAGGTAAGGTTGCAATCATACAGGCTGGTTAAACAAAGTTGTTTTCTTCTGCTTATACCTCCCCAGCGGCTCTAAGGAACAAGTGCTTTCAACAGGGTCCGGTAGTTTTGCCTCAGTCAGGAAGAAAGCAAGCTAGAGCTTCAGTAGTTAATTCTAAATCCTCTGCATTTACTAACCCACGTGCTTTGCTCTCTGCAGTAAGGAGCAATAATCCTGGCCTTTGTTCCCTTCCAAATATGACAACAAGAGTGTTTAAAGGTGTTGCCTGTTTGTTTATTTAGTTCCTAAAACCTAACAAGTATGGCGCCCATTTGGTAATGCACACATCCTGAACACACACCTCTGCAATGTGCGTGCATATGGCAAGCATGTATATATACACATAGATACAGTCTTTTTAACAATTACATACGCACACAGGCACAAAGGTGGATGTAAAAAAATTGTATGAGTGCACAGACTGCAAGGGTCGAGCCTCTCTGGCTTCGCTGGCGTCGGTGGGGGCTATATGTGGTCAGTGTGCTGGAAAAACACTCCAAGTCTTCTTGGCTATTCTCTTCCAAATGCACTTGCTTTGTGGAGTTCAATCACTGCTCATTTTTCTCAGTTTTTACCCAGCCCTCATATGTTTCAAGGGCGCTGCTCTGAGAAATCTGGGCCACCTGGAAAGATTTTCTGAAGTGACTCCTTTATTCGTGGGAAGAGGAGAAAGGCAGGTTAATCATCTATTGACTCCCTGTTCTTATTACTGGCATAAAGCCCCGGCTTTGCTAAATTTCCTCTTTGGAGCTACCCAACAAACATACATCACCAGGAGGTGCAGATAACGATCCGAAGATTAAGCTTTGTCACTCAAATGATAATTAAAAAGAGTATTTTAAACACACTGTAAATATACACAAGCCATCATAAAATCATCAAAACCCTGCAGAGCGTGCCACCTCCAGGGTCTATAGATTACCGGGGAAAGGGATATTGATGTTAAGTCTTGCTCGTCTTGGAAGACTGTCATTAACTGCCCCAAGCTTGCTCTTAGCTGGCCACCTGAGCTAGGAGAGTAGGTGGAATCTGGCCTCGCATCCCACTGTAAATTAGTGGGATTTGGGCTGGGCACTTCAATATGCGTTTCATTGTGATCCCTTTCTATTCAAATCCATGATTCCTGAGCTACAAATTATCCCAGGAACTGCCGATAAAAACACAAGTCAGGATTCTCTTGTCCGGCTTTCAAAACCTGATTTCATATGCATAAAAGACGAAGGGCGGATTATTTTCTTTTAAAGATTTTCATTTATAACATGTCATAAGAAGACACCAGCCCGTGCACGGCGGAGGCACCCGGTAGCATCACCTTTCATAAGCAGAAAAGCTTGTCATTACAGTCTTATTAGGATGTCACGCGATGTTAAACTGGGGAAATATTTCTGTATATTCCAATTAGCACAGCCATTTACTGGCACAGGCATTAGAGAAACTGCTCCTCTTTAGAAAAACCCTTCCCGCTGGGAGCCAGCCCTTTGTTTGACAACGCAGAGAGTGTTATTTAGAGGTTTTAATTGCTCAGTTGATCTGTGGCGGGATCTCAATAATCAAAACAATAAAATTGTTGGTTTTTTTTTTCCCTGACAACTGTAATAAAATGCCGGTGGTGGCCTGGGATACTCAGCCAGGCTGGATTGACACTGTCAGATTCTCTTTCATGTATCTTTTTTAATCAGAGGCAAAAGAGCAATTTTTCCAAAGTTAAAATACATTACTAATATTGCTAGTATCAACACAACACTCTAAATATTACTAATGTCTACATGAAAAACCCAATCTGATTATCTGTGACATTCTATACTGATGATCCTTAATTAAAAAGGAACCATCCTCAATCATTAAAAGGCCCAGTACTTCAGAACGGGCAAATGATGGGCGTAGCAACAGAATAATAGAAAATACCTCTGCCCCATTGGGTAACCGAGAAAATGAAGACAGAATCAGTGACACAGGCCGCAGCCTGTGTGCGCAAGTGCACATCAACCTGTGCTTTTCAGTACTGGTGAGGTAGAGAGGAAGGCGGGCGTGCTCATCGGCTGCTGGGGAATTCATGTGACTGGTTCCACCTCTTAGAAGTACATATGGCATGTGCTGACTCAGTCATAAAGTTTCCAGAAAGTCATCTGAAGGTGTCAAAGACTCAGGGAGAGCTTTGGGACCAGGATGTTCAGTCTAGCCCTTATCTGATAGGGGAAACAGTGGGTAGCTGGACGGCCAACAGCGGAGGGAGACAGAACTAGATTATGAGCATCCCCATGCAAGCGCGATCTAGTTTTCATGGGCAAATCATGGTCCCAAAATTGAAAACCACAAACAAAGGCCAGGGCTGGGAACCCAGCTTAGGGACACGGTACCTGCCTTGAGTGTAGGAAGCATTGGGTCTGACACCGAGCCCTGGGAAAACCGCACACACTGCTCACCCAAGAAAGGGGAGCGGCAGGAGGCAAGTCAGAGAATACAGTCCTAACTTTCTCTTACACTACCGTATGCACGATGATGCCTCAGGGTTGCAGGGCTGCCAGGGGCTTAAGTGTCATACTTTTCTGACTTTTCAAGAACTGTTTTCAATTAGCACAGATTACATCTCAGGCTAAGACAGTTAATTAGAAAAGCAAATTTAGAAAGCCTGAGCACTGGAAACTTTCCACCATTTTCTGAGAACCATTTATCTGACTTCTGACGGACACAGTTAGGGCTGAGGGAGCTTCTGGTTGGGAGGAGAGTCTGGGGGAGTCTTCACTTTTTTGGATCTCACAGAAACCTGGAAAGGGTGTTTCAAAGGTATCTAAGGGTGGGGTGGGAGTTAGGGCGAGCCCAGAGGCCCGAGGAAATTGTTTGGTATATTAGGTTAAGCCTCTGTGGGACACAGGACAGCCAGCCAATAGGAGAAGCACGGAGCAGACTTGATTACTTTGCGGTCAATTTTGATTTGGAAATTCCACAAATGGGAACGTTTTACTTGCTCCTGTTAAAAAGAGAGACTCCCCCCCCCCCCATCCAAGAACGCCTGCCTCACTGTCTTTGCTCCAAAGCGCACGAGGGAAGACCTAGGACACCCCTTTTCGGTGACTTTCAACGCTGGGACCACAGAGCCCTCAAACGTGACTTGACTTAGTAGATGTAGGTCTCGGGACTGTTCATTTTGAGACTGAAGCGCACTATTTGCTAACGAGTCTCACGGCAGAGCACAGAGGCATATGTGCCGTTCTTATCCGCTCGCTCCCCACCCATCATCCCAGCTTCTTCTGCTAGATTCCCTAAGAATGGTGTGTGGACCCTTGAGAACGCCACCTCTGTGGAGGTGAAGAACGGGACTCAGCCAGGAGAATGGAGGAGCTATGGCTCTGGTGGGCCGGTGACCGGGTTACTGCGTCAGCACTGACTTGAGCCTTGTGTTTGCTCACCTCTGTCCACGATCGTGGTTGCTTTTATGCACTCCTCCCTTTAAAAGGCTTTCCCCAATCTTGAACATTCTTTGTGTCTTTCTTGCTTTTTCTCCTTCCCAGTTGGAACTTTACATTTATCTATCTGTTTATTTGTGTGTATGCCTGAGCACGTGTGTGCACACGGAGGTCAGTGGACAACTGGTGGGAGTCAGTGGTGTCCTTCCAATATGTGAGTTCTGGGGAATGAACTCGGGCTGCCCATCAGGGCACCAGGCTTGGAGGCAGGTCCTTTCACCCAGTACTAAAGAATTTTAAAAGCGTCAATTTTAAGACTGAGTCTAAAAAAGGTTTTAAAATTTTAATTAAAAAAAGCTTTATTTCTATTTATGTATATGGGTGTCTTGCCTGCATGTCTATGGCCCCTTGTGTGCCTAGAACCTGCAGAGACAGAAAAGGTCATCTGATCCTCTGGAACTTAGAAATGCAATTTCAGACTATCCATGGGAAGAACGCCACTGCTTTATTATATTATATTATTTTATTTTGTTTTCTTTTGTGAGATAGGTTTTCTCTGTGTAGCCCTGGAACTCTCTCTAAAGACCGGGCTGGCCTTGAACCCAGAGATCTGCCTGCCTCTGCCTTCCAAGGGCTGGGATTAAAGGCAAGCACCACCAGACCCATCTTTAATGCTTGGGGTCCACGTCCAGTGGCAGGAGGTAAACAAAGCGGGTAGTTCTGCAAGACTCGGGGGCAGGCAGCAGTTCTGAAAAGGGAAACCCTTCAGGTCCTTCCCCAGGCCTGAGAAAGGCTGGTAGGTAGGAGGAGGGAGTGGGCAGCTACAGGCAGGACAAAGTGCTCAGCAGCTAGTGAAGCCTGCAGGTTTCTGAGCGTCCTTTTTGATTTCAGAGCGCAAGAGTTTCAAGCTGCTGTGCGGACCACACATCTTCCTCTTCCCTCGCTACAGGCTGCTGTTGGTCCCAGGCGGCCACCTGAGTGGAGGGAGGTTTCAGCATGGTTGCCTCTCCAACAGGCTTTCTTGGTGGAGCTTGTGGAGCCACCATAGATGCCTCCTTAGAGTGAGAGCCACCCCCGCCAGTCTTGGGAACCTGCTTGGGAAGCCTGGCCTTTGCGCCAGCGTCACAGCAGCCAGCAGAGACTGTTGCCTTCCACTGAAGACCAAGTCCATGATCCACTGCAGCTAATCAATAGGATAATGGAATGAATCAATAGGAAAGATTTTTAGAAGGTCTTAATTAAAGAAACACTTGCAGATACAAATGATGTCTTCAATCTATTGACAGTGCCAAGGTGAAGGGTTAAACAGAAACAAAACCATCAACTTTATTTTGCCGGCATGCCTTCCACAAGAGAGCAACCCAGCAGCCTCGTGGCCCTAGGGTTGGCCCATTAATCAGTCCCTTGTCAATTGCAGTAGCCACACTGTATGGGAAAATTAGTCTATGATCAAAATTTTAATTACTAAAGAGCAGTTCCAAACAATGAAAAATAGGCGTGGCTACCCTACTTGGCTTTCCTTTGCTCCTAAGGCTGGGGCAGTGTCCCCTATACAAATCGCTTCTGCACTTCTGCACGCCAAGTCTCCTTCCAATGAGATGCGCAGAATTAGAATAATTAAAGAAAGCCTAAATTGATGGATCCCACTTAGGCTGGGAACTCTCCAGTGGGCCTTCTGCTCAAACATGTTACATCAATATTTTTGATTCCCCCGATGGTCCTGCGCAAGGTACTGGTTTAAAGAGACATCAATCTATGATGTCAGCATTTATCTAATGAACCTTCAAAAATCAATGTCCGGGATGGTCTGCTACATGCAATCCCCGGATCTGTCCACTCTCCTAGCTGTACTTGGCTAAACCTACAGCCATAATGACAGCAAAAGTGTGTCAAGCGGCCAGGCAGAATGGCTCGATGGGGTGAGACTGAGAGGAAGGGGCTGGCTTCAACCTGGAGAACTCTAAGACACAGGCATCGCCCAGGAAGCCATGGTGCTCTCTTCCTCCTCCTGCAAGGAAGAGATCTGACTTCAGAGGAGCATGCCTGCCCCCGATGGTCAGCTTCTCCTACTGTGCCCTCCAAACCCACCTCTTCCTTGATGCTTCCATCAATTTCCTGCCTTGGTCCTGACAGCTATGGTGATTTTCTGCTTCTTTTGGGCTTCTCGACTGGGGTTGCCATTTAGCTGCACTCAACAGGAGGCCATGCTCAGCTTTACCCTTGTTAGTGTCCGTGCGCAGCTCATCCCCGAGCCCTCTGTTAACAGCACTCCTTGACATAGATATATTGACACCCTAACAGGCAGAAGAGAGGGCCCAAGTTTGTCTCACTTCTTTTTGCCTCTTTAAAATAAATTGGTCTGAACTGGCTGCCATGAGGTTGAGCTGCTTCAAATGCATAACTCGGGTGGGTGACAGCACGCCAGTCACAACGCCAGCATCTGGCCTGGCCTGCCGTGGAATCTCTGCTTTTGTTTGCTGCTGCTGCTTCTCTCTCTCTCTCTCTCTCTCTCTCTCTCTCTCTCTCTCTCTCTCTCTCTCTCTCTCTCTCTCTCTCGACCAAAACTCTTGAGAGCAGGTGGGGACCATGGGCTGTACGATGTGTTGTGTGGGCTGAATGTGCCTCTGACTCCTGTCTGTCTCCCTCACTGCGGCTTTCAGCAGCCTTTCTCACTGACTTTGAGTCCAATTAAGCTACAATGAAAGGTACCATGATTTCATTTGCTGGGATCGTCATGTTTCAGAAGTTCAGTAGCCTGAAAAATGTTCACTGTCTCTCATTAAGCAGGTTCTGGCAACTGTATGAAGTCTCTAATTTCGCTGCTTTTCCCACCGTGTTCAGCCCTGAAGATGGCTGCCTGTGGGGAGAATCCGTGCCAGCCTCGATGCTAGAAAGGGCATCCGACCCTACAGACAAAAAATTGCTTGAGAATGTCAGGCTCGACACCATGACAAACATGAGGTGTTGTGAGGATTTCTGTCAGGTCTCCAGGGCTTTCCTAGGGTGATGCTTTAGATAGGAGGTTTGAGTATGTGTGTGGGCAGGAACATTCCATGCCAGAGGACTCTGAATAGAGTGATCATGTTTACAGAAACACCAATGAAGACCTCCAAGGTGTTTTTACAAACAAACAAACAAACAAACAAACAAACAGTTCTTATTTTAAAAGCCTTGAGGAAAAAAATCACTTTCCATTTTGAAAATAAATCGAATTTTAAATTGCATCAAAAAAGCTATATAAAGTGATGTTGACCAGGGAAGGGCCACATGTGTGAGGCGGCAGAAGACTCGAAGGAGCCCTGCTTGGAGGAACAAACAGAAAAATAAAACAAGGTGACCCAGAACCCCAAACCTGCCCATTATGTGGGGCATGTTTATGATAATTCCCATTATGCTCTGGTTTGATAAGGAGATTGCTCTGCAGATGCCAGAATGACAGCTGTCACTTACTGATTGCATTCTCCTAGGTGCCAGGCACTGGGTTAAAAAAAATGTACACACATCATCTCATTTAATCCTCTCCAAAACCCGTATTTCAGGTGAGGATTCCGAGGCCCAGAGAAAAACACGGATGGCCATAGAAAAGGCCAAAAACCCAAGCCCAAGCGTGTCTAACTCTGAAGCCCTTGTCCTAAGCACGCCATTCTCTGTGGTGGTGATGGCAAAGGCTGGCGCAATCCCCACCAGATTCCCAAAATGAAAACTGGCAGGTGCATGCTGATAGAGTCATGTCCGCTCCGTGTCCCTTGGGGTGGAGATTAGCACGGCCACCGAGTCAGTTTCCACCCTGGCTAATGCATTCATTCCGGCGGACAGGGATCTTCTGCCAGTCCAGCCTTACTAATCTTCCCCAAAATACTGCTGGTGAGCTGCTGGTGAACGGGGATTTGTTTTCTACTTGCTAAAGAGGTGGCCCAGGAAAGAGAGGCAACTCGGTCACTTAACACGGTCAGTGCGGGCTATAGGCTGTCTCCTCCTAGGGAAATTCCAACTTTTAGCACTGCTTGCTCTATGTCCGATCGTGGTCTCGATAGCAGGCTTCCTCAACGCTATGCCACACCCAGGACCTTCCCAGGACCACACATCCAGGCTAGAGCATCACAGAGATACCAAGGCTTCTCTAAGTGGTAAACCCCTGGTTCTTTTAAAACACCTACTGATCTCACATGACACCTAAGAGGCAAAACATGGAATTTTCTTAGGCCCAGGGGGTGGGAAAGACCTCATCAGGTTGAGAAGGTCAAAGAGGCCTTGAGTCTGGCTAACTGTGCCAAACCCCCAAATCCTAGAAGATTAAAATGTAATCAGAGTTCCTCCTCCTAGCTCAGGGACACACAGATCTAACATTCCTGAGAGAGAGAGAGAGAGAGAGAGAGAGAGAGAGAGAGAGAGAGAGAGAGAGAGAGAGAGAGAGAATAAGTTTAATTAATGTATGCATAAAAATAACCATGGTCCAAAAAAACGCTTTCATTTTCCCGGGTAATTTTTCGGGGAATGCATGAGGTTGATGTTATTACTTGGAAGATGGAAAGGTGCTTAAGCCTGCAGCAGTCAAGAGTTTACAAGACCAGGGCCTGCTGCTGCTCTCTGCCTGGCCCCGGGAAGGGTGTGATGAACACGATCTGAAATCAATATCAGGGAACAGTTACTGCATCTCAATATTATTTGCGGAGATGGGCTGCTGGAAGGACAGCGGGTAAGAGAGATATGTCAATAGCTTTAACGAAGCACTCCACAGCCATGCACAAAGGGAGGTCAAATAACTATCAGCCGACCAATCCCAATTGTAAGTAGTAAAAATGATAAAATCAATATTATTAAATAAAAAGTTAGCACTGCTATTGAACCCTCTCATGATCTTGGCAGGGCCTGGCTGCAAAGGAGGGAGGCTGTTTTCCAGTCTCTTTGGCGGTAAGTGGCGAGGACTATTGAGTACCCGCACCAGGGAATTTTTCACGTGCACGCTGAGCCGAAAGAACCGCTAAACAATAGGGGCAGGTAGCTGACACCGGCCTCGGAACCAGCGATCCTTGCCAGCCAGGGCTCCACATCTGTGCTGATGCCACCGAGGCTGCATCTTTTTAAGTTGGACTTTGCCTCTCCGTCCTTCTGGGTGGCAGAGGTTGGACTAAGTCAAGGCTCTCCAGGGACAAAGAAAGGTATCCTCACCAACCTCGGGATTTAGAAATTTAACAGGAAAAAAGAAATCATGGGGCTGGGGCTGGGGACAAGGGCATTTGGCGAGCAGAGGACTGACTTTCCCTCCTTAGTGGAGATGACTGAGGGGCGCAGTCTCAAAGCCAAGACTGTGTTTCTTCCCTGATGGGGCTGATCCTGACACACAGGCAGGTACTGAGAAAGAAGCAGTCAAAAATGCCTAGGAAAGCTCTAGTCCTGCCTATAAGAAGGGGGAAATTAAAGAAATGAGAGAGAGAGAGAGAGAGAGAGAGAGAGAGAGAGAGAGAGAGAGAGAGAGAGGAAGCGAACGCAAGCTAGCCCGCCTGCCCAAAATAAAGCGAAAGCATGTGTCAGCCGCTGCCAGTGGGCGAGGTGGCATGCGCCCGCCGCTCTGACCTGCATTAAACACACAGCTGCTTAGCCTTTTGAAGGCCGAAAGTTGGCCCTGTGTTTACATTTCATAGAAGCTACTACAGAGAGTAAACAGGAACCTTCGGTGAATTATTTAGCATACAAATAAGCCGGCAAGGAAGGCTAAGTGAGCTCAGTGAACTAACTGGATTGAAATATTCATCTGTAAATAACCCTCCAATCTGGTGCTTTCACGTACAAATACTACATGGGACATTAGACACAACTAGCTTCTAGGGATATTTAGGCTCACTGGAGAGCAGTTTTATGTCCTCTGGCATCTGTGGGTAGTGATATGGACTGACTGTTAATATAACCAACATAAAATTTATGTGAACGCTCACTGAAATAGCGGCGCACTGTCAGACAGCTGGTGGCTGATGTGGAGCACATGCGGGTTTTATATGCACCGCGTAAACTAACCTTTGCAATAAAGATTTAGCAGGTTTATTAGTTTAGGAAATCGCTATAATTAAGGATAATTCATAATGGCCGCTTATCCACTCTCCAGCAATAGCTCGCTTAATTTAGGCTCCATTTCTTTGAGCCATAAATAAGTGAGCTGCTATCTTCTGCACAGATGTGGCATTCAACCTGTTCATGTTGGCTGGTTTGTGCTTGTGTTTTAATCAAAAGCATTAGTAGGTGAGGCTATAAAAAGCCCATGGTTTGAAATAAAATTAGCGAGGGCCGCATCGGCAAAGTTTATTTTTATCTACCAGCTTCCCCCCCCCCCCCAAAAAAAACAACCTCGACGCCAAAGATCTAACCTCCCCTTTCAGAGTCAAGAACGATTACAAACAAATACTCCTTTAAAGTGTAGTAAAGGGGCTTTCATTTAAAAATCCAAGGAGAGAGAAAGTGACAGAGCAATAACGTTAATGAAGGCCAGAGAAATATGAGCGTGACCTCTCTACAGTATTTCCATTTAACTGCGCATGTAATTAAAGCCTGACCTTTGCGGGTGCAGTCACTTCCCCTGTGATCCAAGCTCCTCTGCATGGAGAGGTGGACCTTTCTACAGTGCCCTGCTATCGCCTGCCTTCAGTATTTGCCAGGAGGCACGGTCACGGGCTTGCTCCCTGGTCCAGTGGATGGGGGTACTTTGTGCTGCCTCTTAACTACCCCTGATGATCTTCCTCCACACACCCTCCGAGTCTTCCTGCCAGTGTGCATTCTGCAGACAGACAGGGCATGAGTCAGCAAAAGGTAGCCAATGCCTGAACCCAGGTCCAGATTCTACACTGAACTAGCTGGTAAGCGTGCATTAGGCACGGGAAGGCACTCCTTGGCCTGGTTTGAGCTGCCTGCAAAGGGAAGCTTATGCCTCATGCATCTCCCCCAGGGGACTGCAGCGTGATTGACATGGGAATTTGAAGTTATATTAAGAGTGAAGCTATATAGAGACTTAAGATTCGCTTTGTTCTTGAGATTTTCATGACTGTGGAGTTAATCCTGGTGTAATGGAAAGGGTGTTGGTCAAAGAGTCACAGGATCGGATGTAGTCTGATCTGTGTCACTCACAGCTACCCTGCCCCCCAAGAGACAGTAAGCCTCCCTGCATTTCAGGATTCCCACATGCAAATGGGGACATTAGTACCTGGGCACCTACTTTGGGGACTAGTATTAAGAATCCATAGGACTGATGCTGACAGATACTTTCTGGGATACATTCAATGGTGAGTTCCAAGGCAAACACTCACTGCAGGTGATCCTCCAGTCCCTTGCCCCTGACCCCTCAGAAGTGGAGTTACCTTGCCCACCACTGTGCTGAGAGGAAGAAGTATGGTGCACAAGCGGCCAGCTAACTCACCCTCCAATCTGCCCCACCCCCTCCCGCATAGCTCCCGAAAGTCACTCAGAACACGGGGTGGGGGTGGGGGTGGGGCAAGGACTTGGAACAGAGCAGGAATCTCAAGCATACATGGGAAGTATAGAAATTACTTTGAGTAGCTGTGCCCAAAACTCCAAGAGAAGCATAGAGGGGAGGGTACTGGCTCAGGGTTTCCGAGGTTTGGTCCGAGGCTGTTTGGCTCCCTGAGCTTGTGTCCAACATCACTGTGGGGGTGGTGAGTGGAGGTGGTGGCTGTGTTCCTCATGTGCGAGGGAGGTACTCGACATCAATCACAACCCCCACAGGCCAGTCCCCGGCGACTTACTTCCTCTGCCTAGACCCCAGCTAATGAAGTTTCCAGAACCTTCCAAACCCAACTCCACAGGCTAGATACTAAGTATTCAATGCAGGCGTCTATGGGAGTGGGGGACACTTCATGCTCATATAACAATAGGTGCAATGCTGTGATTCCTAAGAAAGGGCAAAACACGTCATTTTAAACTATCTATTCTCTGAAATAACTTTCCTGTTCTCAGAAAGGTCTCACCTGGTGAGGAATAGTAAACTGGCCCCAGAGCCAGGTACCACAAGGAACACCTCCCTCAAGGCGTTCTCGTTGACAAGTTGAGACTGAAGCTAAAATGGAGAAATTAGCAACAGTTAACACTGTTTTGTTTTGTTTGGACAAATACAGGTCCTCTGGGTTCCCTACCTGGGGGACATGTGCACAGGGCAGCAGAGCAGCAGCCGAGGGAGTGGTAGGATAGCGTGGTGTCTGGTGCCCCTGTTAGCACAGCTTACCAGCTCTGTCCTCAGCCACAGTGGCCGAGGAGAACAGGTCTGCGACGAGCCTCCGGGATCTGAGGGAACGCATGGCCAAGGCCGCCTTCTTACTCCCATTTCTGAGGACGGCCCCAAGAAGCAATGTGACCTTAGCTCCTGAGTTAATAAAAACTCGACCTGCCGGTTACCTGACGGTCTTACCTGTCACCCCTGGTGGCAAGTGGCTGGCCCTCTTTTTTAATTCATGTTGAGGCTTATTTAATCAGCTGTGCACCGGGAGATTTATAACCCATTATGAAAGTGTTCTCAGCAAAATAAAACTCTAATGCTGGGGGGGGTTGTAAAACGCTTCCAATATATGGGAGCAAGTGGGGTCAGGCAAGAGCAGAGCCCTTCTCCGGCTCCATGCTCACACCAAAAGTATTAGCCCAAAATGAGGAACATATTATCAGGAAAATCTCTTATTCTTCTAAAATAGTTTCCTCCAGGAGTCAAAGTTCATGGGAACATTTACCCATTCTGGTGCACAAATTGACATCGTTAATAAGGCTTCTTGAAATTCAGACTTTAAATCAGAGAATGGTAGGGTCAAAACAAGTCACGGCAAGAACTCGGGGTCAAATAAATAAATAAATGCTTTCACTGCGGCTGAGTCACCTCAACACATTTTCAGGAAAAAAAAAAAGCTAAAAAGGAGAAGGGTGAGGTTTTCTAAAGCAATACCTGTCTCACAGCATCTGGAGGAAGTGACACTGGGGCCCAGGACAGCAGTAACAGGACAGGCAGACCCACACCATCCTTCCCCAGGGCAAGTGGCTACTGTTAGGTTCCACATAAAGCCAGGAACAGAGCTCTAAAGCAAGGGCATTTCCACAAGGGCAGGTGACGGAAGTGAGAGTAGAGACAAGAGGAGACTAGCCAGGTAAAAAGCAAGCTCAGTACTATATGGAAGCTTCCTGCCCCTACCACATGATCTGTCTGTGACTCTGTCTACTTGGGAAGACCCCAAGTTGAAGGCCAGTCTGCCCAACTCCAGTGGGACCCTGCCTCAAAAACAAATCAATAGAGGGCTGGGAACCCACCTTAGCTTAAGGTGCTCAGCATAGCGTGTGTGGGACCCTAAAATAAAACAATTTAAAAGCAGCCAGAACAAGGACTTGAAAGGTCTCAGGTGGGGCTCCCCACCTGCCATCCTCCTGACGGCTGCCACAGGACAGATGCTGGACTCACTCTTTGTGTCCACTCTCACATCCCACCTGCTGCCAAGACCTAGGCCCATCCTACATGATGCTTTTGGATTCTGACACAATTATGCTCGCTCTGGGGTCAGAGTGCATTTTCTAATGAGAGGGAGGTAAGACTTCCAGTGGCTCTTCCCGCCCCTGGCCTGTCTAGACCCGGTGGGGACACAGCAGGCTTTACTTTTCCCACCTGGATTTACTCTTCCCTTCAAACCTGGTTCACAGCTCTCCGGGAGGATTCTGGCACGCTGCTAATAGTTCACAACTCACTAATAACGAACACGAAGATGGTATTTCGGCCTGATACCGGGGCCTCTGAAACTGCAAAGTGTGCGCTTTATTTCTGTAGCCTGAGTGGGAGATAGCAGGTCCGGCACTGATTCCATGTGAAATTTCTCCCATTGAAGCAAAGCAGATTCCCACTCAGCCTGGAGAACCTTCCCGGCATGAAGATAAACTCGAGGATCCCTGCTTCTGCCTGTCCTTAGCCTGCTGCCACCAATGTCAGCAGCTTAGCAGTAATGCGCTGTTTGCCAGCACAACCCAACTCATTTGGTTTGCAGATGGGGACCCCTATTGGTATGAGAAAAATCCCAGGAAGAATGGAGACCAGACAGCGCTTCTTAACCAAGTGTGCCCGAATGTACCAATAGACAGAGTGGCACCCACAATAATACTTCAGACACAGCTTCAAATGCTCTTCTCTTCCACCGCATGCATCTCTCTCTCTCTCTCTCTCTCTCTCTCTCTCTCTCTCTCTCTCTCTCTCTCTCTCACACACACACACACACACACACACACACACACACACACACACACACACACTCAGGAAAGCCACCCCCGGCTCTGGAGTTAACCTCTTCTGACACCCAGGGGCAGGTGAGCGCGCATGGCCACTTCACAGGAGCTGCGGTGTTACCAGGGTGGCAGTCCATCTCCTTGCTGACAGATCTCCGTGTTGGGCAGGATTTCCAATCCTTCATGACTATCTATCTGTCACCGCAGGTGAGTGGTGGCACTCAGCCTGATCCCCAGCCACTTTCACAGTTACTTATCTGTCTTTATGGATTCATCCTGTGTGTCAAGCCAGCGCATAACAGCATTACTGTCAGGGTGACAAAACTGTCCCCAGAGTGCCACAAATGATTCTCTCTCCTTATGGCTGCTAGCAGCCAGAAGAGCGACGGTGCCTCCTCACTCATCCCTCTCCTGCTATCCCTGGGCCCACATCTCCTCCTGCAGGTAGAGCTGGCTAATGAGGGGCGCAGCCGAGAACAGCCTTCGCCCACCTGCAAATTATAAAGGGAGAGGGGCGGGCTCTCCGTGAGGATCCAAGCTTTTGTCACTCTCTCTTGGGTGTGTCCCTGACATGTTTGGATGCTTGGTGCTGAGGAAGGGGGGAACTCCCTATTCAAGCTCCTGCCTCCCCCACCCCAACCCCTGACATGTGCTACACAGTGCAGGGATGGAGGGCTGGGAACTGCTAAGCCTGTACATCTGAGATGTTTAGCACTGTCATGCTGGGGACAGGAATACCAACTGGAACTAACAGGAAATAAGCTTCGAGAGCACTCTGGCTTGCCAGATGATTTGTAATCATCTTTATGAGTCGACTGCTTCGAAAATAACATCTCATTTCTTTTCTGCCTTTAAATGGAGCCCTGGTTCCGTTTTTCCTCCGTGGCCTTCCTTCAGAATGTAATTTTGACGCCAACGTGGATGCCTGTGGCCATGATCCTTGGAAGGGAAGGGGTTCTGCTTCTTCTTTATTTTGATTCCACAACAGCACAGAAAACTAACACATGGGGAGCCTAAAGCTGTGCTGCCACCAGGTGAGGACACCACTGTCAGAGCTGCTGGTCCTGGGCCAGGGACACAATCATTCCCAGGCTCGCCCGGCATGTCTTCCTAATGCCATTCAAGAGTTTCCCAGATCCCCCTGAATCAGGGTCAGCAGAGCTGAGCAGGGCAGTCGCACTGCATTTTGGGGCTGCACTAAGTATTAGGCGAATAGGTATCCAACGAGACCCCGTGTGCCAGGTGAGGCTGGGACGAAGGCAGGCTGGAAGGCTTGGCCTCCGCTTGGGAAGCTCAAGTGAGAGGCGAGGGCATGTGTGCAGTGCACACTCACACTCACATACCTGCGGTGGAGGCGGGCCTCCAACCAGCTTTGCTCTCACCCGGGTGAGGCTCTGCTGAGGTTTTTTTTTTTTTTTTTTTTTTTAAAATAGGTTCAAGCTGATTCCTGACACTGGGAAAACAAACCTAAAAGCAATTTAGAAAACACCTGCCCATGAAGTCAGATGGCAAAATATCCACAGCTTCTCTCGGAATCTGTGACCTCAGAGGCTGACATGGTTTGATGGGAAATTTAATGTAATAGGCTGCGAAAGCCAAGAGGCCTGTTGTCAGCAATGAAGTCTGAAAGTTAGCAGAATTAATAACGCAGTACAATGGAAGAGCCCTCAAGGGACAAGGCTGCAGAACCAGGGCAGTGGGGAAAAATGACTTTTGAAGTCATTTCACTATGACATTCTGTCATCACTGCTAAACGGAAATAAAAAATCATCCGAATCACCGTGTGTTTCTTTGTGTGTCCTTCCCTTATCTAATATAAAGTAATAACACCCCACCCAGGCTGGGGAGGGACCCTCGAGGGATTCCTGGAGCTCCATTTTGAATGGCTAAATACAATCAGAATAAATGCAAGTGGGAGTCTGTGGAGCGGAGAGTGATGCCTGGGCTGCTGCCCATCGAAAGCCAATAAATCTCAATGCTTCAACAAGGGATGGAAATGGCTATCTCATCGCTGCAGTGCCAGGGTGAGATCCTCTCGGAGCCAGAGTATTTTTATAGATGATTTATGCCTGCGAAGGATAGTTATTTAGCAAAAATGGCAGATAATGATGAATAGAAAGTAAGTATGAAGAGCAGCAAGGGAGCGGTGCTTTGCAGCCACAACAGAGCAGACAAAATACCTCCATAAAGTACATGCCAGGGGTAATTGCCACAACACTGGAGCTAGCGTCCCTCCGCCACCGGGAGGGACACACGGATGAGCAAGTCAGGCTCAGTACGTGATTGTTCTTTGCTGTTCTAGAATGTACTCCCCCGGAGTCTGCTAACTTTCTTGAAAGCACACTCTGGATCTGTGGAGGAGTGGGCAAGTTCTAGCACAGCCTCCGCTTTAGATCCTGCTTATCCCTTACCCTTCTAAGCCTTAGTTAGTTTCTCCATCTGTGAAATGGAGACAACAGCGGCTGATTAATCAGGATTATCCAACGTGAGTAGACTTAAAATGACCGTGGGTTTTGAGCTACCACCATCAAAACAAGGGAGCCGTGGCTACTGTCCTGAGACAAGCCTCCCGGAGAACTGCTATGTTTCCATCATGTCTGGCCTCTTCACTAGCTGACTCCTTCGGCTGAGCCCAGAGTGGGGTGGAAAGAGAACCGTGAGGTTCGATGGCTGGGCTGGGGCAGCAGTAGCCCAGCTTGATTTCTGACTGCT
Organism: Rattus norvegicus; assembly: GCF_021556685.1. Lineage (NCBI taxonomy): Eukaryota > Metazoa > Chordata > Mammalia > Rodentia > Muridae > Rattus > Rattus norvegicus. The sequence goes on from NC_141552.1 coordinate 29,918,239, forward strand.
CTGTCACCACAGTCCTTAATTCTCAAGGCATAAGCAATGGACGCATTATCGAGCAAGAGAGAAGCGAGGAACAAAAGAAATTATTCATGGAGATACAATGGAAAGGAAGTCTGTTTTAAAAAGAAACAGAACTGAGTTTTTTGGAGCCTTTGAATAAAAGATAAGTTGACTGCACACAGAATGTCAAAATGAAATAGAAGGAGAACATTTCTTTTTTGTACTGAAGCACTACACAAGCAAAAACACTAATTACAGTTTTAAATGTCCAAAACGCCATGTCCACCAAAAGCCCGCTGCTCATTAGTACCAGTAATTAACTTTACAACTGTCAACACAAACAGCACACAGGCTGACAGATAGAGAGGAGCTCGGAGGGTGCTAATAAATCCGGAAATAACAACTTGACACAGAGACGCACAAAGGATGCAGGTGATAAAGAAATGTTGACATCAAATCTAATTATCTTCCAAACGGCCAACTACAGCACGAGCCACGGTAATGCTTGGTTATTGCTGCTGAGCCCTACTGGCACGGGGCTTAACCACCGCCTACAACCGAGCGTTTACAGCCCTTGTCAGAGCTGGCGAGGACAATATCAAACAGGAAATTATGAGTGCCATGACCCCTCCAAGTCAAAACTCCAGTGATGAATATGGGCTCAGCAAGGCATGGCAGATTACCCCCCCACGAGTTCTAAAGCCGGGATGATATATGACAGTTTTATCAGGCGCTTTCTCAGGAATGTCACCAAGAGGGAAAATAAAGGCCCTGCAAAGAGCCGACTAGGTGAATTATGCAACTGTAATTGCCGATCATAACCTGATATGAGTTGAAATTGCTCTGTTTTCATATTGAGATAGCATAAAATTGTCGGGAAATGCAATGGCTCCTTAATGTGGGCTAGATGAGTCTAATATTCTGATCATTTTTCACTTGGCTGCAAGGTAAATCGAGCTTCCTGAACGCAGCCACTGTGGCCCAGGGCAATCGAGGGGCCCAATTTTACACTTGAATTGAGCAAATATGTGTAAACTACGATTTTTCATATTTTCTGCATGCATAAGAAGATGAAACATCTTTATCATCTGTATTGTCTGGCTGAGCTTATACAAAATATTAGTTTATCTCTCCTACTTGGTTCATGCCATAAGCAAGGCACATAGATCTGAGGGACAGGCAATATCCCATATATAAAACAAGTCCATCTTTTATGCGGCCTCGTCTCACACATTCTCCTATTTAAAGCAACTACAAAGATCAGCGACAGAAACCCACGCAGTGGTGGTGTGCACAGGGAGGGTTCTTTTTAAGGGAACACATAAAGGCTCTAAACACAAACGCCTTTTTCCCTTGTTGTCTTATCTGTGCACAGGGGATGGGAGAGAGCCAAATACTCCTGGACGTTCCTCTTAGACTGCATCCTTCTGTCCACCTACTACAGGAGCCCTGCAGGAGGGTGCCAGCCTCTTATTGCTCTCTCACTGTGGTGTGCAGCAGAAGGGAAAAGGGCCTGTCTGCTTTCTTCATGCTTGGAGGCCATGGGAGCTTGGCTCATCTTCACTGCATTACCGAGCCTCTCTGGTGCCTGGTCCTGTGTCTGGGGTCTACTCCCCTGATGATGGAGAGCGCGGGAACACAAGAGCTGCCCTTCCCATCACTTTGCAGGTCTAAGTCAGCCACACCATAGGTCCCTGTGCAGGGAAGCCTATGTTTACAGGGAATGAGACCCCAAAAAATGGATCTATTAACAGACCATCCCAAAGGTCCCTAAGGAGATGTGGCTTTAACACTGTGATCTACCAAGGACCATCCACTGATGAAGGCTTGTGTGGTGAGTGTCTCTGTCTGCATGGCATTCCTTAGATGGATTCTGCAGATGCATGCAGCTTTGCACAGAGCAGGACTCATCCGCACCCACCCATGGGGGTGTTAATCCCATGGGCCAGGCTTGGTTGGAGGTTGGAGCAGGGAGATCGGGAATTCTAAGTCATCATTAGTTATGCAGCAGGTTTTAGGCTGAGCTACATGAAATCCTGTCTCAAAACAACAACACAAGTTAATCCTATGGTTTATTTCCCCTTTATTATTTTAGTAATGAATTGATCATAATAACTCATATATCTATTTTTAAACTCATGTATCTATTTTGCAATACTAGGAGTCTGGGGATTGAGCATAGTGCCCTTGAACCTGTGGGCGAGCACTTTACCACTAAGCTACATCGCCACCCATGCCCCTTTGCAAACTGCTCGATTCTATCAAGGGATCCCTAGGAAACAGAATGTGATTGACAGAGACCAGGGGAGAGTCAAGAAAACTGACAGCCAGAAAGAGTCACTCGAATTAAGTCAAGATCAATCAGCACAAGAGTATTATAACCAACAGTGGAGAATGTACTTCAGTGTTCTCTCTGCTGTAGTAGCCACTCAGCTTGTCCAGGAATGAATACAGTGGGGAACAGTGTTTAAACCGAAAGCTACGCTAGCTGTGGAACCGTGAAGGAGGAAGTGCTATGTAGGGGGATGGAGGGCCTATGAGTCGCCCTTGTCAAGTGAGGACTACTAGCATCCTAGGCTGCATCACTGTATGCCCACTGTACCTGCACAGACCCCAGGAACTGTCTGTGCACCCCATCATCTCCATCTCAGCCTGGAACACATGAACCTTGTTTTTCATGGAATACTCAGTGCCTAGCACAGTGCCTGGTTATACAGTAGTCAATAGATAACCGTACATGGATGAACTGATGCATGCTCTAACTGGCCAGTGGTGTTAATTATTGGATACTCCCTTGACAGGCAGCAGCTTAAATGAACAGGGGTCATCATCTGGCAGCTTCCACATAGATTTGGGGCCTGGATGCTTCTGTTTCAGGGTCCTCATCAAACATACAATCATGAGCTAGGACCGTAAGGGCTTCTCCCATATGCTGCTCACGAAATGACAAGTTCCCTTACAGTGACTCACCAGGGCTGGCTCACATGAACAGGGATGGATGTATACAGGTGGGGACAGCAGGGGATAGAGGTCATCAGAGGCCATCTTTGCCTGACTACTACTGTCACGTTCTAGCAATTCCATCCAACCTCTATTTATTGGGTATTATGCGCCCTGTGCTGAGTGACAGAGTATACCAGTCAGTGAAAAGCAAGTGGTGTGTGCACCTCTGATCCCAGCACTCGGGAGACAGAGGCAGTCAGATCTCTATGAGTTGGAGGCCAGCCTGGTCTATGGAAAGAGTTCCAGGACAGCCAGAGAAGCCCTGTCTTGAAAAACCAAAAAAAAAAAAAAGCAAGTGTAATGGTTAGTCTCAATTATTCACTCAGTGAGACTACACTCACTAGGGAGATGGCCTCTGGGTGTGCCTGTAGGATTACCTTGATGAGCTTAGTCCAGGGGGAAAGACTCACACCATTATGAGTGGCGTAATTCTCTGGGATGGGATTCTGGACTTATAAAAGAAATTGAGGCTATCAATGCATTCTCTGTTTCTCTGCTTCCTGACTGTGGATGCAATATGACTGCTGCTTCAAGTATCTGCTGCCTTAATTTCCCTATCCTGATGGACCATGCCCAGGAACTATGAGTCAAAATAATTCCTTTCCTTCCAAAGTTGATTTTTGTCAGGAGAGAGATGTGTGTGTGTCTGTGTCTGTCTGTATGTCTCTCTCTCTCTCTCTCTCTCTCTCTCTCTCTCTCTCTCTATATATATATATATATATATATATATATATATATATATATATATATATATCTTCTTCATAGCAACAGGAAAAAGAAAAGACCTAGTTATCAAGGTACACACGGCCCCTGCAGGCAGTACTGAGGGTGGTGAGGGACTGGAAGCCTGGGTGCACAGATCAACTTTAGCTCAGAAATACTTAAGCTGTGACCACGTCGCCGGTTACTTGGCAGACTGCTGCGACTGTACGCTAGCCCTTTAGTCTCTTCTCAGTGTACAGCTGCACTGCCCCGCAGGCCAGGGTGAACCCTGTAGATGCGTGGGTATTTCCTTCTCTGTGCTGGAGCTTTAGACACGGAAAGCCGAGCTTCTCCCAACTGCACAGTGATGACTTCAGATCAAAATGCCTTAATTCCTTAGGTGAAACACACGCCATGGGTGGAGACGGAGACTGCTTTCTAATCACTAAAAGGCGGGGGAGTAAATGATGACTACAGATGATCAGAACCAGGTGAAACAAATCCCTCTGTGTCATACAATGTGTTTGATTTTTACTTTGTGAGTAAACAGAAATATATGAGGGTAAGTTTTTCTGTTTCTGTTTTTCCTTGTTGAGGTTTTCTAATCCAAGCATCGACTTGTTTCTTCCCAGGGAACCTTTATTGAGTTGCAACACACTCGATATTATTAAGAATTCTGATCAGAGGTGAACATGCAAAACAGTCAGCTGGAGGGATTAAGGCTCTTTGTTAGTGTTTACGTTATCTGTTTTTAATTCCTATATATCCTGTCTTTATCTGAGTGTTTCAACACTAATTGCAAAACAGCCCTCACTCTCAGTAATGAGCCCCTGGCCCTTTGCAGACCCCTGGGCAGAGCCTGCTGTAGATAAGGCAACCCCTTAACAAGGCTCGGCAGCTGCATCAGGGCTTTTCCTGCCTTCCCGCTTGGTTTTGCTCAAAACCTTCCAGGCGCAAATTCAGTTCACTAAAGGATGGAGTTCAGGGTGATATCTTAGTCTGCTGAGAACCTCTGAACTCAGCCAAGTCTGATGGAGTGGATATGATGCTCTTCAGGATCTTTCTTGACTTCATATAGAGCGGGACTGTGCATTAGAACTGGAAAGCACCCGTTCCACCTGGTACCCAGGGCAAGGCTATGCCTAACCCGGACCCTGCAATGTAGCAAATCTGAGTTCCAGGGTACAGACGGAAGCCAAATGAATCTTGTTCTAGGGATTTCATTCTCAATCTCTGCCCCCACAAATTTCCATGCTGCCTTTGGGTGAAGCACGCCCCCTGGGTTGTGCTTGCATTGGAAACGCAGCCAAGTGTCAAAGGAAGGCAATGAGCCCTTACACCAACCCACCACTCGACTGCCACCTACGCTTATTTTATTTAGCAAGAGAGGAGGAACCACCTTCTGCCCTTTCTTTCCTTTAGCCCTGATTTCCCACTCAACCATTTCTATGATTACAAATATCTTTCACTCTTTTTTCATTATGGAGACACCTACACATTGAAAGGGTACCTATTTCATCTTCCTGTCTTGCCTCTTCCTGTATGCCCCTTCCAGAGACTTAATTCAGGGACCGTTGCTAAGCAACTATACATCATAGCAGCCAGTCACCAATTACTAATTGTCCCCAGCACTTTAGCCTTACAAATCTGGACCGCCAGTGACAATGGCACGGTTTCCACTGCCAAAAACATACCAAGAGATTTCTCTGCCCAGTTAAGACAGAGAGACACTAATAGCTAGGTACCGTCCTCACAGTGGTTAGCAAAGACTTCCTGTCTCATGACTGCCCGAGCTCTGCACAGGGCTAAGCCCATCGGCTAGACATCGATCTCCTCTCTCCGTCTCGGAAATAAACTGGAGGGATGGTTGGAGACGTGCAAACACATGCGCAGAGGTAAACACGGACACCGGCATTCACGTGCACTCACCTTCCTCCCCTGCTGCCCGAGTTTCTAACTGAATTGAGGATCTATTAGTAATCAAATTTCAGCCTCAATTTTATGGTTAGTGTAATGGAGTTAATTTCTCTAATGCTAGCGGTTCACGGAAGGGGTCTCTTGCGGCAGCACAGACCTGGGACCCACGGCAGCTGTCAGAGATGCCGCTAAGGAATTCCTTATTAGCTAAGATGCAACCAGGCAGAAAACTCATTACACAGTGCTAAATATACTTAATCACATCTATTAGAGAAAAATGAACTTGATAATTACAACAAATAACTAAACTGCAGAAAGTGTTTAAGGCAAAGGGGAAAAAAAAATCCATGCCAGGATCTGCATGTACGGGGACCCCGGGCTGAGCCACTGAAGGGAAGCAGGGAAGGTGTATGCAGCTTTGTGCTGAGAGAGAAGCGGTCGGTCTCCAGGTAGGTGGAGCGGGTGCAAGGTGCCTATAAAAATGATGAATTCACACTTCAAAAGTGCCCTTGTTTATTTGGTTTGCATAAGATCTTAATTGAAGAGAAATCTTCTGCGGTGAGGGCTGTGTTTGCGGACTGTCTCCTCGGTGTGGTGATGGGGTTTGTGAGGGAGGGAGCCCACAGCAAACACTCAGGATCTGCAACAGCTGTGTGTCACAGGCCACTCTCCTAGACCCGAATAGATGCTGAGTCAGATTATTCCTGTGGGAATTATCCCCAACGTGGGGACCTTCACCATTGCTGCCCAGGGATTTCCTTAGGGAGTCCTGGAATGAGTGTAACCTGTTCATTTTTCCAGGCTCAGATCCTTAGAAACTGGGAGAAAGGAACTAATTCATCTTTTTCTTCTTGTTGTTATGTAGCCTAGGATAGCCTTGAACTTTTGCTCTTCCTGCCTTAGGCTCCAGACTACTGAAATTACAGGTATGTGCTACTACACCCGATTTAAAACCAGACATTTTGGGAAGTGGACACTAGATCCTAGAAATGGGGATATTTTGGGGACACAGGCTCATCCCTCTCTAAATCCAGTTGCAGGAGCATAGGAGGAGGCTGGCTTCAGCCAGTATAGACCCTTGCCCCTGGTGTACACCACAGAAAGGACAGACAGACATGGTTTTCGGCAAAAAAAAAGTGGCAGGATGAGTTCATCTCAAAAAAAATTTTGCCGAACACAAAATTCCACTGTTCTCTTTGACCACCGGTGGCAGCAGCAGAGCCTCTGCCTTGCTCTGAATTCTGGGAAAAAGAAAGTCAAGCCCGCACAGCACCCCAGTCACCAGGAAACACGTTCTTCCTGGTGCTCACATGTGAAGGAGAATGAGACCAGAAGCCATGTGCCAGATGTACCAGTTCTCTCACTCCCGCTTCCTAATTCGGAGTTCACATTTTGACCAGACAGCTTGGTGGACACTTTCCGGTGGGTGAAGGGCATTCTTGTTTGGTCTGTCACCCTGCCACAGTTTTCCTCCAGGAAGTCTTGCCTTAGGCCAAGGACTTACATACAGCTTAGTCACCTCCACCCTGGCAGGGAACAGTCCCTGGTTAGAACCAAGGCAGGTGACCAGGTGCACAGGGAATGCTCTCTGGCCCCATTTCCCCATGGAGGGACAGCTGCTGCGACCACGTCTTGGTGACCCAGAGGACAGACTGAATGGGAAGGGGACTGACTCACAGAAGTCAGAGCAGCATGGTGACCAAAATAACAGACCTCAGCATCACACTCCAGAAAGTCAGGCACTGGGGTTTTTGCAGAAACATGAACCAATAAGTTAGCATCCCCATGACAAATCTCTCCCCCTAAACTCAGCCAGGCTCCTTCCCACTGAAGGAGTCCTGATGGAATATCACTTGCTTAACCACAAGACTCTGTGTGGACTCATCTGCCCACGAGAGGACAAAAAAGTGACACAGGAGAGTGATGTGCATTGAGAGAGGTGACCCAGGCCAGGGGCCACTGACTGTTCGGTGCCTTAGGAGAGGGTCTATCAGACCTAGGCTACTGCATGGCAGGGCCAGGCCCTGGTTAGCCTGGCAGACCAGAGGCCGCAGGAGTACCAGCCCCAGCCAGACGTGCAGCTGCCTTGCGTTTCATCATGTATCAATTTTTACTGAAAAGAAAACCATACAAATTTAATCAGCTCTTCATATGGAAACATTTAACTTTTTTTCCCCTGGAGTTGTTTGATATTATTGTTTTAAGAGTCAGGATTTTGAAAAAAAGAGTCAAGATGTGTGATAGTGGTGGACGCAGTAAGACATCCATTTCTGGCAGGAGTGCAAGTCTCATTTCCAGTAGACTCAAGTCTTAAATGCACTGGCGTCTCTGCCAATTGCCTGGCTGGATGAAGACCATATTACATGCCCATGACCATGAAGAGGAAGACAAGGGGGTCCATCCTGCACACCCCTCATCAGAGTCCAGCTGGGAATAAGACGATCTTAGGAAAGTTTCTGCTGACCACAGCTCAGGGCGTGCTCTGTTTTGGCATCAAAAACTCTGAGTTTACAGTCCCTCCTTTGCCCTTCAGAGATGTTATCAAACAGCCTTGCTCCAAAGCCTCTAATCTCTGAAAGCCTGTAATGTGGAACTCTTACATAGGAACCTATTAAAGAACTATGTTTTCTCTCAGTAGCCATAAAATGTAAAACACCTCTTAAAGGAGACTTTCTTTGTTTCCCAGCCAAGGGCACATGAGATGAAAGAAACTGTCCTTTAAATACAGTTTTAAAACACCATGTTAAATAAAATGAAGTATCAATATATATGTATATATATGTGTGTACATATATATATATATGTATATATGTGTATATGCAAGGTGATTAAAAAAATCAGGTCTGCTTTTGAAAGTGTGGGCACTCTGAAATGCCCAAGTGATGTAATCGCAAGTGAAAACCAAGAACTTTGTCTCAGAAAAAGATCTTCAGAAACCTAGGGCAAAGAGGAGTGTGCACTGGGACCAACGGTATTTGGATGACCGGTTAACTTCTGGATCCCCTGGCCCACAAGGGCCCACTGCAGAGAGTGACGGATGCCAGGACAAGAGCCTGACAAGAGTCAAATCCTTAGAGACATCTAACCCTCACATGCTGAGAAGCCGTGGGTATTCCCAGAATGTTGGCAATGCAGCCATTAGGAGTCCCGTGAATAGTTAATTCCCCTTGGTGTCACTTCACGATGGTGCTACCTGCCTGTTCCCAAATCCTTGAAGGAGCTAGCGAGGCAACTTTCTCTTCTTTTTCCCACTGGGGTGAAGATACAGAGGCCACCATCAGCCACTGAGAAGACATGACTGAGAGGGGGCATCTGGAACCCACGGCATCGAAAACTTCACGTCAACATTATGGATAATGCATTTTAGGTTTTTAGGCGCAAAAGAAAATCCCGTTTCTATTATGCAATTGGGCAATCGCAGATGTCTATCTGCAGATAAGCGAGTGCTTGTGGCGCAATTTCAAGCTGGAAACCTGGGATGAGAACGTTCTCCTGCCGTCTGTTCTGGTTTTTCTGTCACTTTCCATTAACTTTTTTTGCTCTCTGTGGCAAATAAATCAGAAAGTTAATAGTTGTGCTGATTTGTTGGTGCTTACCCATCTCCCCCTTTAAGAAAATAAAGGAAAGAGAAAGAATGGCTTTAAAGAGGAAAGCTGACCCCGGCGTGTTAACAGCGCCACTGTGGTTTCAGGCTGCGGTCATGCCAACTGTCTAGTAAAGAGAAATTCCATTGCAGCACAAGTAATAAAATCTTTTAAAGCACAAGTACCATGCAGGGAGGAAATGTAAACCCCTTGCTTTGGGAAAAGGAAGGTGGAGCTGTCTGAGGTAAAATACGGCCTGGAGGACTGGAGATGGGGCCTTCCCATGACTGGATATTCTTCAACTGAAACAGCTGTCCCTGTGACCCGGAAGCCTCTCTTCTTCATCCGTCGCCTGCAGGGTCTAGGAAGACGTAAGCTATTTTGGGAAGTTGTCTTTACCGTTATCCATACGACGAGATGCTAACTATAGTTCTGCTTTTCCAGAGGCTGCTCTATGAGATGGGTGGCAAGGACATGCTCTCTCAGTACGAATGCATGCTTAAGTCTGTCTAGTAGAATGGCAGATACCAAGAAGCCAGGCTGCCATGACACTCCTGACACGATCTTAGAAGTGTTCTAGACTCAACATTGACAAACAATTGACTTTCCTTTAAGAATCTGGGTCAACACTCACTATATTTACCACCCTTGACAATACACAAACTGGACTGGAGTCCAGGACGACTGTTCCTGGACTCCAACAAAAGGCAGCAGTTCACACATGGAGGGAGCTGGATCCCATGCCCATCGGTCACCACAGACCGTCACACAGCCGCTTAGTATCCCTTATCATGGCCAGACAGGAAAGCAGGACTTATTTACCAGGTAACGCTCTGACACAGGAAAGCAGCAGACTGAAGGCTAAATCTGATTCCTAATGTGAGCTCTTCATTAAAACACTCGCACCAGCATCCCAGGTGGATCCCAGTCGGAAAAGCCTTCAGAACAGCAGGACAGAGCTCATGAATGGTTGGCTAGGAGCTCGGGCCTGACTTGCCCTCCCCTTCTCCTCTCCTAAGCTGGAAGGGAGGGGAAGAGGGGCCGCTCCAGGATGGTGAACTGCAGTAGCCACTTTAGCAGTAATGAATTACACAGAGATATGAAGACAAGTATTTCCTCCAGCCCTCCCACCACAGGAGCGTTATGTAAACATCACGATTTCCCCCTCATCACTTTGACTTAATTGTATTCCTAATTGGAAATGAAAATTAATTTGCTTTTGATCAATTCCAGGTGGCAGATCAGCTCGAACTAGTAGCAGAGCATTTTCTCCTCTCTGAGTGACCACACGCAGGTGCCATAAATGCCAGCATGCACTGGCGTAAGCAGGCAGTGGCCTCCCTGCACGCAGGGCTCCCAGTGTCTCTCCCTCTCTTCCCTAGGCTGATTGGCACCATTCAATTTTTTAATAAAAAGATTTACCAAAGTGACGGTGTGACGGTGCTTGTGGAAATAAACTGCTGACAGCCTTGCTGAGCTGGGTGCATAATTAAGGCTGTGGAAGTACAGATGTTGAACAATAGCGGCCTACATCAAGATGTATGTGGTGGTATCCCAAATAACCTGGCATCTGGTTTCTTTATCGGAGAACCTTTCTTACCGTTTGGATCTTAATTTTTTACAGTTGACAGCAGTGTTATTTGAGCCAGTCAGTGGCATCTGGCTGCTGGGGGAAAAAAAAAGGAAAGAAAGAGGGGGGAAATCTCCATGCACTTTAATTAATTGTGGAGAAATTACATGGCCCTTCAACCGTGTAGTTTGTCATCAGCGCACATTACAGATTTATATTAGACGTTTCTCCACAGTGTCAGGAATAATTAAAAGGGGGTAGGAAATGATGCCAACCAGCAATGCTTTACAGCAGTGCTGAAAGTTTTCTATTTATTACAGCCAAACAATTTTAGAAGAAGATGTCAACTCGGAGGCTTCGCTGTGCATGGAATACATATCAGGCTGGGACGGAGGCTGAGCCGTGTGGCTGCTGGGATAATGAGAGGGGCTCATGTTTAATCTATCAGACCGACCAGAATTGGTGTGGCGTGCCAGAGTTATTAACGACGCGGCATCCCCCTTTCTCATGAAAACATTCACCCAAAACAATAAGTAACATATGCTTTTCCCTTCTTTCCAGAAGCGGTCTTCATCCAACTGCTCTCTCTGATCCTAATAAGAACAGAAGTGCCAAGTGCACACGAGTCACGCTCCTCCTCTGTTAGCTTGTGCCACACTTACAGCTTGGGCGCCGCTGGTGAAGAATCCGGTACACAGCTCTGGAAAGGATGCCTGTCTTCACTGGGTCTACCCTGTGGCCCAAACTTCCTGTGACAGAGACCACAGGGCTCAGTGAAGACACCCCTAACCCATATTAGCCGAGAAATCTGACTCTGTGCCCGTATTCCCAACACCATCACACAGGCTACAGACAAATTCTCCAGGCGTCAGAGCCAGGGTCTACAGTGAGACCAACTGTGGTGGGAAAAAGCTCTGAGGAACATCCCACAGACCCACAAGGGAGGTTCTGGAACAGCCTACGGAGGATGTCAATGTTCCAGTTTGCTCTTGCAGCCAAGCCACTTTCCTGTTGTGCCATCAGCTCATCAGAAGCACACTTCAGAGGGACTGTTAGACCCTCTCACCCTGCACTGTGTCTTGCAGGAGAGCCACTATGCACAATAATCCCTTAATATGTGATGCCTGTCACTTCTTATTTCTTGCCCTGGATAGTTTCCTAATTTCCATTTAGCTAGTCCAGCCCTGAACAGGAGACATCACGGGAATCGAAGCCTCAGGAAACTGCACCTTTGCCCCTGGGAATGCATGTGACGGCAGGGCAGCCAGAAAGGTTCTCTCCTGGGGGCTCTGGGTCTGGACAGTGGAATGGTCCTCCGTGAGATGAAGATTGTAGCATGGAGTCCCCGGGGTCTCCTGCATCTCTGAATGGCAGATGAGTCCACTAGCCCCCACCCAGCTCAGGTGATGCTTGCAGTTAAGAGACAACACCCTTGGTCATTTTCAACACCTTCAGGATGGTGTTTCCCAATCTGTACACTAGCAATTCGGAAGCACTCTCACACCTAAACAAAACAGGTTTTAAGCACAGTTTTCTTCAGCTGACGGGTTAGAAAAGTGACCGTTCATCTTTCTAAGATACTCTCTGAACTTCAGACAGATGCTGAATGTCACGCTGCTTCCCTTCCCCGCCTTCTGTTTCTTCTCGGCTCCCAGCTCCTTCAACAGACACCACGCCCATCCATCTTACGGGCTCTGCCCTTAGCTGCTCCCTCGGTTTGGAACACTGAACTCCAGGTCTTCACGCAGTCGTTGACCTTTCGGTCTTTCAGAGACTGGTTTACACTGCCATTCCTGACCTCTCTCAATTTACTCTCAAGAGGTCTCCCACTTAGCAGCCCAGCATCTGAAATTATCTTAATTCTCTATCTGTTTAACATGGGTCTCCATCACGGTAACACAAGCACAGAGAGAACTCCATGCACTTCAAGAAACGCAGTAAGGGAGCGGGGGGATGACTCGATGGTTAGGAGCACTCGCTTCTCTTATAGAGGACCTGGGTTCAGTTCCCATTCCAGGGGTCAGATGCCCTGCTCTGCTCCTCATGGCACTAGGCACATACAAGGCACACATATACACATGCATGTAAACATTCATACATGGGGGGGGGAGATACATATATCCAGGTGCTACAGAATTGCTCTGCAGTTAAGAACACAAGCTACAGGGCTGGAGAGATGGCTCAGTGGTTAGAGCACCGACTGCTCTTCCAGAGGTCCTGAATTCAATTCCCAGCAACCACACGGTGACTTACAAACATTTGTAATGGGATCCGATTCCCTCTTTTGGTGTGTCTGAAGACAGTGACAGCAAACGTACACTAAACAAATAAATCTTTTTAAAAAGAACACAAGCTACTCTTGCAAAGGACCTGAGTTTCATTCTCAGCACCTACGTTGGGCACCTCACAACTACTTGTAACTCAAACTCCAAGGAGACTTAATGTTTCTGGCCTCCTCAGGCTACTGTACCCATTTGCAGGCATGTGATCGTACATACACACACACACACACTAGTTAAAAAGAAAAGAAACAAGTCTATAGTTGCAAATAATCCTTAATTCCTTTTTCCCATAATCATTCAGAAAGTCTTTAATCTAGTTACCACATCTGAGATTTTTGCCATATAAATAATTTTCTGTATCCCATTTAGATTTTGAAGTCACCAATGAACCTTTTTGGAGTAATTCTCCTGAAAATCCTAACAACATTTAAAGAGATGTCGACCGCAAATCATTGTTACTGAAAAGGTGAGATAGTAAAGAGGTTACCACTGCATGTATGTCCCTGAAAGGCCTGTTTTCATCACGGGTATTAAAAGCACTTTACTTGACTGGGTTTGAATTCTGATCTGAGACAAGACTTGCGGGCCTTCAAATCCCCACTAACTCAGATCTGCAAGTTGTGTGTAACTGTGGTCAAAGTAAGACTCCATCCTCACTGGGTTCCCATCCTCCTGCCTTGAACAGTGACTATCAATGGGAGCCCTGTTGATTGACTAGAGTCAAGAAGCCTGAGTGTCTTGAAACCAACACAGAGGACAAACTCCTAAGGAAGTAAGAGACCTACAGAGCCAGTAGATAAATGGTCAGAGCCTCTGAAGAGCACAGGTTGTGTCTGTAGCTCCTTATGGAAAGTTAGGAATGACCAGGTACTCACCAGGGACATAGCAGAAGGAACTTGTGTTGAGTGTGGAGGACAGGTCTAACACTAAGGACCACGAGGGCTAGGTCATGTCTTCATAGTTCTCTACTCTATGCTCAGAGCTCTGAACCACTTGGCAGACACTGGTAAATACAGTGAATGAATAGCTCACCTGGCTCTGTGCTGCAGGGCAAGATGCTGGGCAATCTTGCAGAAGTGAAATGCCCCTCCCCTCATGTTTCTCTTTCCTCCCCTGTCTTCCACTTCCTAGTCCCACCTCTCTCTGTCTACTCTAACACTCTCGGAGGAAACAGGCACTTCTGGAATTGCTCATGGTAATCCTCATCCCCTTCAAGGTCTTGGCACATTGTTTACCTGCTCCCCACTTCTCCACCGCTGTGATTCCTGCTGTATCAAAAGCTGGCAAGAGCAGCTTCATGGGCAAGCCAGGCCTGAAGGTTTGTAAAGTCACCTGACACGCGTAACACATGTAGCACCTGTCAGCTCTGCTTTGATCCCCCACTCCCAAGTCTCAGCCTCCCCTAAACTCCAGTGTACTGTTTTCAAGAGAAAGAAAGGAAGCCATATGAACGGGAGGTCCCACATCTCCAAGGCAGACCTCCTGCTGGTTCTCCTACCCCACTGCCAGGTCCCTTCTGATTCACATCCAGGGAGTGGATTAGAGAGCAGACAGTATCTAAGACTCTGCTTTTGTACTCAAGCCTAACCTTCAAAGTAGCCAGTGAGGCTTCTGGGAAGGTGGGAAAGCCAGAGGGCCTAGGAAAGACACTTCACAGCTACACACGATCACCATGCAGCTGACACTGCTGCAGAATCTCCTCAGAAGCCCTTAGCTAAGTTCAGCCTCCAAAACAGTTCTGATACCCCCAAAACAGCTCTGGACCCTAAAGAGGTTGATCTAGGTATATGAGTGGGGTTCCTCCCAGCTCCTAAAGGTCAACACTACTACACTTCAAATATCTCACCCAATCCTTTGAAAGCCTCTAGCAGATCACAGTGTCTGAGGACAAGACTCCATTTAAACCCTAATTTAATGCAGCTGTAGTCACAGTGAAGAGGGCTTCAAAGCGTTCACTACTAGAACAAAGGTTCCAGGGGTACCCTAGACACATATACCTTCACCAGAGAGGACGCTGAGCATATGGGTTCAGGTAGCAAGTGGAAGAGAGGCGGGACAGGTACATTTGTGTCAAATGTACCCTGCTAACACTGTAAAGATCAATTACTGACAGTGCTAAGGAAAGTCTGAAGTTGGAGGCCACATCACCATTCTAAGAGTTTAGTCTACAGCCACACATGTACAGAGTCTTAATAGTACATCATATACATTATAAGCCATCTGCCCAGGTACCTGTGTTGTCTGCAAAAACATTATCTTTATTTCTCTAAAGTAGAAGGAGCCATCTGTTAACAGTAGGACCGCAAATATAAGCCCTTTATAATGTAAAAGCTTCTAGGCAGTAAGAAAGAAAGAAAATCCAAAATATGTGTTCCATGCTGGCAGAGGGGAGTGAACAAATGGTGGTGGGTCAGGAGCTCCCATGGAATGCCAGTGCTGGGCACCAGGACTCCTTCAGGAATCCTGGAAGCTCAGCCGCCTTCTGTCTGCCTCGATTTCCACAGGGCGACATGTAGGGGTGCTGTACAGTTAGAACCCTTCCTGCTCTGAAACTCCACACTCATTCTCAGAGCAATGAAGAACCCTTGGCAGTCTGTTCTACCCCTTAAAGGGGGGGTCCTCTGGAGATACAAAGGGGTATTCTTGTTCTCCTTTTGGGGATGCCACTCCCCAGAATGACCTTTAACAGTGGGTTCCTGGAAGCCATGTTGGTCTGGTGTTGCTGATTCATGGTTTTTTTCAGAAACGGGCACCTACCCCAGGCTGGAAAAAGCCTAACATAGCAGTGTGCTAGCTTAATCCAGACTCTGTGACACAGGCTCTGACAAGGGCTCTCTAATGCATTTCCAAGCCCACAGCTCAACTTGCACTGACAGGGAGAGAAACCACCAACAGGAACCTCAGCCTTCTTGGAAATCCACTCATTTCCTAGGACAACTGAAGCTTTGGGCAGAGGATTAAGGCACTTTGTTTTGCCCCTTCGGTCTGTTTATGACCCAGAGGGATCCTTCTCAGTGTGTTCTGCTCTGTGCTGAGGCCCAGTGCAGCCTAATGACAGCCCTCTTATGCATGCAGAGATGCCAACAGAGATAGGCAAGAAAGGCTGGGGACCCAGGCCAGCCAGAGGTTGCAAACATTAAGGAACTAAATATTAGATTAGGGCTAATCTGGTAAATTCAGAATACTGAGGGGCAATAGGAACCTTAAAATAGGATAGACAGCTGAAAACATGAGACTTTTCTATGCTTTGTGCCAATCCACCAAGCTATCTGCAGGTCTCATCTAGCAGGTATTTAACCAAACACCAGAGACATTTCCTTCGCTCGGGGAAGAAGGCCAGGGGGAATTGTTTCCATATGAAATGTTAGTTCCTTTACATTTCTAAACCGAAGTTTTGCAGGCCTGGATGTGATGACTGTGCTTGCTCATTCGAACCCTCTGCCATCAGCACCCCAAATTTCCAATCTCAAAATTAGGAGCGCCAGACCAATCAACAACAAACAAACAATCTGAAAGAAAGAGAAAGGCATCCAAGCAGCCAGAGATCTCTGGAAAACTGTGGTTTAGCTGCTCTAGAAACTTCTGACAATTCTAGTAATTTGATTTAAAGAAATAAACTTAAAACAAGGTTGTGGGGTTTGTCTGCATCAAAACCTCCCATGGTTCCCTGGAATGGCTGCCTATTGGAGGCCCCAGCAAGGCCAGTGACCTCTGGTTACACTCTCCAGTGCACCTCTGCACCTCTGCACCCCTGCCTGAAGTGGCAGTGCTCCACGGGAGCCTTACGCTTACCAGTCCATGATGGCTTGATCATGGGATTTAGAGCCCTACTCCTCCTCTCAAAACACCTCAGAGACCCTTGTCCCTCTGAGGAGGGTGCATTCTAGAGTCTAGAGGCTTCGAAGGCTGACTATGCAATACAGGGTAGATATCAAATGAAACTCAGCTCTCGGAGCAGAGACCCTTAAGGCCATGCTACCCCAGACTGACCAGAAGAAAGAGGCTCTTGAACACGCCCCCTGTACTTCTGAGCGTGAATGGCTGTATGATCTTGGAAAAAAACACCTGTCCTCCTCCTCCATCTTGTTAAGGACCTGATGGCTCCCGGCCTTGTAAAGTTGGCATTAAGAAATATGTCTAAGTAAAAGCAGATTTGCTGAAGAGAATGGCTGCTTTATAGCAAAGATCACAAACATGACACTTCAGATCCTGTTCAGTCAAAAGGTACTTTCCTGCCGAAGATCAGTTACTTTGAGACATGCATGAGTTCTTCCAAATCACAAGGAAAAACTTGGACTGAACTCTGCATTTTTCTGAAGTGAACAATCACAGAATCCCCCCACCCCCAACACCATATAATAATGAACAGTCCTCCGGTCCCAGTCCACATATTACATGTTTAGAATGCCCTTGTTATACAAGGAAATTATTATTATTATTATTATTATTATTATTAATTATTTTTAACAAAATGTGCCTAATTCTGTCACCTCCATATGGCCTGACGTACAATGGAGTGGTGACATAACACACTCTGGAAGGCCTTTATCTTTCCAGTTCTGCCGTGATTTCAGTACCTAAAGCACATAGTGCCAGTGGGGGTTAACATCCTAAGTGTACAGCCACATGTGTCAGCTTAGCATTAACAACTGCACTTAAGAGCCAGGCATGGTGGCACACTTCTGTAATCCCAGTAACTGAGAGCAAGAAGGTCAGAAGTTCAAGCCTATCCTCGGCTATAAAGCAAGTTTGAGGCCAGCCTGGGCTACGTGAAATTCTGTCTAAAACCAACCAACCAACCAACCAACCAACCAACCAACCAACCAACCCACCCCCTAAATCCTTTCAAGCCAAGTAAAATCTGACTGTATGATTAGAAAGGGTTTGAAATTTAATTCAGTCCCCTGTAAAGACCTTGTAGCTACTAGCATAGCTGGGCTACCAGATGTCCTCCTCCTGGTCTCAAAAGCTCAGTTCACTTCCCACTTTGGCTAAGTAACTCCAAGGCATAGCACTGTGCTTGGAGATTCGAGATGTGTCTGCATGAGGACTATAACCAAGCCAGAAGTGGTTACACGTAATAAAAGGCTTCTCTACTCCAGCATGCTCAGCCAACAGGCTACAGGGGTGTACGTTTTCTTGCAACAATATCCATCCCTCTTCCTTTTCCTTGTAAGGTGAGATTATTCTTTCTCATTGTAGGATCACAAAAAGCTCATAAAACACTTGCTTTGAGTTAGAAAAGCAAGCTTCACTTTTCCTGTAAAGCGGCCAGAGGTGACCTGTGAAGATGATTCACTACTCTCTTGACCCAGAAAACCCCGAAAAACCATGCAAACAAAGAGGATCAAACCTTCCTGCTATTCACTTTAAGAACACCCGGGAAACTGCCCAGGCCATCAAGGGTATGCATATCTGCAAAGCCACCAAGTATCTGAAGGATGTCACTTTAAGGAAGCAGTGTGTGCCATTCCTACGGTATAATGGTGGCATCAGTAGGTGTGCTCAGGCCAAACAGTGGGCCTGGGCACAGGGACGGTGGCCAAAAAAGAGTGCTGAATTTTTGCTGCACATGCTTAAAAATGCAGAGAGTAATGCTGAACTTAAGGGTTTAGACATAGATTCCAGGTGAACACGGTACCTAAGATTCTCGGACGAACCTACAGAGCTCATGGCCGGATTAAACCATCCATGAGCTCCCCCTGCCACACTGAGATGATCCTCACTGAGAAGGAACAGATTGTTCCAAAGCCAGAAGAGGAGGTTGCACAGAAGAAACTGAAGATACGAAAACTCATGGCACAGGAATAAATTCAGCATAAAATAAATGCAGATAAAAGTAAAAAAAAAAAAAAAAAGAAAAAGAAAAGAAAAAAGAACTCATGGAGATCCACCTGCCTTTGTTTTCCTTATGTTTTATTCATGGAGTGGTGTTGGTCTGAGGCATGGGTCTAGGTGAAAGGACTTCCTTATTTTTTTTAATGTGTGTGTATATAGGTCTACATAGGGTTGAACATACAAACACATGCACATATACAGAGGCCAGAGGACAATCCATCCAATTCCTTTGAGACAGGGTCTTCTACTGGCCTGGATTCCACCAATTTCCAGGACAGAGAACACAGGGATCCTCTGGTCTCTACCTCCCTAGCATGGGGATTACAAGCAAGTGGCTTCAGACTCTGCTGTCCACATGGGTGTTGGGGGCTGACTCAGGCCATGGGGTTTACAGACAGAGCAGTGCCTTTGCTCATAAACAAA
Source organism: Rattus norvegicus (assembly GCF_021556685.1). Taxonomy (NCBI): domain Eukaryota; kingdom Metazoa; phylum Chordata; class Mammalia; order Rodentia; family Muridae; genus Rattus; species Rattus norvegicus. The sequence continues at coordinate 29,937,555 of NC_141552.1, forward strand.
ACAAAACAAAGCACCCCCCCAAAAGAAAAACATTAAAACTGTGTTATGTTTTAAAAAGTCAAATCGTTTAGAATGCAAGTCCCAACTGTTTCTGTTCTCAAGGAAGGGAGGCGTCTGGCTTCTGTGGAGACAGTTTACACTGGGCGATTCTCTGTACTCTAGTCAACTTTTTGCCTAGATTTAGACTCTGTGAATGGGGCAAAAGCTTGGCGAAGAGGTAGAGGCCTCTGGCTCTGCTTGTTCTTAGTTTACCATGCAAACTGAATGGCCCTGTCTCCACTGCAGAAAGCAGTCAGTTCTGTAAACATTCTGTAAGCTCTACCACATCACTGAGGACAACTGACAATTCCTCAGAGTGAAAAGCTTACTAAGAAGTCAGAATTGCCTTGCTGTGGTGGGGCGTGTCTTTAATCCCAGCACTCGAAAGGCAGAGGCGGGCAGATCTGAGTTTGAGGCCAATCTGATTTACAGAGTGAATTCCAGCACAGCCAGAGCTACCCAGAAAAACCCAGTCTCTCACAAACAAACAAACAAACAAACAAACAAAGTCAGACTTGACACTTGGAAGTTTGATAGTTTCTAAAAATCAAGATAATAATGTAATTGTGGCTGTTGAGAGTGTGGAGTTCATAGAACCACCTCAGATATTGTGCTTCAGTCACAGACCGCCTGGAGCTCATTAAACAGGCTAAGCTGGCTGGCTGGTGAGCCTCAGGGATCTGCCTGGCTCTGCCTTACCTGAGCTGAGATTCCAGGCATGCAGCACCATGATAAGCCCTCTTACCTGGGTTGAAGAAACTGATTGGACTTCCTTGTGCTTGCAAGGCAAGTACTTTATTAACTGGGTGTATCTCTCCAACCCTGTGAAGAACCTTTAGTGTAAACAATAACGGAGAGAGGATCTGGCTACTCACTAATGAGGGAATGAGCAAAGCCCTGAATCACACACAAGCTCTCTAAGATGATGGTCAGGGAAATGACTACCAACAAAACACACGCGCCCCCTTTGGCTAGGCTCAAACTATCCTGGAGCACACAGTTCCTTCCCCAAATGTAAATTTATTTCTATATTTGAAATCATAGAATCACCTTGATTCCACCCCTCTCTTCATAGCCGTAATCCAGTGATTGCCAGGCTTCCTCACCTCACAGGTGAGGTGAGAATTTCACCCTTCTGCTACCCTGCGCCCATCTGATATGATCTCACATCCCTTACTTTGACAATGTTTTTCTCCATGCGTACCACTTTCCCTACAGCGAGAACATCCGTAGCCTTCCTGTGTTATTCTCATTATGTCATACTGAGTACCAGACACTCTGGGGGTCCTTGGAACTCAGTCATTTATTGCCTCTAATGAATGGTCTAGATTTCCCGACACATGGAGCCTGCCCTCCTAACACATGCCGTCTTATGGGAAAGACCTATTGGATCTGCTGCCTAAGTCTTACCCAACTCAAAGCCCATCTTTACCCTAAAGCTGTACCGAGCAGACTTGAAGTGAGCCCACCTATACTTGAAACTTGCTAAGGACATGATTATTTAACCTTGGGTCTGAGGTGTCCATTAGTGTTAAGGGATTTAAGACATCTGGATGTCCATTTCAGCAATGAGCCAAAATGATACTTCTTTAGCAGTTACATAGATTGCTTGGGCACTGATCTTTTTCAGTTGCAAGGCACTTGAGTATATTTGTAGGCATGTGTGTGGGAACATTCATGTATCAGCCAGAGGTCAATTGTGGGTACTGTTCCTCAGGACTGTTCCCTGTTCTGTTCGCCAAGACATGTCTTTCATTAGCCTGGAAAGGTTGGTAATTACGCTAGCCTTGCTGGCCTTCCAGTGTTGGGTTATCATGCCCAGTGTTTTGTTGTTTTGTTTGTTTGTTTTTTCAAGACAGGCTTTCTCTGTGTAGCCCTGGCTGTTCTGGAACTCAGAGATCCCCCTGCCAGAGGATCATTATGATAAAGGATGATGTAACCACACTGGATGCTCACGGGGGAAAAAATAAGCAAACAACGGAGGCTGAGCGTCACTGGACAGCCAACTGTTATTAGTGCCAGGCAGTAAAACAGAAGCATTTGTTTCCTTTCTTGCAGCTGATGAGTGGTCTTGATGATGAAAACGGTGTGCAATTTATCAGGTCTTAGTGCTTCTGGCAAGTCCTTATGTGGTAAGTCCTTATGGAATCCAGGATTCTCTGAGAATCTCAGGTTCTTACAGAGAGCACTCTAGAATGACCCCATTCACTTTACCATTGTGCGTCAGGTGGTCCTACTGTGCCACATTAGCAGGAAAATGAAACTGGGGAAGCTGACAAGGAAAGAGCGTTAGGGAACTGGAACCTAAGAATGGGGCCTTTGGTCTTGGGAAGCAGGGGAGTGCTGGGAGGGTGACACACGGGCTTTCCACACACAGCGCTTCACTGATGGCTTGGAACACTCTTGCCTTCCCCACTCTGCCACTAGCAGTCAGAAACAGGACACTGGAGTCAGTCTGGGGCACACAGAGGGCGATGGGACCTCAGGTTCTGTCAAATTCTCCCTTTCTTCAGAGATGGAGAACGGAAGGGCTCGGTGGAGAACAACAGTGAGAGTCACAGGGACCATGCGACAGTCATGCAAAAATAAGCACAAGTATAACCGGACAAAATTGATGGAGTTAAAAATGATGGGGGAGGGACAGGACAGAGAAAGTGTGAACTTTCTCTGTAAACAGCTGGCCTTACTTCTCAGGCCTCAACTGCATAAAATAGGGAATGGGAATAAACTACTTTAGTCAAAGAAACGCTAAAGGCAGAACAAAGACGGGACACTTCCGCCCTGAACTGGTCTTTGTTCGGGTGTGACTGCATATTTAGCACAGAAGTTAATTAACAGAGAGGCACTGCTGCCTACATTGCCTGTGTAATTACACCAGGAGTCTAATTAGGTCAGTCTCCACTGCCCCTGGTCTAAATCACACAGGCTACAAAGAGTGTGGCTAGGGCTCATGTGGTCAGGTCGGTGACGTGTGTGTGTGTGTGTGTGTGTGTGTGTGTGTGTGTGTGTGTGTGTGAAATTGAGAAGTCTCTTCTATGAGATCCACTAACAGCCTCAATGTGTTCCTGCAGGAAGTGACATCTTGGGAGGGAGGTGGCTCTCCCGGACTCCTCTGGATAGCTGAGTGCCAGATGGCATGTCTTTACTGGCAGCACCTTGCTCACCAACTTATTTGGCTATCTGAGGTAAGGAGGACGGCGTGGTGTTAATATTGGTAACTGAATTGAGATTTGGTGGAAACGACTTGTTTTTCTGCGCTAGAAGATGATTCAGTGAGCAAAAGCACTTGTTGCCAAGTCTAACGACCTGAGTTTCATCTCCCGGCCTTACCAGGTAGAAGCAGAGACCCTAGTCTTGCAAACTGTCCTCTGACTCTCCATAGTACACATGTATCTCCAACCCCCACATACATAAATAAGTAAGTAAGTAAATAAATAAATAAATAAATAAATATTAAAAAATATTTTAACTCTTCAGGAATTTTCAAGCTTTCTAAAACGAAGAAGTATTTTATACTAGTAACAAAGCAGGGAATGGTATGATATGTATCTACTGTACCACCATCACCACCATCACCACCATCACCACCATCACTACCACCACCACCACCACCACCACCACCACCACCACCACCATCACCCACCACCACCACCATCACCCACCACCATCACCACCACCATCACCATTGCCACCATCATCGGTGCTGGGGATTGAACCCAGGGCCTTGCACATTCTGGGTAAGTGTTTTTATCACTGAGGTACATCTCCAGTCCAGAACTTATTGTTTTAGGGTTTTACATTAGAACTTTAAACATGATGCTACTGCAAAAATTAGTGTACAGCTAGAGCCTTGGTTTACCCATTCAATTAGAACAAATGCAACAGAGGATGCTATAAACTACAAGGAGGATGCCAGACTCAGTAAAATGAGGAATTAGTGACTCTTGAGAAAGTTGTAATCAGCAACACTTAACAATAAACTAGATTAATCTTCTGTCTCTGTGTACTTTGTTGCCAACTGTAACAGATCCCCTGAGTTCTGTCACTTCCCTGGGCACACCCTCATTTTCAGGTGAAAGGGACAAAGGGAACACCAAGTTTCCCAATCTGTGGGAACTGATTTCCCCTAGGAAGTGGGGGAAGAGGAGGCGGGGAAGGCGAATGGGAAGAGAGAGGAACCGAACTCACTTGATTCACTGCAAGGCCCAGGCCCACTGCTACAGTCAATGCTGCTGCCCAACAGCGGGGCTCAGCCAGCGTGAGCAGAAGCAAGCAGACTATTGCCAAGTCTGCACTCGGCCCGCAGCAACTGCCAACTAATGATAGATTAGACGAATCTGATTGCTCTATCAAAACATTAATCTCACATCTTGATTAGTAAGCCTATTGAATTATGATTAGTTCACAAGGGTGCCGCTGACAGATAAGACACTTTATCTGACAATGAGTACTAGTTGCTCTGCCTGAAGCCAAAAAAAAAAAACAAAACAAAAACCCCAAACAAAACAAAAAAACCCCAAACAACCAAAACAGAACAATAACAACAAAAGCTACAAAGTAGACAACAGTCGTACCCAGCACGGCACCCTGGGAAGGATAACGAGCTACACACATTCCTTAATTTAATGACGGGTTTGCATGTGAGAAGCTATAAAAAGCAAGTCAGAGACTTAGGGAGAGGGATGCACGGAGAACACTATGCTGGAAACAGGAGCCCTGGGTCTCCCCCACCTTCCCAGTCAGGAGTGGGAAGGCTGCACAGGGGCTCAGCTTGGTTTTGGTGACTTTGTAGCTTATGCAGGCAGGGCCGAACATGACTGCTTCTTAGCGCTGCTGTCCCAGGACTCTGGCCTGGAGGATGATGACATCTGTGTGAAGCACTCAAGAACTTTCAAAGATGGAAATTTAAGAAAGTCTTTACAGAGAAAAGTCATGGAGAGCAAAGAAGTTTGTTCAGGTCAGGCATAAAATCGAGCTTCTAAGGTTTTTCATTTAAGTGCTGCAGACTGAAGCCAGGCCTTCTCACACACCTGACCGTGGGCTCCACCTCCATACCCACGAGCTCCATCAGGAAAAAAAGATCTTTGGGGGCTGAAAGGTGGCTGTGCTTACAGAGAACTCGGTTTGGTTCCTGTCACCCACACTGTGGCTCACAACTGTCCACAGCTCCAGTTGCAAGAGATCTGGCCTTTTCTGGCCTCCAGGAGCATAAGGTAAACACTCACATCCATAAACAAGGAAGTCTTTCCAAAACCTTCCTGGTCTATAAGAAGTCAAGAAACATTCAATATGAGGTAAGCTTATGTACTGAGTGATACATGGGTCTGACTCAGAAAAATTAAATGATATTATTCATTCCCTTATCACCTCATCTTCCTGCTTGCATTTACGCTTCTCCCAGTCCCCTGACATCAGTTGCTACGGGTGCCTAAAGTGGTAGAGTCTAAGGATGCCAGGTACTCAGAATCTGTGTCACTTTAGATGGTACGGCCATCTTACCCTGACCTGATGATTTTTACAGAACGCCTAATGTCCTGGAATCGTGTTTCTCTTTAGCTGATATTAACCTTGCAGTGACTTCTCTTCTCTGTCTCTCTCCAACACTCTCATAACTACACTCTGTTAATCAATTGTGCTCTGCAGATGGGGTCAAGGAAACTTACTTCCTCCTTTGATAGCCTCCAATGTTTCTACTCTTGGGGATAAAAGTGCTTTAAATGGAGTTATATTCTAGGAAAATCAATATATGATTACTGCAAAGATTTGTATTGATTGTCCTGCTGCATTGCAAAAAGGCTTAAGAAAAATGGCAGGGCCAGTTTCCCTTCGATTCATACTCTGGAGTTTGTTGCAAATGTGTGGGCAGGAAAAAAATGTTGGAACTTCATTTAATGACCTGAAGTTTTCATTATTCAACCCTCTTTTGTCTTTCTCTCCCCTGCCAGGCACTCATTACTACTCTCTGGCCTTCGGACTCCAACACGGGTCTGTACTAGAGGATCCAGGAGAGCTCACAGAGCCGAAGAAAGTATACTTCACACAAGGGGCCCACGCCAGCAGCTGCAGGGCGCCTTCCCTAATAGCCAAGCTTCCCTTCTTCTTCCCTCAGAGGGTCCTGACCTTGCTGGAAACAGTGTACCCTGCTGCACACAGTTCTTGCCCATCCTATCAACTGGAGCCATGCTTGGGTGGACGGAGGGGTTTGGTAAGTCACTAGGCAGGGACTTCTGGAGAAGTGCCTTGAAGTGTAGATGGGGACTGATCGACTCAATTGCCAAATGCCCGCCCTCCCTCCCTCCCTCCTTCCCTCTCTCCTGCTCTCTCTCCCTCCCTCCATTCCTCTCTACAACACAGATGAGACTTCATGAGGCAAAGTTGACAGATCATGTCCACAGTGACTACTGTTGGTCCTGCGGGAGCAGGGGCAGGGGCAGGGGGATTGCCTCAGGTTCGGAGTACTCCTTTCTTAGGAAGAAAAGCAAATATCCTTGTCCTTCATGCCACTGCTTTCCAGGGTGCTTGTGTTTGCAGCGAAGCTAAGACATTTCTTCAGGGGGAAGAATAGCCCTGTGTGTGTAGATCCTCAATGTTATACCAGCTCCTAAGAAGTAAGCGATGCCTGCAGGGCTCCTGGAGACAGCTTGCACTGCACCAACGAGGCAGGAGAGCGTGACTCTGCACTGTTGGCATCCGTCTTGGATCTCCTATTCCAAGGCCACCACTACTGGATCGTCAAATACTCCAAGCTGTCTTTGAGAACCATTCAGCTATTTCTCCAAGCCTTATTGTTGGGGCCGCTACAATGCCAATGTTGGGGTGTCCCACTGCATTTCCCCCTTTACTAACAGGACTCTAACTTTCTTTGGAGGAATTCTTCCCCCTAGGGTGAGTCTGAGTCAGAGCTGTCCCCACAACTTGGAATAGGAAGAAGTTCTAGGTTAGGCCCACTGGATTTCAATGTAAAGCTTCAAGGGCCTTTGGATGTTTCTGGAATCAAAGCTATTTAATGTTGCTAACTGCCAAGAGGGATCATTCCAAAGCTTGCCCCTGACAGGCACAGCAGCCCCCTCCCAATGGGTCACTGCTTAAGGACCTGGGAGCACATACGTCTACTGGCTACTTAGCTTTACTGGACGGCAAGGTTTCCCCTAAAGCTGTAACTTAATCAAGGGGGATATGAAATTAAGAGGAAATGAAATTTTAGTAATAAGAGTGATTCCCATACGGCAGACATTCTTCCCCCAAATTTGAATATATAAACCGATATAATACAAGAGCTTACAAGGTTAAGCACCATCACCAATCCCTCGTTTGGAAACTTCAGCAGAGAGGTTAGGTAGTTTGCTTAATACCATGTAGTTTGAAAACGGAGGAACAAGGACCAACTCCAGAAGGACTAGGGTAATCATTGATACAACCACATTGCCGGTAGCGATTTAATGAGTGGTGAGCACCGCATCTCTGAGTATATTTGGTGATACACAGTCATTTCGTGGAAGGACTCTAAGCCGAGAAAGCTCAGATCTTTGCTTCAGCATTCTTCGTATTATCAAAGTGAAATGGAAGTTCCTACCTTTTCAGTGAGGAATATAAAATACAGCATATTTACTTAGTAGATTATTAATCAGTAATTACAGTCACTAATTACTAAACCATCAAATATGAGGCAAACATATTGGCATATGTTTAAGTTCAGAACACAGAATTATGTGCTCCAACAAACACACCCAGGTTAAATCATATATTTGTGCATCAGTGGTTGGAAAGGAACTTTCAAGATAGAAGTGGCTTTGTTGGGACAAAGGGATGTGACTGAGTCCTGTGCTTGCAGTTACCCATTGTTCTCGAAGTTTCAAAGGAAGGCACTTGCTCTCAAGAAGGAGGGAGAATGGATGAAGACACTCTGGATGATGGCGGGGAGAGCAGGCTGCTTGCCCTTCAGGACAGATTAGCAGAGGGCTGGAAGGAGAGGTGGCTGTGAACTCCCGGCTCTTTATCCAGACAAGGTAAATGAAGTTCGGCCGGTCAGGAGAGTAAATAAGATTAGTTATGGGCTCCAGGTCATCCACTCATGGAGGTCAGAGAGTGTGAGATTATTATCCCTCGTAGAAGAGCAGCAAAATAGCATTACGGAATAAATTAATGAAAAAGGTAGAAGATTATTTGAATGAAAGCCCTAATCAGTTTAGAGATTTCACCCAACTGCTCAACTGGCTATCAGTCAAACTCACAAACCAAATATCCTTGTTCTCCTAAGTAATTCCAGGAGCTCTCCCCTTCTTGCTTCAAAGACATCCAATCTAAGGAAAGCCATGAATAAAGTTACCCTGACTTGCCGCTCTGCCTCACAAACCCCCTGAAGCACAGGGGTGCACACGGCTCCAATGTATACGCTCAGAACGCAGATGGCTCGTTGAGGATGCATAATCGTCAGCCTGTTTGGCCTTTGATTCCAAATAAAACATCATTCCAGAGCCATTCAGAAACACTGAATTCACCACTGTGCGAGCTGCATATTTTATTAAATAAACAAACTCGGAGATAATGACAGACATTTGTTTCCATCTCAAGTCCTAATGCGCCATTTCTCCAAGGCTTCCGGTATCTGCATGGCTTGCCGCATTTCAAATGCCTTTGAACTTTCTGAAAAGCTACATCTGTGAGCTCCCCTGCATGCGGCAGAAAGTTACCAGGTGAATTAAGTTTTAATATAAACTGCTTTGTTCACTATTAAGATTGATGTTGGATACACTGTACCGTAAGTTGCAAACTGCAATTACAATTCCTTGCAATTATCTTTGCTTGTTAATAGCGCAAGATAGCGTGTCACTTTCTACCAGGCGCGTGATTTATCATTTGTGGTTTTTTTTTCTCCTCCCTGAACTCTTGTGGTATTCCAAATGTATAATCTTGTTGTATTTATTTCCCAGTGGTCCAACAAAATGCACAGCAAGTGCTGACTAGAACAAACTAAAAAGCACCACTATTGACAAGCCGTCACTTGAGCAGTAATGAACACTCTGCCACTGCTTTCACCTCAACGAGCAGCAGCTTTAATTTATGATAAAGCAGAGGAGAGGCAACCTCCAGGTTTATTATGCCCTCAGTGCTGTTTCAAATAAAGTAATTAGAAGGTCAAGAGACGGGTCTGGAAAGCCAAATATAAACACAGCCCTTCTGTACTGACATTAAGAAAAACAGACGAGTACGTTCAAAGAGTATTTTATCCATCGTCTCAAAGGCAGGGCAAGGCTGTAGTTGGCTTTCTCCCCCCCCGCCCCCCTTTTTTAAAATACTACCGTAACCAATCAGAACCAGTGGTTGTCTTGCTTTCTCTTTAATTTGCTCCATATGGACTGCAAGCAGGACTAAAGAGACACTGGACTTAGGAGAGGGCCACCTAACACCCCCAATCTCCCCCCCAACCTCTCACTGCAAACTTGGGACAGGTGATCCGGAAGGAGATGGGCTCCTCTTTTTTCTTGGGAAGGCTGTAGTGAAGTCCTAAGATAACTCAGGAAACGGCTAAAACGGCTAAAACGTACTTAACTGCCCAAGGGGCGAGGGTGAGCCGGGACACAAGCTGACCTTTCAGGGTTTGCGGATGGAAACCCAGCTGCGATAAGCTACCGTGTTGACTCTGAGGATTGTGGGAAATACAGTTTCCATCTTAAAGGCTCCTCCTTTTCCTATGCTATGCTCTGGGGGGTTTAGTCACACTTTCCTTTTCCCCCTCACATATTAATGATAGCACCCTATAACTGTTTACTAACGGCCAGAAGACCTACTGAACCTTGACAGTGAGCCAAGCCAGTCTCTGAGGGCCTCTTAAGGACCACATGGATTCTTAAGCCAGCAACCTTCGACAACTGGATCCACAGGCGACTTGAATGGGCAATAATAGTCCATGAATCTACTCCATTTTCCCCATTACCTACAGTCCCAAACCCTTCAGCCTCTACGGAGGAGTAAGAAGAGGGCAGTCAGACAGAGGTGAGGTTAGGAAGTACAGATTCTCCACAGGTAGCTGTGATATGCATGTACCAGGACGCCCAGAATTGAATGGCAGCTTTCAAACAACGAATTTTACACAGTAAAGCAAGGCGACCTTGTGACAGCAACCTGGTGGGCCATAGCTAGCTACTTGAAGACTATTACAATCATCCCCATATACCTCTTGTGGGGGTCTGGTCTGTGGCGCGTTTATTCCGAAAGCCTCCTGAAACAATGTTTTGTGGTACAATTTTTTCTTTAAGTAATTTTTTTTACCACTTTCTATTCAAGTAGGCTAATTGCACTTGGTTATCTAAGTGGTGGAAATGTATGTAATCTCATAGTTAGAACATGTAATTATGCTGTAAAAATCTTTGTGAAACTGTGAAACAAAGTTTGTCAGTACAGTAGTTAGCCTTCCTGCCCCCCGTCTCTACTGACTTTCCTCGGTGTGACAGGAAATGGGCACACTTGGGGCTGAGTCTTGTAGGGTGAAGGAGTGGACAGCTCTGACCTAAGACTCCTGAGTAATTCTCGCGCCAGACCATATCTGTAAGTCAGGAAGTAAGAGAGAAACAAACTCTCCACAAATCAACCAGGACCTCGGAATGCAAACAGGCACCCAGTGCCTCTTCCGCTGCTCCATGCAGGCCAGGAAGGTGCTTTCTCCCTGCATTTTACTCTAAGACATGATACTGGTCCATGTACTGTAACGGCAAATGCGTATAGGAACGTATCAGGTAATCTCCCAATATCCTTTGAGACGTTCATTTTGGTCATTTCTTCAGCTGGATGAACTGGTCTGAATTCTTCAGTGTCTTCCCCTTCTCCTGCCTTTCTGGCCTTCCTTCACTGGAGGTGCTAATGAGCAGTGCCAGGAAATGGGGTGAGAGCCTAGAGCCTACTCGATGTAGACTAGAAAGCGGGACCTGTCCGCCTGTCTGTAAACTATTACCTTGGTGGAGACTGGAGCTTTATGGCACCAGCTGTTAGAATCGTCCAAATTGAAAGACAGAGATCCACTCCGTTTCTTATGAGACTTGTATACTCCAATACCAAGGGGGTATTTGGGAAAGACAGAAAGCAATGGGGAACATGATGCTGGGCCACAAGGACCTTCTATGCAGGAAGACTCAGTGCTTGTAAGAGCCACCTACTGCTTTTGCTAAGATCCCTTAAATGCACAAGGATTACTTAGGGGTTCTAAAGAAGTTCTAAAAGGAGTAAAATACTCCTGGCACCTGTGAAGGGTGGCCCGCCATCATTCTCTGCAAACACTCGGAGGATGTAGACTCCACTGCCAGATTTGGGAGAACTCTTGATTAGTAAGCTAATCATGGTACTTCTATTCTCCCTGGTTGGTGTTTATGGATGAGCTGACGTAAGGCTCAGATGTCACGGTCAGTGGGAGCAGAGGAAGTGTCACCTGGAACTCTAAGGGATCATTCCCTCACTTTTGACGAGACACTCTAGGAGGGTGAGCTCCTTCCTTCCCTGTTGCGTCTACATTTGATGGGATAGCTGGGACTACCGCAGCCTTTGGGAATGTGAAGGAAGCCGTCACGGTGGCCAACGGCTCAGGCTGTCTATGACACCGCTGGGCCTACGGCTGTCCTGCTTCTAAGTTTACTGTGATGAATTTACAGTGACCACTCGTGTCTACGCCTAGGTGAGTCACAGCACAATTAATACGGTGCCAGCGTGTGCGGGCTGGAGGAATGAGGCTTAGTAACCGACAATGAGCAGGCCAGCTCGCCTGCATTTATAGCTCATTCACTAAAATCAGGTTTGAATCTGAATCCCTACCTAATCAGAATGTTGAGGGCTCTTACATAAGTACAATCCTTTTGGTGATCAGTTTGTTGATAAAGTTATAAAACGTTATGCACTCTGACCATATGTCTCTGCATAGGTAACCATAATACACAGATGTAGATAGCTATATAGATAGATATTTATTATACAAGATGGGCTCTCTATAGATATTTTCATCCAGATATCATATTCACCCCATGCCCTTCCCTTTCCTCCCCTCCCACAGTCCCCTCTTTTCCCAAGAGTCTTGCTGTCTTGCTTCTACCTCTCTCTCTCTCTCTCTCTCTCTCTCTCTCTCTCTCTCTCTCTCTCTCCTCTCTCATGTAAATGTACACACATACAATTTATATATACACAATAAAATCTAGAATCTATATGGCATGGTCTTTCTAAGTCTGGCTTATTTTTCTTCTGCTTTATGGCTGAGTAAGACTCCACGGCCTGTGTACAGCATTTTTACTTTTATCTATCCGTCTATGGGGCGCCTAGACTCATCTGCCACAAGGCTGCTGTGAACAGTGATGTGGGCATGGCTTTGTAGTACCTCTGGGTATGGTACTCTGGCTTAGTCCTGGAGGGTACAACGGGATCCTGCTTAGGTTTCTTTCTTTCTCTTTCTTTTTCTCTGTCTGTCTTTCTTTCATTTGTTTGTTTGAGACAGGGTTTCTCTGTGTAGTTCTCATTAGTCTGGAACTCCCCCTGTAGACCAGGCTGTGCTGGAACTCACAGATTTGCCTGCCTCTGCTTCCCAAGTGATGGGATTAAAGGTGTTCACCGCGACTGCCTGGTTTCAGTTAGTTTTCCTATGTATTGACTTCTATGTACCGACTCCGCAGTATCTAAGCTAACCTACGCGGCCACACCAACACTTTTACCAGCATTATTATTTCCCTTTTTCTTTTCTTTTCTTTTTTTTTTTTTTTTGAGATAAGGTCTTATGTATCTGAGGCTGGCCTGGAAAGCCCTTTGTAGCCAAGGATAACCCTGAACTTCTGATTCTTCTGCCGCTATCTCTTGAGCACTGGGATTACAGATGTCACTACCATGTTTGTTTTATGCAGGGCTGGGAACTGAACCACAATTGTGTGGGTTAAGCAAACACTCTACCAAACGAGTTCCATCTCTGGACGGTGCTGATTCTTAATGATAGATGGCATCTCAATACTGTTCTGATTGCATTTCCCTGATGGCTAAGGATATCACACCCATTTTCATGTATGCTGGCCATGTGCACTTCATCTTTTGAGATGCTCATTTCCCAACCGGATGCTTTGTTTTTTTTTTTTTTTTTTCTCTTTTCTTTTTTTCAGAGCTGGGGACTGAACCCAGGGCCTTGCGCTTGCTAGGCAAGCGCTCTACCACTGAGCTAAATCCCCAACCCCGGATGCTTTGTTTTTATTGATAACTTCTGAGTTCTTTATTTTTTGTGTGGGTCCTCTGTCTGACGCAGTGAGGAGAGGGCATCTCTTTACGTGGCAGGTTCTTCCCTTCGCTGTGTGGCAGCTTTTTAATGCTATCAAGCCCAGTACTATATATTTTGATAGAGCACTTTGCAGCCATTAAAATGATTCAGGCTATCATAAAGTGGAAACAGAATTCTGTGATAACAACAGTAATACAAGCCCAGTGTGTATGTAGAGTGGGGAGGGGTAGCTTCCCCAGCTTTGAGAGTGGCAGAAATGGAACGGACCACAGATACTGTTGTGTTGATTCTGGTTTCTTCCAACTTCACCAGGAGAAAAATCCCTTGAATCTGAAGCATTCCCTTGCATTGTTTAGCTTAGAACAGTTTGTGGGCAAGGCTGACTGAAAATGTCTGGGGAGCGAGACTCACTTGGCCTGGGGAAGAGACTTCCGGTAGATGCAGAACTCATTAGCACAGGGTTCCTTCACAACAGCCTCCATTCTTCTTCTAAGGCTCAGTGGTCTGGTGGTGCTTCTCTCTGCTCTCTCCGTGTCTCTGTGTCTGATTACCGCATGGTTTGCAAAAGGCTACCAGCATCAGTTAATGCACAGGAGACGGATAACGACTATACTATCCCTGAAGGAACTCCAGGAGGAAACGCCCTACTCCTAAGCAAGAAGGGAAATGTCAAGTGCCTCTTCTGCTTCAGAATGAATGTGCCTGGAAGCAGGGAGGGTGCAAGGTGGGGGCTGGGAGGTATCAGTGCCATCTTCCTAATGAGGTGGGGGACATAGGTGCAGTGTCTAATCTAAGCCAATCGTGTCACTGTTCAGTCCTAAGGAAGCTTCTGCATCCGCATAATTAAGAGGGATGGCTGGCATCAGAGGGACCCGGAATGTTCTGCAGATTAACTGATGGCTTCATTGCTAATGACCGCCCAATTTCTTTAGACTAATTGGTGCGGTCTACACTTTTGCAGCAAAGATGAAGCATCAACTTGATTTGGTGTCGATAAGAAACTGATGGATGCTTCTGACTGCTCCATCCACAATACATGGATTATTACTGCGGGAATTATCATAAATGACTAAACATAGGCCAGTGCTGATTACAAGTCTAATTCTATCTTGAGACTTTAACAGCATAAAGCACTCGGGCTCTGCACTCCTGATTTACTGCACAGGCGACACCCAGCGAGGGGCACCTGGGACGGTGATCATCATCTTACCAATAGTGCCGGCTTGCCCACCGAGGAACGAGTTCTTAAAGCCGAGTTCCTGGGGAGCCCATCACTATCTACAAATGTCCAGTTAGGAAGGAGGCATGTGCCCGCCTGTAGTCTCCTGTCCGTTCCTGGATCTGACAGTTATATTTTATCCTGCCGTGTGCAGTGGCTGGGAGTCTCTCTGTCAGCCATGGCCTGCCAAAGCTGAGCAAAGCCTTGAGATGCTGTCATGACCACAGTTACTGTCAGCCTAGCACCCTGAGTACATTAGCTAGGAGGAGGGCTAAAGCTCTCCACTCTTGGATGTCCTTAACTCGGTTGGGCTGAGGCTCCATTTCTGCAGAGTCGCCTTGTTTAGGGGAGGGAGACAGGGAGAGTAGATGCTGGTGCTGTGGACTGCTCAGAGAACCTGGAAGACACTGGAGAACTGAGCAGGAGACGTGCAGGCATTTAGCCTGCCACAGAGGTGGAACGACGGTACCTCTGGACAGGTTCTGCAGTGCACAACTGCCTCAAAGTCAGGCAACCAAGGGTAGGGAAGTCTGTGTGAGGATGGTGGCCCCGAGCCATCCTTCTTGCAGTGACTGTGGCTGGGTGGAAGGCCAGCTCACGTGCTGTTTGTGCCCACTGCGCCAGAAGTCTTTGCTACCATGCAGATTTGGGTGGCCACTTGCTAACACAGGAGGCAGGTCACTGAATCCAAGCGGGCACCGTAACTGCCGCCGACCTCATGGGCTGTTCCGAGAACTATGCAGTGAATGCAGGGGCAATCAACAGTGACACACGAACTGCTCAAGAGACGCAGCTGCCACTCAAAGCCAGGCTCCTGTCCCGAGCAGAAACCTGTTCAACTGAAATTTCCACATGCAGAAGGCCAAAGGGGAGGGAGTTCCCTGAGTTTGTCTCATAGAAACATTCCTCTGCCTCTAGAATAGATACAACACTTCACTGAAGGCCTGGGGACTCCTGCAAGCCAGAGCACGTGGTGACCAGCAAAGACAGTTGGTACCAGAAGCGCCACCAGGCACACAGTGATGAAAGTGGACAGGCTCAGAGTCACTTTGGGCTCTCACTTACACCCGACCTTCAAATACCCTTCTTGGTGTGTGGAAAATCTTTTCGGTTACAGTTATTTAGGAAAATAAATTATGGGTATGGTCTGGCACTCTGAGATCCATCAGACTGTCAGAAAAAGGCCTCTGATGGCTCATATCCAGTTGTACTTCGTGACTCTCGGCTGGCTCTCTGCAAAGCCTCATGCCGCCCTATATACAGGAAAGAGCCAGGCTTTGTGAGTGAAAGCCATCAGAACCTTCCTTCCCAAAGACACTTCTCCTCTCACTAAGAGTTTCCACAGCATCTGATTTTAATGTACCTAGTCATGGAATTACAACTGGACATAAATTAATTTTTTCTTTGTTTATATATCATTTAAATAGTCAAAGAGTTATGTTCATAGTGCCACTCACAATTATTCCAATGTCACCTCTTCATGGACACAGAGGTCAGTGGATGCTCGGGGCTCAGAGGTGGGTGAGACAGAAATGGGGGTGGGTCCCTTTGGAAATACTCCAGTAACTAGCCATCCCCTTTCCCCTCCCCACTCCTTCACCCTAGACCCAGAGTTTCAAAATGCCCAAATCCAAGAAGTGATATGACTTACTGTCGGAGATGCACGTACCAGAGGAAGTGCTGGGGAGAAAGGAGATCTATGAATCAGAGAAAGATGTTGGTATGCAAGATAGAAGGTCTACCAGCTGCCCACTGGCCCAGCTGCTTTCCAGGGGCCAGGAAGAAATTAGTCTCACAGTCCAGTTGAAAGAACACCTGGCCATTCACCCAGGGGCACAAATTCACCACCGAACAGGGTTATCTTTGTTTTCGTTCCAGAATCACCTAGGACTTGAGCGATTTAAAATTCTGTGACTTGCATTGTCTCGAGTCACTCGCCCTCATAAAAATCAGGAGATGGAGAACAGTGAAGAGGGATTGGCTGTTAAAATGCTGGTGTTTACGGACTGACTTTAAAAGCTAGGTTGGTCTTTTTCTGACCATTGCAACTGGGTTGGGACACGCTGTGTTGCTTTCCTGTATGTGCTTCGCTGAAGATTTACAAAAATATAAGCAAAAGGGAAGGAACTGTATCAAAGCCAAAGAATCAGCACTACCATAACTAAAGAGACGGTAGGGCTCCCTGAGGCTAAATGGGCTGGTTCTAGCAGTTCAGGGATTTCTAACTTGGGGGTGGGGCTGTTTACCAGGACAGTAGAAATCAGACTTTCCGTTCTCACTGGAACGTAAGCTCAAGAGTGTAGGAAACATCGTTTTGTAGATGAGCCTTCAACTATGACCCTAACTCGGTTTCCTCAGGTTGAGCCCTGCCACAAAACTGAGGGGTGAGTTACAGAGCTAGGTGGGGGAGTTCAGGAGAGAGCACTGTGAGAGCAGAGGACACGATGGGGCCAGGAGAGCAGAGAGCCAGAAGTACATCTTGGAGGCAACTGAGGCAGGGCGGGGATGAGGGCCTGGCAAGGTGTGCTGTAGATCCCACTGCAGCGGACTTAGGAGCCTGGGTCGACTACGGCCGGGAACTAGGCTCTGGGAGGCAGCACCATGGAACTGGTGCATCTATCTGCCTTTCGCAAACCTCAGTCTGTTCTTCTGGATGCTCACAGGAGCTCTTTCCTTCTGCATTCAGACTGCTCCTTAAACCATCCTGTAGCTTGTTTATTCAATATACTGCAAAGATATATCGAGTTACAATGTCTACATATTTATTTAATTGAGATATATTTCTACATTTTAAGAGTAAAATTTGATGAACTGAAAGCAAAACAGTTCAAAATCCTGAGCACTAAAAAGTCAGAAGAATATTTTCTAAACCTTCATGCTACTTTTGGCCAAACCCACCAACTATTAACATGCCCTGCAGCATGGCTTTTTTGTTTGGGAGGGGGGGGTCAGGGCTGGCGCCCATCACCTCTTAGTTAAACCACCACAGTTAGAATAGTGATAGAAGAAGCCAGGCACAGACAGACTTAAACCCTCAGTATAGGGTCCGGGGCTTAGTGCTGGGTCTGGGATGGTAGTCCTTTTCCCCAAAGGCTTTACAGGTTGGTTGGTAGATTTCCCCAATCTGGCCACTACTGCACTCTAGATGCCAGATCTTCGAAAGTAAAGTCCAAGCCTTTGGAAATGATTGGCTGGCGGCCAAGAAATGACAATTCCTAGAGGAAGGAAAAGGTGGCAGTGTAGCGGTTACTTAAGCAGGTCAAGTGCTAACAGTGACTTTGCTTATCAAGGTTCATTGCGCGTGGCTGAAAAGGTGAGAGGTTGTTTTTAGTCAAAAATGTTCGTTGAACATTTACTTAGTGTTTACTTACTATGAATTTATGGTTTTCTATACTACAGTGTTTCCTCGCAGCCTTTGACAGGCTTTGCTGAAGGGTTTTGTGAATTTCCAAATGATGCTGGGGTAGTTCATAGGACCACCATTCTACTGAACATCTTTTCAAAGGATAAAGAAAGCTCATACCTCCAAAGAAACCAGCCACAAATACCCATGGAAACAACAGGAAGTCAACTGCAAATATCACAGCTTGAGTCTACATATCCTGGCCAGACAGTGATCGAGTCGAGAGGATTAGTGCAAGAGTAGACTCCTGGGAGTGAAGGCGGTGAAGGCAGGGCATGTCTGCAGGAACACTGTCAGCTCTAAAGTATCTCAGGGAACCAATGTAGCTTCCAAACACTCATTGCAGCAAGTCTAGACTCAGAGAAGCCCAGCGCTTACAGCTGTTACATTTCTACTCAGGGCCAGCCTTGCGATCGTGTAGAGAAGATTTGCTAACTCATGGTTTTGAACGCAGATCGCCTGACTTCTGAGCAGAACTCTACACACTCACGGTCTCTGCTGTAATGGCTCTATCCAAGACAATGGGAGTTACCTACAAGACTCCAGTCCCCTAACACCACAGTGGCCCATGGTATGAGACCTCTTTTCTCTGTACTTTACCAAACCAGGTTTCTCTCAGTACCTTTTTCTTCCACTTGATCAGGGGGATCTCTGTAAGTAAAGACATTTCGCAATCCTCCTAGCCCCTACCAGGAAGTGAGCAGAAGTCTGGCTCCCTCATAGCAAGCTCAGTACTGACCAAAGCTCCTTAGCCTGGTGGCCCCACAGCTGAGGACAGTGGGCTGCCTTCCCACTTCTCACAGTGGCAACCACAGTGGTTTGTGTTACACAAGCTCAAGGCTGGTGACTGGAACACACAGGGATTCGGTTTCATCCATCCTCACTTTGGTTCAGGGTGGGTTCACAGAGCAGCTGGCGAGGAGCCTGCTCCTTCACTTATTTAGTTCTCCTTCTCTCCGGTCTGGACTGACTGACAAAGCACCCTCTTTATCTGCTAGTGGCATGGAGTCCTGTCTAGGCAGAGGGTGACTGGTAGACCTGGGCCAGCAGTGCCACTCAGCATCTCTGTGTGGGCCACTGGGGTGGGGGGTGAGTGAGTGTGTTGATTTCCCAATTAGTGCATATCACCAAAATTTGTTTTATTTCCATTATCTCTTTATTGTGGAGTCTGATTCATAAAATATCTTAGGGAAAACACATCTCACATTACTGAGTCTTTGATTTTGTGGGGGAAACTAATAAATAATCAACAAAAATCTGATTAAAGACGGCCTGAGCTGCCATCCAGAGAAGGAGCTCTCTCCAGCAAAGGCTCTTTCTGATCCAAATCTTTTTATTCCTAGAAACAGAATTCTTACTTAGCCTTTCAAAAGCCCGATGGAGGCTTCAGCTAAGTTTTGACATAAGATTTTCATATTCAAAATATCTGTTGAAATAAAGGAAGGAGGGATATGGATCTCAGAGCTACATTAGTCAGAAATAAAGCTTAGTAAGCTAGAGAAGGAAATTACTTCTCTGTAATTGGAATTCTGCCCTAAAAAATCCCTTTGAAATCATGTTCAGCTACTTCCCCATTATGTGTCCAGGGACGCTCACATTAACTCTTTCTGGGACCAGAGATTAGAAAAACCACTGGATATTTATAAATCTCCCTAGGAGCAAATTTCTGAGAAATAGCCTGCCCTATGTCATCAAAGACTGTAATGATTAATGAGCGCTGGCTGAGAACCCTTGCCATCTTTAAAAAGTATTTTTACCCTCATCTTTAAAAAGTATTTTTCTCATTGGGAAACTTCTTGTTTTTCTATATACTGTATTATTTTTAGCCAGTAGTCCTAGGCAACTAGTTGCCTACCCCCAATCTGAGTGCCTTCACGTTTGAAACGTTGTGTTTGACCCCATCCGTGTCTCTACTGCCAGTATTTAGTTGAATAGCAAGTACTTCACAGAGCAGCACTGCATTCGAGAGGGCTGGACCTGGACTTCACCTCCATTCTCTTCAGTCTCCTTATCTGTAAATGCAGGAATAACGTCCTCAAACATTCTCATGAGGAGTAAAGGAAGACAGGAGCATGTGTGTGCTAACATGATGTTTGGGACATATACTTCATAGCTTTTATTATATAATATGGTTAATAATAAAAAGTTATATATGGTGTGTATACAGCTGAGACTTAGGAATGTCTCTAGAGAAGGAAGGTGGCGAAAGTCATTTTTCTTATTTCTTTCTTGGTATGAAAATGAGAGACCAGATGTTACCTGCACATAACTAATGATGCTGTTATTTCTTTTGATTTCCACTCCCTCGACCTGCACAGCCCTGGCACACTGGAGTGGATGGCTAGTAGCACAACCCACATGGCCTCATTTAGCCTAAGGGAGACTACTGCATGCATCTGCGAGGTGCCCCACTTTGATTCAGTCCGGTCCTTGAGTAGGCATCTACGTATTTAGCTGGTGAGTGCTGCCTAATGAGGCCCATACCCGCTTGATGGCTGTGCTCTCCCTCCATGGCGGATGAGCTCAAGGTTAGGATGGGCCCATACCAAACCTGCTGTGAAAGAGAGCTGGGTTCACAGATAACTCAACAGGGAATAATCCAGAGCTTTACATTTGGAAGGAAGGGGCTGAAACACAGGGCTTGGCCTTCGTGAGACAGGTACTCCACAGAGCTACATCATCAGTGCTTGGCCTTGTAGGACAAGGCCTTGCTATATAGGCCTGGCAGGACTGTAATCCATGAGGCTCTGGCTTCTCCTAAGTCCTGGGACCACGGCCGCCTGTCACTGTGCCCAGCCAACTCACCAATTTTTCAGTAAGGTTTTTTCCCTAAAATTGTAGTGAACCAAGTAAAGAAAATCAAATCTCTTTTGCAAGCCTATTTTTAAAAGCTATAATGAATTACTCTGAGGTAAAAGCGGAATCGGCGTTGATGTATCTCTTGTGTTTTTTTTTTTTTCTTTCTTTCTTTCTTTCTCTCTTTCTTTCTTTCTTTTTTTTTTCTCGGAGCTGGGGACCGAACCCAGAGCCTTGAGTTTGCTAGGCAAGCGCTCTACCCCTATCTCTTGTGTTTTAGCAGAAACTTTGTAGGGAAAATTCCTGGAAAAGCGTGAAGTACACAAATGCATAATCCTATTTAATCCCAACACGAGGAAGAGCAGTCACAGTCAGTCTTCCTCCAGTGGAGCCTTCCTTATTAATGTTCAAACACTAAACATGGCCACCACAAAGGCCACAGCTCCCCTAAGTCTACAAGGGAAAACAAGAAGTATAAAATGACTTAAGATCATCTTTAATAGCAATATTGCCACCCACATGCTGTATGTTTTCAGAAGACATTAAGCCCTCCTTTTAAAAAAGTCATCAATCTAGGAACTCTGAGAGAAAATTCTAGAAGATGGATGTTATATTAAGAAAATATAACCCTAGAAAAATTAACACCAACCTCATGATTTCCCCACTAAATGTGAGTGACATTTGACTGCAAGTAAAATAAATTGTTTCTCCACAGTAACTGATGTCAGCTACAACTGATGTCTCCTTCTCTAAGTCCCCCTGTAGCACTTCTGAACTGACCCTGGGTTTACACCAGCACCTTTCTTACTAATGCCTGCTCTCTGGTACCAGGGAGTTACGTCAGCAGCACCTCAGCACCAGCCTTGAGCCCTAGAAAAGGGGAACACCTTTTTGTTGTTGGTTTTGTTTCCCCCAAAATTCCGAGAATGGGATCGCTCTTGGAAAGTATAGGTAGGAATGCCGGCAAAAGGAAAAGCTCTAATCCAGAGTTTCTCTCCTCCCCGTGAGGCTGCGTGTGGAGCTATGGGGCAGGTAGCTTTGTACCACAGAGCCAAAAGGACAACCTGCCAAGGTGGGCCAATCAACAGTCTACGCCTCTCACTTGTAGGGATCCCCTACATCCTGCACACTTCACAGACCCTCTAAGATGTGCCGAAGGGTGAAGGGCTTTATCTAGTGAGGCTGGCAGAAGCATCCGGCTTCCAGAAAGGGGCTCTGAAACCTAATTTGACATCTTAAGCACTGAGGGACCTTGGGTATAGAAATGACAGTTTTATGTGCACTGTATGCCTATAAAGAAAAGTCACACAGGAAGCTTCCGATGCTGTTGTAGAACAAAAGGAAAAAGCAAATGCGACAAGCTGCAGTGTGAAGCTTCAGAACCATAAAAGGAAAAATTACTTCAGAGACCTAATGAATGGGAACGAACCGAAGTATAATGAATGATACTCTGCAAACTTCTAGTTAAGTCACACTTTAAATTTTTCCATGCTTCTGAGCCCCTTTAGCAATTAAGGCCAACACATTTTCAGCCTCTTCTGTATCACCTGACATATGAGAGATAGGGAATGAAGGTTCCCAGGAAAAAAGCTGCTATCCATGATCAAAACCGGGGTTGCTAGGACAGAAGTAGGTAACCACCCCTGACTAATAATAATAATAATAATAATAATAGCTTTCATCCTCCCAATACGCAGGCACAGAATACATACATGCATACATACATGCATACAGCATACATACATACATACCCAGAACTGAGGTGGGCCCTGGGCATGTAAGAGTTGGTAAGATGGTTACCTTATCTCAGCAGAGAGACATAGTAAAGTAATAGGTCTTTCAGACAGAGCTGAGAGCTCTAAGGAAAAACTGGACAGAATGATCTGACCGCGCCGGGGAGGCAACTGTTCAACAGTGAAATATGCAAGTCATGTAGTCAGTGCTGAGGAGGCTGAGGCAGGAAGCTCATGAGGCCAGCCTAGACTAGACTATATGATAAATACTCTCTCCCCCCCCCCTTCAAGTTAAGGGAAGATGGAGAGACCCCCCAGTGTGGAGGGATGAAGAAAAGGTGAAGTAGGGCAGCAGGGCAGGTCCTGGTAAGGAGACTGCCTTTTCCTACACTTCGGTGGTCTTTAAGTTTCCACTTTTGCTCATCCTAGGACCAGACAACCACCGATCTACTTGTGATTCTGGACACACCATGTACATGAGACGATGGCAGTGTGTGACTGGTGTCTTCCATAGTCCACTGGTATGAGAACCCATCTGTGTTATAATGTGTGTGGGAGTTTCATGACTTTTACCTGCCAAACTGGACAGACACATTTGCCACAGGTTACTCACCAATTGGTGACTGCAGCACATACCATTTGGACATTATCAACAAAGCTGCTCTCAACACTTGCATAAAAGGTCTACGTGGACACAGCTTCTACTCTTCTTAGGTACAGAGTGGCGTTGCTAAGGTCATATGCTAGCTGTGGCCTTCTGATCTCCCATGGTAGCTGCTCATTTTACATCCCCCCCAGCAGTGTATATACACTGCCACTTTTCTTCCTTCATCAATACCTGTTAATATTCGTCCTTTGGGGCACACTTTTTTTTTTTTTTTTTTTTGGTTCTTTTTTTTCGGAGCTGGGGACCGAACCCAGGGCCTTGCGCTTCCTAGGCAAGCGCTCTACCACTGAGCTAAATCCCCAACCCCGGGGCACACTTATTTTTAAGGGAATGCTTACATTCTCTTAAAAGAAACACAGCTTTTCAAAACTAATTGTAAAAACTGACTGGATATTAAGGACTCTGACCAGCTGAAGTCATTTTGGAGTTCTACAGGGTAACATGACGATAAGACAATTAAAAATCTTTTCTGTTAATCTAACAACGTACAACGGCGGTGAAGAGAAAGTGAAACAGAGCTTCACTTACATTTTGAAAATGCGTCTCAGGGACCGGAGGGTGGCTCAGCAGTTAAGAGCATTAGCTGCTCTTCCAGAGGACCTGGGTTTGATTCAGAGCACCCACAAATCTGGAACTCCAGGTCCAGGCATTCTGAAACCTTCTTCTAAGGCCACCTCAGGCACTGGGCATGTACACATACATGCATACAGTTAAAACACCCATATACACAAAATAAAAATAAAATTTAAAAGTCTTAAAAACTAAATTTAAGGCAGGGGAAAAAAAAAGGCCTGGGAATGGTCAAGCTCAGGAGTAGAAGACTTGCTGTTCCTCATTTCAAGGTGGAGTCAAATGGGGTTCAAAGAAAGAGCGACTTAGCTCAGAATGCCTACTGGCTCCCGTTTTCTGTTGGCTCCTGTGACAAGACGGCTGGGTGTGGTAGCACCAGGCTGTCATCCAGGACTTAGGAGGCTCAGACAGGAGAATGGTGAGTTTGAGGCCAGGCTTTGCTGTACTGTGTGATACTAGCTTAGCGTACAATGAAGTAAAATTCTGATCAAAGAAAATAGCTGTAAGGTAAGAAAACTAAACCAAACCAAACCAAACCAAAAAACCAAAAGGGCACAGCTAGTGGCTCCAGGTCTTCATCCCCACGCTACGGCAATTAAAACGCCCTGACCACTGCTGCGCTTTAATCATGGTGTGCTGCCTGGGACGCGGACACGTTGATGGACATGTGCTTTGCAAAGTCAAATAAAACCACAGAGTTGGTTGTCACCG
This sequence comes from Rattus norvegicus, assembly GCF_021556685.1. NCBI lineage: Eukaryota > Metazoa > Chordata > Mammalia > Rodentia > Muridae > Rattus > Rattus norvegicus. Next base: position 29,961,924 of record NC_141552.1, read on the forward strand.
GCTCCATTTCTTTAATTTACATAGTCTCAGCTTGCCTTTGGGGAATTTACAGACCAAAGCAGGCCTGTCCCCTAGAGACGCTGTGACAACAGTTCTCAGAGCCCAGTTGTTCCCTCTGTTGTTATAGTCACTTACAATCAGAGACTCAAAATGCTAGCAGGAGTCCGAAGGATTTCCTGGAGACAGGGGAAGGGCCAGGACCCCCCCCCCCACAAGTCTCAGGAGCTACCCTTACCTTATCTAAGTGAGACACCCCACTTAGCATCTGACTAAGGCCCAAAACTTACAGAGTTGGGAGTCTGCCCCTCCCAAAAACATATCTGTTCCCCATTCTCTACCGTAAGCCTGCTCCCTGCTTTCCTTTGAAATCTGAGTAGGACATCTGTGACCTGTCAGAATACACTTGCTTGTTTGCTTTCTCCTAGGTTTTCCTTAATGCAATAACGTGAAATGTCAACATGGGGGTGACAAGTAAACCCTCAATCAAAAGAAGTTCCCAACCAAACCTGAGAACAGTAAGAAAAGCCATAGCAAAAGTGGCTGCATAGGTACTGACTGGAGGCCAAGGGGCAGCAAAGCATTAAGGGGACACAGACTCACAGACCCCAGGATGCAGATGTGCTGACTTTACATCTCTTGCAGAAGGCAGGCTATAGACCATGGTAGCTCTTCTCAATGCCAGAGGCATGTCTGGACAGAGAGACAAGCCAAGAGTCTTGGCATTGGATTGGTTCTGTTGAGGTGAAAAGAGCAAAGTGAAGGAGACTTCTGCAATGCAGTATGGAGACAATTAGCTTTTTCAAATCTTACTTGTCACGGGTTTTGGGAGGATACAGCCAGTTAATGGTACATTCTTACTGAAGGAAAATGAAGTTGTAAACAGAAAGAGGATTCGCCTACAGGCCATCAGCTACCATCAGCTGCTAGGGTCAGTCAGACTGCAGGTCTACCCAGCAAAAATGCGCATGGTGCCAAATTAGGAAAGATGCACTGTTTTAAGCCGTTTCTGTATTTTTGACACATCTCTTTTCTTCTTCCCTTTGGTGATGCAGGCTAAAGGCTGCACACCTCCCCAGGCCCTAAACCAAGAGGGATGAGTTACAAACCCAAATCCTAGTGTTTGGTAAGGGGATTTCTGCATTAGGTTCTTTGAAACTTGACCCGGAAAGTCTTCCCCACGCCTCTTCCGGAGGAGAGACCCCTGCTGCAGATCTCCCTTTGACTCAGTGCAGGATACGGGCAAACATAAATCCCGCTAATGACTTCTGCCTGTGGCTGACAGGTTCTGGTCTGGGGTAAAAGCCTGGTTCTCAAAAGCTGCTTTCTGTTTATTTCCAAAGAGGATTTACTGCATGACTTCTTCAGTGAGCATCGGTATCCCCCATGAAGGCTGTCAGCACCCTGGGTGCTCCACACAGAGGGGCCTAATTCATGCTGTCAGCCCTGGAACCCTAAATATCCCAGCATTTAGAACCCAGAGTCATGTTTGGTAAAATCTAAAGTCTCCTGGGAAGGTTCCCTTTATTGGAGAGGGGAGGTTACTTCTGGAACATTCCCTACCCCTTGGGACTGGCACCGTCAATTCTCCTTTGGCAGAAGTCACAGCTCTGGGAAAGCAGCAGGTACACATGGAACTGACTTTATCTGGGCCTTTTCCCCTGGCCATCCAAGTTCAGAGACAGACACAGTCCCATTTCTGGAGGTATGGTTAGAAGATGAGCTCCCGCCTCTGGGGGACGTGTGATGCTTGTAGATGTTGCGATCAGGGGAGAAGAGGGCGAGGCAGCCATGAGAACAATAGTGAAGTGTGGGGCGTCTAAGAACCTAAATGAGAAAGTTGGACCAATGACCATGTGTTGAGTCTGGATCAAGCTGTGCCTGAAGCTGGTTAGCCATACACTTTTAAGATTTATTCATTTATTTGATCTACAAGAGTACATTGTCGCTGGCTTCAGACACACCAGAAGAGGGCATCGGATCCCACTGCTGTGGTCGTGAGCCACCATGTGTTTGCTGGGAATTGAACTCAGGACCTCTGGAAAAGCAGTCAGTGCTCTTAACCACTGAGCCATCTCCAGCCCAAGCCATGCGCTTTTAAATGCTAGTAGCCAATAAATTCTTAAGTCTACCTGAGTTGGGCTTTGTGACTACTCTAATTCGAGGAGCAGCTGGATTGGATGAAGTGTGTGATCGGGAGGACAACCTTTTCCTGGGACACAGAAACCACTGACAGAACTGGACAAGTGGGGCAGAGGCACTCAATAGTCCCTGTGTAGCCTGGGGCTCAGCTTATCAGCTCATCCACCCCCAAACACAGTCTTAACTGGTTCGGTTTGTTTGTGTCTTTGGTGCTTCTCACTCTTATCATAAGCATGAGCTTGACTCTCCCCTTTCATGGCTCCTTACCCATGCCCTGGTGTGCTGAGCTTCTAAGCCAGATCCTTTAGGACCATCCCCAGTCTTTACCCAGCCTTCCTGATTCCTGCTACTGCAAATTGTTAGGCAAAGAAAACCGGGGCAGGTTAAATATGTTTCGGGAAGTGCTCCAGGTAGCAGTCTTCTTTTGGACAATGGCCATCCACAGGAGACACCCAGGGCCAAGTGACTCCTCACCAGTAATGAGCACTTTTCAGCTTTACCTAACTCATTGGTTCCAATGCCCCAGAAGCTGTCCCCACATTTGCTCTCTGACTTCGTTTCTCCTGTACTCAGTTCTGAGGAAGACATACTGGGAAATGAGCATTTACACTTGTTTCCTCTTGCTCTTGCCTTTCACTTGAAATAGTGATGTTTCAAAAGCAACAACACTGTGAGATGCCACGCCTTTAATCCCAGCACCAGGGAGGAAGACTGGTGGATCTCTGCACTGGGAGGCCAGCTTGGTCAACACAGTAGGCTGTAGGCCAGCCTGGACTATATAGAGACCTTGTCTCAAAAACCCACTCCCCACCCCCTAAAAAAGAATACTACAAACACAGGCAACCATTGGCCTTGCCGACACTTAGCACCAAGGATCCAAATCAAATATGGGCAAAACATTGCTATTACGGTTTCTATTTGTAAATGTTTTATTCTCCTTGGCCTTATTCCTTGTATTTAGCTCATCCACACCCGGGGAGCCATTCCTTACCCCATTTATCTCCTAGCCTTTACAACGCTGCATGATCTCCTCATCTGAATTCAGCTGGGACCTTGACTAGATAGCAAGACCCTGTGGTCTCCAGAAATAAAACAACCCCCTTCAGCTTCCACTCTCTTAGCTGCCTGCCCGTCTCCTACCACCTTTCAGTTCTGCACCTTCAGAATTCTGCACAGTCCCAAGAACGTCCAGAAGTTTCATGTTTCTTGAATAATCAGTGTTCTACTGTTGTTTTTGGTGGTTCTTTCTCACACCCACGATGCCAGACTGCTCACATATTTTACTCTTTTTTTATTCTATTGAGTCTTCCTCAGAGTACTGTCTGTCTGCAGTCTTATTTATTTCTTTTCCCTAGAAGATAGTGCATCAGTTGGGTATAGTGTCTTTCGAGGAACAGAAAACCAACAAAGTTTACACCATCAGGACAGTTATTTATTGAAGAAGTCTGGAGGTGGGAGCATCGAGCTGGTTACCCCAGCCCCAGGCTCTTTCTGACCATCTGCTTTACTGACATGACTATTATACCCCTTCGTCTCCAAACTCATCACTTCATCCCAGAACCTTGGCTGCTTAAGCCCCAGCATCAAGTCCTCACCCTGTGCTCAAAGGGCGGCACCTCGGGAAGGGTAGAGAACAGAGTACCAGGAAGCACTTCACAGTGAGCCAAATACTTCCCAGCAGTCTCTAGCAGGCAGATCGGAACTTACCACATGGCCACTCACTCGCAAAGGAAGCTGGGAAAGTGGACACCAGGAGGGAAGCATGAATGTCACAATTGGCTTAGCCCAACCATGGCTTTTCTTCTTTCGCTGGCCCATGCCACTGAAATCAGGAGATCTCTACCCACCAACTGAAGAAAGGTGAAGAAGGCAGGGAGGGAAGAGGGGAGCTGCCCTCAGGCAGGTCACAAAGTGCACCTGCCCAGACAGCAGTGATGTGCTTGCCAGGCTTCCGGGCCACGGAACGGGACGAGCAGGTTTCTAGACCTGGGTTTTCTCCACGGGTTTCTGTGCAGTTAGTTGCTGGCAGACCATGATGTTAATGCTCACTGGCTCACGAGTGGTTTTCCTTGGTGGTATCACGAGAGCTGTCAGATGGATTTTAGGGCATCGAGGAACACCAGCTCACCTGCCTTTGTCAAGCATCTGCTGGCCACTTTTTAAGGCAAGAAACACTTGTTTATGGAACCACGTCTCACTGAGTTGTTCCCTTGTGGCAACTTCGGTCACAAACGATTAAAAACCTGTCCTCAGAAGGCTCACTGGTGAGCCTGTCTACTTAGTGTGGCAAGAAGACCACGTGAGTGCTAGACAGTGCTGGGGATGAGAGCAGAGGGCCAATCTGAGGGACAGCAGCAGCAAGACGCCAACAAGGCTGGCCTAAGTCTTTCACAGCGTGGTTAGAAGGGTCCCTAGACGCTGTGCCAAGAGCCCTCCGGAGGGAGCACCTGTGGTGGAGGCACAGGAGTTGGGAGGAAGCTCCAGCCAGAGGCACGGCAGGTCCTCTGGAACAGGCTTCTGTGGAGCTAGAGGGGGAAGCTTTTAAAGTCTGCCTTTGCTCTGTACTTGGCAACTGAAAGTCAATGAAAGGCTGGAAGTAATGTTTTCCTTCAGAGGTTATAGAGGCCAAGCCCACTTGCAAATTAAACAACTACCAAATCGCAGCGCTCCTAAATTACTACAAACTAAGCTTAATAACACAAAGACCTCACTGTAACGCAGAGAAGTAACTGTTGCACATGCTTTTTAAGAAACGATGGTAAAATGAATCCCTGTATTTTGTCCCTCCATAAAACTGGACAGGTTGGGAATATGGCCTGTAAATCCCACAATTATTTAAAGCACGGCACAGAGCCGAGCTGTGTTATCGCTTTTAAATAACACTTCACCAGATTCTGGTGCCCAAAACCACTTTGGAGGAAAATGCTTTCCTAAGTGACATCACCCCATTTTCCATGTAAAATGAAAAAAAAATAAAGGCTTATATTCAGACGCAGGCTACAAAAGAAAGATTGGTGTACCTTAAATGCCTGCTATGGAACCCCCACTGCCTTGAAAGAAGCATGAAATACAGTAAAAATATAACCCCCAATATACATGACTGAGCTTACAGGAGGTGGGCTGGTCCCTCCCAAGTGCATTAATAACAGAAATCACTGTATTTCATATTCACAGGCATCTCTGAAAGTTCTCTAATTGCTCCACAGCATCGTGTTTTACTTTAGTGAAGTTCAGATTTTATTGCCAATGACTAATGGGCATAGAGTCCCTGAAGAACTTGTTTTAAAACATCAACCAGTCAACCATAAAAGGGGCCTTAAAATGGCTACATGGGCTAAGTAAGAATTAAAAAGTATGGCCACTTATTTTTAAATTAGAATCCTCTTTCACATTTAGGAATACAATAAAATGTGTCATGAAATTTCCACTCTCATTCCAAAGTATTGTTGTAAGAGTCACAAGTAACAGACAGCACCCTGCTATGGCGAAGTGTTAGAATCAAGTGCTGTTTTTAGCATGATGGCAGGCACCTTAAAATTACACATGATTACGGTGCCATAAAAGCCTTCCAGATGGAAACAGAAGAGATAGGAGGATTCTAATGAACAAGGCCATTAATAAACCAATAGCACTGATGGGTCAAAATCCATAGTCTAAGCAGGAGCGGATCCCAGTACAGACCCAGACAGAATTTCCAGCCCCCAGACCATAGGCAGAATGAGTTCAGAAGAGAGCACTATCACTCTGTAGCCTCCTTTATGGGAGGTTCCAGCCTTGAACCTTTTTCACGGTCACATAATGGCCTCTATCATGTTCTTCAGGGAGGCGTGGTGTCACCAGCTAGAAGTGTAGGGTGGTAGGGTAGTGTGGGGATTATAAAGCGCCTTAGTCTTTCCCCAGGTTCAACCCAGGTAAGATGCTCAGCTTTTCAGTTCTCTAGAAATGGCTGAGATGGTCCGACTGTGCATTTTGTAGCAGAGGGAGCTCAGGCTGTCCACCATAGAGAAGGTCTGCTCTGATAAGCTGATCAGGGCCAGTCACACACTGAATGTGGAGATGGCTTTTCAAGCTCCTGAAACAGGGCACTTGGCACACAGAGAGAGGTGCTGTCTCCCACGGATGGGCTACTGAGCCAAATAGGGCAGACACAGGATGTTAAGCTGAAAGGAGCCATCTTTTGGGAGGGGGAACATGATCTTTCTGAAGGCCCAAAACAGAGATTAAAGCACAAATCCAGGAAGGTGCTCCCTAAACGAGGAGTGCAGTAGAGGGGCAGGCGGCGAGGGGCCCAGTGCTGCTCTGTTTCTAAAACGACAGCACCTTCTGCTTGTCCAGACAGTTTTGAAATGAAAGCATCTCGAACTGGAGTAGCCCTGTCTCCACCAGGCACATTTGTAAATGGCTGTTTTTCCTTCTTTGACAGGAGAGGGAAGAAAAGGACAGGAGAGGAAACGAAGTCAAACATGTTCTTATGTCTGAGTTAGAACCTCATACCAGCTTGCTCGTGAAGTTCAGACTTTCTGGGTTACAGACCGTGGGAAGCAGGGAGCTGGTCGGGTAAACAGGAGCCTGGGTGGGTTTCTTCTTCTTGCTGCAGTTACTGGCGGCGGCAGCTCGTGGAAACACTCAGCAGCCTATCGGAACCTTACTTTAGAACAAAACAATTCCAGTTTTAAAGTGCTTGAGCTGCTCCAGCTCGACCTGAGGATTTGCCCATTGAATCCGGGCTGTTTCCTCTCAAGGCTGAAGGAAGGAAGAATTCCGAGACTCTGGAGCTACTCAATGAGAGCTATCTGTCCTGGCACTCAATCAAAGGGATTAGGATTTGGAGAGAAAAGCCTACAGGTGATCCTCCAGGAAGCATTCCAAGCAGATATCAAAAACATACAAGTTCAAAGCAGCTCGATTTTCATATGTTAAATGTACTTGGATGCGGCCCCAGGCTCCTTTCTAGGTAAGAAATTGTGTTAAAGCTGTTTGTACTTGCATACTTAGCAGACAAGGGAATAATAATAAAAAAAAAAAAAAAAAAAAGCACAGGGCACAGTGGTACCGGGTCCCTTCGCCATCACATAACACAATGCACTGATCCTGTTCTCTTGGTGAAACACATCAGATACGGTGTCTCTGCATCTCCCACCATGGCGGAGGATACACAGCCACCTTGTCCAAGTGCTGCCGCATGGCGACTGCTGCTAGCCAGCTGGACAGCTAAGTGTGAGCTTATCTGGAGTCTTGGGTGTTGTTTTACCAAGTGCCATGACCTGCCTTAGCAGTGTATTATCCAGTTAGTAGCTGAACTTGGGCACAGTGAAAGAAGGGAACAAGAACACATAGCTATCTAGGGTACAGAGGTTGGCGCATTTTGGGTAGCCTTCCTGGGGTGACAAGTCACCAAGAATACAAATCCTCTGTTGATGAGAATTCCATAGCACACACATGCACAAGGGCTCAACCTTCTCTGCGGTACCCAGAAAGCCTCTGGAAAAAAATGAATACCTATTTTATTTTGTTTTTTCAAGATAGGGTTTCTGAGTGTAGCCCTGGATGTCCTAGAACTCACTCTGTAGAGTAGGCTGGCCTCCAATCCAGAGATTCACCTGCCTCTGCTTCCCCAGAGCTGGGGTCGAAGGCGTGTACCAACACCGCCCAGCATGAGTATCTACTGCAAGAGTAGGAAAGCAAACTGAGGAGATGGAGGGCTATACGAAGTCATTGGAAATTCCTGCAAAGCATGCCAGACACCGGGGGCATGCTCAGTCAACGGCCGCAGAAGGAAAGAGTCAGTATTTGCATCCGCTATGTCTAATTCCCATGGGGGAAGATCACGGTGACTCTCAGCTTAACACTAACCCACAAGAAGACAGCAAGATGCCCAAAGGGCGGCAGGGTAGAGATTCCTCCACCCAACCTACAAACCTCACTGATGTAGAACTTTGGAAAAGGCCCCACCTACCCAAACCTTGGTGTCTCTTCTATAAGACAGGCATAGAAGCCTGCATATCCAAAGGCAGAGGTGATGTATGCTGCCGTCTGCTGCACGACCTGGCACTAAGGAGGCCTCCTAGTTCACTTCTTTTGCTGTGATAAAACATTGCGACCAGAAACAACTTGAGGAGGGAAGGGTTTATTTTATCTTACACTTCCACGGAACGGTCTTCTACAGAGGGAAGTCAGGACAGGAACTTAAGGCAGGAACAGGGAGGCGAGAACTGAACCTTGTCTGTGGAGGGGTGCTGCTTATTGGCCTGCTCCTCATGGCTTGTTCGGTCGGCTTTCTTATGTAGCCCAGGGCCACCTGCCCAGGGGTGGCGCCACCACGGGTAAGCTGGGACAGTAAGCAGCATTCCCTGAGGGATACTGCTTCATGTCTCTCGCCTCCACTGATTCTATTAAACTCTGAACTATTCCCTCTGCTATAAAAAAACCCTACACCTTCTCTGATGCCAAATGAAGAACCCCAACTTCTTTCTCTCCTCTGTGGTCCCAGTGCATACTGGCGGCACCTCTTTTAGCTCCCATGTGCTCTCCTTGGCATTCTATTTACCTGCGGTCCTCCGTCCACACCCTCCTCAGTGAAACCATGAACGCTACTTTTTCTACCCTTTCACTTCTGTGGCATGAAAGACTTGTCAACATGGTTTCCTAAGCTGGGAATGGCAGTCACAGAGGAGAGGGAACAGCTTACGGTAATGAAGACTCACCCAGGCTTCTTTAGAATCAAGGAAAAACACTGGGGAAGGTGGACCTGCAAACACTGCTAGAATGTTCCCTGAGAGCTCAGCTGGAGGCCTATATGTAAAGGGGCCTTGTCATAAAGCTGGCTCCTTCTAGCTTCCGGTTGTCCTGGCACCAAGCAAGCAGTTTGAAAGTACATTAAGTTATTTAACAGGTCACCAAGTAGCAGGATGCTAAGAGTTTAGCCATATTTACCGGGGGTGGGGAGGAGGGGAAGTTATATGAAAATATTTTATTGACGTTGTAAAGGCCACGATTTTAAAAGGCTGTGGCGAAAAGCTCAACAATGCACGGCACAAATGGGCAAGTCTTAAAGTGTTAACCCGGTTCCAGACAGTCCAAATGTGTCGAGTTAGCAAACAAGATAAATGACTGTCTGACACGATGTTTTATAAATCCTATTAACCAGCTGTAAAGGAGGTGATAGCTCCCTAAACAGGAAAATTAATTTTCTCAGTCCAATCCCCACTGTACACACAAGAATGTGGAGTATCTGAGGGGCTCATTGTTCATGCTGATTTCAGCTTGTATATTAATGGAACTCTCTGGCAATTACGCTGCATACTCTTCAAAGTACCTGGACGCGTTAGTCCCCTGGGTGTGTTGTGCTTTTATTTGGTTGGAATAACAGACACAGGCGAGGTGGCTCACTGCAGTTGGCTTAAAGCTGGGCTTGAACCTTGGCTGTTCCGTGGGACTTTCGTACTGCCTGCGGACTTGGGAAGCCAGTCTGTGACGGTCAGGATGGGCCCTCTCTGCCTGTGGGCGGGAGGGCGCTTACACTGTTTCCAACCCTGTGTCTAATTAAGCTGGAGTGTAGCTTGTTTATCACTCGGTATTTTCACTCTTCAAATCACAGAACCAAAATGATTCTCAACCTCTCCATAAGCAACATCTCTGTGAGTGACATCCGCACTCTTTATTTTAAGACCAAAACACATTCTAATGATTGGCACAATGCTGGTTTTGCCTTTTCTTGCCAGAAAGAAAATATGGCTTTAATCGAAGTGTACATCTGTGTGGTATTACATGCATGTAAAACAGATGTAACCTAATTACGTTTTCATTTAAATTGCTAAATAGTTACTTAAGTAAAAAGCTAGAATAACATACAAACAACAGTCACTATAATGACAAGTGCACTTAGAATTACATGAAAAGGATCAAAGCTACAGGAGACAGAATTTGAGTTGGTCTTTCAAAACAGACAGCGTGACATACAAACACAGTCTTCCTTTACTCAGTAACCCATGGTCTCCTCAGCTAGACCTCACTGAGGAGCTCGCCTCAGCCTGACCCAGGGAAGACAATCTGCAGCATTTACAGAAGGCTGTGGTTCATGGCGATTAGACACACTCTACCAGAGATGATGGAGCAAGCCCTGCATTGGACATTAGAGTCCCAAGGCCACACAATTAGCTTGATTAGAGCTCTGAGCTGATCCTGCGAGGCTGGAAGCAGAAATCAGCTCCCAGCTTGGAGATCAGAGTCTCCTTTTTTGTGTTTCAAGCAGGAGACAACACAGTGTTGCTGATTGCATATTCATGTGGGCCCTTCCCTTGCCACACAAAGGCTCCTCAGATATCCAGGGCATTTGGGATGATCCCTGGCCCCGGTGCCCACTGAGCACAAGGTTAGCTCTCACAAAGGAGCAGGGGACAGCACACCACCACCTCAACAGTGGGCTCTGGACAACTTGAACCTCTTCAACCTGACCCTGCTGGGGTGGGGTGGGGTGGGGGATGGACGCCTGGCCCTAGCCTGGCCTTTTGTATTCAATTCCATTTTTAACTAAAGTGAATTTCCGGTATTTGGTGACAGTGGTTTTGTTTTGAGCAGAATAAGAGTGTTGGAGTGTCAGTGCAGCGTGAGCTTATCTCAGGATCAGAACTGTCTGTCAGCAAACACACAGGACTTGGAACAGGAATGCAAACTGCAAACGCTCCCATTCGGCTCCCCTTTCTAAACCAGACTGGCCAGTTTTAAGTTTAGTCAGGACTGCAAAATAAATAAATGAATAAAAAATAAGAAGAGATAGATAGATAGATAGATAGATAGATAGATAGATAGATAGATAGATAGATAGATAGATAGATAAAGGCTCTAAACCTGGCTTTGTTTGTTGGTTTTGTAGGTCTGAAACGTTTAAGACTTTTCAAAACTAAAGGGATCACCTCTGCAGCACCAGAGCCGAAGCTTCTAGAATCTGCCAATTCTAAATTTGGCATCCTATTTAAGGTCATACATACACACTTTTAATCTATAAACACAGACTGCGGGCGTAGCTCAGCAGCAGAGTGCTTGCCTGGCACGGGTGAGGCCCTGAGTTCTATCTCAAGCCCTGAGAAAGTAGAACAAAAATGAGAGAAAAAGTATAAGTGGCCTCCTTTCTTTTCTTTTTTTTTTTTTAAGAATTATTTATTTTATGTGTATGAGTACACTGTAGCTGTCTTCAGACGCACCAGAAGAGGACATCAGATCCCACTACAGATGGTTGTGAGCCACCATGTGGTTGCTGGGAATTGAACTCAGGACCTCTGGAAGAGCAGTCAGTGCTCTTAACCACTGAGCCATCTCTCCAGCCCAAGTGGCCTCCTTTCATTCATCAGGTGTCTTTTTTTCTAGGAGGGAAAAGATGAAGGGTCTAACAGTCATGGAGTCGGGAGCTGGAAAAGAGAAGTGTCAACCTTGTATGGCTGGCTTCCCACCTCTGGATCCACAAGAGAAATGAGCTGTATCTGTAAAGAGAACAGGAAACAGTCCAAGAACCTTCCGTTGTCCAGCCGAGTCCTTCTCTAGGGTTTGGCTTGCTCTCTTTTGTCTTCTGCTATTTACTCTCCAGCAAGAATGCCCATAAAGTTTCACAATGCACCGAGAACAAGGTTGTAAGGGACAAGCGGAGGCCTGTCGCGATTTTGTAACCAATTATTTCATTTGTATTTTATAAATGGATCACAAATGTCACTCACTAATTGCCACCCTTCTCTCTCATCCCTCTCATCCTTCCACACACACTGCAACATACAGGCGACCTGCTGCCCTTCTTGCCAAGGGTCAGCAGTTAATAGCAGGTTTTTAAGTAAACTTTATCCATTTGGAAGGATCTCAATGGAGGCCGGAGACACACTATTTCTCTACTTAGACACTCTCTTTATTCTCTGCCCAAGAAACTCAGAGGTCGGATGGGAAAGCAACAGGGGAACCAAAGGAAGCCATGAGAGCAAACAGTAGAGCACTGGCACTACAGTGCAGCTGAGTAGAGCACTCACACCACAGTGGTGGAAATGAGTAGAGCGCTCACACCACAGTGGTGGAACTGAGTAGAGCGCTCACACCACAGTGGTGGAAATGAGTAGAGCACTCACACCACAGTGGTGCAGCTGAGTAGAGCACTCACACCACAGTGGTGGAAATGAGTAGAGCACTCACACCACAGTGGTGGAAATGAGTAGAGCGCTCACACTACAGTGGTGGAAATGAGTAGAGCACTCACACCACAGTGGTGCAGCTGAGTAGAGCACTCACACCACAGTGGTGGAAATGAGTAGAGCACTCACACCACAGTGGTGCAGCTGAGTAGAGCGCTCACACCACAGTGGTGCAGCTGAGTAGAGCGCTCACACCACAGTGGTGGAAATGAGTAGAGCACTCACACCACAGTGGTGCAGCTGAGTAGAGCGCTCACACCACAGTGGTGGAAATGAGTAGAGCACTCACACCACAGTGGTGCAGCTGAGTAGAGCGCTCACACCACAGTGGTGCAGCTGAGTAGAGCGCTCACACCACAGTGGTGCAGCTAGTAGAGCGCTCACACCACAGTGGTGGAAATGAGTAGAGCGCTCACACCACAGTGGTGCAGCTGAGTAGAGCGCTCCCTCACACCACAGTGGTGGAAATGAGTAGAGCACTTACACCACAGTGGTGCAGCTGAGTAGAGCGCTCACACCACAGTGGTGCAGCTGAGTAGAGCGCTCACACCACAGTGGTGGAAATGAGTAGAGCGCTCACACCACAGTGGTGCAGCTGAGTAGAGCGCTCGCTCACACCACAGTGGTAGAGCTGAGTAGAGCGCTCACGCCACAGTGGAGCTGAGGTGGGTAAGGTCTTTTTTGGCCAATCTAGCCCTTAGAATAGTAGGCATTACTCAGAAGTACACATTAGAGAGATGATTTCTCTTGGGCCACAAGAACAAACACTCTGTTGGGCTAAAGCTTAGAAGGCTGGGGAGGAATGGGAATAGCAGCCAGCTAGAACATGCTTTAAACAACTAAACTCCAAAAGCTGATAGACTGGCGGTGTGTGTGTGTGTGTGTGTGTGTGTGTGTGTGTGGAGAGGTGGGAAGGAGATGATGCCTTGTGCACTCTGTGATACTTTAACTATCAGGAAGAAAATGAGCTGGGAGGCCCTTCTCTATCTACACTTTCTAGACCCTCATCCCCTTAGGGGGCAGTCTTCACAGAGGTCTATGTCACAAAGACTGATGACAAAGTGTCCTTAATTTCAGGGTGACTCTGCATTCTTTATAGTTTTTTCCCCCTCAGCACTGCATCTCCTCAGGAGATTGGGAGGGTAAGGCCTGTGGCAGCTTTTCAGAGCGGAAGTCTAACTTCTGGCATGTCAGCCAAAGTCGGCTGTCAAATGCGTTTTCAGACAGCGTTATATGCTAGTTGCCAGAATGTTTATATAAGTACACTTCATATATAAATCTGGATTCCTGCCTGGCTTCTCATGTAAAAAGGCTCGGAGCAGTTTGCACTGGAGGGCCCAGTCGATCCTGCTGACAGCTGGCAGGGGCAGAGTTCCCACGTTAGACTGGGGTGCGCAGGGCAGTTCTAATCCTTGTCTCCCCGCCACCTGGCCTGCTGTAGCCACTGCCAGGACCTGCTGGTTCCGGGTAGGAGCGGTGTATGTGTTTACTAATTAATTACTTTCCCTACTTGAGAGAAAACATTGGCGAAGCAGGAATTCCAAGACTACAGGCCCGACTCCTTCCTTCCCGGAGATGCCTGGGCCCTGGTGTACTCTGCACTCACAGGCTGACCATCAAGGCATCGTTTCCCCTGTGGTTATCAGTCTCATGGAGATCTCTTGCTGCTTTAAAAGCAAACTGTGATGGCGAACTGTCCTAGTCTCAAAAAAGTAAAGATGAAAAAAAAGAAGAAGAAAACAAAAACAAACACAACAGCAAAAACCAAACCAGACCCTAGTCTTATTCTTGTTTTATTACTCCAAAATTAAGTTTGTTAAAATAAATATAAGAACTTGAGCTGTGAGACAGGAGCGTGACTCTTCTGCACTCAGGGTGGAGGGAAAGCATCATCCTACACGTTGTTCATTTTTATAATGAGGACCACAAGACATGCAGAGGAGATCCCTGGACCTTTGGAAATCAAAATGAATGTGCATATTTTGCACTCGCTGCAGTAATTACTCTGCCGCGTGAGGCCCAGGGCAGGTAGCAATGTGCGGTGTCTTTCAACTTGGCGCCATCTCCAAAAACAAACAGAAAAAAAAAAAAAAACCCCGACCTCTGACCCTGTTTTGAAGCATCACTACCCGCTTGGGTAGTGTTTGCATGCTGAAATATTTATTTCCTTCATAAAAAAATCTATCTGAATATCCAATCTCTCCGTGTCAGCCGAGGCCCTTAAGTAATTTGGGGCTATGATCTTAACACTGTAAGCTTTACCCACTTAGAGCTTTGCCGGTGAAGCCGCCTGCCTTTCTCTGCAGCAGCGCCTCATTTGCAAAACATAGCAGAGATTGGGGTGAGAGGTGAGGAAGTTTCCACAATGCACAGCCCAGTTAGGAAACTAAGTTTCTTGGGTTTAGCTTCCAAGAGAGCAGTGTTTCTAAGCTTCCTGTCGCGTGAAGAAATACATTTGCTTCGGTGTGGGTGGACAGGGCCTTGCAGGGAGCTCTGAGAGCTGCTACTATGGGACAGTACTGAGAAGGCCCATCAAAGTGGCACTCACTCCTGTGCTCGCTGTACTGCAAAGACAGGAAAAAAAACCCGGGATTCATATCGGAAGGAAGAAAAATATCTAAATTCCACAGGTACCACTGCATCATACTCGAAAGTTCTCTAGGATACTGAGTCGGCTTGAGCCACACAGCGGATCCTGTCCTACCAATGCCTTCCTTCCTAGCTGCAGGTTTGAGCAAACAGAAGAGACTCATGGGAGATCCACTGTGCCCTTTAAAAGGGCAGTTTCCAATACGCAGGTGTGAATCGCAACCTTCATCCATGAATAAGGTTGACATTAATCCTGAGGTCCTTGCCAGAAGGCTTTCTAACAATGGGGTGGAGTGAGGCCCAGGATCAATGTATTAGAATTAGGCTCGTAGGAAGCACAAAAGTTTCTGTGTATGCTTTAGGGGAAATCATCTTTGAAAAATATACAGTAAATGGGAAAAAATGTTCTGTGAAAAGTGATGTAAAAACCTAAAATATAGAAAAATTCCTCACCCTGTACTGATGCTGACCGTCTGGGTGGTAGGATTAAGAGCACCTTTTTTGTGCTTTTCTATAAGTTTCATTTGTTTTTTATAATGAGTATTTTTAACTTTAGAAACAAAAGAAAATGCTGAGCATTGACAAAGGAGTAGTTGACAAGCAGACAGAGTCAGAGACTCAAAGCTGTAACTGCGTCTGGAGATGGCTGGAGGTAAAGGTCCTGCTGCCAAGCTGGGAAGCACGGTGGTCGGGGAGAACTGAAACCTACAGGTTGTCCTCTGACCTCCATATGCAGCTTTCGCCACAGTCTCAGTCTCTCCCTCCCTCCCCCTCCCCTCCCCTCCACGCACACATTGTATGAGTTTTGTTCCTCTAGAGAACCCTAATTAATACCTGTGTGACAGCAATGTATTCACTAAATTTAAAATTTCATGTTTTAGAAATATTAAGGATAAAATAATATACAAATTAGCATAAAATAAATAGAACTTCCCTGGGCTTTGTGTATTATTTTCAGTAACTTGCAAGTCTTATGATATTTCAGACATAATGTTAGAAGTCAAGTCAAGGGCTGGAGGGATGGCTCAGGGGTTAAGAGCACTGACTGCTCCTCTTCCAGAGGTCCTGAGTTCAATTCCCAGCAACCACATGGTGGCTCACAACCATCTGTAATGGGATCCGATGCCCTCCTCTGGTGTGTCTGAAGACAGCTACAGTGTACTCGCATACATAAAGTAAATAAATCTTTAAAAAAAAAGTTAGGTCAAGCAAACCTTGCACGGTGTAGAGGCACATGCTTATAGTCGCAGCAGTTGGGAGGCTGAGTGAGGAGGCCATAGGTTCCAGGCTGCCTAGGGCTACATAGTAAGACTCCATCTCAAAAAAGAATGGAGAGAGGAAAAAAGGGGGGAGGGGCAACCGTCATCTTCTGAAATGGCCACGCTGGCCTTACGTTGCCTGTGAAGGCTGGTTTTACCCAGTGTTAAATGTTCCTCTGAGAAGCGCAAGTGCAAGGCATGCAGCTGAAGTCAATTTAGAAACAGAGACACACACGGAGAGACAGATCTCTGCATTCAATACACAACTCCAGGAGGGCAGACGCCTGGGACGCGTTTCTATAAATAGTCTGACATTACTACGCAATCTTCTCTGCGTACTCGCCATGGCAACACTGCTACGGGTGATGGAAGATATGAGTGACTTTGACATTTCTGGGTGTAACTTGAGGAGATCATCTCATCATGAAGGATTGGGGTGGGACATCCTAACCAACAACTTAATATCAAACCTCACCTTGGCGCGCTAAGACAGTGCACAGTGACATTCAAGATGATCCACTCATCGCCGCCCAATACAGCCTGCTTGTTCACAAAATGTCAGTGACAAGGCTGGGGCATTCTGACTGCTAGGCGGTGAGTCCAAATGACAAGGAAGTTTTAATACAGCATTAGCTTCATCTCCTTATATGCTAGCACCGTCCTCCAGCAGCCAGCTCGGGTGTGCATGGGTAGCCATAGGAATCAAAGGCTTCTCTTTCCTCATACAACAGATCCATTTGCAAAAGATCACAGGAAGGCAGTGTAAGCTGTGCAGGACAGGAGTTTATCCATGGGAATTCTTCCAAAAAAATTCATATTTACAAACGTTCTCTCCACCCAGGTGTGTGTGTGTGTGTGTGTGTGTAGTCTAGAGGACAACTTTTAGGAGTCCAACCCCTTTCCTCCATGTGAGTCTTGGAAAGTGACTTCAGGTTGCCAGGCTTGGCAGAAAATGTCTTTATCCACTGAGCTGTCTTGCTGGCCTCATCACGGAGAATTCCTGATGGCTTTCTTAGCTATCTTTAAAGAGCAGAGCACCCTGATTTTGTACAATACCAAGTTAGAAATTCAAAGAATCCCCTTTAATAGCTGTCGAGGTGATAGTGGCCTACATTGATGCTTTGTTCATGTTTAGAGTGGTTTTCTATAAGCTACCTCACATTCTCCTCAGCACACACCCATATAGGATTACTCATGCTTCTTCAGCATCCCACGGGTGACAAGAGCCGAGGTGTAGGAGGTAGGAGGCTTCACCATGTTGGCTAAGTTCTCAGAGTGCTGGTGCTGAAGCCATCCTGTGTTAGATGGAGAAAGTCCAGCTTCAGAGTTGACAAACCAGGTCTCTATTTCACCAAATAACACCCACACGCCTACGCATCCTACATGTGTCTGATGATGCAAATCACACACATATTTACATTTCTGGCATTTCTTGATGATGGAGAAACACTCGCTGACATTCTAGAGAGAGCCAGTGCCAAGAGCTCATCTTCACCCTTCTCGTAAGTTCATAATGCTTTGCAACTTGATGGCTGGTCCAGTCTAGTCGCTTTGCATTTACTCCAGGTAAGGTAAATTATCTACGTTTAAAACGTTCGTGTGAAACGTCACTCAACCAGGAGATGCATCTTGTTCACTCTGAACTCCAAGCTCTCTCCAGGCACTATTCTTCTGGTCTGCTCCTTCTCCTTCATTGTCTCTATGTGCCATCAGCACATCGACAGTAAAACTGACCCTCAGGAGAGATGGTGTGGGAAGCAGCATCCACGTTCCCACCATTTACCCACCAGGCTTTATTCTGTGGATGCTCAAAACCAATATATCACCTAACCAAAGAGGGACGCGTTGACTGTGCACCTGCTGCCAACAGAGATGCCACCATGTCACTGCTGGAGGCTTTAAAGAGGCATTTAGGGCAGTGACCAATTAAGACTGTTACTTCACTCCACACGAATCTGTCTGGAAGTAGCAATTAGCTCTTAAGTGGGAGTATACCTATGTAGACACGTCTGGGAGTGTGAGTGTGGCCTAGATTTGATCATGATCATTCCCAGCAGCTGAGGTGCCAATGCTCTACTGCCACTGAGGGGAGAGCATCTGGGGTCAGCGGCCTGCCGAGCAGTCCTGCCACTGCTGAACTCTGAAATGGCAAGAGCCCAGCAGCAAAAATAGCCTCCGTCCTCTGTGCCAGGCCACCTGGTTTTTGTCTATACCCAGTGGTCCCTGCTTAGCAGGGCAGGTGCCACACGGGAGGCAAAGCTCAGTTTTCTAAAACTGTTCTGTGTGAACCTAAGCTTGAACTGACGCACAGAGCAGTGCAGGTTTGTGAGGCGCTAACTCGAAGCGTCCATTAACCACCCTCCTTAGTTAAGTTCCCACTGGAGAGCTGGGATATGAGGAGACAGAAGCAAAGTTCACTCCCTCTTCTAAATGTTACCGGACCATGATACACTCTGAGTCAAAGCAGCAGCTCTACCTGGCTTTAAAGTCTCTCCTCAGCGGGGTAGAGGGTCCCTTCTGCTCCCTGTGCACTCTCATGAGGAAACCTCCTCTTAGCTAACAGTTCGCGCTCCCCCAGAAAGCTGGCTAAGGATGACAGCTGGGCCACAGGACTGACTACGCGTGTAGTATGTGTAGCCTCTGGGAACTCCAGGAGGCTCTGCCATTGAGGTTAGAGTTTGTAGCCAATGAGGACAAGTTAATGCTGAAAGGGGCCAGTGAATGCCCGAGACTCAGCTTCTATGTTCTGTGACTGCAGAAGCTGAAGGTAGAGAAGGGAGCTAGATGAGAAGTGCAGTTTACTGGATGTGCTATCAGTCCAACCTGATCAACACACTTGAGTTCTGAGCTACCACGGGATGGTGAAGAGAAACAATTCCACTTGGTGCACAGGAAGACTGAGCACTGCAGAGATGAGAACCCACTCCAGTTCCGAGAGTTGGAGAGAGATGGGATAAACAGGCGCTCTATCTTTCTTGGCTTTAGTTTCCTCTTCTAAATAAGAAGCAGTATTTGTTTATTCACAGATGACCACAAAGGTTTGAGACTCCAGGAGGAAAGCAGGCTTGGTAGCATGCACCTGTATTCCTGTTACTCAGGAGGCTGAAGCAACAGGACCGTGGGTTCAAGGCCAGCGAGAGGGATGCTGAGTTCAAAGCCACCCGGGCTACACAGTGAGAGCCTGTCTTTCAAGGAGCAAGCCAAAGTGAGATAATACAAAGCATGCATTTCAGCACTGGCTAGGTTTTTGTTGTTGCTACTATGCTACTAAACAAAGGGCAAAGCCAATGACGGAACTCCTTGCTGCCACACTGCTGGCTCAATGCCCCTTTCATCAGGCCACACTAGAGGGAACTCCAATTATACATCATCTGTAGTTACAGCATGGGCCACATGGAGAAGTGATGCAGGGAAGGGCAGAGGCAAGAGACAGAGACTGGGACATGGGAAATAGCTGTTACCCAAGGACAAAACACCAGGAACCTTTGTTCAAATCTGTGAGACTCACAGGCTGACAGACAGCTTGTAACTGCATCAGCTGGTTCCCCCCAAAACAGACTGTCAGATTCAGCCCTGGCCTGTGGGTTAGCAGATTTGCAAGAGCCCCTCTTCAAGAAGGGGTCCTGCTTGGTGTCCAGTCCAATTCCAAGTGACTGTAGTTAGAATTAGCAGCTGTAGCAGCCCTGAGAGTGAGGACTCTGGAAGAGGCCCTGTCAGGAGGACTTCCCAAATCACTTAGAGAAAACACACACACACACACACACACACACACACACACACACACACACACACACATACACCCCAGAAAACTTATACAGATATTTAAGAACAAATACCAATAATCAAGAGATCTATGAAAATGGCCTCTAGACTATCAGTGATAGCCAACTTCTGCCTACGAATGGAGAGATCTGTAGTACGGAAATGCTCGCCAGGCTGCCTTCAAAGCTCTGCACTCACATTTAGCTGAATGCAGGGTAGACTCTTATCACACATTTGAAAACAACCCGATGATACAGTAGAAAGTGATAAAAACCTCATACCTTCCCACTTACATCACTCTCCCTTTCAATCCCAAGGATAGATCCCAATTAAGAAACAAACAAACAAAACAACAACCAACCAAGCAAACGAACAACAGAAAAACAGGCCATGAGCAAAGACCTAACTGCAACCTTACTTTACAGTGGTGTCAAATCAAAGAGGGCTTCAAGTGCCAGCAATCAGGGAATGATTTTGCATATTGTGATTCATCTGCTGGCTGGAGCATTCTGTGTTAAACACCCATAAAGGACATGCTTCTCTAAAGGTGAGTGGGAAGCCACAGGCATCTACAGCACTTTGAAAATTTCACAGTAATCATGCAGGCCATGATGATAGACACTTCTAATCCTAGCACTCGGTAGGCAGAAGCAAGTGGACCTCTGTAAATTTGAAGCCATCCTGTTCTATATAGCAAGTTCCAGGACAGAGTGATACAACAGAGAGCCCCTATCTCTAAAAAAACAACACAGTACTTGAAGACTCAGTATGGGAGAGCCCAATGTATTGTTTGCTACTGAGTTTCCTTCTGAAAAATTTCTCCCCTCAAGTGCCTCTACATCGGGTGACTTAGCACATCCTTGTTTAGCAAGGGCCACTGTCTTGCATCTATCAGCATCTGCGAATCTCAGCGTCGTAGGATGGATATCCCATGTCACATGAGCCTCACCTGACCGGCGCCATTTTAAAATGTGGGATTACCTGTCAAACAATGTCAACTCGTATCCACTACTAAAATATTTGAGGGCCTGCAGCCCTGGGCCCACACCCCAAAGAGCAGCAACTGTCTGGAGTTGAACAGCCAGCCTCCTAGGAGGGTAAGGGCTTAGCCACTTGCCATGGCTGCCTATTGCTCCGGCCATTCTTCTGTGTGTCATGGTTTCCGTCTGAAATGTCTTCCACAGACTCATGCTTTGAGGACCTAAGGTGTGAGGTGCTACTCTGGAGGTTCTGGTGCCTTCGGGAGGTTGGCCCAGCTAGCAGAAGCAGGTCACTCGGAGTGGACCTGGAAGGTTATATATCCCTGGTTTCACAGTTTGCTCTCTCTCCTCCCTGGAGCAAGGTACAGGAAGAAACCACCAGCTCAGCACTCTAGTCCCATGTCTTCCTACAAGAACTTAAACCCTCAGAAGCCATGAGCCAAAGCAACCCTTCCTCCCTTAAACTGTTTTGTCAGGTCCTGCCTCGTAGCTGTGCAAAGAAACCACAAGTCACCCAAGGAGTACGGGTCCTCCATGGCACAGGTAGCTCTAAGATCCTTCCTGTCACCATTAGCACAGCTGGATCACCCTGTTCCCTCATTCCTTAGCAGATGGTGCCTTCTTACTCCTGCAAAGCTGGACTGCGGTCTCACAGAACCACAAAGGGCACACACTTTAGATGCCAAATCACAGTCATGTTTCCCTCTCTGCTTTTCCACACGAGCATTTTCTTTGATTCCGAAGACAGTGATCAGGAAGGTTAAGGAAGCTGCGTTCTTTCTCTGTGAACTCCATCTCGTGTGTGGCAGAACCCTGGCTCCTTACTGGGGACAGACATTTGTACTGTTCTTTCCTTAGGAGTGGAAGGCAGAATATGAATGGAGGCTGTGCACCGGCAAGGAGAGGCTGCAAAACTGCTGTCACGGCTGCTGTATATAGGTACAGTGTGGGGGAGAATTCTGAGATCTAAACACAGCACCCCATCCACACACCAGACACAGATGGGCACGCATGCATGCACACACACACACACACATGCACACACACACATGCACACACACACACACTCACACACACACACTAGTTAATGGTATATGTTATGTTTGTTTCCCTAAGCTCTGATAAAAGGCAGTAATAGGTAATAAACTAATAGAAAGATAGGCAAAAAAGCAGGAACAACAACAAAAAAGGAAACCTACGAGTCTAAAGGAGTGATTACTCAGGGACAGAAGTAAGACTAGGACTTCAGTCAGGCCAGGACACTGGGTTGAATGCCCTTATTTGCTTCCTGAGGTTTGAGAACAGTTCTTGGGCAAGAGAGATTTATTTCAGATAAAGGACAAATGCCATCCTTTAATTAACAACATCTATCTCTGGGATGAGCACGTCAGGTAGACAGTACAGAAGAGTCTGTTAATGTAAAGGACAGATGGCAACTTCCCCTGGGACATCTGAGGCTGCCCCAGAAAACACATTATTTTAAAGGCTCTGGAAGAAGCAGTCAGGAGACTGAGGCTGCAGTGAGCCATTTACAGAGTAACCCTGAAAGTATCTTGGAACTAGTTTGAAAACACCTGGAGAGGAGGGTCATACCTTGTGCCTCCCTGGAACTACAGACAGAGCGAGCTTTCTCTCTGCCCAGCCCAAGTGACACCAGGTGACAGGGAGTTTTCGTGGGCAAGGCTAACACTTTGGGCTTCTTGACCCAGAATGATACAGTGGATGAAAACTCAGACATGCTCTCCATGCTAAGAGCGAAACCTCCAGCCAGGACAATGCCACGATCTGGTCCCCAGCTCACGGGGAATGCCTTTTGCTAGGGTTCTCATTAGTCTGACTCAACACACACATCTTGTTGGTACAAGATTCCCAGCGTGTGTGTTATGCCTGCCTAACTGGGTGCTAACATTCTAAGCCATACATCAACACCTCTTGCCCGGGTGTTAATGTCTATTTATATCCTGCTGGGGAAGACTCTGACAGCAGGCCTGAAGCCATGAGTTGGGACTGGCTGCCACCAGTCTGACTCTGGGGCCGCTGCTTTTAGATGGCAGATCTCATTAGCGGAATCTGTGTGGTGGGGTTTACTACGGCGCTGTACTTGGTTTAGGGTTGTTGTGATTGTTCTCATACAAGGAGTTAAAAAGTCCTACAACCCTGAAGGAATGCAGAGCTGAAGAGCTAACTAATGCACTATCTGCCTCTTCCTTCACAAGCCTATGAGGTGTGTATCATCCTCAAACCGGATTCAGTAAGTTCCCGAGTGCGCACAGCGTCCTTAAGTATGCAGTGTGCACGCACATAGGTTAGGGGTTGCATTGAACAGAGAGTACACAGTGAATTTCTTTCGAGACAACCTATGAAGAATACAGAATACTACATGAATGCACACATATGTATTAAACCAAATGAACGCAACAGTAGTTTCATAAAGTTTGGAGCAGTTCTTCAAGCTCAGCTTGGCATCCCACAAAGTGCATATTTAACCCACACAACTCCATTCCTGCAGATTAAAGAGGCAAGGAAAAGAAAACAAGCACATAAGTACAACAGTCCAAACTGGCTTTGCCCCTCTCTAAATTAATCCAATTATTCAAATGTCAGTTAGAGCTGCCACAGTCTGGCTCCTTGGGCCAAATCAAACTGTTAAAAATTAAAACTGTTTTACTTCGTTTAGTCTTTCTGCCTTTTTAGTGTAAAATGCACAGTCTCGACAAAAAGTTGTGGGATTTGACACCCAGTGCAACACAACCCTACTGCGGTCAGCCATGCATAATTCACGTCGGAAATACACACTTGCTTTAAAACATTGCTAAAATATACATGTAACATATGCTAATTCCACCGCGCTGGCTTGTAAACTGCAGCTCCTAGGTTGTATGTAAACTTCGCCAAGTGCACACACTGTACATAAAGGGATTATAAATGAAAGGGAGTATCGCTGTCCCTAGCTTTCTGTCTCCAGCCTTGGCCAAACTGACAGCCCCAAATCCCAGCACCATCTAACACGCCCTTCCCGTGGAGAAGACAGGCTGTTCTCAGAGTCTTAATTACATCCCAGCTGACTGCCCAGCGTTGCCAAAACCAGGCAACAAACGCTGGCCCTTCACTCACAATATGGTCTGCTAAACAGATTCCTGGTTGCACAGAAAGATACTTGCACAATGTGGGGGAAATCAAGGGACAAGGAGGAGATCAAGGGAGAGCACAAGCAGTGACCTGGGGGGAGGGAGGGGGAAGAGAGCAGCACTTCATCCCCACGGCCAGCGCAGAGGAGGAAAGAGAAGTCTCTTCCCAGAATCCTCAGGCAGCAGGCAGCAGAATTTTAGCAAACCGCCCTCCTCGTCTAGCCAAACATGGCTGCTCGAGAGGGGCTGATGAGACTGAAGTGCAGCAGATTAATGACTGCTAACGAAGACGTAACCACCCACGTGGATCGGGCCATTGTAATTACAGGAGGACAGCATGAAACTTTCTGCCAGTGCAAATGGTACCATCTTTTCCTGGCTGGCTTTTGGGGAAGGCCTCAGCTATTTGACGTGGCAGAGAGTGCTAGGGCCTTAGCTCGGATCTCATATAAGCTCAGAAAATTAAGTTTCTTCCTGTTTGTGATCGTGTCACACGGAGAAGGCAACAAAGATGGCTGCCAGACTTAGCAGCTGCCTTTGGCTTGGCCCAACTCTAAATACAGGCAAATGGTAAAGGCAAGCTTGACTTTCAGGGGCTGTGGAAGGCAGTTATTTCTAGAGCAACTGAGAGCAAGAGCGACAGGAGCACCTGAGAGGGCCTGAGGGAGAAAGGTCTGCCCCGAGAGAGTAGCATGCTCACACCTGAGCTCCAGAGCACAGGTCACCAATGCTGCTGCTCAGAATCTCCTTGACTGACTCGAGCACCTCAGATGCTGTTTCCGGGTGCCACTTAATCGATCCAGCGGGAACAATGCCCAGGCAGTCTGTTCCTGGCGACCTGCTTTGCACATGGATGATTTTCCATGTTAGCAACAGTAGCAGAAGGCCCTGAGCAAGGCAAGCCAGGGCTGTAGTGACCCAGCTAGCCGCCTTCTTAAGTCCACGTCCTCGTTGAGCTTCCAAGACACCGCACAGTGTGAGGTTGGTTAGCACTTTCTGTTTTGAATTGCAAAATTCATACCTTCATCGTGGTCCTATGTTGTTAATGAAAAAAGAGGAGGCAGACTGAAGGTGAGTAAGTCCTTCACAGGCACTGGTCTGGCTACATCAGCAGAACCCAGTAGTTTCTTTAGTGACAGGTGAGACAGGGGATCCACAGGCATGGGAAGGCGACAAGGAAGATGTGATTTCTGCTCACATCCCTTTTCCTTCCACACAGCTGTTTTTGGGTGGGGACAGTGAGCATCCCAAGGATGACTTTAATACATGTTAAATAGAGTAGCTGACAGGAAAGCTGCTGCCCAGTTAAACACTGCCACTGTTGCTACCAGGCCGTTTATTGATTGGTCCCTGGTGATGCCTCCAAGCCCAGACACCTGCTCTTCTGTAAGAGAGGGTCCACACTGCAAAAATGGAGCAACAAAGAAACCATTACATACACATCAGGAAAGTCATTCCAGCACACATAACTTCATTTTGGAGGCTGTGTGTAGCTCTCTGTTAGAAAATGATGAGTTCTGTGTGTGTGTGTGGGGGGGGGGGGGCTCATTATAATATACCCAGAATTTATCTGAGTTTATCTGGAAAACCAAGTCTGATGCCTTCTCTGTAGTTCTGACATCTCCATCCTACTTTATCCTGGGAGATGACTGGAAAGCCGTGAGAGTAGAGAACAAAGGGTCACCGACACCTTCGTAGTGCCGAGTAAGGGCCAACCAGTGATTCATTAGTGTCTATGGAACTTCAATAATAAAGATTTGGAATCCCGCTTCCATTGCAGAGGCAGAACTCATCCAAGCTGCATCTTGGGAATTGATACAGATCATCCTTCGGGATGAATCCACTGCAATTTGAAGTCTGGGAAGGGAACCCAGATACTTAACAGAAAGAAGCTGGACATAGTTAACGTGTTTAAGCAAGAGATTATTTAAAAGAAAAAGAAAGAAAGAAAAAGAGAAAAGAAAAAAAAATCAAAAAACCCAAACCTCTAAAGGCCACCAAGCCAGAGCATAGGTTTTATGTTGTGCTGAGAGGTGGCGCTCGCTCTCTCTCTCTCTCTCTCTCTCTCTCTCTCTCTCTCTCTCTCTCTCTCTCTCTCTCTCTGGCAATGGACACAAACAAAGTACTAACCAGCAGGGAAGTGGACAAGCTTTGTTGAGGTCTGGGTCTATTAGCATCACATTCCTTATGGCCCTGGCCTGGTGGGGTTGGAGGTATTGCTAAACTATGGCCCAAGGGTGAGATCTTGTCACTTGTTTTGTAAATAAAGCTCCCTCCACCCCCCACCCACAGAATACTAGTGACAGGCTACATAGCCCCAAGAGGCCTAAAATATTTCCCTTCTGGCCTTTGGACAAGTCAGCAGGTCCAGAGACCTACTATGATCCACATGGCAAGAAGGAAGTCTGCTCAACTAATCCTGAATAATCTACCCTTTGGAAAACTGGTTCAAAATTCAAGTGTGCAGAATACAAGTTGCTTTATATCCCGGCAGGTTTTACATTCCCAGTAGAAACCAAAAGCTCAGAGATGGAGCCAACATCATCACCCGGACACTGAAGAATGTTCGTGGTCTGCACTAACTCCTTGGAAACCTCTACTTCCCAGTGTGAGAGCAACCAGGTTCTAACTGCCCACAGCCAGCGAGGTACAAGGGATGCTCAGGTTCACGTCCTACCCCTGAGTTTTCAGAACAACAGTCAATGAGAATCATTCTTTGGCTCTCGGAGGTTCAGTTTCCCCATCGCAATGACTGAGAGGATGAGGTAAACCATCAGAAAGCCCGCAGGGCACCTGAGCAGGCCTGCGGCCCCTGGGCAAACAGGAGAGAGGGGAAACCAGCTACTTCAGCTCACAAGGCAAGGCTTGCAGCCTTTCCCAAACTCATGCACTTTTGCACGTCACTCTACTGTTCCCTATCTTTTTACTATGACCACCGTGAGGGCATCTGAATTCTCAGGACCAATGAGAAGTCTTTGCTATCCCTAACTTTGCTCATTGGTAGCTTGAAAGTCAGTGCTTTCTGTTGCCCTCATCGTAGCCACCCTGAGTTCTGATGATATGTTTGTCTGTCTGTTTGCAGGCAGGTTCTAACTATATAGTCCTAGCTGGGTAGAATAGGCTGGCCTCCAACACACCCAGACCCTACAGTGCTGGGATGAAGGGTGTGGCCACCATGCCTGGAACATTGCCGAGACAACCAGCTTCCAGACAAACTCTTCCATGGGGTTATATGGCAAGGCCTCTGCTGTGTTCTCCATGCAATAAACACAGGACAAGTCAGACAATCTAGGTCCCAAGAACAACTCAAGCATATACAACAGTAGGTCTAGGCAGGGCTTGAGGCACAGAGCGACCGGCCCTGATATACAGAGAGAAACGTGGAAACCTAGCTCTGGGTGTGCAGAGCATGTACACCCATGTCACCTGACGACTTCCCCTTGTGTTACCATGATGGATTAGGATCCTCATACAGCACCTCTGGGAGCAAGACAATGCCTGGGACCAGGTTTCAAAGCACCTCAACTGCTGCCACCTTCCGCGGTTTCAGAGAAATACGACAAAGATTAGCCTCACTTTTAATGGGAATACCAGTTCCTCTTATTGGATTTGAAGGTGAGAAAATAAGTCCACTAGGATTTCAAAACATATTCAATATTTGATATGCTACACGTCTCATATATAAATGAAAGACTAATGCCTCTTTCATTTTCTCTGTGGGGAA
This sequence comes from Rattus norvegicus, assembly GCF_021556685.1. Lineage (NCBI taxonomy): Eukaryota > Metazoa > Chordata > Mammalia > Rodentia > Muridae > Rattus > Rattus norvegicus. The sequence continues at coordinate 29,989,671 of NC_141552.1, forward strand.
AGAAAATATACATTTCTCATGCTTTTCCCATTCCTTGTAAATTACAGCAATTCAGTTACAGCAGATTTGAGCTTTTGAAACAGCCTATTTAAAGCAAATGTATAACTATCAGGAACCGTGTACCCCTCTATACATTCAGTGTCTTTGAGACTCTATACACTACAGGGAATGTGAGGTACAATGTAAGTCCTACAACATAGATGGTCAGGGCCCAGCCATGAGTATTCTAAGTAGGAATGCCTATCCCAGGAGGGGAAGCACTAGAACACTTTGTGTGGTATCTTATGAGCTTTCTAGGTACAGACTGGCCCTTGGTTTGAGATGAGGGTCCAGGAAGCAGTAGATTCCCAATGTTCCTGTATCTACTTTCTGTCACTCACGGGTTCAATCTTCTCACATTTGACTCTAAATCAGACTGGAGGGGCTGTAGCCTGCCTATTACTTCCTACTGAAAATGGGGACAGCCTTGGGATTCGAGAATCTAGGTCCCTGCAATTGATAGCACCCCACCATATCTGGTCCTCAGGAAGAAATTAATGTTATAGCTGGGCTCACCATCTATCCAAAGGCGCTGACTTGAAGACGTGTAAAATACCTTCCCCGTTAGCCAGACCTGAATCCGAATTCTGGGTCTTTTTATTAGCGCTGACTACAGGGCGAATGCAGAGATGTTGGGAAGGGCGGAGTCGTGGGGTACTTACTCTAAGAATGGGGACCCCCTAAACTCTTTTTTATAAAGATGTACTTATTTTTATGTATATGAGTAAACTGCAGCTGTCTTCAGACACACAAGAAGAGGGCATCGGGTCCCATTACAGATAGTTGTGAGCCACCATGTGGTTGCTTGCTGGGAATTGAACTCAGGACCTCTGGAAGAGCAGTCAGTGCTCTTAACTGCTGAGCCATCTCTCCAGCACCCCCCCCCCCCCAACTCTTTAGACAGCCTATACACTACCATGGAAAGCCTAAACTGAATCTCCTCTGCCTCTACAAAGATAACACCATAGAGATCAGAGGGCACTGCCCGCATGATGGCCATTGAGTCGGGCACTTTAAGAAGGTAGAAGGCATCACACTTTCAACATACTTGTGACGAGTGAGTTCCTACTGAACCATCCTGCCTTGTGTCCCTAGCCTCCCTGTTACAGGTGAGAATTACCTGTGGGATGTCCTGATCCACACTGCCCATTCCCCTAAGCACACAGGGCAAGAGCCTTACCAATGACAGAGGGTGTGGCACCCGTCAACCAGCCTCGCTAGGCACTACCAACCTTGGTCATGAGAACTGAATTCCCTAGGGCAGGCCCAACAGACGCTGAGAGAATTAGAGGCAAAGTGGAGGTTAGAAAGGATCCCAGGTGAAGTTGATAAATGCCTGGGCAGACCTAAAAGTGGAATGTCTCTGATAATCATGAAACCCAAGCTGCTACGTCTGGCTAGGAAAGCCCATCTTCCCAAGCCTCACACACAAGCTGGAATCTACCTCGGAAGAATGCTCAATAGAACTCCTGTGAATTAGCTCAAAGAATTTAATACCTGTTGCAATTTTCTCCAATTTAGTATATGAAATAATAACAGGCAGCAATTACCATAAAGAAAAACTTCAGGTGCAACAGCATTAGTTCAGCAGCTGAGATCAAGTGTCAGGCTGGAATAACAAATTTCATTCATTTTATCTCCAGTGCTGGAGACGTGCTGCTACTAGCTTTAACAGTCAGGAATGTCTGCTGGCTAAATGGCTCTGCAGAGCTAGTCAAGTGAGGGCAGCCTGCGACAGTTTAATTGGGATGCTTGTGATAGCTGTATCTGGGGGCTTCGGGCAGTGGACTATGAACAAGCACAAAGCTGCCCTGGGTGCCGAGCAGAACAACCTGCAGGAGGGGAGGCAGGGAGGGAGGGCCGCACCCGCAGGATCTCTCACTCACACTGGCGTCGTCCGGCTGCCTACAGGTGAACTGAAGCAAGGTACCACGGTAGAAGAAAGGCGGGGTTAAGAGAGCAATCATTTACCTTATATTGATTTCTGGACACTGTTAGAGATTCTTTCCAAGATAGAGTGAGAGTTCTCCGTCTTGTGCTGGCAAGAGAAAAAAAATGCCCAAGCAGCAGCCCACTCTGTTATGATCACAGTACCTTGAAAAGGACACCATCCCCAGATGTTTTGTTGTTGTTGTTTTAAAACGGACAGGGAATCCGAACAAGTGTATCACCGAGGAAGAAGGTTAGGGATGGTTATTCAGCCATTTGTCTTGGCTGCTTGGGACTGGGGAGTCAAGAGGTCAAAAACAAGCACAATTGGGCCCTTTGGTTTTATCGCAGGTAACCTCCCATCTCTGGTAATTGAACCCATTCCTTGCGGTCAGAGTTTCTGTCACTCACATTCAATGTCTGTCATTATGGAGAAATGCTTCATGTTATATTACATTGACAGAACCACTACAGCAAAGCTAGCAAGGCTCCCCCAGCACCAGAGGTAAGACAATGGAAGCCTCTTTCAGACCAGTGATGTTTAACATTTTATGTGCTGACACTCTGTCTGTAAGCACACTCTAATGAAAGTCTGGTAAATGGGAGATAAAAATTCATACTTTCCTCCTTCAGGGGCTGCCAGGCAAATCTTGGAAATAAAACAGGTGGGCAGCTGCAGCAGCCGTACCAGAGCGCTGGTGCCACAGCAGGCATTTCCGAGTGCGGTGTGGACGTGAGCAGGGATGGGCGCCATGAGGGCTTGTTTTTGATGTGGCTGAGCACAGACACCTTTCCCTGGCAGACATGACTCACTGCTAAGAGGGTGGCTAACCTCACAGAGCCAACTCTGTCGGTCGGGACATATGCTGAAGCCTCCAAGCACACAGGGCAGATGACTCTGCACTCTGGAACTCAGGAAGATGTCCCCTGAGGCTGAGCAGGGCCTTGACCCCGCTGGTCTAGAGCACATAACTCTACTGTTTTAGCCTTAGCATCTTGCAGTTCACATGGAGGTCTCCCTGTTACTCATCTCCTATCACACCCTGTACCTTTATGCCTCAGGGCCTTTGCATACATCTATTCTATTTAGAAACCGCTCATCTCCATCCCTGCTCAGAGGCCAGCGTAGGAACTTGCTGTTTCACAGATGGGCCTCTGAATCCCTCCGGCTAGTCACTCTCAGTGTCTAAGAGCTGGGCTGTGAAAAGTAGTGGGTGAGGTTGGATTTCTTGATCTGTCATGGAGGCAAGTGTACAACTCCCTGTGACCCACTTAGTGGCAAACAAGGTCAACAGTAATATCTACCTTACATGTTTGTTGTGCTGGTTAAATGAAGGTCCCTGGAAGGTTCCAATGGTAATGTGGTTGGCCAATAGTGCCCAGTTCTGACCAATAACTCAGTGAACACCAGCTGTATTGCCGGCAGCAGCCCCTAGAGCTACTACCGCTGGCACTGTCGTTCCCAGAGCAGCCCTCTTGTATGAGCAACGAGACTCCAACAGCAGTGGTTCTCCACAGGTAGTTCGTGACCCCCACACAGGTTACATATCAGATATCTGCATATCAGATATTCACATTCTGATTCACAGCAGCAGCACAACTTCAGTTATGATGTATCAACAAAAGTGATCCTATGGGTGAGGGTCATCATGACCTGAAGAACTGTATTAAAGGGTGGCAGCACTAGGAAGACTGATACATTTCCGCTGTTCTCCTTACACTTACCATAGCACTGGGCACTGGTACCACCTCAAAATGCCTTACAAATCAGTGTGCCCACAGCACTCCCACAGCGGCAGGCAATCTGTGTCACAAGGCTATGGGATGGTTCTGAGGCTGTGATGAGAAGGTCCAAATGGCAAGCTTTGGAATCCTAGCTCTTCTGCCTAGAAGCCTTGTGCCCCTGGGAGGTTACTTAATGTCTCTGTGGCTGTGGTCTCCAGTTTACCTTCTTAAAATTAGGGCTAATAAACATACCTACAGCTGAAGAGTGGACTCCTAGGCACCCAGAAACAGCCTGACCTCTGTGCTCAGTTAGCACTGTTATTATCTGGGATCAAATGAGATCATAACCCAGGCAGAACACTTGACTGTTTATCAGGTCTAATGAAAACTTTGACTAGCGGTGCATCAGATGTTAAGCCTCTGTCTTAGATTAGGTTTCACTGCTATGAACAGACACCATGACCAAAGCAACTCTTACAAGGCCAACATTTAACTGGGGCTGGCTTACAGGCTCACAGGCTCAGTCCATTCTCATCAAGGCAGGAACATGGCTGTGTCCAGGCAGGCAGGATGCAGGAGGAGCTGAGAGTTCTACATCTTTATCTGAAGGCTGCTTAGGAGAAGACTGTCTCCCACATGGTTAGGAAGAGAGTCTCATTGCCTTCCCCTACAGTGACATACAAACAAGACCACACCAGGATAAAGCACCAATGACAGACCAAAGACTATTTCACCCAAGCCCAGTTTGGTGACCCAGTGAGTTGACAGGGCTTACTTATGGGAGCACCGAGTGAAGGGCTACTCTTGGGAGTCACTAGGTAATCCTAACATGGCTGCAAGACTAAAAAGTCCAATCCAGCATTGGTACTGACCTCTCGAAAACTGCAGAGACAGAATCTATACACCAAGAGTGTTTAAAAGCTAGCGGGTTGTAAAATGAAGGGTCATTTGGTCAAGTGTTTGGTGTACAAGCACGTTAGGATCTGAGTCCAGGTCCCCACCAGCAACATAAAAGCTGGATGTGTCAATAAGCACCAGGAATCCCAATTTATAGCAAAGGGGGGAGGGGCAGGGAAAACAGGAAGACTCCCTGGAGTCACCAGCTAGTCTTGCTGAATTGGTGAGCTGCAGATTTAGTGAGAGACTCTGTCTAAAAAAGCACAGTGGGGAGTGAAGAAGACATCAGCTTTGCTGGCTTCACCACGCACTTGAAGATGTACACATTCACACACACATTCTCATGAGCACACATACACATAAATACATACATGCCCCTCTGCACCACACACCCAACACTGACTGTGAGCTGGGTGTGAAGGCGTGAGCCCTGTAATCCCAGCACTCTGGAGGCTGAGGCAGAAAGACCATGATTTCTACTCTATACAGCAAGACCTTGTCTTAGTAGCAAAACGACAGCGACAATGAAATGATTTTACAGACAAACACGAAGCAGCTTTGGGAAAGCTTCCATCTATTTAAGTACCAGGAGCATAATAAATAGTAAACGGTAACTGCTAAGTTTATCAGAGAGAACTACAGCGACAGAACTAGCCAATAATCAAAAAGTGTAAATTAAAGGATCTGCTGTCCCCACAGTAGAGGAGGAGGCTTTCTGAAGGATACAGACAGTTAGCCGGCATCAGCAGCCAGCACAAGGTATGCGGTAAATATCTAAGAAGGTGCTAATTACACCGATAGCAAAAACAATGCACCGGCTTTTAAAATGACTGCATTCCAGTCTAACGGGCAAACAAGATGCTTTGATGGCTGTTTTCACTCCAATGCCTTATAACACCATATTGTTGGTAATTAGAGATTTTTTTGCTCCTACTTCTAAGAGGGGAATTAATGGGACAAGGAACTAAAGAAGCCACCTATTGATCTGCTGGAGCAACATCAGGAAAATACAGGCAACATGAAGAAAATTATAGTCCTATGAAAATAACGCAGCTCTCCAAAGGCACTGTTACCAGGGTCTCACTGGACATAGGGCGGTGCCAAGCGCAATCCGGCAACAGGTTCAGAGTCCTAGTCTGCTTCTACTCTCTAGCTGCCAGAGTCAAGCAAGCCTTGGATGGAGTCTTAAATACTGACGGGATCCCACTTAGTCCAGTGGTCGTCCTGTTCTGGAGTCCTGTCATGAATCAGAGATGAATTCAGACAGAACAGTTTCCTAAAGACTTGTACTCTGAAGAATAAAAGCAAGTGATAGTTCCAAGCCAAGTAGGAGATAAAACGTGTTGCAAAGATATATTTAATTCTGAAATACCACATTGCTGAATGCTACTATCAAACCATGGTACGATTACCTTGGTCCCAAGACTCATTTTATAATCACCTGTCATTAGAAACAACACTTATATCTGTTTGTGTGTCTGTCAGAAATGCTAGCCCCACCAAGCCAGGGGAAGGAAAACCTGTATCAGTGTTGGAAAGTGGTCATCTAAACTGACCTGTGGGCACCCAGGCACCATCCTACAGTGAGGATCTCTGAAGCACATGTCAAGACACAAAGAAGCAAATTTCAAGTGTGACTGTAATCCTAGAGGGACAATATTGGGCTTTAAGGCTCTGGCATCTTTGATCGGAAGCACATTGGCTGGGGCACATTCTATTTTGCACTGCCTCTGGGGCCTTTCTTCCTAGTGCCCTTATCTGCCCCAGAAAGTCACACGTGGTACCGCTTCTCCCATTAATTCTTTCCTCCTCGGGGGACAGGGTCTACTGTCCTTGTCACTCAGTAGCTGACTTTACTGGCTAGATTTGAGAGAACATTCTCCCCAGAGTCCTCTTTCTTCTCCACAGCCCTAAAAATAGCACATACCCGCTTTCTGCTTTGATGTTTAGCATATCAGTGGCGACAGAGAAAGAGGGAGGGATCATCTAGGGATATCCAAAAGCCTATGGTGTTTCCTGTTTCCGGTCAGTAATCATCCACTATAAGTTAGTAATCATCCTTCCTACAGAGGTTCATCATGGATAACATGGGGAGAGCAGCATTCAGTGTTAAAGTCACAGTAAGGAAGGAAGCACGTGTGTCAACACACAACACATGGCCAACACCTCTCTTTGGGTTCTTTCCCAACATCAATGGCTCACTTCATGACTTACTTGTAGTCAATACCATTTAACTTACCATTTATCTCACCATCAGTTATAGCCCTTTCCCAACAACTAAGCTGTACCCCTGATTAGATAAACTGTTCTCCACTGCACTTAAGGAAACTTTCAAACAGGGTGCCACCTCTGTTAATGGATGTTGGATTTGGAGTCAAAGCCTGTTAGCAAACACCAGGACAAAATGAAGGTTCCTTATTCCAGCCCCAGAAACTGATCTTCACTTACAGCCAGAGCCATGGCTTTCCTCTTCCCCAGTCTCTGGGCTTTGGATGCTGGAGGGTTCCCTCCTCTGTACTTGGTTCCAATAAGGTTTTCTAGGAGACCCTTTGGGGGACTTCCCCTAGATGCTCCTCATGCCTCTCAGGTCACCCACCTGCTTCCTGTGCCCCACAGAAGGTGTTTTCTTTCCCTTCAAGGTCTGCCCTGCTTACTCGTTTCCAGTTTGTCTCCTGCCCTATGACTAAAAGCACCACCAAGACAAGAAACAGCCTGGCTTTTGGTCACTGTTGTATTCCCGGAGCCTGGAAATCTGAGAATGCATTGGGAGTGTCCTGCGGACACTTGTGGAATCTATGAATGGCACTTTCTTTCTTATTACCATCAATATTCATACTACTAGATAGTCAGACATATGTTAGGGAGCTTTTGGACCAAAGCTAGGTTCTGATGGCATCAGCACCTGAAGAAATGCTTTCTAGCACAGAACACACAGGACTGGGAGGAAGAGGACCATTCTCCTTGGTCTGGTTAGAAAAGGGGGCATTGGGTTTTCTGGTATAAAAAGAGCCCCCCATGTACTCAAAAGTAAATCAGGCCTTTGCAAGGCACCAGCCCTGTCTGAACGCACTTAAGTTTCAGCTCAGCCATTTCTCTTTGCCTTCTTTTCCTTTTAACTGCAAGTTTCGCTAATCATTATGTTCAGCAATATTACAGTTTCAGGACAGCCTGGGTGCCTCGCCTCACCTTACATGACAGAATACTGTTTTCACGTTCTAGGAAAACAGTCACAACGCATTGCTCATTCTGAGCAAGGTTAAGGAAAGAAATCATGGTTTCCTTCAGATGATCCTTTGGATCCCAATTTTAACACATCCTCTGGCAAGATGATTTCTTTGTCCCACGTGGAAATCAGAGATCATTGAATTCTCTTGGCGGAACTGTCAGTTACAACAACTAACCCCTAATTCATTCTTAAAGTGTGAGTAAACAGATTTGGCCCTTACTCTCTCTGTTATACTTAAAAAATGGAGAGTTGAGAGAAAATGGAGAATTTTCTTCATATACATCCACAATCTATGAACACTTTGTGCCAAGAGTCAGAGCCAGGTTGTACCTGGGCACTGCATATTGTGTGTGTGTGTGTGTGTGTGTGTGTGTGTGTGCGTGTGCGTGTGTGTGTCTGCGCACAGGGGCAGCTACTCGGCTATTTTACTGGTTCAATGCGGTAAGGGAAATCAGCCATAGCTGGCACCACCACACATTGTTTCAGAAAAAAACACCCTGTGGAGAAGCAACACTGTACCCATAATTTTAAAAGCTTTGCTCATTTTAACCAACCAGCAGCATTTTCTGCCACATAATGGAGAAATTCACAGGATGCTGGGCCCCTCATGGCTTCTGTGGCTATAAAAACCCCCTCATACTGGATTTTTATATTTGGTAAATTAATAGTTTACTGTTCCAAGATTCCTACGTGTTTATATGATTGCTTTTCTGACATAAAAGTTTGTAGTTGTTATGGAAACATATGGTAACATTTGCTGCTAAATTTTAAATGCATTTTCTACCCCTGTTACACACCTGAATCGAAGCCAAAAACTCTCTTTGCTCTACATTAGAGTGAAATTCAAACTGGTCTGGGTGACTATAAATGGTTACTGTTTGTCTTGGCTCCTACCTGTATCAGATTTAGACTGAGGAATCTTAGAGAAGAAATTACACGGGATAAAATGGATATTTCTAAATTACAAGGCCTGCAATTCCAGTGGCTCCAAATATCAGCTTTCTGTTTCATCTCAGCCTGCCAGAAAAAAAAAAATTGTGGGACTGGACAACGAAAGAGAGGCAACCCTCACTGTCCAAAGCCAAATGCTTCTTGTTTTGATTAAAGGGGAGGAGGAGACTGCAGGTCCAGATCAGTTAAGTCTTGTTAGCAAATTAAATGGCTGTAGATTATCATGGCACGAGATATGAGTCTTAGCCCCTGGCCGCCAGCAGGGATGAGGGAAAGGATCAGTTCTTTGGAACCACTTTGTTCTGCATCTCGTCATTTTTACATAATTGTCGATGCTGACTCTAGGCCCACAGGGATGGTAACTTAGAAATGTTCATTGGACCGTTTGGGTTGTTGTTGTTTGAAGTGCCCTAATTCCTCATTTCTCCAAACCTTAATACCTCACCCAAGTCAGGTTTCCTTGTGCAATGTCATAAATACTACTTAAGAAAATGACATACTTTGGCTCGGAAAAACATCAGATAAGACAGTAATGACAGTGTTTGCCTATTTGAGCATTTTTCCTGGGACTTTAGATCAAGATAAATCAAAAGCCACAGAAGCACTTCTGTTTGTGCAGTAGTCTTGCTTGGGAAACTGAGAGACCTACATTCCCCACCTGCACACTGTCCTGGGGGCTGGGTTCCTGACTTGTGGTTGACTTCTGAGCCTCCTGACTTAACTCACTGTCTCTCAGTTTGGGGACTGTAACCACACTATTGACTGGAGTGTACCAACTGAAATTCTCCACCAGAGTACACTCTGACTTGGCACAGATCTGAAGTTACCAGGGGAAAATGAAGCCATTTTGCCTAAGCGCGAAGGTAGGATGTCTTGCAACATACTCTAAAAATTAACCTAGGAGGTTCGGAAGTGAACCAGAATTCAGGAACCCAATCATTAGGCCTTTGTAAGGCAAGATGTAGCTTCCTTGCGCCCTAATGGTATATGTATTCTGAGGGAGGAGGCAGTGGTTACAGTTTCCTTGCACTTCCCTCCCGCCTCACATTCAAATGAAGAACTCCGAGTCCTAAGACATCTCTTACAGACTATGTCCAGGATGCCAGGGGAACCAAGGCCACAGGACACAATCCCAGCAGTCAATGAGCAGTGACCTTTTGCACGCTTCTCCAGATCTGTTCTTCAGTGAATGGAACTAATGTGTCTTAGTCTACGGGGGCACAGAAAAAAAATGGAGTGAAGAAAAAGACACCAGAATGGGCTGCTCAGGCTGCAGCCTGCCGTGGCTACACAGAACCTGCACCTCTGTTGGGTACATTGGAGCTTTCTCTGGTCTTAAGTCACCTGAGCTGTAACGCGATGTGGGGGAAACCGGGAGCTGTGGAAAGCTATGGAAAGCCACGCCCGCCTATAGCGAAGACTCCGGAGTTAGTTAGCTGGTGCTCTTCGTCCCCTCAGCATGATGTCTCTCTTAGAAAGCACAGCACAGAGACGACCGAAGCACAAGACTTCTGGGGCTGGAGTACTTTGTATGGCCAGCACCTCCTCCACTCTGACAATGGGATCCACCATCGTTAATTTTTAGCTGCATTTGTAAACAGACTACAGCATTATATCTTTTAGTATTGCTCATTAAATCGACCTTCAAAAAGGCATCATGATTTTAGTCTGATACTCGAGCAATGTTATTTGAGAACCATGGATCCAATATGACGACTGTCCTTTCTCAACCTAACCTAAACTCCAGGTAGAAAGAAAAAAACAGCTTTTGAGATCTATTGAATAGCAAGGTGACACTATAGTTAATAGTAAGATATTGTATATTTAAAAAAAATTCTAAGATAAATTTAAGGTATTTTATATACACACCCAGTGAAGCAAATCATACAACTTTCAAAAATAAAAAGCATCTGCCAGTTTGTTGCAGGAGCTTGGTTATAATCTTAGATGGGCTGGGAGATGCCTTCGAACCCACGGTCAACCCTGCATTTGTCCCAGAGGCCTTGGGACTACACAGCCTGCTGCCAAGCCTATGGCTGTCACAAAGCTTACTTCACCTGCCACACACTCCAGTCTCAACACTGGGGACTGTTCCTTCTTCCTTGTTTAAGTTCCAGAAGATCTGAATACTGTCGGGGGCAGTCTTGAGGTGGAAGAGGCCTTTTTGAAAGAGGAAGAAAAAGTGACAGTATCCAGTGGGCTGGTTTAAATATGTGTTGACCCCCCCATGCTAACTCAGTCTCGTGTGATACATTTGGCATGAGGAAAGATGGATGACTTACGAACGACAAGCTACCATTTCTACAGTAAATACATTATCACAATATAGAGCGGGACATAAAGGTCTGCACTTGCATCATTAGCCAGGCTGTACTTAATGGGAGGCTCCCTGTGATGTATAATATGTTATGGAAAACACAGCTGCTTGCTTCTGCAGGAACGTGCCTAGGTGCACCACACCTGAGTCCGCAAACCTTTAATAACCCTCAACGACAAAGCTGTACCCCTCACAATAGCGATGGCTGAAAACCATTATCCACGGATAATTAACTATGTCAGGACACTGAGGTCCTAACATGAGGTCCTCACAATTCCCCACTATGGGGAGGTAGGAAAGTATTATTATAACGGATTGCTAATACCTCCTAAAAAGACTGTCCCACTTGTGCAGTGTGGACACAAGCCAGGGGTAAATGCATCATCTGAGCGACTGCTGCCTCCTTGGGACACTATCACCTTTTGAGTTTAGGAACTGTGAAGAAGTACTTGGATTTGAGATTCAGATCTTGAAACTGTATTCACGTGACTATATTGAGGGCAAACATTTGTCACTTAATTCTCCACAACTACGGAAGTCCAGAGTGGCCCTCCCGTAAAGCCTGCCTACTGCACCCATTCCTACTGTCAAGAGCCCACTGTTTTGCTTGCTTCAGATGTCTCGGGCATTTTGAAGACTCCCCAACAGCACAAAGTGCCTCAACTCCTTAGTAACAGCCTGTTTGATGCTTGAAGCCCAAAGCTCCACTCCATTTATTACGATGACTTCCTACCGTGTGGGGCTGGCTTTTACCTCATAATTAAAAAAGCACCTGAACAGGACCATCCGTGGCTGTGGATTAAGTTTTGTATAAAATGTATCATTTCATTTTTTTTTTCCTGGCACATGCCTCTAGAACACCATGCATATACTTTTAAAAAATGCTTAAATGAACTGTTACTCAAAGAAGAAAACATGAAGGAAGAAAGGAAGGATGGGGGAAGGGAAAGATAGCTAGGCTGAGCATGTGCTCTTTGATGCATTCCAATGTAGCAATAAGCGCACAGCGCTGTCGTCTGCCCAAAGAGCCAATGAACCGTCCACCTGTGCGTTCTGTTCCTAGGATTCTGGTTGCAACAACCCAGAGAGGCATCGTTTGCCACTTAATTTTGCTCTTCCTTTTTGCAATCACACAGATTTTGGAAAAGACATTATTTATCCAAAAAGCTGCCAAGACACTGGGTAAGAATGGATTTGGTTATAAAGACTATTTTACAAGTTATTCTCATTCAATATTCTTTCTTTTCCTTTTCTTCCTCTTCCTCTTCCTCCTCTTCCTCCTCCTCCTCTTCCTCGTGCATGCCGCACTGGATATACATGAAGAGTTTATAAACACTGATTACAGACATTTCTTCCATAGGAGTTCTGACCTTATGTTCATTTTGCTATAGAACTGCATGAATTTTTTGGAAATGCTGGCTTACTTTAATACCTTACTGCGTTCTCTTTACTCAAGTAAAGCAATCGTTTTGTTTTTCTCTCTTCTAACAGATGATCAAACACACACGTCTAACATTCCCCAAACCACACCTCTATAGCCCAGAGCAGTCTGGTGCAATTACAGTAAAATATCATACTGACCGCAACCAGGTCAAGTATGTTTAAGTCTTATTTATGTTAATTACAGACCTATGTGAAGCTGGGTGGTGTGAGGAGGTTTCTGACAGTGAGATGGACATCCTCGATGCTCTGGATTGCAGCTCCTCCACTCTCACAAGATGGCAGGGACTCCAACCGGGGGACTATTGCATCCAGTGGACTTGTGACATCCTTCTCTGTGTAGGTTCTCGCTCCAAGAAAACGTGTGTTTTATTTGTCTGGTTTTTTTTCCTTTTGAAACTGGGAAGAAGTCCAGTCTTCCTTGCAGGGCTAAACAGACCCCTTCAAATACAGTGGGACATCCCCTCACCTCAACCCCTCCCCGCCCCCCTGGCTTCCTCCACCTCTGCAGGCCCTATGGATGGGACAACTGGGTTTGCTATTGGAACGCAAATATCCAACTCTCACGCCTGCTCACCAAGAGCTCGAGCGCCTCCTCCATAAAGCCCAGAGTCTCACTGGACAGCATTTTACCTCTGTGAGTGTCCTGCCAGGTCTCCTTAGCTTAATTACAGAACCTAGGCACAGTGGTCTCAGGCGCCATGGTTACAGAAGCCAGTAGAAGCACGGATGCAACCAAATTACCCAGCAACGCGTAGGGGAAAGACGACAGCAGCAGCCTGGGGAGTGGCGGTTCCCACACCGCTGAGGACTCTCACCTGCCATCCACAACACTCTGCGTGACATCACTCAAACCCACACTCAGATTTCCACGCACACGCACACCTTCCTCACACCCTGTCTGACTCTTCTGCCACAGCCTGTTTCCAGGGCTACTAGAAGATGCTGTGCTTAACGCAGCTTCCAACTCTCAGAGGCCCCCTCAAAGCTTTAAAAGCTGGCATAACATGCAGAAGGCAAATGGAGAGCCGGCAGCAGAAAGATCATTTACAGTGACTATACAAACAAGCTAAATGAAAGACTTGTGTTCAGTCATTAAAAATAATAATGCCAAAGTCCCGAGGGCTGAAATGTAAAGCTTCAGCTCGGCGTGAGGGGATGGCAAAGGAGTATGCTTATTACCCCAACAAGATAACACGCTAATTTACTTAGTAGGCAATTTAAGAGTACGTTCACAGTGAAATCTCACTTTTATCAGATTATATGAAAAATAACAACCACAAATAAAATGCTCACTCAAGCCTGGGGCTTCTGTAAGATAGGAATCACCGTGTGGGAGGCCAGCAAGGGGCTGATGGAGGGGCTGGCCCTGGAGATTCCTCCCCAGTGCTTGGCCAGTCTCCTGGACCAAGCCGGGGTGAGTTATAAAGTTATTTCCCTCACATTTTGTGGGTGATGCCTAACATCATGACAACAGAGGGGAGGAAAGGCCCTGCCTACCTACCTGCAAGTCTCTGTAAAGTAATGAATACAGACAGCTTGGGGACTGTCCACCTGCGCTACCTGCCTCTGTCTGCCTCTAAAGTGAAACCACTAGGGATTGGCAGAAGGCACTTGTCTGACAGGGCCAGGACAGCCTTTCTCCTCCATGACAGCCTGGGCCTACCCTCTTAAACCTGACCCACCATAATTCCTTCACAATGCAGCAGCTAGGCAGCTGACAGTAGCAGCTGCAGTTCTAAGCGAGATGGATGGAATTTTCATAACTGGTTCCCCAAGTTACATTTTACCTTCAAGATAATTTATGAGCTGCTATGGAGCCTTGAAGAGACAATATGCTTGCCATAAAATTAACTCTAACAGTCTTGTAGGTTATAATTAACACTGGGAGGGTAACGCCAACTGGACGAAACACATGGCATAATTGATGGTGAAACAGGGACCGGAGGAGGCTAGCAGTGTGATTGCCGTGTGTGTGTGTGTGTGTGTGTGTGCGCACACACACACACACACACACACTCAGCACAAACTGGGCTTTTCTGAGGCTTCATGGTAGTCACTTTGCAGGCCTCATGTACAGGGACAGAAGAAGCCAAGCCGGACAGGGAGGTGGGGGGGGGTGGTTGTGGCTAAACCATGGGGCAAGTGGGTAGAGCCACAGAGCAGAAGGGGATGGGCACCAAACCAGAGGCTATCAGGGAGCTGGGTGGTATAGTGACACCTCAGCCCCCTCACCCCCACCCCAGGGGAGCCTGCCAGGAACTACAACTGGCACAAACAGACAAACACCATTGGCAGTGAAGGATGCACAAAAGGTAGAGAATCAAGATTTCTGAAAAGGTTCTTCCAGGAAATCTTTTCAACAGTGCGGGCATATCTCAGGAGCCCATGAAGGTGATCAACAAAACATGGATGTTTATTAAATTACAAAGTCCAGGGGTGGCAACAGAGGCGGCTCATCAGAAGTCATGCCAATCACTGTGTTTTCCCTGACACGGCAAGCCGGTTCCGTCTGTGCCTGGAATCCTGAGCTGCCCGAGCAACCGACACCAGAGAAGCCACACGCAGGCCTGAAACTGGGACCCGTCAAACGGTTTTAATGAGCAATTTTCAGGTGACTGGCCTATTTTCATTTTCAGATTTGTTTTGTTTTTGTCCTAGGACAAGAGACTGGAGGATTCTGATAAATGATGCAACAGTGTCCCCTACAGGCCGGCAGTGCTGTTCTCCCCCACCCTGGCACTTTCGAAACCCGAAACCAGTTAAACTTTTATCTATAACCTGGAATATTCATTCCAAAGTAAATTTGTAAAATACACTGGGGACACCCCTAAGATAGAATAAAATTACTATTCTTCACATGTAGTAAGTTGTTTCCTAGATATAAACATACTGTGCAGCTGATGGAGCAGAGAAATCGCTCCCCTCCACCTCAGGGCACCTGCTCGACTCGGCCTTGATTAACACAGCCCCGAAATTACCTGACCTGGAAGGTGTACAGGGTCTTGCAGGCTAAACTTGGATGTTCTCATCTTCCTCCCCACTCTCTTCTGAAAAGATTGCGATCAATACAAAAGAAACAACATAGCTATAACAGGTGGAGACTTCCCATTAAAAGACTAATGGCGGCGAGACTCATACAGCATGGGCTGCAGACAACTGCCTCACGGAGAGATGCACTCAGAGCTGGAAGGGGGAGGTGTGTTCAGCTGGCAGAGGAAATACCGATTTACGGACACACACCTGCTTACCTCCACAGCAGGGAAGAGCCTAAAGCACTGGATGTCCTGTACCGTGAGACTGAAGTCAACATACTGAAGCATGCGAGTGGCTGGGTGACATGTGTGTGACGGCTTGGCCGCTGTGCTCCCAGCAGTGGAGCCTGGCATGCTGGCTTAGGTTGCATCTCTACTACTGACCAGCAGCTGCCCTGGGCGAGGTGCTCTGTGTCCTGTGCTGCAATCTCGTCACAGAGAACACCGAACATTTCCTGGAGCTTCAGAAGTTCTCAGCTAGTTCTGGCTGTCACTAGGGCTAACAGTGGCTCCACCCCAGATTTTAAGGAAAGAACGGAGAAAGCCATGTCCATGATTGCTGCTCTTGAGGATCTTTGACCCAGGCTGGAGGATGCCCTCTGCCTGGAGGTCATGTGGATCAAGACGCTGTATTTTAGGTGAAGTTGAATTGATCCAAAATGCCTGTGGACTGCCTAGATTTTTACGCCCAGATGCTAAGGAAGCTTGGAGCCATACGTACATCTGTCAATTATAGGTAAGAATACCTAGCCCAAGCCCAGAGAAGAACTAGCCCAGGTTAGGCTTCCTCTCCAAACCCCATTCAGCAGTACCAGGTCTGGGTACTTGCTGGCATCAAGTGGGACTTGGCATCAAGACACTTTGTCAAAGGAGAGGGCAGTTTGAAAGACGGACTGCGTTCATTCTTCACTTTGTTCTTTTGGTCCATCTGGACCCTATTCTATTGCCGTGAGAAGACACCATCATGGCCAAGGCAACTTATAGGAGAGAGCGTTTAAACTGGAGGTACATGACTCCAGGATCAACATGGCAGGAAGACATGGTGCTGGTGCAGTAACTGAGAGCTGGGCATTTGATCCTTGAGGAGGAGCCATACAGACTGAACCTGGCAAGGGTCTTTTGAAACCTCCAGATCTACCCTACCTTCCCTGACAAGGTCACACCTCCTCCAAGACCACATCTCTTCCAAGGCCTCACCTCTTAATCCTTCCAGAACAACTGGGAATGAGACATTCAAACACACAAGCCTACGAGGGTCATTCGCATTCAAACTTCCACCTGACCTATGATGAGGATGACCTTACGGAGTACCTCATGTGTGTCGGGTTTTTGTCCTAGGTGTTTTACAGTAGGTCCCACCATTATCCCCAGGTAAATTACTAACAGAAGAAGTGAGGTTCAGAGGAAGCTGAGTAACATGTCTAGTACGATCTTCAGTTGTGCCTTTCCTAGAGTTAGGAAGTGGAGCCAAGTTCAAGCCCCGACGGTATGATTTGGATCCTACATGGACAACCACTATGTCATCGTCACACAATTTGCTCTAGGAAAAAAACCTGCTTTGTCCTACATTCAAAACTGAGAATGAGGAATCTCATGCAAGGTTCTATCCAAAGCCCTATACCATATTAAACATGGTTTTCTTTCCTTCCTGCTTATTCTCAAGGGTGGGCAGTTTATTTACCAACCAGCAGCCAGCACGGTGTTGCAGAGGATGGGTAATCCTCACAGAGGCCGGCTTACTGTGAGTCACTCTAGAGCACCTGAGGAGAATCCCCATCTTTCCTCTCTGGGACCCGGGTTTCCATGAAGTTGTGACTCATTCTCTTTCTGTGTATTTGTTGCTCTGTGTTACACAATCCCCTTCTAATCAGGGGTTACTCATCACTGCTGCCCCAGGGCCTAGGACAGTACCAGCTAGGAACTCAGTAAATATTTACAGAACCGACAAGTGACTCACACCAGTCACAGCAACAATAACAACCATTGATAAAGGACAGCCCATTGTCACCCATAATCCCCAACACCTATGTCACAGGTGTGGTTTTACAAGTGCTCTCTTCAGGGGGATTTCCCAATACTTGGACTCAACTTAAACCTTTCTTAGAGTGAAGGTGTTAAAAGGTGGCAAATGTCTGGGAAAGTAAGCTGTAGCCAGGGAGCAGGTAAGTGACAATTAGTGTGGAATCCCTGGGCCGGTGCTCCTGAGGATACTGCTGTTCTCTGGGGGCCTCTACAACTACAAAGGAAAGAGTCATCTCAAGTGACCACGTATGGGGAAGCCCAGACAGGACAATTTGCTATCTTTAAACTGAACGGGATGGCTTTGGTTCAGATCTGTTGAGAGCTGTTTACTCAGCTCTGTGCATTTTACAGACACACTATGCAGGCTCGCCCAGGGTAAACAGTGCCTACCACCCTCCCACCCCCAAGGAGAGGAGAAGCTCTCCGTAAGGAGGAGGCAGCTCTTCAGTTATGCCCACGGCTGTCTTTCCAAAGCCTGGAGCAGGGCTTGGAGAACAGCAGCCCCCCAGGAAATACCTGCTGAATAAGCCGATGAGTGAGTAACTCTTTTCTCACACAAGTTAAGAAGTACTGTCCAGAAGATCAGCCAACGACTCATCATAATCAGCAGCCTGGCAGAGCTCCAGCTCGCCGGCCCACACGTTGATTTTATAAGTAAGATATGCAGAAGCCAATTGGCTTCTGTCCCCGTAAAGCTGTTCCAATGATAGTAACAATGGCAGTAATAACAACACCACTGCCCACCTAAAGGTCAGCTGCTGCCTCTTGGACAGAAGGTAACATCAGTCCTTACTCTCCTTGAATATAATGTTCTAATCCCTACATTTATGAGGGGCTTGATGGCGTTATCAGTTTTATGGAGTAATCCGGTTCAAGGACACCAAGGATGTTCTTTTGCTGAGGGTGGGAGAGACCAGAGACAGGAGAAGGACAGACACACTAAAGAAAAAACTAACAACAACAACAACAACAACAACATAACCAATGGCTCTTGGTAGGCCAGTGCCTCCCAGCTTCTCAAGCCTCCCTTGTGTATTCCTAGTGCCGTCCTGATTCATCTTTGGCAAAGTATAGTGACTTACAAACTCATGCTAAAACTCCTAGTGCCCAGCTAGCTAGCTGTCCAAAGAATCAGCCACTCTCTGGAGCATGAAGGGCATCATCAGACGTAGTCAGATGACACGGTCACAGTGGATCTCAGTAGGTGAGTGTCTCCACCTCTCAGGGTACCCGAGGGCTAATAACTACACATACTGCTAGCACAACTGGAAGTGAGTTGTGGCCCAAATGGGATGTCACCTAGGCTCAGGATAGCAGTAGGAAACTAGGACAAGGTAGCTGCCCAGAGCAGCCGAGACAGACCTGAAGCCACAGGAGTGGCCCCAATGGACTAAACTCAAACCTCATTCAGAGACACAGCCTTTGAGTGGCCTTTTGAGCCTGACCCAACCTCCCTGACGCGCCATCTTCTCACCAGGACCTACTTCTCTTCCACTCAAGGCAGGGAAGTTAGGAATGACTGGCTCAAGAATGAGACTGTGTTTTTTTGTCTTGATCCTGGCAGAGTCCTCAGTGTCTTCTTTCCCAACTAGCCTATGTCCAAAGCTTTGGGTTCAAGATCTCACCATCTTTCCAGCTGTAAGTGTTCTGCCCTTGACAAGGTCAGAGAAATAACTCCCATTCATCCCCAATATTAGACCTCCTTCTATGTTCAAGGTTCCAACTCAGCAAGGTTAATGACAAGCAACAGCAATAAAGGCACAACAAAAAAACACAAAATACTCAGAAGCACAGGGATAGACTGGGACAGATTTCATGCAGTCCGTTGGAATGCCAGGTGCCTTGGCAGATGCCGGGCACACATCACGAACACTGTCTAGGCCCCTTGCTGGGATGGGACATTATTGCAATGGAAGAGACTATTAAATGCTACAACGATTCTGGCTGCAGGTGTTCTAAGTGTCAGACAAGCTGACAGATACTTTGCTTATCCTGTGATAGAGAAATAAATATGAACACTGAGTCAAGTCAATAGAGAAGAAATATCACTCAGTATGTGTGCACACATGTACACACCTACACATGCATATGTGCATACACATACGTGTGCATGAGTCTGTTATGGGAGATTGAATCCCAGACCTTGCACATGCTAAGAATGCCTGCTATTGAACCAGAGCTATGCTATGCCTTTTCATAACCTGCCAGAATATGCACATGAATACTCAGAGGTGTGTTATTCATAAGAGTCCCAAAGTAAACAACCAGATGTCCGACAGCTGATAACTTAGTAAGTAAAATAAGGCATAATCATAAGATGAAATATCATTCAACACCAGGAAGAATAGAGTACTTACATGTCATGACATGGATAACCCGATATTAGGCTACACAGAAAAAAATTGTGTTTATTTATAAAATCGTTCATAACAGGCCAATTTTTAGATACAGAAAGAAATTAGTATTTGCCAATGACTGTAAGGAAAGGGGAAATTGAGAGTGGTTAGTTCAGACAGCGGGGCTTTGCTTTGGGTAGGGGGTGTGCTGTGACTAGACAGTGTGAGGCCTGCGCAGCCTTGAACCATCACTCCCCGTGTGCTTCATAACAGTGGCTTTTGGGTCAGATGCCATGTTATTCTCTTTGGGTTATATCTCCAGCTTTAACCCCCCCCCCCCATGGATGACCTTGCTCTCATGGCTGTGCTTCCTCCTCATTCAGCAACAAGTTAAGGCAGTGCCTGCCAATGGGCAGCGCTGTTCACTCTCAAGCATTCAGTGGGCGGCCCGAGCCTTCCCATCCCTCCCTGCATACCTTCCTCCCCAGTACACAGTCAAGTCAAATCCAGAGACGTACAGGTTTGGGTGACATTTAGTAGCCTTTGTTTCTATTTCAATATAATTACAGTCTAGGGGAGGCTTCTGTTATCCAGACGATACAGCTCAGAGTCAGGGCTTTCAATGCCACCGCATGCTAGTCTTTTAAGACTGCTATGGTCACACGCTAGCTGAGCAGGTCGCACAGAGCAGCTCCATACTACCCGTGACTGCCTTTCACTGCCTCTCTAGTAACCTGTGATGTCCCCATGCCCATGGAACTGGCTGTAGAGCAGGGTCTCACAGACACAGCATTGTGAAGCATACTACACACACACACACACACACACACACACACACACACACACTACACACACACTACATACACACTACACACACACACTACACACACACTACATACACACACTACACACACACACTACACACACATACACTACATACACACATGCACACACACACGCACATACACACACACTACACACACACGCGCACATACACACGCGCACATACACACACGCACACACACACACACTACATACACACACACTACATACACACACGCACACACACACAGATGCTTGCTAAGTAAAACTGTTCTTGTCTCAGAAAGCAGAGTCGTGAGGTGACACGCACACGCACACACACTATACACACACACATGCACACACACACTACACACACACACTACATACACACACACACATACACACACAGATGTTTGCTAAGTAAAACTGTTCTTGTCTCAGAAAGCAGAGTCATGAGGTGACTGTCATCTTTGCAGAAAAGGACAGAGCTGTGTGGTGTCCAGCATCGCACTGACGCAGGGCACTCTGTGTTTGTGGAATGAATACTGGGGAACAAACTTTACTCGCTGGATAAACAGTGCATCTCTTCAGGAAAAACTGCCAGGTCTTGGCTGGAATACAACAGTGCCCGTGAGCCACACAGAGACCCAGGGCTGTGACACTACTCGGGCGGGTCAGACACTCAAATGGATACCCTCCCCCACTTTTTTGCAAAACATTTTCATTAGCCTCCATCACTGGAACCGAGCAAGCAGGAACAAAATGTTGGGTGCTCCTTCTGACATGTTCAAGGCAAAGGGGGCCGCTTCATCCCGGAAGCTTAACGTGGGTAATTACACCATAAACACCTCCGCATTTTCAGTAGTCCAGGTGATATCCTGGGGAATGTACAAAGTAAGCCGGGGCGCTGGTTTTTAGATATTTATCTAGAAAAACAAGTCAGGCAGGGACACTGGACTGTACCTTTTCTTTGGTGTACTTTTCAAATGATAATCCCTTGCACTGCCACCATTAAATCTCAATCCGCTGCAGCTCCGTGCATGGGTCATTGAGTCTATGTGTACTGCTGTTATTCTAAAATGTTCCCCTTGGTAGGGAACGAGGGGGAGGAAGGATGCGGAGAGCCAGATGGGCCTCTTCACAGTTCATTTATCAAACCTAATACGCTGGGCTCCGCCCTCCTCTCTCGCACTATTGCGGTTAAACTTCCATATAATTTGGTAATCATTTTCATTATCAGACAGTGACCCCAAAGCAGCCGATCCTGGGATATTCAGTCCTTGCAGCTGCTCTTTCTTCTGCCTGCTTCTACAGTAGACCCTAAGAGCTTTGGATTTTATTAGCTGCAGACTGACCTCTGGGCTGCGGAGGTCAAGAAGGGGTCAGATCAGAGGGTTTGCCCAGTTCTTTAAAAGCTATAACAAGCTGTCTGTCAGGCAGAGTGGACTGTATAAACAAAGGGAAATCTTCAGAAACTCGGTACCTCTTCTGTTAACACTTGCCGGGCATTCACACGGTGCTCCTGATGGGGACATGAATGGACAGCCTTAATAAGCCTATTTGGAGAGGGCTGTTTATAAGATTATCGAGTTTGGGGAAGGAAACCCAACAGCGCTTAGAAGTGCCTCTAGAATCGCAGGCTTGTGTGACACTGTGACAAACTCAGTTACCCCAAGTCACTGCAGAATTGACACTTTGCTCAAGGAGCTAAATTACAGAGAACATATGCTTTTGGTTTCAGACATGCAGAGTCCCAGACAATGGCTCTACTTCTAGCCTGAGAGAGGGACGTGTATTTTATGACTGAGTTACAAGTGTCACTGAAAATGTTCTCTGTTGATCATGGTGGCAGATGAACCTGCTGAGGAAAGGACTTTTGGATGGGGGACTGAAGTCAGTGGGAGTCAGGCTGACTGGGTTCTCAATGTACAGCTCAATGTGTGTTATAAGCTAACCAGAGTCATCTGGATGCAACTTTCTGAAGAAAAAAAAAAATCTATTATCTAACCTAACTGGTCCCTTGATAGTTTTGACGAAGGTAAAAAGGCTGTAATCTACTGCTTGGCCCTCTAGTGAGTGTTAATTATTTTCTGTTAAAGTGTGTGTGTGTATGTGTTTGTGTTTGTGTGTGTGTGTGTGTGTGTGTGTGTGTGTGTGTGTTTGTTTTCCTTTGTGCGATTCCTAAGCACACAATAAGCCCATCTTTAAAACCTAGGCAGCAAGCAGCAAGGAAGCGAGGCACTCTCTGGGATGTTTTATAACTTTCACCACCACCCGCTGGACAGCCACGCAAGGCCCGGCCTGTGCCAGACGCCGGGTGAAGCTTTGATGAGGAAAGAGAGGGATATGGTGACCGTCTGTTTATCCGGCTCATATGGATGAGGCTTTGAGATAGGGCACCGAGATGGGAAACATCAAATGGGGGCACAGGAGGGTGGGGGAGGCGGACGGTTATTTAATACTCTGAGGACACTTTGCCTTTGGAGCTCTCGGGACATCGACCTCTTGAAATTCTCTTTCAGGTGTTTGGTTTTAAGAGGGTCTGCACAGTGTCAGCTGCTAAGCCCGTTCTTCCCTCCGCCTCCACCACAAAGGACTTGTGAATTTTTGTTTCAGATGCTAGACTACATCAACTTCAACACTGGCTCCAGCTCCTGATTAAACTGTTAGCAGGAAAGGACCAGAAACGCTGAAGCCAGACTCCATTTAAACAGGCCATCTCGGCCACACTGTCTAATGAGTTGATGTCATAGGAAATTACTGGTAACAAACTATATGCACCCGACAAAAGACAGCCATCCCTGGTGAGCGTGCAGTGTGGGTTGGGCTGTCTTTCAGGGGTTGGGGGGAAGAGACTATGGGAGAAAGAACACAGAGGAACACATTCTTCCCTCCTTTGTGATTTAATTGGTAGCACTAGGAAGAAAACAGAATGTAGCAAAAAAAAAAAAAAAAAAAAAAAAAAAAAGAGAGAAAAACCTTTCCAATGCCACAATGCTGATAGTCCATTATTTTAAAAATATATAATGCAAATATAATAACGGTAACACAAAAAAGCCAAAATGAAATTATTGTAAGTTAAATGGTAAATCGTCCGCCAGTCAGTGCTGCTGAAAATTCATTTACGATGAACGCACTGAGAAAGGGCACTACTGAAAACTATGATGCTGCCTTTAAACACGAGTCTGAATCAGACAGAGATCATACAGCCTGAGGGAGCAGCTTGCTGATACCCGGTGAGAAGCAATATAACAGCTCTCGATGCCTTTCTCGGAAAAGGCTGCTCGTGCCTTCACTCCTTTCCAACACATCTAGTTTTTATGATCATAATTACTGGTAAAGCTATCAGTTATTGTAAATTTTGCAGTACGAACTTTTGGAGAATCTTGTGGTTGTCAATAAAAAAATCCTTTGACTCCCAGGCACAGAGAACTTCTAGGCCTCAAGTAAGACTGTGGAACAATACACAGCATCACCTCCCGACACCTCCCGACGCCTCCCTCTTGCACAGAGATGAACGAGAGCTCAGCTGACCAGCTACGCATGCAGAAGAATCCCAACATCTGGAGGAGCCGGCTCCACCCTTAGATGTCAACTGTTTTTCAGGCAAGCATTCGCCAGCAAGCACATTTCGTCAGAACTGATGATTTACACAAGCCTTCCTTCCGTCACGACGGCTTTCTAACCACAGGTACCTTCATGCACAAAGAAACCAGGCTGAAGCAAAAGGAACCTCTCCTTAGCCAATTCTGAAAATGAGGCAGGCTGATGAGCATGCTACTTTCAAACGCTCTGCCAGTGTGCGGGATGGTGGACCCGGCGAACTTCCCAGGCATCTGCCTAGCTGAATGGCAAGGCTAGCCTCGGAATGCCGGGCAGGACGGGCGCTTGGGCTTCAGGTACTCAAGCCACGTTATGTGCAAGACGCAAACCTGTAGGCTAGATGTTACACTATCGGAGACTTGTCCACGCACAGGGACCACAGCATTATAACTGATGAGGTCACCACGGGCAGGAAAGCTCAGAATATCTTAACCTTGGTTATTTCCTATGGCCCCACAGATGAGAGGGACAGGCTGAGCCCGGTCAGGGATAGCGAGCCCCACCTCAGAGCAGCACAAACCTGGCGTGCCATTCTTTCCTCAGATTCTGGCGCATGGTGAGTGGGATCAGGACGGCAGACAGAATTTCACTCCTTTGTTCCACGGAGAGCCCCTCTCTCTTAACTTCACGAAGCACGGCATTTGTCTAGAAGAAATGATCCCCAAAAGAGAAAGAAAAAGTGAAAAATTAATAATAAAAAAAAAGCCCATAAGCAAATAAGGACAGTAAATCAATGGCTTTTTTATTACAGTTCCCTTGCTAACAAATCAATACGGTAAAT
Source organism: Rattus norvegicus (assembly GCF_021556685.1). Taxonomy (NCBI): domain Eukaryota; kingdom Metazoa; phylum Chordata; class Mammalia; order Rodentia; family Muridae; genus Rattus; species Rattus norvegicus. The sequence goes on from NC_141552.1 coordinate 30,014,776, forward strand.
GATGTCAGAAATGGCCAGCATATATTCTGGGTTTAATCAATGGACATGGCACACAGGGCAAACTCCAACGCGCCATCGCCTAAAGAGACGCGTCCGGCGCCGCGAGTGCTCACTCCTGTTTTCTCAGCACACGAGCGGTTTTCTTCCAGGGAGTTGCCAACCATGAGCTGTTATTAGGAATGATTTCACTGACTGGTCACTGTGAGTTGTTTGTTTTACCTTCATTAAAAAAAAAAAAAACAAAATGAAAGAAAGAAAGGCTGTGACTTCCCTCTGTTCCTGCGACCCGGCGGGACGTTCTGCATGAACCCTCACGTTTGAGCCATTACTTTGATTCCCACCCGTGTTAGAGGGCGGGGAGTGAGGTCATTCTTTCTACTCGCTTGCTGCACATCAAGATCTCGCAAAGAAACAAGCAGGGGCATAAAAATCGGACAGAGCAGCGCATCTCAATAAACATCTTTTAAGATTTGTAAATATTGGGCTGGAGAGATGGCTCAGTGGTTAAGAGCACCGACTGCTCTTCCAGAGGTCCTGAGTTCAATTCCCAGCAACCACATGGTGGCTCACAACCACCTGTAAAATGATATCTGATGCCCTCTTCTGGTGTGTCTGAGGACAGCTACAGTGTACTCATATATATGAATAAATGAATCTTTAAAAAAAAAGATTTGTAAATGTTACTATTTGTTATTAACTCCCAAAGCTTTCTATTTTGTTTTAAACTATGTGTACTTGTGTGTGTTCCTGTGTATGTACACGTGAGTGCAGGGGGTGGGAGGGAGGTGCTGGGTCCCTTGGACCAGGATTTACAGGTTGTTGTGAATTGCCTGACACGGGTGCTGAGAACAAACTTAGTATCTCTACAAGAACAGTATCTATCTATTCTAACTGCAGGACTGTCTCTTCAGTATGCATGCACGCATGATGCATGCATGTATATATGCATGCATGTGTGTGTATCTATGTGCATGCATGGGTGCCACAGCTGCAGCATGTATATGGGAACCATAGAACAACTTGTGAGAGTTGGTTCTCTTCTGCCTGTGGGTCCCCAGATCTTGACTCAGGCTGTCAGGCGTAGCCTCTTTACCTGCTGAGTTGTCTTGCCAAGCCCAGGGATGTTATTTTAATTTCAAATCAGTGGTTCTATACCACTTACATAAACACTAGTTTACCCAAAGATAAATGTGTCAAATAGAATACAAGTCACAGATATCTAGACAGCTCTAAAGACATGATCAAAATGAAGCTGGTTTCCTTTGAATTTATAAAAATATTGTTTGTTTGAATGAACTGGCCAAAGCGAACGTTAGTGGGATCAGAGTGTCCTCTTGTGCTCTAGGCTCAGCTCAGGCCTTCTGTGTCTGGTTTGGCTCAGAGCTGCAGAGCATCCACAGAGCTGGAGGCCCATCTCTGCTCCACTCGGTTCCTGTACAGCACGTCCTTACAGCCCCGCCCCCACCCGCCTGAAGAGGGTACAGGAGTCTGTCCCTCTGAGAGGAGGAGGAAGACAGGAGTATCCTCAGAGGCCGTCCATCGAGCACCTTAGCCTCTAGCACACCTTGGTTTCCATGTGCCTGTTTTTCATGAGCACCCTGTCAGGCCTTTCCCTGTTCCTCAAATCATCTGAGCTGCCCCTGTCTTTTAAATAAGGCCTGACATTTTAAAAAACTCATCAAAATCTACTTCTCATGCTCAGAACGGAATCATCTGGTCTGCACAAAACCAAGACAGGAGACAAAATCTCTACTGTGAAAGGTCCTTTGCGGGGATAAGAACCCCTGACTCGTGCCTCTAGGATCTAAACATGCACAATCCTGGGAGATAACGCCAGGATCAGCTTCCATGGAAGTAATGTCTCAGATCTCCAGCCCAGAGAGGAAGCTGACTTTCTGTAGATGGTCTGCAACCCAGGTCCAGGAGTGACATTTTCCACTCAGGGCAGACAGGGGACGAGAACAAGTGAAGCAGAGGTGACTAGGGAGAACACGTGCTTCGTCACATGGCCACAACTGTGCCCTTCATACATTGCTGGCTCAAGAGGGCCAAATTAGGAATACAGACAGACAAACTCCCGTTGCCAGGGGGCCTGCGTGCGCACGGGGTGCGGGATTGTTATTCAGTGTGAACACTGCTAGTTTTGTTCATGTTAGAAATACATTAGCATTTTTAATATCATAATAAATAAATACTATGGGCTAAACCCAGGCAGCTGCTAGCCTGTGGCTTTTAATCTAGAAGATGTTTAATTTCAAACTGTCTTACTCATAACAGCTCTGTCTCTTGTCTGGAACATACTACATCACACAGGTGAAGTTGAACATGGCCTCAAAAATCATATTGTGTACTATCATGCCTGTGTGTGGATACATGTCTTCACCTAAACAAAGGACAACAGACAGCCAATAGGACCTAGATGTGAGGGACATAATGTGTGAAGTGTCTTTAGTGTGCCCTAGCCCCTCCCCTCACTTCAATTGTATCCAGAGAATCCGGTTCTCCACACAGTGAGGAGCCTCTCTGAGGAGGAAGAGGAGGTGTGTACAAGGAAGTTCCACAGAAGCAGAGGCTTCGGTCTTGTCTAACACTGCTTCCCTACAAACCACCGAACCACTTACTATTTATCAAAATAACAGATGAGAAAGAAACACGAAAAAGAAGCACTTTGAGCAAAAGGAGCAACGGGTGACTCCTAAGAGAGTCCAGTTAGTCACTCGATGAGTCCATGAAGCCGGGAAGCTCACCAGGTGCTACAACAGACACTGCCAAGAATGAATGATCTACGATAACCAGAACCCTGAGGTAGTTTCTTGGGCTTCAGGCATTCTCTCAAGCCCTTGCAAGCTACACACCATGTAACATTTTTCTTTAAACTGGCCCATGTTAAAAAAAAAACAAACTAGAAGATGTACACACTAAAGAAAGATGGAGAAACCATGGTGCTCTTCAAAGATGAGCTGATGACCGCCCAGTGAAGGCAAATTGCCTGCTTCCCTCTCAGTGGCCATCACTTGCTCAGGTTCCCTCTCAGTGGGGCACCACTTGCTGGGGCTCCCGGATGCAAGTGCACTCCTGCATCATGAAAGAAGGCATGAGAGTGTTGGAGAACTGAAGCCCCATCACATTTCGGGAGGGCCTCTGACACCATCACACAGACTGAAAAGAGGCCGAGGCAATCCTCCTCACAGGATGCCAGTGCGGACTCCTCAGAGGCACCATCTTGGGCATGGAGATTCCTGTGGGCTTCATGCCACACTCAGAGGGAAGGCCCGGCAGCAGTGGTGTACTACAGAGCATTTCCTAAGTTTAGAGGGAAGCCACTGAACAAAGGGAATTTCACAATGTCGCAAGAGCATTCCTTTTACATGATAATAACTAATATTTCTCCTTATAGTGATAATGCTCTTCAAGGTTGATTTATCTGGGGAACATTAGTAGGTATTTCCCCATTTGTACCAACATAGAACATTCATGTATGTTCCATTTTATAAAAACAGTCACCCACAGCCCAAATCACATTATCTCTCCCCTCACCCACAAACAGGGAAAGCAAGCCTTTTATTCCTTTTCAGTCGAGTCTGAGAGGATACTGTTGGGTAAGAATCACCCGAGCATGATTAGCAGCCGTTCAATCTAAGCCATCTTCTAATGGCAAGACCCTTCTCTATCCACATAGACATGTGGACAGGCCCCTTCTCTGAGCTCCTGTCAAGAGTGTCCAGCCACTCTGATTCTCAGTGTATACATTCATCTCAACTCAGCTCAACTACCACATGCAATGTTGTACTAGTTCAACAAAAGGATGCCAGAAAGTTCTATTTAAAATTAAAAGGAAATGTTGAGCGATCTGGCAATCACAATACATTCTTTTGAACACCCAAAGTGGTAGAAAAGGCCCTCCTTTTAGAGTAGCTTTCACTTTGGCAACTGGCCCTCACTTTCCCTGACCTCCTCCCATTAGGTAGGAACCGCTCTTCTCTCCTTGGCCCCTCCCCTCCTTGCCATGCCCCTCCTTCTCTCCTAGGCCCCTCCCCTCCTTGCCATGCCCCTCCTTCTCTCCTAGGCGAATCTACTTCCTGAGACCATCAGCTGAGGGCATAACCTTCAGCTGGCTTTCTCTGTAGAAAGAGCTTTAAGGGATTCCTGTACTCATGACATCTACCCTCCACACTAAGTTCTGCTCCATGCAGCCAACCACTGGCTCTCTTCTTAAACATGGCACCTCCAACACAGTATCATTGCCTCCGTCTGGCCACATCTGAACCACCTTTGCTCTCCTCTCTCTCCTCTTCTTCAATCCCACCTGAGAATGAGTGGCACCATTATCCATGCAATGACACAAACTCCATTTAGTAGCACTACCCCTCCTCCCACACACTTCCTTCACACTAACACTGACACCTCTCCCCTCCCCCCTCTGAAATTTATTTATTTTATATGTAAGTATGTTGTCCCTGTCTTCCAAACACAGCAGAAGAGAGCATCAGATCCCATTACAGATGGTTGTGAGCCACCATGTGGTTGCTGGGAACTGAACCCAGGACCTCTGGAAGAGCAGTCAGTGCTCCTAACCACTGAGCCATCTCTCCAGCCCCTGCTCCCTCTCAGTTCAGACCTCTCGCCTGTACTATACAATGGACTCCAAACTGTTAGCACTCTTACCTGTCTGTGCATTTACTACTTCAAGAGAACATGCTGGGGGCTTGGGATGTAGCACGCACAAGTTCCCGAAGAGGAGCTGGGGGAGAGACGGAGAATGGCGGGAGGGGAGCAAAGGAAGACGGGAGAGAAAGGGACAGGATGGAAAGGGGCCATTTTTCACAGTACAAGTCTGAAAAGTGACTTTCTCTCAAGCAATTCAGCACTGGCCACACAGTGGTTTATGAGCTGGCTGGATGAAGTCCTGATGCTTCCAAGAGGCAACCAGGGTATTTCTGCTTATGTATGCTTTGGTTGTTAAAGCTCAGAAGATAAAAAACCAAACAAACAACAAAAAACAAATATATCTTTTAAAAGCTCAAATTTCTAAGCATTGCAAAACCAAAGCCAAAATAAAACAAAAGAAAGCCTAGTATCTTGAGTCCTGCTGGCTTTGACAATTTTATCTCCTGCCATGCTCTGTTCCACATAAGCCTGGGGACGCACTGCATGCACCTGGTTGTGCTGCAGGTTCCCCTCCCGTGACCCCTATTCCTCCGTGCAAGCACAGACCTGTACCAAACTCAGCTGATCTGACCACCTGAGCATTTCCTAAACCACATCTCAGTCCACTGCGTCATCTCCGTGCTTCCTTCTCCACAGGGCCAGCTCTTTTGGAACAGACAGGCTCCATGTCCACTTCCAAGGCTCCTCGGAGGGCAGCGGACCCGCTCTTGATGGTCATATCTGAATTATGAAGCCCAATGGTATGGTGCTTTACTTGGTGCGTAAAGCAAGTGGTCATGTAGACAGGACTTTGCCAAAGGAGTATTTGATTCAAAGTGCTCCTGAAACACAGGTAAGAACTTGGAAAAGCTACTCCAAAGCCATATAATTGAGAGAGAAATAGTGTATGCGCCAAGGGCAACTCTCATTTGGATGGACGGCCTACCATGCAGTTTCTCTGTTGTACCAACACATCTGACTATGGCCACACTCGGTAATTTTCAACAGAGAAACTAACTCAAAGCCCAGAGACACACAGGACACTAAGAACCCTAAGAATTCCACAAAGCCTTTAGTTTCTTCTCCCTTAAATCTACATGCACAAAAGCAATGCAAAAAAAAAAAAACAAAACCCAAACAAAAATAAACAAACAAAAATCTGTAACAGAGGGAAAACAGAGGAGGGAGGGGGGAAACTGAGAGTCTAAGGAATCATGAATTTTAGGCTTACAATTCAGTCTTCTTTGAAAATAATTTAATTCTTAATTTATTAAAGCACAACTCACTTATTTTTCGTTGAACACACAGGGATGTTTTACATGCCTAATAGTGGGCACACATATGAACACACAGGCCAGAGAGTGGACTTTGGTACAAGCTTTCAAAGAAGAATCCGAGATGAAAGGAAAATCTGATATGTACTCGGTACTAAGAATTCAATTTAAGCCATGGATTCCTTCGGTGCTCTCTTGACATGGAGTAACAGTTCTGACCAACCTAGAATCCCAGAACTGACGCTGAATCTACGATCATAAAATCAGAGAACTCGTGCTTAAGCACATGTGACATACAGACAACCTGAACAGCGATCGACAAATGTGACCGGTAACGCGTCTGCTTAGTTTGTTTACGTTGGGCATTCTTGTGATTTCAAAATTACCAGCACTAGGATGTCAGAGTCTCAAGATTTTCCTACTTCCCAAGCTCTCATCTTTACCACCACCGGAGAAGTAACACTGTCATCACGTGGACAACAGTCCCCGTAACACTATACGCACATAGCGGTTGGTCTTCTGTTAGGATTGTGTTCTGCCTTCCCCCCACGCTGCCCCTCACAGATTACAAAGCTATGCTCTGAGTGATACTGCAGGCTAAGGTTCAACTTGTGAAGAAACTTGGTTTCAGATGTTATCAGCCAGGAAAGCTATTTCCCCACATCAGCACTGTCAAAAACCCAATCGGCCTCCCCTCTTCAAAAGTCCAGGGGTCCTTTTTTCCTTTCCTCTTTTCTTCCATCCCCTCCCCCTTTAAGAAGAAAGGTTCTGAGCCCACTGAGATAGCCTTGGCCCCATCAAAGAGAGGTCGGTCTCAGGTCTTCCCTCATTTACTCATTGTCAGCTCAAGATGGCTCTTTTGTGCAGCCTCTGGAGCCCAATGCTGAGTGATGCCTTCACGTTTTCGGGGCTGGACTGGCACCACCAAAGATTTCCACCGCTCTTGGATCCACAGCCCAGCAGAACAAATAAACATTCCTCTCAGCCCAGTTGCCTTCTTTATCTCCCTCTCTGGGAGCAGGAGATTTTGGGGGTGCCAATGTTTACACAATGTTAAAACTTTCTTTCCCCTGTTTCCTGAATTTGAGAAAACATATCCTGGATGACCTCGGGTGAGAGATAACACCAAGTCACTGCTGGGTGCCACCTCTGTTGGACTACAGGAGGCAGCTGTCTTGGGTCCCCTCCCCTCTCCTCCAGAGTCTATTTACAAGGCGAGGGAGAGATAAGCTGGCTGTCTTGGAGGGGGAGCTCAAACACAGAGGTCTCCAAGAGGCTCCCAACAAAGCAGCTTCTCACTCCCACCCGAAGGCACTTGCTTCAGTGTGGCTCGTTCACCAAATGTGCCCATCGAAATGTTCTCTGAGGCATCTGTGGGCTGGAGAGCAGGGAAGCTGGGGAGACCAGTGGAAAACGTCTGAGGAGAAAGAATTGTGGGGAAACGACTCTTTAATGAATTCCCTTATCTCCAAAGGGGTTTAAGTGACAGCAAAGTGTCCCTAAGGCTGCTATAAATACTCAGTGTTACAGTCCATATAAAGTAGTCAGCACAATATGGTGGAGTAACAAACAAGGTGCTTAGCCAACGCTAGGAACTGCTATCTATGAATGGATCTGGGGAATATGACACAGGAGAGTAGACATGGATACTGATTTAGAAAAGAAGTTAAATTCTTAGGACTGAAAACAGTAGCTTCTTTTCTTCCACAGTGCAAACATCGTCCGCCGTTACTTGTCCTCCTAGTCAAGCAATCACAGACCCCCACCTGCTCCCTGCCTAGCAAGGCTGAGGAGCTCAGGGTAGTCCTGTGCTTGATGGCTGGCATGATCAAGCTCTGGAGGGGCCCTGTGGGTGATGGTCTTGGTCTGTTTCGCCTGGGAGAGCAGGGTGGTGTTTGCAAGGACATCGGAGCTCCTGGGGCAACCCTGTGTTTCAGATGGTGGTGGAAGAAAGTCTGTGTTTTTGTGTAGCTCTTGTTTCCTCCTTTAGGAAGGAGGAAATGTGGAAGGAGGAAGGGAGGACGGGGAGAAATGAGAGGCTGAGGGAGAAGAGGAGGAAAGGGAGGTAGTGGAGGAAGGAAAGAAGGAAGAGGAAGGAGAAATGTGTTGTTTGTAGAAGCCAGCTGCTTGGGCCATGGCGCCAGCAACCCCCATGCTCCCATTTCACGCCACCCCCGCTGCTCCCCCTGGCACAGGTACAACTTGGTGTTGACTTCAGTGCTTTAGAGGAGCCCTTGGCCGATTTGGTCCATGATTAATTGCTAAAGACATGGCTGGCCATACGGAAGAGAGAAAGCACCAAGTAATTCATACTTCTGTGTGGGATCACTCGGGCCTGTGTTTTAATGCACAGGAAAGAGCTAGTACAGCACAGCCCTGCTGTCTTGCCCCTGACAGCCCATTAAGAAACCTCAGAGCACCCAGTCCAAGTTCCACTGCTGGCTTTTCAATAGCAGCCTAATAGAACAGAGGCCAGGCTTTCTAGGCAGCCTTAAATCTTTCAGATACAGAACATTAACTACGGCCACTGAAACAACGGCTTCTTATGGAATGGGATTTGATTTCTAGGTTCTGCATACTGACTGACTGACTGACTGACTGACTTTTTTTAAACCTTTATGGAGTTTACAGAATCATTGTTCTCTTTTCCTTTTATTCCTGTTTTCTAAGCAGCCTAAAAGATCCTCCTGTGTCAGAAGTCTACTCTTCATCACTGCTCGTACCGTCCACCTAATAAAGTTGATTCATAGCGGGGTGAAAGACACAGCTTAATTAGTCTCCCATGCAGCCCAGGAGCCACTGAAAACAGGAGCAAACTGCAGCCCCCCAGGAGGAGGGCGCCCCGGATACACTTTCATGACTCTTCCTCCTTTTCCACAACTGAGATGCGACCACTCAACAAGGGAATGAATGCTAACTCGCTGACCTGTTCTGCCCTAACAGACACTGCACCACACAAGGGGAAAGGTGCCGCCCAGGAGCAGCTCGACCGCAGCCTTACCTGCCACCCTCTACAGCCTCCGTACACACTTCCACAACGACTTCTTCCGGGGGTTCAAAGGAGACTGTTAGAATGCGGCTGCTGCTGCTGTCAGCTCTGACAGGTGCTGGTGGTGATGACTTTGTTGACGCTTTCTGCTAGACAGTATTTACATGGCATCTCCTGTTGCTGTACTTTTAGGTGCTGTAATTATTCCCACCCTGGAAGACACCATAGAATCTGACGGCCTATTCATTAGCAGGCCTGCGATCACCTCCATGGCCGAAACGAGCTCTCAGCCTGTTTGGAGCTTTAAACCAAAGGAGACTACTGCCTCTCTGCGGCTTCTCTACTGGAATATGCTGGTGCGTTCAAGAACAAGCAGCTTGCCCAGTAAACAAGGTCAGGAAGAGCAAGAAGAGCCACCAGTATGGAAACAGAGTAAAGAATATGGCCGCACACACAAAAGAATACCAAGATGTCTTCACAGAAATGAGTAGTCTTACTCGCTATCATAGAACCATTTTGTTTCGCTGAATTTGTTTTAGTACATTCTATAAAGCGTAATGATAATTTTATTCTCGGTTGGTCACCTTTCACCTGGCCTCTTAGGGCTAAAACATGACCAAGAGACATTTAATGGCTCAGTGAACAGCATGCTGACTCGTAGACCTCAGTGCACTGGAGCTGCAGCCGCATCCCTGATGCATTACACATAAAGCGTTATGTCTAATCCACGGAAACAAACCACAGAGCTGCAGACCTTTCCGTACGGAAAGCAGAGGGTAATATACAGCCCAGAACATCAGCGGGTCGAGGTAAGCATGGGTGTGCCTGCATACTTCTTATCACAGATGCTGGAATGGTTGCTAACTTCTCTCCGGCTACTGTGCAGGTGCCTGGCCTGGCCATTTATCTTTCCACAGAAAGCTATTCACTCAATAAATGAAAGCAAGAAGACCCCAACCTCACCGTGACACACACACCCCTGATCTCCAGCCTCTGCCTGGAAGAATCCTGCTACACCAATCTGCTCACGGCCTAACTAATGGGAGGGTGAAGCAGCGGATGGCTACCACAAGCGCTAAGGAGCTGGACGAGGACCACATCCGGCCTAAAGATGGCTGAGCGTCGGCCACTCCCCGGGCATGTGAACATTACCGGACTGCTCCATCAGGTCGGCTCCCGCCTTCCCCAAACATCAGTAGCACAAAGACTCAAGTGGTCTGTCATGCACACTGGATTATATGAAGTGTAAAACATTGGCGGAGAGAGGAGGAGGAGACTTTTGAAAGGGAACGGGAAAAAGAAATCACACTTGCAAGAGGACCCAGCTGACAGCTCAGTCCCTAACAAGTAAGACAAGTGAATATGTTCAGATGCTCTGTGAATGCGGGCAGAGCGCAGGCCCTTTGTCTGCAGGCCTACAGTGTATCCTTAACCCAACTGCTGCCCGCACCACTGAACATATGTTTTCTACACAAGAGCTGAAGCAGAAAAGGCTCTTTGTTATAATTCACTCTTTGTATCTATCCACCCCTCCCCCGTCCACTCACCCATTCTCTCGGTGACATCCAAGCCAAAGCCCCAGTGGAAACTTTAACGGCTCGGCACAGGGAAGCCAGAGGCCTTCTAGCTACTACCCTCAGGCTTGGAAAACTGGCCCCACAGTGACACTAGGGGCGAGAGTCACAGCTACCAAGCTTATCCTTCTACCAGGCCAAGGGCATGCCACCCATGCCGCCTCACTTAACGCAGCTCTCAGCATGGGAGAGCAATCTCTGTGTTAAATGTGGAAACCGAGGCACAGAGATGCTGGTAAATTACTCCACAAAGCTACAGAAGAGGTCAGTTTTAGAGACTTGCACTTCAAAGAACTTATGGGATGGGTATTCAGCAGCAGAGGTTTTAGAAAATCACACACGGACACCCCCAACATAGTACACACACACACACACACACACACACACACACACACATACACACACACACACACACACACACACACACAGAGAGAGAGAGAGAGAGAGAGAGAGAGAGAGAGAGAGAGAGAGAGAGAGAGAACACGCACACAGGCACTTGACTCTGTACTAGAAATGTCACGACATCTGATCACGTTAGCATTCAAACGCCAGCAAAGCTGACTAGGGGGTTACTCAACACAAGGCTGCAGAAGACATGACAGACATGATGCTGGTGGTGATGCTTCAGCTCTCCCTGCACTGCGACTTCAGTATGGGGAAGGAGGGCTAGAGCCTCATGGGGCAGCTGCCTTATGGTAGCCAGGTGGTCATTGGCAAGTGGACTTCTCTCTGGCCCTAGTTTATCCACCTGAAAATGTGAATAGTTATCGTCTTTACCTCAGGGATCAGAGAGGATTGATGTGTTAGTTATGGCTTTCCCCCAAAACTCTGCTGTTCAGATTTAGAGAAACAAAGCATGCTGGCCAATTACAGGTATCAAAGCAGACACCTTTTCTGGGGTAGTGACTGGTCCTGTTACTTTGACCAAATGCCTTACTAAAAGCAACATAAGGAGATAAGTTTTATTTTGTCTTACTGTCTAAGGAGACACAGTCTATCATGGTGGGGAAAGATAAACTGGCTGTCACACTGCATTCACAGTCAGGAAGCAGAGACAGACAAATGCCTGGACTCTGCTAGCTTCTTTTTGTCCCTTCTTATTCAGGTGGGACTCCAGCTCAGGGGTGACAGTACACTCATAATCAAGGTGTCGTCCCTACTCCAGTAACCCTCTCTCACCCAGACCCAGGTGACCCCAAATCCAGTCAGGTTGGTGGGTGAAGATGAACCCACACTTTATGCTGCTCCCCGGGCCTCGTTCCATATTCACAGCCGTGTGCACGAGATGATCCAGGTGTGAGTGCTAAGTCGTGGTAACCCGGCTCATTCTGCATGCCAGGCCTGCTCGTGAGTTCTGCATCACTGGATCCTGCTAAGTCTGTGAGAGGAAGGTATTTATGGTGCCTTAATTTACAGGCTTGGAGATTTGTCAGATTTCATTCATTGGTAAGCACAGAGCCGCATGCAAGCCAAGGGGCCGGCTGTGAACACAGGTTTACACGTTCTTTACTTGTTCATCGCACTGCGCATTCAGGAACTGGGTCACGGTGCCAGCCGAGGAAGGCAGTGATTGGTCACTGCATCTTTACGGACGAGGAGTTTAGTTGAGCTAAATAGCCCGCCACATATTAAAATTCAGTGAAGACCACTTGATGCTCTAATTCCGGGCCCGTTACACTTTATTCTAGGCACACAGAACATGGGGCAAAGGCAACTTCCCATGTGAGGAATGATACTGAGTCTCTGCTCCACAGTAGATGTAAAAGGTCTGAATACTCAGCCACCAGGAGGGTCCAGCTAAGTAGGGAAAGAGCCACACAGCAGGGTGGAGGATGAGCAAGGGTGACAGCAGCTGCTTGACTGAGCCTCTAGAATAGCATCTGACTTGCAAAGTGTGACACTGCTCCATCAGCGTGACCCCTCCACTGACTAACATAACGTTAGCGGCGCCATTTAACACTGATCAGGAAAGTACTAGTCCTTGCATTTTATCTATGACAACAGACTGAAACACGTACCTACAAGAACAAAACTATGACTTACACACATTACTGTACAAATCTAGCCTCGACTGTTTTAGTTTTCTTAAGATTTCCAAAGCAGAAACCCTGGCCCACTATAAAGAAGTGGTTATTGGCAGTGTGACTTTTAAAACCCCCGACAATCTAGGGGCAGTGCCATGAGCAGCTGCCGTATTTGTCATTAGTAAAGGTTTACTCAACCCCATGCAGCTCCCACCTACAAGCAGCAACATCTACAGAAGCCAGCGCTTCACTCGCTGACCGGAGGCTGTGCAGGGACGGCCAGGCCCACGCTCGCATACAGGTTTGTGACTTGACCCTTTTGTTTGCTGCTGCTTTGGTTTTTGACAAGGACTCAGCTATGTGTTCCGGTGCTGAGTGGCATGTGCCACCAAATCCAGTTAATTGTGTGACAAAATTCTCCAGTAGGGATTTAGTACCTGTTAAACTGCAGTTTATGCAGATTTTATTCAAGTATTACTAGTAGGTATGAAAAGAAAAACATATCACACAGTAGGGTAAGTATTATCAGAAGGCGGTTGATAACAGAAACTATTAGTCACCAAACATTCACCGACCACCACGTCCTGTACTGATCATTCTTCACAAACTCCCAATTTAAATTCCTGGGACAATGTGGTGAAATAATTCATAGAAAAACTCTTACTTTAATCATCCTCATAATTTATAGGTAAGAAACCAAGACACAGGACATAACTGAGCCAGCAAAAGCATCTGAGGCACAGGCTTAAGGATGGGCACTGAGAGGTCCATCTCCAGACGCCATATAATAAGAAAGGAACAGACTCCACCGAGTTGTCTTCTCATGACTGCACACTCATTCTGCCCATCCATGTACCAATGCATGTCATGCATGGCCACATACATGCTCTTCCTCGTTATCGTCCTCATTCTCATAAACGACAAGGAAACAAAAGTGTCCTGTAACTCAGGTCAAATCACAAAGTGAGGCAGACCTGAAACACAGCACAGCATCCCATTAAACCCTCCCAACAGTCGGGTCATCCTGTGAGGGGCTGCACCCAGGCTCAGAGCACGGACACTGCCCAGGAGCCAGTGCAGGAGGGGGAGTGGTGAGCAAGGATGCAATAGATAGAGTGCTAGCTCCCGGTGAGCGCTCAGTCTCAGGGACAGCCTGTGCTAGTGGCGGGAGCAAGGGCCCGATCCCTGGATGTTGGGATTCTTGGGCACAATCACAGAGTGCGTGACTGAAACACACGGTCTAGTTTCCTTTCCTTTTGTTGTGATAAAACACCTTGACTAAAGCAACTTGAGGGAGACAGGGTTCTGTGGCTCACGGCCTCACATTACAGTACTGTACTGCAGGGAGTCAGGACAGGAACCTGAAGTGGCTGGTCACATCACGTCAAGGGCAGAAATGACCTCATTCCCATTTGTCACTTACACAGTTCAGGGCCTGCAGTCAGGGTGGGTTCTCCTACTTCTACTAACCCAGTTAGAAAACTCCACCACTGCAGTGTTCCCATGCCAACCCTCATTGAGGGGCTTTTCCCAGGACATCCCACATTGTGCCAAGCTGGTTTTAAAAGTAACCATGACAAGCACCATTTCTTACCAGAGAGAGGTAAGAGCATCAGGTCTGAAAAGAACGACTCTAGATTGCTACTTGAAAGGCTAAAAGCGGGGGTTGGGGATTTAGCTCAGTGGTAGAGCGCTTGCCTAGCAAGCGCAAGGCCCTAGGTTCGGTCCCCAGCTCCAAAAAAAAGAAAAAAGAAAAAAAAGAAAGGCTAAAAGCGATAAAAAATAATTGAGGGTTTTTTCTTACATTTTTAAACGTTGTGCACAAAAGACATACAAATATCACAAGAAATGCTAACTTCTGAATGCTGTGGTTATCTGAAGGGTAATCCTGGGCTACGTTTTGAAATCCTGTCTCAAGCTCTACCTCTGAAGATGTGCTGGGGATGTAGCTCAGTAGTAAGGCGTTTGCCTGACATGGGTAAAGCCCAGTGTTGTGTGTGTGTGTGTGTGTGTGTGTGTGTGTGTGTGTGTGTGTGTGTGTGTACACAGCCCTCTTTTGGGCTGCAAAAGAGTTCTATCCGTAAGTTTAGCATCATCAACCACAGCCCTCACTGGACCAAATGTGTAGCCCAGGAAGCAAAAGGTACTCTTCCTTCTGGCAGGAAAGGGTTCCCAGTGTTCACACAGCACTGTGTGGGGGCATCTGTCACTTTTTAGGATTTGTGTCTGAAGTTTGGGGGAACAAGATTTTCAGCTCCAGACGTCTCACAAATGAATAAAAGGGAACTACCGTTAACCTGCACTCGTTTTTTCTTCTACCATTCAAGCTGTGATCTGGAATCAAAGGAACAATCAGGGGTGGCTCGATGGGAACACAGAGAGGGCTGGGCACATAGTTGGATACTGGCCTTCATCTCAAGCAGCACTGGGAACTGTCTGGGAGCCCGCCTTTGCCCCGTGGGCCATCTTTTAATGCCTCAGAGCATCCTGAGGTCTAGAGTTAGAAACTATATTCCACTTGACTTTAGGAAGAGCAAAAACTCTTAATTATTCCAACTCAGATTGTTAATCCCTTTTAAAAGCTGCAGCCCTGGTAAAGCACCTGGATGTAAACAGACAAGGGTAGAAGGGAGTTTAACCCTGGCTTTAGGGAGCTCCTGTGGTTTGCACAAACCTGCTTTGAGAGCCCCCAAGGACACCAAGAGTCCTGATTTCTGAAGTGGAGGCGCTCCTGCTGCTGGGCTGCATTTCCGCTGCATTCTAGCCACACTGAGCCCAGTTTCATGCTTTGATGGGCAGATATTATCGGCTCATCTCTGGGAGATAACTGCAATACACTCCATGCCCAAAGATGAAACCAGTCTCCAGAAGCGTCAGTGGGTGCAGCCCTTCCGTGCTAAACTGGAGACTGAACGGAACAGTTGAAGTTTGGAGTCTGGACAATGGGTATTCTTAAAGGATTAGAAAAATGGGCAACAACTGAACCTCCTCCTCCCTCCTGTGTTCGAGTCCACCACCTGCTGCGGTATTTTTGTTTCAGTAACAAAGAGGCCTTCATGTTTGAGGCTCATATTTAATGTCTGAAGAACTGGCCCCTTGAGTTTTAGTTAACTCTTAAGGAGCAGAAAAAAATATTTCTTGCCTGACAAACAAACAAATACACCAAACTGCTTTCCTGGTTGGCCTCCACAAATCGATATGTGGCTCTCGGAGGGCACATGTGCGTCTGCCCAGAGACGGGCGGATGCTCTATTTATATTTAATAAAGTATTATCAGTCAATAAGAGCTGCATGACATTTGCGATTTCATGGCCCACTACAGTAACAGGTGCTGTGGTAAACAGGGGTGTAAAGTGTTAAAGAGAACGGGGATCACTTCAGAGACATTAAGCGGCTTTAAACACTGACAGCAGAAAGGGAAAATTTTTAAGCAATTTGGCTGGGTCAGTAAAAAGTAACAAAGGTCAAAGGAACAAAATGGTACCCAAAAATTCTTCCCATTGATAAATGATCCGACTGCTTTGTGGTTGGTTGCACAAGGCAGAGGCTAAACAAGTGTTGTGTGGAAACAGAAATATGCTCCCTTTGTGACTCTTTTACAATAAGTTACTTCAGCCTGCTGAACGCTGGGGGCCCCCATTCTCCCTGTAGCCGTGGCTGGGGTATACATTAGCGAAAACAAAAGGGGCCATTTTCATTGTAACCATGCAGAAGGGTTAAGCATTTGACCTCCAAGTATGGTGTGCTTGTGCCCAGTGGAAAGGCTCTTGACAATAGAAACAAGAATTACTACTGTTAGAGAAAGGGGCACAATTAAAGACAATCGCAGAGGCTTGTTGTACAGCTGTTCAAGTTTCGGCTCTGTCTGACCTCTAAGGATGCTACGTGTTTAAGGGAGACGATTTAAGATATTTTAGTGAGTCCCTTACCATTCACCATTGCCAGCTTTCCACTGGCAAGACCTATCTTGAAGCACAAAGCCCTTTCCTAATGAGATTTTATGCTATGGCGTTTCTTCTCGACGCTCTTGCTTTTCCAATCTGTCTTCCCCTTGTATCTGACCATCCCAAGGAGTAGTAACGGCCGGGTCCAAGGGTATCCTGGCAAAAGACAGGGATCCTTACCTCTAAAAACTTTTTTTTAATCTTTCTTTTTCTTTTTGTTTTTTTTTTTCCCCTTTTGGGGGTTGGGGGTGGTTTTTGCCTCAAAGGCAAAATGCTATCATAACTTATTTTCCAGAAAAATATATTACCGAAGAACGGTTTTATTTTGTTCTACAACAGTTTATCAAGAAGGCAGTTTTCTTTGTTGTTCCTTATTTCCAGTTTACAGATGAAAGTACTGAGTTATCCCCCATCGTAGTTGGAAATGGGCAAACAATAAAAGAAAATATGGGAATCTATTTCTTTGAGCCATCACAGAAAACAGAAACTCTACGGTAAAAGGCTAAGTCCTTTGTCCACACTGAGGGAAACACCCCTGTCTTCTCATTGTCTGATCTTCAAGGAGTCAGCAAAACACTCTTAACTTCTTCCACAAATGAGAGAGGCCCTGGGAAGGAGCTGTGGGAAGGTGCTGTCTCCTCTCATCAGGACAAGGCTGACATGAGGCACTGAGGCTGGCCCACAAGGGGTTTGAAGGGACAGTGGAGGGCAGCAGGATCTGGATTGGAGGGGGTATGCTTCCTGCTTTAGGGGAAGAAAGGAAGTTGCTCTGGAGTAAAGCACTTACCAGAGACAGGGCAGAGGCAAGTTTTTGTCAAACACACTTTATGATCTCTAGAGTCACTGGGCTTTGATGCTGTCCCTAACAGAACATACATGGTCCCCAAGATCTATCTACAACTTTCCTAGTAGGCACGGTTCCATGCTCCAGGGTTTCTTTCTGAGGTTAGGGTCTGGTTTATCCCTGATATTCACTGGGTCTGACTACAAGAGCCTCGTGAGAGACAAGGACGTTTTCCTGCCCTCTGACTCATCAAATCCATCAAACTTTTATTCATCAAATCAAGCTAATCTTGCAGGGGGCAAAGCTGGTAGCGACAGTCCAGACTGCAGAGGACTCACTGTCACTGTGACAAAGCAGAAGTGGCTCTCCTAAGGAGTCAGCTCCAAAGGGAGGTGACAGAGATTGACTAAAGACGGCCTTACTAATCTCGGTAGTATTTTTAAAAGCACACAGTTCAGTGCTTCAGATGAAATGAAAAGAGGCAAGAAACCGGAAGAAAGACACGGCCACCTTTGCCCATAGATCCAAGGCAACTGGGCATTCAACCGTCCTAAGTCACAGGGGACCGAAGCCCTGGACAAGCACTTGACGGTAAGGACAACCACCACTGGTTCATCAAGATTTCTCTGAAGCTGCTTCCTCTTCCTGTAACCACAGATGATCCCTGTCTCTGAGGATGATGGGGGAGATTCAGAATATGGTTGCGAATCTTGACAGAATCCCAGTGCTACTTCAGAAATCTCAGCAGCTGGGCTCATAGAATGGGTCTTCCCATGAGAACGCACTGCCAACTAATGAACTTGGGGAAGCTCGGTTCTACCATCAACAGTCTGTGAGTCTAATGAAGTCTAAGGGTGAGTCACTTGTCAGGACAAACAGAGATCATTCCCTTTGGCTAAAGCAATAGGCTAGCCGAGAGAGAGAGAGAGAGAGAGAGAGAGAGAGAGAGAGAGAGAGAGAGAGAGAGAGAGAGAGAGAGAGAGAGAGAGAGAGAGAGACACCTTACACTGCTTTTAAACTCATATGGTTAACAGAAAAGTGGACCCTATCACTTCTAGGCATGGAAAACAAATGCCTCAGATGTCTTATTCCTAACAGGCTAAACGAAGACATTCCCTTTTCACGGAAGGATGTCAAGGCACCTTTAAGTATTAACCTAAAGCCGCAGCACCTACCAGGGAGAGGAAGAGACAGATAAAGCCCCCGGCCTGCATATTAGCAGAGGCTGAAGCATGACCCAGGCACCCTGGCTTCTGAGTGCGCAGCCATCAGAGAGATCGCTTGAGGTTGCCTCGGGATGCACATAACCATAAGTGAGGTTTTACCCTGAATTGCAACAATTTGCTCTTTCTCCTCCTACCCCCAGCAACACTGTAATAACACCCAACATTTCCCTCTGCTTCTCTACCCTAGATATACACTTGTGGAAAAAAATGAAGGTAGGCTTTGTCCCTTTGGGGCCCAGTTCCTTCCATGCAATTTGCAACAAAACGCACCTTGGATTTTAAGAGAGCTATCCTGCAGTTACGATATTGATTTTTCATTTTGCTCCACAAATACTACCACAACTTTATAACTGATATACAGCATCAACAGTTTCCTTGGCCTTAGAGACCAAATTAATCACAAAATCAACAATCTGTTTTTATGCCACAGAGTTCAATGTTCATTTTCAACATAAATTGCCGAGCCACACAGCCAGAGCCTGGCGCAATTTTGGAGATGCATTGCTAAATTGCCTCCCATTTGTGATTTAATACAACAATGGTTTTGCAAATTAAAATGTTTAAGGCTCTAGGTCAGCCTCCACTTTAGTTGGCTATGGGTAGCTGCATGTTCCCAGGCTTCTTTCTGCAAGGACGCACTGGGGATAAAATGGCCTTCTTGACAGGGACCTTGGGGTGACCCACAAACATCACTGGTGAGAGGTCTGCTCTGAGAAGCCCCTGACCCTCCACCCCAAGCAGACCACAGAATCCTACCGAGGTTCATCAGCTCGCTACCTTATTTCCTGAGGTGGTGCCTAGCATTCCTCCTGTGCTGAGCTCCTTCCTAAGCTTGTCCTTACTTGTCTTAGGGTTTGACAGTTAACACCTGACTCTATCCCTCCCCTCCCCTCCCCTCCTCTCCCCCCACCCCCTCCTCCCCTTCCCGATCTCCCCGATTATTGCGGCTTCTATCTCAGTGTAGACAATTGTCATGTGCTTGCTGCTTTCATGTATGAGCTGACATGAAAGAACATGCCTGGTACATAGTAGGCGACCACGCATGTCTACTATAGACACTGATCAAATCCCCAAGTGTACGCCGGCCCTGATGGCCACTGTCTCCAGTTCTTGTAGACACTCTGCTGGCTGGCTGCACTCACTCCTATATCCCTAAACTTCTTTCTGGTCTATGTTCTTCAGTGTGGCAAACGGAATAATCATCTATCCAACCCATGATGAAGACGAGGCATTTATAATGTTGTCCTTTGCCTCATCTCTCAGGCCTATTATACAACCGATAGTGAAGTTTCCTTTAAATATATACATACATTGTGTACACACACACACACACACACACACACACACACACACACACACACACACAACCAAACGGAATTCCCCTATGTTGCATTCCTTTCCTTACTGCCTTCATTATCTGACATGGGAATTTCTGCAACAGGTCTTCGTGGTCAGCCTCTCCTTTCTGCAGCTTATCCCCTGTGTTGTCACCAGTTATTCTGACTCCCAACTCCTACCAACTGTCCCCAAAACAAAGGCCAAACTTCTAAGTGTGTCATTCAAACCAGCTCTCCCATTCTAGGTGGCTGCCACCCACCTCCCTCTCTCCGACAGCGAGGTACCAGATCCGTGTTCTTTTCTTCCACGCCCTCCTGCCTCCTGGCTGCTTTATCTGAGAGGGCCCTGCATCTCTTCAGAACTCACGAGTCTTTGTTTATTAGAGTCACTGAGGCACAACTCAAAGGCAAGCGCCTCTTCTATGGAGTTTTCAAAGTTTTCTCTGCCTGATATCTGCTCTCTAGCACAACCTCCTGTCACTGTGTGGGAACACGCATTTGACATGCCACACGCCATGTCTTACTTGTGAATACGCCTGTTTGCTTATGTACACATACTCTATGATGAGCTTTCTCTGATGCTTGACACATTAAACTTAAAGAAATTTTAATGCCTGTCTGTAGGTTTGAACTGGGGCCACATGCTACTTTGTGCCCATTTAGTAGATACCAGCTGAAGTGGAACTACAATTTATCATAAGCCTTCCTGACCTCGAAAAGAGAATGAGACAGTGAGGGGCTGGGGTAGGCACTACCTAGAGACTCTAGAGAAGGTCAGAGGGATATGCCATCTTAACTTCTGCTCACACAGATGAAAGAAAAAAAACACACTCCTATGGGCTCAAACAGTTCCCACATTTCTCCCTCATGCATAAGACATGTTTATAAACACAGGAGGTTATAATAAAACTCACGTGAGAGACAAAACTCAACATTGGCAAGTGTTTACATTCTAATCAGGACAACAAGTCACTTCTCACTGAAGGATTCCAAGTCAGTCAGCATGAAGATCCCTGTACTGGTGCCAAGGGCCTTCCCTGGGCCCAAAGCATCCCAGGCTGTCCAAGCTGAAGGGCAAGGCTGGGCACTCCCAGAAGAGTGATTAAAAGTAGCTTCTGAAGACTGCTTCTAAACCAGTGTCTGCATACCAGAGAGCCAGCTCCACATGCTACGGTATACTGTCCCCTCATCTTGTTAGGTGACTCCCAACCCAGACAGACTGAGGGCTGGGCTACAGTGGAAGGCTGTAGACCATTCTGAGGGCCTGAGCTCCTCAAGTTGCTGACATCTGGCAAGGAAAAGGAAAATGCAACATCCACCAAGTCCTGGCTTTTCCAAATGGCATCTGGAAGATGCTAAACCCAGGAGGGCATGGCCGATGGGCTGCCTGTGCTCATCCCACAAGCACACGGAAGCCCAGACCAGGGCTCTGCTGCGAGGTTTCCCCAGAAGGCAGAACACTGCAGCCACGGTGCTCACAAAGAAGCCTGTATGGCTTCAGCACCAGGTCTTTGCGGAACAGACGAACAGTGTAGGTATCACTCAGTGTAAATCTGATGGCTGCTGTCTCACTCAAGCGCCAGTGAACACTGTGCAACCTGCCCAGTTCTAACAAACGCGAGGAATCTGTCACGGAAACCATATGGTGTTTCTCCTAGTAGTTGGTATGGATCAACAATTCCCAATTCTCTGTCAAAGAGCAATTAGTGAGATGCATAAATCATTTGCCCAACACACCTGCTATTCTCATGCCTCTGGAAGCACTGGATCTTCATGGAACAAGGGACTACTCCTAAGGCCTGTCTGCCAAAGGCACCCAAGGCCTCCAGAATAAACCCCGAGCTGCCACGGCTGGCTCTCCTGGGGATGACAGTGGAGTTAGAGGAGTGATGTGATGGAGTCAGGAGGTTAAGGGAGGCACACCTGAACAATGAGGGCCTGCCTTGGTAGGAGAAGACATTCCAGGAAGAGAAAAGAGACACAGAGAGCATTAAGTAGGGGCGGCCCTCTGCTCCCACTGACTGGGTGGGGACTGCAGGGCAGACTGTCCAGAGTGAAGGTAGGAGGAGCGCAGGAAGCTGAGGTGAGCAGCTGTGGAGCCCACTGAGGAGTCTAAGAGTGAGAGACATGACCAGATTAGCTGCTGCGGGAGTTGCTGAAGCTAATGGGCAAGCATGGCAATACCCCAGGGCAGGAGGAGAGCCCTGGACAGGCTAGCAGTACATCAGCAGAAAAACACAATAAAAAGACCAAGGTGCAGAGAGACGGTTCTAGATGCTTCCATAACACCCATCATGCACAGAGGTGAGGAGCAGTGCATGAGAAAAGTTTGAGTAGAATTGCCATCCATGGACTGGCAAAGTTCATTACATAGAACTTTGCATGTAACCTGCATTTACCACCCCACCTCCCAGTTACAATTCTTTCCACAGAAAACAATTCCATTCTCTGTCTTCCCTATCTCTGTCAGCACCCCCCACCCCTCCATTCTCTGCCTTCACCCACTTCTGTCAACACCCCCACCCCCACACACCTGACTTTAAGATTGACTTACAAGTCCCCATTGACTGTGAAGCTCTCTGGCGTCCTACTGACCCAATGTGTCCTTCTGCATTCTTTATGCTGTGACTACATTAACACTGACCTCTAATCTACTACACATAAGACTTAGAAAGAAATACAGCTTTTCCTCCTGAGTGCCTACTCCAGTCTACTCCGGTCACCCTGGGAATTAAAGAAAAACACCCAACTGGATTCATTTGTGCTGGGTTAGAGTGAGAGGGCCTTCCTGTTCGTTTGCTAATTGGCTCACTTATTCCTTCATTCAATCAAATCTGCAGCTTGACAAAACAATCAGCTGGGAGCTGTGACCTGGACCAGGTATATAAGTGATTCTGGGGCTGACGTTAAAGCGATATTTTGGAAAAAGTTTCCTGGGTGATTCAAATATACAACCAAGATTAAGAACCCAAGTAGCTGGGGACAAACTACCACAGATCCTTAGTATTATTCTCACTAATGCAGGGAAATAATATTCCAGGAAAAGTGGAAATTATTTTAGCAATCCAAGGTTTTTAACTCAGGGAATTTGGGCACTCAGTAGGGACGGGAGCTAATCAATAACTGTCACTCAGGCAGACCAACAGACCCTATACCTAGTTCCGCTGGGTTCTCTTTTTAAAATGTTTTTAATTTATGCGTTTATTAATGTACTTGCTTATCATTTCTGTGGGTGAGGCTGATGTGAGTGGGTCCTTGAAGCATGTTCTCAGGGACTTTGTCTTTCCCTAGCTCTTCGCTCTCGGCTTTCTAGCTGCCAGGAGGTAAGCAGCCTCCTCTGCCAAGCACTCCTGCAGCCATTTTCTTTCTTGCCTTGGGCCCAAAGCACTGGACCTTGCCAACTTCAGAATGAGACCCTTAGCTAAATAAACCTTCCTCCTTTATTTAAACTGACTCCTCTCCAGTAATGCAATGGGACATTTTACTCACATCACAGTCCTGAGGTTTCTGCAGTTATCTGAATGCTCCTGTGTCCAGGAAACAACCCCCTGCCTAGGACCTAGGAACCATGTGTGGTTAAGGCTTCGAATTGCACTTTTGCAGTAAAGTAGGAAAGGCCTGGACC
Source organism: Rattus norvegicus (assembly GCF_021556685.1). Taxonomy (NCBI): domain Eukaryota; kingdom Metazoa; phylum Chordata; class Mammalia; order Rodentia; family Muridae; genus Rattus; species Rattus norvegicus. The sequence continues at coordinate 30,038,200 of NC_141552.1, forward strand.
AGAACAAATCAGCATTTAAATAGTCCTAATGAAGACCGACAGGAGAGAAGATGGACAGCAAACAGGATTGCCACGAAGGCTCATCATATCAGAAAATGACTAGTGAAGCTCAGACCTACAGAGTCCAAGAGGAAGACAACTTTAAACAGATAGTCAGGCCACAGGCATGTTTCCTCCCATCCCCCTCCGTCAGGGAAAGGGAACGCCAAGACCAAGGACTTGCCCGGCAAAGGGCAAAAATAGCCCTACTACCTATTTGGCTCAAGTTGGTCTCCCTAACATTACCCAGTGTTACACTAGCGGTGTTCTCCATGCTGACTGACCCAGCTGATGCAGTGACGGCGTACGGAGGGAGTTCTTTCTGACACTGCCAGTCAGCGCGCATGATGGCTCCCCAGGAGGATCTTGAGATCTACCTTGGTTCTTTGATCACGGTAATGGAGGTACTGTGTGGCTGAAGTCATTATAGCAAGAGAGCAGGAGCCTCTGCCTAACTGGAAACCCTAGATCTGTCACTCATTAAATATGTGACCTGGCAAGTCACTCAACAGTCTGAGCCCCAGTTTCTTCATTAGAAAAGCAGAAGTGAGAAAAATGCTAACGAGACACCATTTCTTACCAATTATATTGGCAAAAAGTCAAAAGGTATGAAAATTTTCTGTACTGGTGAAGATGTAGGAAACTGGCACTCGCTACATAAACTCCGCATAAAACACACACACACACACACACACACACACACACACACACACACACACACACACACGACTACAAACTCTATGGATGCCCATATGGCCCCCCTCCTCTCACATCTTTTGTCATGTCTCTTTTGGGAGACAGAGTCTAGGTAGCTAGCTGCCTCTAGACTTGCAATCTTACTAACTCCACTCTATGACTTTGGGGACCCCAGGCCTGTGCCACTACATGCAGCTGGCCAGCAATCTTAAAATTAGAAACGCACATCTTCCTCAGCTCCTTCTGTGTGGATCAGAATGCGATGGGGCAGCCTTCATGACCACACCTTGACTGCTGTGAGGTCTCTCTGCAGCGGACTTCACTTTCTGCTGGAAGACTAGGCCAACATCAGCCCCTTTCTGAGCTGCTTTGGTTCATGTTTTATCTCAGCAAAAGAAAAGTAATCTAAGGTAACTGAAATTGGGGTGTGGCTTAATTTATGCCTTTGAACTATTATGTGCAGGACTTTGGAATTTCGAGTTGAAATAGCCTTTGAACGCTTCAAGCAGAGCTCAACTGGTTGTTCTAGTAGAGGCACGGAAGACAGGGGTGGTGGGGAAACACATTATTGGATTCAAACTGGCTAGAGGCCACTTGTAATATTTTGGCAAAGAATATGGCTTCATTTTGCCCATGTCCTGATAACTTGTGTGAGGCTCATTAAACTGCAATGGACTGGAGGTTAGAGAGATGGCTCAGCAGTTAAGAGCACTGGGTGCTCTTCCAGAGGACCTATGTTCAATTCCTAGCACCCACATGATGGCTAACAATAGTCTGTCGCTCCAGTTTCAGGGTACTCTATACTCCTTTCTGACCTTTACAGGCAACAAATGTGCATGTAGCACATAGATACTCACGCAGGCAAAACACCTAAAAGCGTGACATAATTTCGAACTACCTAAACATTAGTCTTTTAAAAAATAAAGACTATTTCGGTAGAGGAGATTCCAAGACTGTCTAACACCAAGTAAGCAGAATGCTCATCACTGATTCTCTATGCAGGTCTACTGCGGAAAAGGACACAGGGTAGAAAGAAACTGACTGCACTGTGGTCAGGAAAAGTCCACAAAGAAGCTCTAATCAGGTCACATGCTGAAAGGGACGATGGTTGTTAAGGAGAAATGCCATTACAGATGAACAGTAAGAAAGGAAACAATAGGTGGACAAGACCCTGCCCAACTAAGCCTTGAGCCCCTGAAGGCTGAGAGCATTTTAGAGATAACCGTCTAGGCAAGCTTCTCACCAGGTTCAGTACACACCAGCTGTTGCAACTTTGGGTCCATCCCAAGTTGGTTACCAAACCTGGAAGTGTCATATATGTTGTGCTGACTTTGGAGACAAGAAAATTGCAAGACTGAGGGATGTTGTGGTTCTTCCTCTGTGGTGTTAGAGAGCCACTGAGGCAACATGTTGCAGGGACAGAGTCACCCTAAGGAGACCGCGTGGTAAAGCTCTGAAGGGAAGCCTGGGTTGCAGTGCAGACCCAGACAGAGTCATGAGACATGTGCATAGAGGAATGGAACCTAAGAAAGAGATATACGCAGCAGACAGCACACTGTGAGGAACTGGACATCAGACATGGGACTGTAGGATTTGGTGTTTTCCCTGCTGGGTTTGGTCTTGCTCTAGCCCAATCTTCCCTCACTATATCTTTCTCTGGCCATTTGGAATGGAATGCATACTCTGGGCCTTCGGATGTTGGGAGTATGCAATTTTCTTTTTACTTTACAGAGTGTTACAGTTAAGAGTCTATCCTGAGTTTCAAAAAAGGCTCTGGACTTTAGAAAAGTGGCAGACTATGGAAGACTGGGACTTCTGAAGTTGGGCTAAACGCATTTGGCATCATGGACGGCCTTAATCCTACGGGAACCAGAGGTGGAGTGTGATGGTCTCATTGAGAACTGTCCCCAACGGGCTCATGTATTTAAACATTTGGTCCCATTTGGGGAATGTTATGGAACTTTTAGGATAAAGATCCTTTCTAGAGGAAGTATGTCCCGGGGAGTCAGGAGTGAAGAGTTTATAAAGCCTTGTCTACTTCCTGTCTCCTGTGTGTAGGTGAAGACGTGATTGACCAGCTTCCTGTTCCTGCCAGCAAGTTCATGACATCTAACTGCTGCCATTCCTTCCCCATCATGATGGACTCTGCCTGGAACAATAGGCCTGAAGAAACCCTTCCTTTCCTAAAACAACAATAAAAGTGCATATGTTTTAATCCAACAATTCTACTTCTTAGTGTTGCCATGATTTCAAATGTTAAAAATATCATACAGAAAAACACTCATTACTATGTTGTTTGTGTGGAAAACTGAAGATAATAAAAGACTAATCAAACAAATTGTGAAAGCATCTAAGAGCCACGTCACAATTTAAACAACATAGAAAAATGAAAAGCTCTGCTAGACGTAATGTTGCCTGGGGCCGAGACGATGGCTCAGTGTCTGTAACAAACTGCTTTTGAAGAAGACCCGAGTTCAGTTCCTAGGACACATGGCTCTCAACTACTTATAATTCTAGCTCCAGGATTCGAACATCTTCTCATCTCTTTGGGCACCAGGACTCGTGCACATTCTCTGACACACACCCATATAAATGTGCATAATTTAAAACAAGTCTTTTTCATAAAAGATACTACTATAGAAATAAGGAACCCCCCATATATGATTTTAAGTCTGTGAAACATCTCTAGAAAGATCTAGAAAAGACTAGGAAAAGAGCTAGGCACTGAGAGAGAGAAACCGGTGACTCGGGCAGCAGGGAACCAAGCGAGAGAGAACGCCACTCTTTACTCAGGATGCTTTTATCCCAGGAGATTCTGCTCATCTGCAAGACCCAGCTCAGGGTTCTGGCATATAGGGCAACAACACTAAGTGCTTATCCTGCCGGCCAAAGAGAAAATGGTTCCACAAAGTAATATCAGCATGCTGTGTGTGTGTGAGTGTGTAAGGTGTGTGTAAGTGTAAGGTGCTGGGTGCACAAAACCCAGCATCACCTCTACAGTAACAGAGTGGAGGAAATGTTTCATAGAAACAAAGTTCTGGTCGTGTTTTGCTATGAGCACATGGGGGAAGGGAGCTAACAGCGCAGGAAAGGCCCAGCTGCTGGGGAATGGGGGCTGTTGTGCAATGTGGAACTGCCACTTGGGAATGTGGGTTCCACACCCTCTATGGTCTGTGCTGCCAGACAAGCCTCTGTGCCCACTCAGCACCTCTTTTCACCAAAGGACAATGTCAGGTGGATCATCACTCGAGCTGCTAGTAGGGGCTTGGCATCTGGGTGTGAGTATCACCTACAGGGATATTCAATAAGATCAGAACACAGAATGAACGCTGCAGGCAGGCCTTGGAAGAAATTAAACAATACCAAACATCTCTATTACCTGTTCCTTGGGAGCATGAAAAAAATAAAGGGATATCAGAGAAGAGGAATTTTCTGGGAAGCCCGAAACCCATTTGTTCTCCAGAGAATTATACTGTAGGGCAACTCATAAAGGTTCCAGTAAAATCAAACAGTAGCCCTATAATGTTATTTCTGTCTCACTATTACCTAAGGAGAAAGGGTCTTTTTAATTAACCCCAGACCTTAGGTTCCTAAAGGGAATCAAAGTAAAGGCAATCTTCAGCCGCTCAGGGCTGAACAAGTTGAGGCTTCCTGATGACTCAAGAAAAAAACGGTTTGTACCTTGGAAGGAATAACGGCAGCACAGGGAGGGACAAACGTACAGTGGAACAGAGACCCATACACATCACTGGGAGACTGGGAGAGCAGCGGCCACTCACACTGAGAGCAGCACCTCAGTCTTTTGCACAGTATCACCAATGTGCCAGACTGCAATTGCGAACACAGGGCAGCACAGAGTGAAGTCCCAGGAGCTGCAAGCCAGAGGGACGGCAGCATGAGAATGAACCCATTCTGCTTTATTACCACATCTGCTATCCTGAACCAAGGCAGGAACTCAGGAAGGGCAGGTTCATAATTTTTCTATGCAGGTACTGGGTCCTCCAGACCGTCATCAGGACAGGGGAGAGGCATTTCCTCGTAAACTACAACAGTTTAGGGTCACGCTCATACACGCTCATACCCTGTAAGTCACTAACGCGTAGGAAGACCTGCTTCTGGACAAGGTTTAAAATGATTACTCTGACATTCAGTTAATGGAAGGGAAATAAAGCCCAGTTTGTTTGTAGTTCGTATCGTGACGATGAGAGTTGCTTGTTAGCTACGTTTAGGGTACAGACCGACTGTGAAATTGGGAAAAAGAAAAATACGATCTGACTTGTTCCCCAAGCAAAACGTCTGCAAACACAAGATAATCAAAGTATTCTCTGCTCTATTCTTAGATGCACTTACTTGCACTTCGTGACCAATAACTTTGAAAGTCATTATGAAGGACTGTACTTTGCAAAAAATGCATTAGAAAAAAAAGGGGGGTCCCGTGCTAATCTTTCTCATCTTATCTGTCACCGCCTGACTCACACAAAACAAACTCCATGCAGGCTGATCAAGTTTACAAGAACAGAATGCTTTCCTGCCTACTCCGTCCCCGCTCTGGCCATCTTTGAATACCTTCCGCCCGTCTCCATCTTCCAGAATCCTTCGTTTTCCCACAGGTCTGTGTCAGACTCTGCCTTTCTCCTTTGATTTTCCTCCCACTGAATCACTTACTGCCTCTCTCCTTATCAGCCTGGGAGACCTAAGTCCCAGCTCTTTGTACAACTTCCCTTATCTGGACGACATGGAGCAGATGTATGATTAAATGACGGGATGAAGACAGAACATTTCTCTTCTGATGTTACAATATTAAAATAGATTTCAAAGAAAACCGTTGCCCAATTTTTAGGTTATCACTCATGCAAATATCTGAGGAGTGTGGAATAATAAAAGTAAGTGTAAGGGAAGATTCTGAATTTTCAGATTTGAAATATTGGAGCTAAGTGTTAGCATGTTAGTCGTTCTATGAGAGGCTTCGTTTTCAATTACTAGTTAGTTCTCACATCAATCAATACAAAGGTCAAGTTCCTTCAGTGCTCATATTTGCACCCAAAAACGAAATCAAGGTTATTCCAATCTACCTGGAAAATGCTGCTTCATTAACACAGCTAATAGAGTCAGATCCTTTCTTCCATTAAGAAGAGGAAGAGGAGGAGAAGGAGGGGGAGGAGGAAGAGGAGGGGGAGGGGGGATAAGATCGATCCTAAGCCTCTCCTCAGCATCCTGTGTTGTTTCAGCCTGGCTGTGAGGACTGTATGTTTATTCTGTCTCTGCCTAGGGATGGAGGGCCTGGAGATGCTACACTCCGAACCACATAAGAAGATCAGGTCACAAGTGGCAGACACAACTAATTTTTTTTCCTCTTTCCTTCTCAACAAAATGGTTGGAAGGTGGGAGGGAGAGGAAAGGGGGATAGGGAAGGGGGGAGGGGACCCACTTCCTGTTGTCATTTCCATCAAAACCCTTTACAAAGCCTGGATCCTCTGATTTCACCTAAGAAAGCAGGTCCATTTCCTGTACTCAGATGGTACAGTAGTTCTGTGCCTCATAAAATTATGGCCCAACTTTTCCTTTTGTTCTAGCAAAAGACTTCCTTGAGAAAGCAGTAATCCTTTAAAGCTTCCCAGTACAGAGGTCTCCCCTGGTTTGTATTCCCCCATCCCTGTTCCCCAGAGGAAAAGTTCCGTCACATCACAAGACATGTCTTGGTTCCAAGGTGCACTGGGGCTCAAGGCTCCTGGCGAGGAGAGAAAACTGGTCATTTGAACATCCTTTCCTGGGATCTGTCTGAAGTGTAGACAAGCAGCAAAGATGAATATTAATATGCCTTCCATCATCAAAAGCTATTGCATACCCAAAGGATGATAAATATTTTAATCAGTTTTCAGCTTGTCTGGCGGAAGTTGGTTTATTCCTTGGGGATTTTCCTAGTTCTGTGCCCAAAACCTGTCCAGTGCATGCCGCTTTCTCTATATTTTGAAATTAACCACAACAAAGTTCAAGCTTTGCTATAGAAGTCGTTTAATTCTGACATGATTTTACTCTACTGCATCTTTTTAAGAGTAGGGAACTCTAAGGCATGAATGACACCAAGAAAGGAGACAAAGCACCGCCTTCTGAGGTTGTGGCAATACAATGACTGTGGGAAACTAAAAGCCTCTCCTCTCCTTTAAAAAAATCCCCATATTTACACAAGTCACTTGCCAGTGATTTCTCAATCTTCTCAGCTAGAAATGCCAAAGGCATGCGACCAGCCTCGGTACTCCCACAGTGCACAGGCAGACAACTGTCCCTTGTCCTGAGGCCCCTCTAAGTGAAGAACCTATCCTAAAATAACCCTTTTAATTAGGAGGTAATTTTGAGGAAACCTGCTAGAGGCCAGGCTTCCCCACACAGTGGGACAGAGCAGAACACTGACCTCACCTCTAGTTCTTCCTTCTGTAAGTTGTATGGTGAGCACCTACTGTGTGCCAGCCAGCGTCCCAGGAGCTGGGAATGTAAGGAAAGCTGCCAGCTTCTCTGCTGCCCGGTGAGAGGGGAGGCTGCAGTGGGTTGAAGCAGACAGTCTAACTGCTGTCTGATGCTGAGGTGGTAGGGAGTCAGCAGAGAGGGCATGGCACCCTGAAAGAAGGCAGCCAGAGGAGCTCTCTTCAGGGATGAGACAAGACAATACGCAGTGAAGGAATGGGGAAAGCAAAGCAGAGAAATATTCCAGAGGCAAAAATAAACACAAAGACAGCAGCAGAGTGTGGGTCTGCGGCTCAGGAAGCCACTCAAGGAAGATGGATTTCTGAGCGCATGGGAGGCCGGGACCAGGGCGGTGACTTTCATTTTAAAGGAACTTAGCTGCATATACTATACGTGGCTGGTACAGACGCTGGAAGGCTTGTGACAGTTCCCACACTTGGCCAAGCTGTGTTCATAGGACGCCACAGTGAAGGCTGGTCAGGTGATGAGTATGTTTTGAAAGGAGAGCTTTTTTAGACTTGGAGTTTAATGCAGTGGACACTCGAGCTTAGGCCGGACAATAGGTTACTCAGTTACTGACCTATGAGGACTGGGCGCGGGGTCCGGGATTTGAGATGCACCTAACTGAAAACACATGCCATAGGATGGTGTCCACCTATCCCAACTCCTACACAGATGCCCAGCGTGTGACTCTTCAGGGCAAGACTTACTGTGGGCATCACACGGTGGCCATTCTTTGTGAAGCTACCTGCCACCTGCACCACAGTTCAGGGCAGTGGCGCTCAGGCTCTCTAGCACTGCGACCCCTTTACTACAGTCCCTCATGCTGTGGTGACCCCCAGCCATACGATTATTTTGTTGCTACTTCATAACTATAAATTTGCTCCTCTTGTGAATCATAATGTAAATATTTTGGGAAATAGAGATTTTCCAAAGGGGTTGCAACCTACAGGGTGAAAAGAACTGGTTTGGGAGCATTAAATAAAATGCAACCTCTTAGTTCCCCCAAACATGTTAATATCTGATGAATAAATTATGGGTATTTGGTAATTCCTCATTTGAATTAGTAATCCTGAAGTAATAGGGATATTACATGATCAAGAAACCAGGAGGTCCAAGCCCCTACAGCTAAAGCAGGTGTGTCTAAAACACAAGCGCTTCCCTTTCAGAGTTGGCTTCCTAACCACCATTTCTTCACTTGCAAGCTAATTTTGTTAACCAATCAAAAGCAAGCAGATCATCATCTGTCTGAGCCTTTGCTACACACTGAGAAAATATTTACAAGTGAGATGGTCGCAGGTGGCTCCAGATGAGGCTGAAAACACGGAGAGAAAATGCAATCATTTACTTGTTAGGTAAAAAACGGGATTGAAACCACCACTGAGCAGTGATTACAGAGGTGCTTTTAGGAGAATCAAAAGTATCACAGCCCCTTTCTCAAGAGTGAACACCGGTTATTTTTCAGGTATCAATGAGGAAAAGCAGGACAGTGGTGATGCTACCCTTGATGTATGAGAGAGGCAACTGCATCTGTTCCCATATTTCTCAGAGAAGCGAGGTTTGCGGCAGTTTGAGCACATTTTTCCATAGGGACACTTTTACAAAACTATGACAGGATCCCCAATCCTACCCCACAAATATTTACACTCAGTGGATGAGAGCATTGCAAGAATAGCACTGTGCCCCACACTCCTGAGAGTCCCTTCAGCTCTGGGATGGAACTGGGGTGGGGGTGGAACCCCAACGGATACCTCTGAGCAAGGGGGTCACACTAACCTCGAGACCCCCTTGTACACTGTGTACAAGTCTACAAGAGTCTACAAGCTCTCTCTGCAGATCACTACAGCAATGTTCTTCTGAAGGCAACAGTTTTAGGGACCACTCGTTAGCTAACTTGGGGATTAAAACAGCAAAAAAACCAATGTGGATAATATTCAAATAAATACGGGCAGCACCTTGGGAGAGGCTGCTTCCTTTTCAAAGCTGTGGGCTTGTTGCCTTTTTATTTATTTATTTTTACAACACTTTGTTCTCTGTACTGATTCACTTAGGACCTAGCACAGGTTGTTTTCTATTGGGTAAATGATAGACCAGAGAGTAACTGAAGGACACTCCACCAAGCCCTCTCGAAAAGCACTGAAGGGAAGAAGGTATAGAGTGTGTTAGCTTTTGTCTTTCTTGGGGAAAATGGAAACTCCTGACACACCAGTCTGGCATCTGAATTTACACGTGCTTGGTATGGGCTGCTTATCAAAGTAACCCAGACCCGTTCCAGCAGCTGAGACTGCACAGCTCCCCAGGAGAGGTGGTGGGGCTTTTACACCCTGTACACAGATTTCAATTTCACAGCAGTTAAAATCATTTAAAACGAGAGGACATACCTGTGGACTTTTGGTTTTGTTTTATTTTTTTAACAAATTGAATGTATAAAAACTGTGTGTCTGTGCCATGCACGTGTGTACTTAAGGAAGGTGGACAAAATCTGTCAAATGCTCTGGTGTCCAAGTGAAAACAGAAACCCTGCCTGTGACCTCAGGCTTGCTCTCTAGGCAGTAAGAGGGGTTAAAGAGAAGGCACACCTTCGCTTGGCACTTCCAGCTCCCGTCACACTTTCTATGATTTCAGTCTCGCTCTTGTGTTTAGAACAGAGGTGGCAGCCAAGTCCTCTGAGTGTCCCTCGCACATCCTGAGATGGGCACTAGAAAGCTCTGCTCATACTGCTCACGCAAGGGTTAAGACCAGGGAGTCTGCCACTGGCCGGCTCTGATGCTCCAGCAGATGCTGTCACTGGATGTATCCTCAGTAGAATTCCATTCAACACCTCTGTCTTTAAACACAAAGCTGCAGGCTGTAGCAGCTTTAAGAAACATAAGTACCCCTTTTTTCTGCACACAGTATCTGTGTGTGAAATTCTCTAAAGGGGTTTAAGTATTTACCCTGAACACTATCAGCCGCTTTCTAAATTTTTCCTTATCCAGTTGCAAAACACTTCAAAGAGAATCACAAACACGGGCTTTTGTGCTTCCCATGCACACTCTGCTTGGGAGGCTTAAGTCTGAATTCTCTCAGAATTGTATTATTTCCCCTGCCCCCGAAAAGGACAGGGTACACACACTTAGAAAAAAATCATTACTAAGTCTGTAGCAGCTGGGGGACAGAGGTTGCTCTAAGAGAAATCTATCAGGAAGAACCCAAAACACTTTAGAAAGGAGTTCAATGTTAAATTACCCAGAAGACTGCCTCCCTCCCTCCAGGTATTTTTGCTGTTAGAACAATAGAGTCCTGGGGAACTGGAATGGAGGGATGGGTCCAAAGAGCCTGTCTTAAGGATCACCGAAAATGTAAGCCAGTGGTTGTAGCTTTGCCCAATTTCCAAAGATAAACACAAAGGCTCTAAAACACTGTGTTCCAGAGTCGGAATTATTGGGCGCTTCTAACTGTTTAACCTGCTTCCACTCTAGGCATACCTTGAGCCACACAACAATGCCCCAGTCAAAAGAAGGAGAGGGGAACTGACATTTCAAACCACATTTTTTCTTTTTTTTTTTTTTTTCGGAGCTGGGGACCGAACCCAGGGCCTTGCGCTTGCTAGGCAAGCGCTCTACCACTGAGCTAAATCGCCAACCCCCTCAAACCACATCATAAATTACTAAAATATACTCTGCTCCGAAACTAGGAATACTGACCCTAGGGTTAGACAGACGGCTCAGTGGTTAAGACCTTGTCAGGTTCTTGCAGAGACCCAGGTCCAATTCCCAGAACCCATGCTGGTTGGCTCACAACCACCTCTGAATCCAGCTCTAGGGGGACCTGAATCCTTTGGCCTCCAAAGACCTGCATTCATTTGCACATATCCATACACAGACAATACACACAATTAAGGATAAAAACAAATGTGAAAATGAAAATAGAAATGTTGAAAATAGGAGGCAATATGTTAGCACACGTAATTTAGCATTCACAGGAATACTTATGGGAGAGTCAAACATATACACGTATAAATAGACATACTGTGTCTGGATGATTTTACCATTAATATGAGCCTGACATATTTCTTTATATTTTATTGTTATATCCCTCAGGCCCCCTAAAACCTTCTAATTTAAGAGGAATTTTAATATGAATTTATTTGTGCTGTTATCTAAATACCACTGTTCGATATATATTTCAGCGCATAAGAAGCAGCCTTGTTCACTTATAAAGAACTTTATCCCACAGCTACAGTGACAGCTTCATTAACCTTTCAACAAACAAACAACCAAGCAAACAGGCAGGACTGCTCTTAGGCTCCCTCAGTCCCTGCAGCTGTGGGAGCCACAGAGGACCTGTCCCTGCAGCGGCGGCAGCCTCCAGAACCAGCTTCCTGATGATTTATGCAGACCACAATGACAAGCAGAGAAGCATGACTCACCTGGAATTAAACTATTATAAATAACTTGTCAGGGACGCCTTTACATTCTGGAGAACATTTCTCTGTTAAAACTTTAACAACAAGAACCTGGTTATGTTATGAAGTGAAACACCCACTCATTTGCCACATCTCTCTGCTCTCCTGGGCCAATTTTTAACATAAATGGGCAAATTAATTATAATGTAGCCTATAGCTTACCTAACATAATTATATGTTGTATTTTACACTGATTCAAAACGGATGCATTAAAATAATCCAGCCTTGGCTCGCACCCTCTGTGGTCGACAAAGGTTATTAAGGCCAATGGCCACGCACAGGCTGCTACTCTAGTGCTAGGACAGGAAATGGTCAAACGCATGGAGGATAAGCAGGAGCCATGTTCTCTCCAAAAGGAAAAGCCACAGCAATAAAGTGCACGGAAAAAAATCCCCTGCAGTACGTAAACTGCCAGCTCTTCTCAGGGCGCTTCCTCGGGAAGCTCCTCTGGAATAATTCCTCTGGATTGTACAAAATAGAGGTTTTTAAGGTCAAAAGGAAGTGAATAAATGCCATCAATTTAGAGGATTTCAGCCCCAGCATTCTTCTCAGTCTCGCAGTGAATTTGATAGTGTTAAAACATTTTTATAGGTAAAATAAATGTCAGTTTTGCAAAGAGCGATACCAACCCCTGGGAGACAAATGGCCTATCCACTGAATCTCAGGCCACCGCAAGACTTCACTGCCTCACAGGAGACTTGAGCTTTTCATACCCCTCTTCAGCAGGCAAGAAAAGCTTGCACGGTTTCTTTCAAATGCTAACTCTCCTATCCCGAAATGTCTCCTCACAACATGATAATCTTGGATGAGAGGTAGTGGGTTGGCTGAAAAAAATAATAAAATACAAATACGTGAAGAGTGCTCAAGTGTGAGACTGCTTCTTGAGTGGGGAGCAACGAAGGCAAGAAAGGTTTGACTGTGATGCCAAGGGTCAGGCTGCTCCGGGCTCAATGCTCCATAAATTCACCAAGCAATATTCAGGGGAGAGGTGATGCTTTATCAGAATGTCATTCAAATATAAGGTTTAACATTTGCATCACAAGAGCAAGCTCACAAGCTGTCCTCTGGGAGAGCAGCGGTGAGGATGAGCAGTGAGTGTGTCAGGGCGGACTTGCTGGGGCAGGGAGTGGGGAACAGAGGCCAGGGAGTTTATGTACAGCTGACTAAACTTCCTGAAATATGTGGCTGGTTATGACATGCGCAGCAATTACCACTAATGGGGGAACAGCTATTTCAAAATGCATTTTCCATTCTGCTATAGGAGACTATTCCTTCCAAACACATGAGAAAAAGGACAGGAAGACAGACAGAAATTCCAGCACACGCCTCTTCCCTGGTCCAAGGGCCATCAAAGGCCGCTTTACTCATAAGCAAAGCGGGGGAAGCCAATGTGTGCATTGCCCAAGGTGCAGGCAGGTCTTATTTTTATCACTGAAAAGGATGGATGTGTGCTTCAGAACAAAGGTGCAGTGATCAAAGACACCTTTTCACAACAGCCACAGGACTCCATTAACTCGAAAACGCAGAAAGATAACGAGGAGTCGCTTGTCTAAAATCATGATAATTTGGAGTAATATATTCCATAGAAGAAAAGTTTGAAAAATCAAGAAATGCCCTTGCAATTAGCTTATTTCCACAGACTCTAAATGCGCCCCAAACACTGCATTTCTGTAGTGAAATTGCTGTTGAATCTGTGAACCCACAACTGATTTCCTGTGTCATGGAATCTTGAAGATTACAGCTAACTTGAAGCAACAGGGGTAATTCTTGGCAGTTAATGGGACATTTATATGCATTTTCCTGAAAGGCAGCATCTTGGGACTGCCAACTGGCAGCTCAACATTGCCCCCTACTGCCTACAAGTTAAACAAGTTAAACCAAAGAGCGGGAGCAAGGCTGACAGAGCCAGACTCACCAGCCAATGCCTATCGAGCCCCAGTACCCAAATACCACATGGCACTGCACACAGAGCCACAGAGCCAGGGACTTTTCCAAAGATTATTCTCTACTGTCTCTCTCAATAGCAAAAATAATTTATCATGAGTTTATTAGAAATCTTTTTTTAAAGGCCTAAAGCAATGCTTCAACTTAATTTAGAAGAGACATCCCTTTTATCTTGGCCCAATCCTTCACTCTGCTGATAATGATCCAACTGTGGTATGCAGGGGAGACACTGAAACATTGATTTTTCTTTCTTTCTTTTTTTTTTTTCTTCAGTAAAGAACAGAGCTCTGGAAAATTCTCCAGATTGCTACTCCTTTAGTGTTTTGTTTTGTTTTTGGATTCCTTCCTTCCCTCCCTCCTTCCTTCCATATAAAATATAATAAAAAGGAGACTCTCCGTTTAATTAATTTAATTACCAAATGTGTACTCACGTATTGAGGCCGACACGCATCTCCAGTCATCCTCTTTCCAGTGAATTAGTAATGAACACTGGTGTGATCACAGTACTAAAACTTTCACTTGGGGGCAGGATGAAATACTCTTTTATGGCTGGAGGGATAGCTCGGCGGTTAAGAGCAGTAGGTGTTCTTCCAGAGGACCCAGGTTCAATGCCCAGCACCCACATGGCAGCTCACAACCGTCTGTAACTCCAATTCCAGGAGATCAGACATCCTCACACACACAGGCAAAGTACCAATGTACATAAAATGAAAAGTAAATGATTAAAAGATTTATTTTACAAAATTAATGAGTTCTTTTCTTACTTGTTTCTAAGTCTTAATTTACGGCTTGATAAGATTATGATTTTAACATCAGGTTGACATCTGATAATCAGACCTCAGCAAGCAGGAACCTAGGAGCATATGGAAAATGAACAAAACCAAAAGCTCACACAGGCAAAGCTGCACGCATCCTGTAAGAACAGCATTTCCTCCCCAGACTGGGCTCAGAAACAGAGCTAGCCAGGCAGAGAGGACTCTTCACCATTTCCAAGTCGGCTACACAGTGCTCTGTACTAACCCAGGGCTTGGGGGAAATATGCCTTTGATGGTGTCCCTTTTCCAGAGGCTGATCCTTGCGAGGGCCAATCTGAATGATCTCAGAGATGTGCATTCTGAGGCATAGGCTTGCTGAGGCCTTCATCTTTGCAGCCTGACATTTCCATTATTATGAGACAGGGATTACTGAAGACATTACACCAACATCGTCATCAAAACAGCAACACTAAGTTGGCTGGCCAAAGTGGACACGTTCAGAGGTGACAGACGGGTCTCAGTGTAGGCTATGATTATAGCTCCATAGGCATATATTTATTTCTCCACTCATCAAACTGTATACTCTATGATTGTTTAGCTTCCTGTACGTCAACCACAGGTCCATGAAGCTGCCAGAGAAGCATATGGGTGGGGACTGGTGACCACTGTGCACCCTGCAGATGAGTCACTGCTCTCCACATCCTTCCAATGCTGTGTGAGTGGCGCTCTCCAGAGGTCAGCAGGCTTTTATCACTTTTCCTCTACATTCCAAAGCCAAGCCTTTGGAGGCAGATTAGTGAGCAGGCAAAGGGCAAGAAGCCTAAAGCAGGCCTTCTAGAGTTCAAATCCCAGCTCTCCCACCTATTAGCTGGTGACCTTGGGAAAGTTACATAAGGCCTTTGGGCTCCTGCCTCCTGACATTAAAAGTAAGACAGAAGTCATTCCTACCACAAGGTCACATGGGGTCACCATGAACATTGTGTAAGTCCTCAGTACTCATAAAATCTTTATTAATCATAAAAATATCATGCACGCATTTGCCGTTGCTATGGTTATCCAAGCCGAGGCTCATCAAGTGGCTTCCACCTGCCACCTAGCTGGTATGTCCACGTTCCACACACCCCGAGTGCTCTGATTTCTGATCTCGTTTCCCCAGTTCCAAGACCAATGGTTCTTCCCCTCTCCTCTTGCTCCTCCAAGGAGACCAGCATCTTCCTAGAAGTCAGCAGTGACCTGAACCTGATACTGATCTGAACCACGTGCACATGTGGAGAGGAGAGAGAGGAGAGGTGAGGTGAGGTGAGGTAGGGGAGGGGAGGGGAGGGGAGGAGAACCTTTCTCCTTCCATGGCGTCCTTGTTCATTCATAACAACCCTCCTTATGCCTTGTCGGTCCTAGGCATTAAAACCCAGGTCATCACATTTGGTGACAACCGTCCACAACTCTGACCTATCTTACCAGACCATGACTTTTTTTTTTTTAGGTCCCACAACATGGTTTTATTTTGGCTATAGTGGTACACAGTGACATTCCCATTTCTCTCTTTGCTGAACTGCTACGCTATGGTGAGTAAACACGTGTGCACTCTGCAGCCTGGTGCCCATGCTTTCATCTCAGTGATCTATTGAGTGGCCCTGGACACGCGTCTTTCTTCTCTGTATCTAGGCTTTCACATCTACAAGTTAGGGCTCACAATACTGTCTGCATCAACTGCTGTAAGGATGTAAACTCTTCATAGTGGCTGGAGGATGAAAACACAAATGAAAGCTGGGTACTGTTGTTGCCCTGTTCTCATGCTGTGTCCCAGCTCGTGTCTAGTGGCTGCCTTCTGTGAAGAATATCAGACATGTTTCCTGACGCCTTACTGACAAACTGCAGGCTGCTCCATTGCCTTACAGGAGATAACCTAGTACACCAACCGCTGAGATCGACGTGAGCGTTTGCCTGGCCGAAGACTTGTACAGTGCAGTGCCCCAGAGAATGCGCCCAGACCCAGGCACTTACCACCCTCTCCATCTTCTTCCACAGCCCCTCAGACCCAGGCACTTACCACCCTCTCCAATGCGCCCAGACCCAGGCACTTACCACCCTCTCCAATGCGCCCAGACCCAGGCACTTACCACCCTCTCCAATACGCCCAGACCCAGGCACTTACCACACTCTCCAATGCGCCCAGACCCAGGCACTTACCACACTCTCCAATGCGCCCAGACCCAGGCACTTACCACCCTCTGCAATGCGCCCAGACCTCATGCACTTACCACCCTCTCCAATGCGCCCAGACCTCATGCACTTACCACCCTCTCCAATGCGCCCAGACCCAGGCACTTACCACCCTCTGCAATGCACCCAGACCCAGGCACTTACCACCCTCTGCAATGCGCCCAGACCCAGGCACTTACCACCCTCTCCAATGCGCCCAGACCCAGGCACTTACCACACTCTCCATCTTCTTCCACAGCCCCTCCAGCTGAGTCATGGGCTCACACCACCAATCAGTGCAAATTTTGTATCGATTTCCTTGAAACCAGAACTGCCTCAGCCACTCAAACTCGACCTGTGGACCAGAGCAAGAAGGTGGTGGTTATAATGTCCTTGTGATAGACCAACAAGGACAATGGCTTCCCTGCTCGTCTCCTTTGGCACTTCATGGACAGAGGTGAGAAAAGCTCGACCTAGGCAGTTCCCATCACACCCTGGGGGCTCCAGAGCATTCGCTCTGGACGCTGAGGAATTGGAACTCTCAGAGTGGAGGGCCTGTGAGGACGCCAGCCCAGGTCAGGCCGCATATTTTAGTGCTCAGAACAAATATTCAGACCCTGCAGTACAAGCAGCACCCACTGTGTATGGAAGTCATAGGGGGTGATTCTTAGCAAACGCTAAGAAGGCAATGACAGACAGACATTGAGAGCATCGTGTTCATTCTTAGACTGAAGATAAAGAACTTACCCAAGGGCCAGGAGAAGCTGGGGATCACCTTAGTCACAGAAGCAAACAATATCTAATTCGTTAGAGAGGCATTCGGCATCCTATGCAGCCATTAAGGGTCTACTCGGCGACTCAGTAGGGGCCAATAACAAAAGGCGAGCAGCAGCAAAGGCAGAAGGCACTGCTTACGCTCCTCCGTGAAGATACTAAGCTGCTTGCACTGACCACCTCCTCCTGCCCAGGAGACAGGATTACATAACCATGGCTTCTCCAGGCTCAGTCCTGTTGTACAGACAGAGCTACAGCAGCAGGAACCCAGGGTGAAGCCAAACATCCCTTCCCATTCCTGGGTTTCATAAGAATAGAGGCCCTGAGACTAGAAAAACACAAAAAGGAGCCTGAAGACACTTTGCTGTCAAACTGGAGTCAACGTGGCAGGACATGAGATGAGAGGTTAAAAGTCAGGTCTGAGGGGATGGGGGAAAGCAGCTCCCTCTTGGAGGCCAAGGGGAGAGGGAATGGGCAGGGAAGAACTATGTGACTTGCCACAGTCAAGATACATAACGCTTAGATAAGCATGAAAACCTATCCTGAACCCCTATTTTCTCAGGCCATTTCCTATACCCAGCCCTGGCCTGAGCAGCTTTGTCTACATGCTAATTCCCTAAAATGAAGTGAACAATATTTGTGAATAAAGAAAGTCAGGTCCAGGAGATAGTTGCTGACTGGCTGGGTGATCTACCGCCAAAGCCCCTTTCTGCTCAAGCCAGTTCAGGCTTAGGTGTCTGATCCTTGCAGTGGCGACCATCTCACTGCACACAGGTCAGAGGCTGACCAACACTTTACAGATGAGTCTTCCATGGCTTGCCTTCCACTTGAACATCAAAGTACAACTCCAATCCACCCCCAAACTCCTCTTTTCTTTTGCCCTCCAAAGAAGTGTCTGGCGACCCCAGCACCACGCTGTGGTGTCTGCTTTGCTGGGTGATCATGTTCCCCATGGAGCTGGGCTACTGTCATCATGTCCTGTGAGCACAGAAGACCACCATTTGTTCCCCTACAACGAACATCTATGAGGCAAACAAAAAGCAACTTGTGAAGATTAGCAACGGTGGAAACGGCTCAAGTAAGAAACTAGAGAAGAGACCTAGTCTAATGGAAAGGTTTCGGTTTACGCTAAATAAATGTTTGTTTGATGTGTAGAACTGATTTCACCTAAAGCTGTTTAAACAAAACAAAGCAGGAATGTGGGCAACATTAAGACAGTTGCTAAAGCTTTATCTGTGCCATTAAAAGGCAGTGGCTCAGAGAAGGTAAGTCAGAGTACTTTGAAGGGGGATGACTATGACCATAGTTCAACTTCAGTGAAGGTCCAGGTTCAGCAGCACATTTACAACAAGAGAAATGAGAGCACCTTTTAAAGGGTTTCACGTGAAAGCATTCACAGTCAGAGCAGCCTGGTGGTAGAGCCTCGAGCTATCTGTAGGGAGGTGAAATGCTTTCACTACCTCTCCTACCCTTGCGCTGGTTATTTCTGCAGAAGGGGACAAACTTGGAGGCCCTGACCACCCTGGTAAAGAGGGAATAAAAAGACTACTGTGTGCACCATGGGACTGTCTTCTGGGATTGGGGAGCTTGGAAGCAGGAAGAGGGCACATGGAGGACTCTGTCACAGGACAAGAAAGCAAACACAGGGCCCTAGCCATGCTAACAAATAAAACCTTCTTTTCCTCCTCAGACATCTCACTCTTTGTTCAGCCCATCAAGCGGTGTGTGTGCCCCAGAAGCCACATGGTGGGAGGAGACAACTGATTCCTCTGACCCTCATGCATGCCACAGTCTAAGCTCTTCCAACCTCCAACAAAAAACCAAATAATGTAACAACTTCTTTCTTCTTTTCTTCCTCCTCCTCCTTGTCCCTTCTTTTTCTTCTTCTTCCTCCTCCTTCTTCTTCAGATTTGGATATTCAGGGAAGACAGACAACTAGGAACCACTTCCTTGTAATAGATAAATTCCTAGCATATATGAGCTATCAAATTAAACCAAGATATAAACAACTTAAATCCATAAAGAGCAATGAAACTGATGAAGTAACAAAACAAACAGACAAACAGACAAACAAGCAAACACCTCCAAAGAAAAGCCCAGATCCAGATGAATTCACTGCCAAATTCTATTAAACTCTTAAGGAAGAGCTAACACCAATGCTCCTCAGACTGATTCATAACACAGAAAGGGACAGGAGGCTTCCATCGCAGTGAACAAAGCCAGTGTCACCACAATCTCCAAACCAGAGGACAACGACAAAAGGCTGCAAACTAAACTCGCTGGTGAACATAAACACAAGGTTTCTTCACAAAATCCTTAGTCATAAAACATGACCCATAACCAAACTGGTTCCATCCAGGCATGCGAGGATGGCTCAACATCAGATAAAGGTGCAGTACAGCACGTACATTATGCAGGGCAGAATGCAGGGCCACTGTAGGTGCAGGAGAGGCCTTTAACAAATGCATGTCCCTCATTCGGAATCCCTGAACAAACTACAAACAGAAGGATGTAGTTTTGCATAATAAAAGCTCCATATGACAAATCTATGGCCACTACTGCACTAAATCCTCTACAACCAGGAATGACACAGGGCTTTCCACACTTACACGGTTACTAGTATAGACTCCAAATATTAACTAGAGATATGGTGAGAGAAAGGAAGAAAAGAAGGAAGGGAGGAAGGGAGGGAGGGAGGGAGGGAGGAAGGGAGGAAGGCAGGCAGGCAAATAGGAAAAAGAAAGTCAAATGATCTCTATTTACGGATAACATGAGCCTAAACTCAGAGGCCATAAAGACACCTTAGAAAAGTCTTGCATCCGATAGCTGCTTTCTGCCTTGTGGAAAGCCATAACACCAACACACAGACAACAGCGTCCTTCTCTACATCTTTAAATTGCCAGGAAGGAGAGATGGGGGAAACCTCACTCATAATAATTTAACCTCCTTCCTCATCAGAAGATTAAAAGACGCCTATGATGAAACCTGAACGACTGAAAGAAATGGAATCCCCAGGTGATGGAAGCTCTCCCACCAATGCTCTCCGACTGACAGGATGTCATGAAAACAGGTCCTTTACAAAAAGTGGTCTACGAACTCAATACAATTCCCACCAAAAGTCAAGTGGCACTGTTCACAGCACTAGGAAAAAACTTCTAGAATTCATACAGAAACATAAAATACTCCAAATAGCCAGCGCAATGCTGAAGAGACTGACTAAGCTATCACACACACACGCAGGGCACACTGTAGAGCCACAGTGACAGAACCAGACCCTCTGACAGGGAACTTAAATGAGCACAGAGAAATAAACGCACATAGCTAGGCTATCGAGTACCTCGCAGAGACGTCAAGAAGACAGACTGAAGAGACGGACGTTCTCTTCAATGCTGGTGCTGGGAAAACTGGGGACCACATGGGCAGGAATGAGACAAGATTTACATTTTTCACCATAAAGAAAAATCAATTCAAGGTGGACCAAAGACCTAAGCAGAAGACTTGAAATACCAAGAAAGGCAAAAGGCTTTCTGGAAAAGACCTGAAAAGCACAGAAAATCATCCCAAGGATTAGCAATGAAATTAAAAAGCTTTTGCACAGAGACAAAAACGCCATCAGAGTCAACCCACAGAACAGGAAAACAGTATTTGCCAACGATACACTCAACAGGGGTTTACTACCTAGATTCCAAAAGAGCTCCAAAACTGAATACCAGAAAAATCAAATCATCCAGTCAATAAATGGAATGGACCGAACAGACAGTTCTCAAAGGAAGAAATGCAAGGCCAATAAATGCTTGAAAAAGTATTCAACATCCTTAGCCATTAGCAAAGTGCAAATTAAAGCCACCTGGAAATTCCACTGCAGCCCAGTTATCAAGAAAATAAATGACAACACATGGTAGGGTGGTGAGGCTGTCGGAAAATCTTCCACAGTGGGAACATAAGTGGGTGCACTCATCATGGAAGCAATACGGAGCTGCTCAAAATCCAAACTAAAACACCAGTGGATGCAAATACACCACGCCTACAGCTGTGTGCGTCTAAGGACTCTAAGTCATCACACTGTACGGATACCTGCTCATCCGTGGTTAAAGTCACACTCTTCAGAGCAGTGAAGACCTAGAGCCAGTCTCAGTGTCTATCTTCAGATGAATGTGATGGCTTTCGGATCCTGGACATGGAGCTCAGGGGCTTATTTATCAAAGTGGACCTGGCCTACAGGGTCTCTAGGTGTCTGTCAGTCCCTACCTGTTACAAGGCACACTTGTATAACCCACGCTGGAGCTAGGCTTCCCGTCCCCAGGAGGCTCTTCCCTATTCTCGCTTTCGTCCCCCCCCCCTCACTTTCTCCTCCCCCCTATCTTTCTCCTTCTCCCTCTCCCTCTCTCTCCCTCCCCCATCTCTCTCCTTCTCTCCTCCCCCATCTCCCTGTCTGCATGATGATTTCCCTGGCCTAGTTCCTTAGTTACTCGCCCAAAAGCTGCCCCCAAATAAACCTGCCTTTTGACTCTCAATTCAGCATGAATTGGCTTAATTTCTTTGGCGGCGGCAGAGAAAACCTATGAGAATGGATGCAGAGTGCGGTATACAGACAGAGTGGGAGTTCACTCAGCTGTAAACAAGACTGTGATCATGGCATTTTCAGGGAAATAGTGGAACTAGAGATAATTACGTTACGCAAAATGACCCAGACAAACACAGCGCAGAATTCAGATAAAAATGTGCGCTGTATGTTTATTTGTGCATGCATGCCTACACACATACATGCACCCATGACTAGAAATGGAAGAGACTATGAGACAGAGGGAGAGAGCCGAATGAGCATGAAACAAGATAGGGCAAAGGGATCTGCGCAGTGTGAGAGCACGGGCGACTGGGGAGACGAACAGGAACAGACCAAGGCAGGAGGGGAGGACAGCGGAGGTTAGTTAATGGTCAAACGACAACATGTACTGAAACTCATAGGAAACCTCACAATGGAAGCCTTTACTGTGAATGCTAACTAGAAACAATGGAGAAGGAGGGGAGGGGGAGGGGGAGGGGGAGGAAGAGGAAGAAGGAGGAGGAGGAAGAGGGGGAGGTGAAAGAAGGCACAACCACACCCTTCTTAGGCTGAGGGAGGTGGCTAACAGGGCGAGCCTGGACCATACAGCTGGACCCTGATTCACACTGGAGAAGGAGTACAGGGAGTGGGGAGGGGGAGGGGGCATAGTTGGGGAGTTGGGGGAGAGAAACCACAAAAGAGAATTCTGTTTGAGAAATTCACTAATGAAACCTAAGTCTCTGTAAACGAATAAAAATGAACATAAAACACACACACACAAAAAAAAAGATTTAAAAAAAAGCTAACATTCCTTCCATCAACAAAACAGTTTGAGAAACAGAAATAGAAGATGGAGAGTTCTGAGGTCGGTGGGAAGGGGGCTGTGAGACAGGGATACCCACGCCACAGCCATGTTGGTTTGCACTGAGGTTTCGATGCACTAACAAGGAATGGCATAGCATATGTCAGATTCCTGCCAGGGGTAAAGAGTATTAGCTAGAGAGGCCCACGAGCACCAGGACCACCGTCTGAAAGCATCTCACAGACTCAGAACGTTTTCTGAGCAAAAAGGGTTTCCCACCCTTCTGGCACACAGCCCACCCCACTTCCATGCCGGTCAAGAAGCTCAGCACTGGGACCTGAGCCGGCGGAGGCTGTGTAGTAGGTAAGGACGTCAGAAGAACGCCATGCTTCTGTGGACACCAGATCCTACTCAATGGTGTGGCCTGGCCTTTTTACTTCAGGGCTAGGGTGGGAGATCATGGCGTTTTACTCAATGCCACCTTCACTACTAAAAGAATTTCCCCTCAAACACCGGGGACAGGAAAGCCTCAAAGGAGGTTTGAACAAAAGTCAAGGAGCCGGGTCTTCCTAGTGAAGAGAGAGAGAAGAGGTGGAGGCAGCCTGAGGTCCCACTCATCATCAAAGGCCGTCTGGGTCTTCAGAGAACCATGAAAGCAACTGCCCAGTGGCTTCGGATCATAGCTAGGACACACAGGACCATGTCCACAACCTTTGTACTTGCATCTGCCTTCTCCACAGAACGGCCAAGGGGGAAGAATCTGGCTTAGTTTTCCCTCAGAAATACCAAGAGACTATGTGAAGGCAAAAGAAACAGGATCCATTTGCCTGCCTGAGCCTCAGGCAGTGAGCACTCTGGGGTTGTAGAACAAAGCTTGGATCAGCCAGGGATGGTGGGGCTAGCACTGACCCTAGCACTCAGGTGGCTGAGGCAGAAGACTGTGCGTGTGGGTCTAGCCTGACCTACATAGCAAGCATCTATCTGAAAAAAAAATGATAAAAAGAAGAAACACTACAAAAATCATATTTCAAAACCATTACCACCACTCCTGTAAGTGAGCGAGCAGTGCCTGCCTTTTCTCTGCCATGTTTGCTTAGACTCTTGATTTGGCCCCAGATCAACTACATGGTTTGCTCATGAGGCTGTGCCCATGTCCTAAGGGACATGTGTCTCACCACACTGTGTGCCTTTTTCTTCAGCACCAAGGGCACTAGAGCAGGGCAGTGCTCAGCTCCCGCTGCACAGACACACGGAGCCACCCAAGAGCAGCTCTGGAGAGAAGCAGCTCTGGAGAGAAGCAGCAGAAGGAGAAACTGAGAATCCAACAGTGCCGCCCACTGTGCCACTTCCAGGAGAAACTTGCTAGAAAACAGGAAGTTCACAATGCACTCGTATGAGAAAAGAAACAGCCAATTTAATAACATAGATGGAGATTTGGCTTATAAATGAATTTAAATTTTTTCTCTGCACCTGAAAGGAGGGGCTATCACAAAGTCACCTGCTTCGTATGCCTCAAGTTCCTAAGTTGCTAGAAAATGCATTCCTAAACACAGATGACTTCAAAGTCTTCAAAGTGCTTCGTTATAATTAGCCCAGCAAAGGCACATGGCCTTGAAGGAGAGAACAAAGTAGATAACTACTAAGAATGCACTTGTAAGTGAACCAACACTGGTCCTGGGCCAACTCACATGACAGCAGCCTCCTAATGAGCTGACACAGCGACTTAACCTAGATGACCTTAAGATGACCTTGGAGAATGGGAGAGGAGGAGGCGGTGACCATGGTAGGTACACAGGCTATTTGGATATAAGATCTATTTCTGATCATCCCCAGGCTAACCCGCAAGGGCTGCCTCACCTTCCCGACACTCAAACAGCCAGCTTGATTCTGCAGCAGATGGACTCTGATGGCAGTGCTCTGCTCTGTGATTCTGTAGCTTCATGGAGATAAGAAAACACTTCGACCATGTGACCAGCGAAGACAGTGAAATAAAACAGCATCCATGCAAGATACAGTCGGCACCCGATTTACTGACCTGACTGTGAAAGTCATGAATTCTTTCAGAAAAGTAACTGAAGAGCTGCATTAGGAAGTCTGCAGTGGGATGAAGAATGAACAGGGCTGTTCCTGGTGAGGTTCCGGGTCCATAGGAGCACAGCTTTAATGCAGATCTAGCTATAAGCAACATCTCCAGTGGGGATGCTTTATTAAACACCATGAAGGAAGGAAAACTGGCCCTGGCTTCTGCTTTAGCATCAGGTAGCCATTATTCTCCAAAAGGCAGAGTCTTTTTGCCTTTGCTTCTAAGGATTCTGATCCTGTTCCCACAGTGTAGAACAGCTCCCAAGACACTGGAAGCCTTTAAAAACCATTGCAAGGCATCTCACATCTGTAGGCGAAGATGTTTTCTCATCTGCTGAGGATCCTCCAAGGACCCCATTTCCCTCACAGCAAACAGGCAGGCTGCTATTCCCCAGCCTCTAACACCATCCCTGGACCTCACCTTCCACAGCTGGGAGCCTCGTGCCTAACGCGCACTGCTGCTGAGCTGTTGCATGAACACCAAGCACTCTGTACCCTGTGGCATCTGTACTGGTTGCTCCTGCTTGACATGTCCCCGCAACCCACGTGGCTTCTTTCCAGAAGGACGCTCTCTGGTTCTTGCCATCAGCTTGCCTATTTCTTTTCTACAGTACTTAGCAACATCAGCACATCACCTAATCTGCCAGTGTTTTGTGTTTATTTCTTGGCTCCCTACACTAGGATGGCCCAGTGCAACCAGAAGAGGGCCTAGCACCAGCTCAGGGATTGTCACCTGATAGCATGAACAGCAACGATGTCACAGACCAGGCTTTCCACCCGTTCTCATTATATCACAGACAGAGTCTGAGATTGCTGGCACATTTCAACCACCCTGTACCACCTGTAATCTTACCTTCTCCCTTATGTCTTATTAATTCAGCAACAGTAAAATCCACTCCTTTGAAGTATAAAAGTCAACATTTCTTTTTAAACTTACGAAGCTGCATGATTGCTACCACAAGTCTCATTAACATGAAGGAAAGGATGTGGGCTTAGTACGTTCTCTCTATAAGGGTGCCCACAGATGAGGCTGGGGACTGTTCTGTCTTCAGTGAATATGGTTATCTACTGTGGTGGTTTGAATACTTTTGGCCCCCATACATTCATGTGTTTGAATCCTTGGCTATAGAGAGTGGCAGTATTAGGAGGCGTGGCCTTGTTGGAGGAAGTGTGTCACTGTGGGTGCTGGCTTTGAGGTCAGATATGCTCAACCTATGCCCTAACTAGGATATCTAGTTTACATTTATTTTTGGCAAACTATAGAGGATGTCACTTAAGTAGTAGTACAAAGTTTCATTTTTAAAAAATTCATTTACTTATGCAAAAAATAAGTTGAAATAAGGCTAAACAGCTAACAGTATATAAAGTAGAAATCAAGATATTAACAAAACAGTAAGCTTAGGATGTGCACTGACCTCACCATGTAGACCACTGCACTCACAGACTACGGAAAAGTGGCTATTCTTTTTTTTTTTTTTTTTTTTTTTTTTTGTTCTTTTTTTCGGAGCTGGGGACCGAACCCAGGACCTTGCGCTTCCTAGGTAAGCGCTCTACCACTGAGCTAAATCCCCAGCCCCAAAAGTGGCTATTCTTAAATTACTGCTAGGTGGGCGGTCATCCTGCCCAGGCCCCTTGTCTCTCCCCAGGTCTGCCTGTTTTCAAGGCAGCCACTGACGGCTCACACTGCAGTTGCTCTGCAAGGTTGTCTGTGTTGGGGAGAACCATGGGTATAACGTCAGTCTTCCTGCAGAAGTTGGGCAGAGTTACTCCCAGACTTGGAAGATGCATCCGACCCACTAGAAAAGTTAGTTCCCTTGTCTCGAGGTTCTCCTCAGATAATGTGACCTCTTCTGGTGTCTCGTGGCCAGCCCACTGTGCATCTCCTGTAGAAACCATCTCAAAGACAGCAGTGGCCTGAATGTTTGCGACCTTCAACTCAGATTCTTATGAAGTCCTAACCATCAGGTGACAACTTGCTTTGAGGGGAAATGGACCTCTAGGGCGGAGCTCTTCTGAATGGACTCAATGTTGAGTCCATTGACCCTTGAGACTTGTTTGACCCTTCCACCATGCAAAACCACACTGAGTGCCATCTGTGAATCCAGAAACATGTCCTCACCCACACTGCCAGTGCCTCTCTCTCATGCTTCCCGGTCCACCAGACTGAAAGGATAAGCTCCTGCTGTTTAGGAACTGCGTGGGCTGCCGTAGTTACTACAAACATGACATGACTCTGGCTACCGGGACTGCGGGTGTCACCTGCCCTCTCTTCTGACTTAAAATCTCCTGTATCAGACCCTCATGAGGCTCACACAGAGACGCAGGGAAGAGTGTCAATCTGTTCTCCTCTGACTAACCTCTCCTGTCTCAGACCTGAAACCGCGAGCATCGGCGTCCTGACGGTCCTCACCTCGTTGTGGATCTCTTCTCCTTGTTTCAGAACTGCAGGCTCGAAGGACTTCAGCGAGACGTCGCCATTGTCCGAGTCATTGAGAACATTCTGCAGTGCCAACTGGCAGCGTTGTAAGATATAATCCAAGGTGCCTGTTGAGCACTGTCAAGACAGAACCACAAGTGAGATGAGTGACGCCAAGCTCACCATGCACTCTTCCTGCTCACAGCTGCCTCTGCTTTATCCACTCTTCGGCCGACCTCACAGTTCACGATCCCTAAGTGACAATTACAGTAGTGGCCTACTTGCTTGATTCTGGGTGGCCAGCCAGGCCTCAGTCATCACACAGGCTGCTGGCTGTCTTCATTATGCGGACCTCCTCTCTGAATAAACAACAAGAGCCCTGAGGTGTGTTGTATACATGAGGAATGTGTGTGTGTGTGTGTGTGTGTGTGTGTGTGTGTGTGTGTGTGTGTGCGCGCGCGCGCGCGCGCGCGCATTAGCAGGGGGGTGTCACTATAACTCAAAGAAAAACATTTCTTCCCCTTTCTACATACAAGAGGCAGCTGTAGTCCTTCCTCAATAATGAGGAGGACGAGGTGCAGGCTGTAAAGCACACTCAAGGCAAAGCCGAGACCTCGCTATCAGTGGGGACAGACACACCTAGTTCATACTCTCTAGGGATGTGGAAAGGACAGAAATCAAATGGACACACTCCCTTGAAGGAGTTTATGTTAGAAAAGCCAAGGATATGGATGGAGTATAAATTTGTTTATTTTGATAATGAAATGATTTCCTACGATGGTAAGAATAGATAGATAGATAGATAGATAGATAGATAGATAGATAGATAGATAGATAGATAGATGTAGATGTGGATAGATATATATGTAGGTAGGTAGGTAGGTGGGCAGATAGGCAGGAAGACATAGACAGACAAATCTCCTTGGATGTCTGAGAAAATATATATATTTATTTTAATATTTATAACTTAAAGCAAAGCCATAGGAAAAACCTTGCAAGGAAATCCTGTGGTATAGAAACTGTTACTGCCTCTACACAATGTGACTAAAGTACTTTGACATGGCGATCCCAGAGTGCAGACGAGTGCACATGGGGTAATAAGCAGCACTGAGCAAGAGGGGGACCCACTCACAAAGCTCCCAGCGCCTACTTCTAAGTGGCAGTCGCGTAGAGAGGCCTTTCCCTTTCGCTCTTGTGTTCTAAGCATGGAGTGGCTGCCTTGGGGTGATCACATGCACGTCCATTTCCACATCTAAGAACTGGGACAACCTACACTCTCATCCATGTGTAATCAGTTCAACCCTGACTGTATTTATGGTCACAAAAACAGAAGCCCAAGACTTGACTTTCTGACTTTATATAATCGATATAAAGAATTCATGAGCTGGCCTGAGGTTTTGAGGTCTTACTCCTTTTTTGGTCACAGCCTTACTGACATATAATTTGTCTCATGAAATTCAGCCATTGAACGCATCAGTTGAGCGTTTGAGCATATTCAGAGTTGTGCCATCATTTCTACAACTGACTCTAGGATAATCCTGTCACTCCAAATGGAACCCTTGTCCTTTAGAGCCCTTTAGAGCTCATTTCCCCCAGCACTAACTTGCTTCCCCCCCCCCACTCACACACTCACGCACACACACCTCTGCCTGTCCTGGACCTTTCAGCTCCTTATAATCATTGGCTGTGTGCGGTCTTTTGTGCCTGGCTTTGCACACTAGTACACCTCGGTGGCTCATCCCTGTCATGGCGTGAGTCAGCACTACAACTTGTTTATTGTCAAACCATCTTCAATTACACGGCCATGTGATGAGCATTTGGGCTATGTCCAGTTTGGCGCTACTATGAACGTTCGTGTGCAAGTTTTCATTTCTCTTGGCTATATACCCGGGTATAGGTATTGCTGTGCCACAGAGTACCCACATTCAGCCTTCTGAAGTGCCAGACGACACCGAAGTCACTGTAGAAACTTCCCTCCAGCACTACGGAAGAGCTCCTACTTCTGCACAGCCTTGCCAGCAGCTATTACTGTAACTTGATTCTGGCCTTTACTGGCAATTCTCTGACGACGAATGATGATACACAGTTGTTGTCCGTCTGTTTGTTTTGTTTCTGTGCTGGGGGAGGAAACCCTAGCTTTGGTACATGAAAGGCAGGTGTCTCCTGCCGAGGGACGCTCCCAGCTCTGCTGTGAAGTTTACATGTGTTCTTGACTATTTTATACCTCCGCTGGCACATGCCTGTTTAGCTTAGTTGCCATTTTAAACAGATTTATTTTTCTTTTAAATGTCTAATTTTTCAACATGCCCTTTATACTCTAATCAGTCATCTATTAGTTTATTTCATTATTTATGTCATTTATTAATCATGACACTTATTAGATACATGGCCTGTTATTATCTTCCACTCTATCTGTACCGTGTTGACTGTTCACTTTGAAAGACATGGGAGTTTTAATTCCGTGACGAAGCCCGTGTTTCCTATTTTTCCCGTGGTTATTTATGCTTTGGCTCTCTTATCTGAACTAATGCCCATACCAAGGTAAGGATCACTTCTTGGAAGGCAATTATCAGGAAGGTTTCCAAAATAAGGCAAAGCAGATGCCTAGAGAAGGAACGGGCACATTACCACGTGTGTCCGTGCCTTTGGCCGATGTGCATTACCACTGAAATGATAGCACAAAGGTGACAAAGTTTGATCTCTAGGAAAGCAGAGCTAGTTTGTCTGAGGAAACAGAGTATATAACCTTGCATACTTCCAAAATTTTTAACTGACTGAGTAATTAACTATTTAAAAATAATTATATCTAAATTCTAAGTTTCTAAACAAACACTGTTGAATCTCAAGAACACTGAAATGAAACAAAAACCAAAAGGAAAAGAGCGAATATAACAGTTCTGCTCAGACACGTACACTTCCTCCACACGAACTCTCCCACTAACTTCGAGGAAGGGCAAAGCACCACTCCCACGGGGACAATCTGCTTCCTATCTGTGGTGAACAGCGGAACGGGAAATCATTTGGGGGATGGAGCACAGGACAGCCACAGAGCACAAGTGTGTCAAGGTGACGCAGCTCTGCAAAGTGAGAGAGCTGGACAGTAGTCGTTTCTCTTCTACTGAAGAACCAAGAGCGCACTTCCCTTAGGGAAGGAAGGGAGGCTTTTGCCTCTGATCACTGGAAACAGCTATGTAAGAAGAAATGAAACATTTTAGCTAAAACACAAACATCCTGTCAATGAACCTGGTCTAGTTTGAGTCTGCGTCTGCATCGACAGAAGTCTGAGCTGCTCTCCTGTGCCTGCACATGAGGACCGGAGTTGCCATCCCCACTGCTGGTAACTCAGACAACTTCATTAACTCACCCCAGACATGGGGCAGCAAGGCTCTGCCTGGCTTTTCACCAGTGCCTGTGCTGAACTCTGTTACTGAATTAGTTCCAAGGTTTGATTCCTAATTCACTTAAGGAGACTGAAGAAGATAAGGGTGCTCCGTGGCGCTGTTCACACACCCCGTGTAGATCTCCAAAGGCCAAACCAAGCAGATGTCCACGGACATACAGCTTCACTGCAATGCTACCATCACCGAATGTTACTAGTTCTTACTTCAGTAGTCATATTTTTATATGTTTTATAAAGTTGCATTAAAAATATTTTTAAAAAAATATTAATTTTGGGATGCTTAGCCACCCCCAAAATCCTATTTAGTCAGAATTATGTATAATCAGACTAGTAGTAGCATTAAATAACTAGACACTAAATATTTGAAACTTGAAATAAATATTAAAAATTTATGTCACAAGCACTATCACAGAAGCTCCAAAGCAAGTAGTGAGTAGCAGGTAAGCAAATTGAGTATAGCTATGTTCCAATAAAACTTTATTTATAAAAGCAGCCCGCTGCTCCAATCATTTTCCTGGCTGGTAAATATAGTATAGAAAAAAAGATATTTAAACAACTAACATCATAGGTATTCAACTATTAAAAGAACATGTAGTTTGAACTAAACTACAGAACACCTAAGAATCACAGACGACAGCAATGTTTCTTCTTTTGAGATGCTCACACATACTCCAGCCAGGCAGGCCCCAAACTTGCTCCATAGCCCAGAATGACCTTGTTCTGGTCCTCCTGCTTCTACCTCCCAAGGCTGGGGTTATAGGGATGGTAGGCTGGTGGTCAGACACAGGGTCTCCTGCACATTAAGGACATGCTCTACCAATTCAGCTACGCTCCCAGACTGACTGAAGAAATGTATTCTTCCAAGAGAAGCGCTACACATAGCCCCTCTCTTTCTTTAAAGTAAATTAATGTTCAAAATATGGCCTAAAAATATAAAAGATACAAGGATAGCTATGATTAACCTGAGAAAGCTAAACTTAAGGATATATATTTCAGAGTAACTAACGGCCAGGATGGAATTGGTTAGCACGGGAAAGGAGTCAAAGCTGTGGAGGAAGAAGCGTCCTAACTGTCCAACTTCACCTCACCAGGATGCCTGCTGCTTTCTGCTATCTTGTGTTCTGCTCCCCATCCTAAGGATCTTCTGTAGCCCAGGCTGGACCTGCAATGTAAGCATCTTGGAGACACCAATAACTCACCCGTTCCTGCTTCTAACTGGCTAAAAGAACACCTAGAGTGCCACACAGCTAATGAATGAAATAGAACCCCGCCCCCTTCTGAATGGCAGCTCTCAATGGGTAGGAACTTTCACAGCTGCACCGTTTTTACTGTCTTTTGCTTCATGGCCACTCCAGGGAACAGAGACGGAACAAGCCTCCCCCAGGAGTCCTGCTGCTCCTCTCCTCTATTATTTTTCCATTTGCTGTTCTAAAAGATTTACATGCAATAGCATGACTTAATCCTGAGAATCCTAGGAATTTGAGAATACTTGTATCCCTATCGAACATATACTCCAATGGGTTTACTCTTCAGTGGCTACAGGTCCTATGGAATCAGCGGTAATAAGTCTGTCTGCCTACTCTTACAGGTTATAAAGATGTAAGGGAGACAGACTTAAATAGCTTATTCTCAAGTGATTGACAGGAACAGGACTCTTGGGAGGGTTCTATCTAGACAGAGGGCTCCAAATGGAAATGGAGTCATTCTGTACCACATCATCCTCTGTCCCTGTCTTCATCCTCCTCCCTTCTAACAGAGCTCACTTAGGACTAATGACACTTGCCAATGGCATTTACCTCTCAAAGAGACAACTCCCACCACCTAGGATAAGGATTTGTATGTCTGTGTGTTTAACATTTTCAGCCCAGACAAAAAGAGAATGGCTTGGGTAGAATGACCGTGTGGGCAGCTCTTTGCTCCCAGGCTTGCAGTGCAGGGCACAAGGACAAACACTGAAGCAGTTAAAAGAATGAGTGAACAGCAGGAGGAGGACGGGAGGACAGAGGGCTGTTGGCACTCGGAAGATGTGCAAGACACACCATCACACACACAGCGTCAGGACGCACGACCCACCGGAACAGCCATGGTGCTGCCCCTCTCAGCAGTCTTGCTCAGCCTGGCACTTGCAGGACCCTGCACACACGCCCCTCCCTCCTACAGGGTTAATTTTGTTCTGTCCCATATCCCCACACTTGTTCCCTAGTTTCCTCCAAACGTTCAAATTATAAGGCAAACCACAGCCAACAAGCTGAGGGCCTGGGGTTGTTACTCAGGGGTTGTCTAGTGTGAAAAGCCTTAGACTTAATCTCCAGCAACCTGTAATTAGTTAATTCGCTCGCTAATTAAGATGTGGCTAGAAAGCCAGTCTCTGACCCTTGTCATCACTCCCCTGCTCTCTAGCACCCCAGAGTGGCTACATGGTCTGCATCATTTCCATTCTGACCTTGGATGATCAGCCATTGCCCTGCAAAAGTGGGCTGGGAACATGACGGAGCTTAAAATTCTCTGACATCCATCACGGTAAGCTTCTCAAGAAGATATCTATGTCTAGCTGTCCAACCAAAACTTAAGCAAAATGTTGATCTCAGTTGTTTGAACTCGTATAATATATACTTAAGCAAACAAATTCACCCCATTTCTTTTTTCTTGACCATGGCACACATAGTTACCCATGGGAGTCTTCAATTAGCAGCACATACCAAAGGCATTTACCTTCTTCATGAAATAAAACCCTTGGCTGTAAGGTGACTGCCAAACCTAAGACCGGAGTTTTATCTGTGGGACTTATGTGGCGGAAAAAAGGAAATGACTCCTCCTCTGACCTCCACACACACATGTTGAAACACACACACACACACACACACACAAAATGGGAGTATACACACAAACACACAAAATAACAAAGAAATGTAATATATTAAAAAAGAAGTTCCAAAAGGCAGAATAAGTTTTCCCTATACTGTGAGTAAACTTTAAAAGTGCAGCTACTAATACCCAGAATATATAATACTAATACCCAAAAATATAAGTATATAAAGTGTAAAGTCAAATCAGATGAAAGTTAGCTTCTAATCAAGTACTCTTCAAAGCCCTACAATAAACTGTGCATTCAACGACCTCTGCCACATTCAGTTAAACGTGACTCATCGGATTTTTATTTCTGCTTACCTCTGCCACGCGGTGGGTGGAGCTAAACCGAGGCTGTGAGCCAGCCAAAACACAGTGCTGGTGGGTGGCATTGAGGTCATCTGCAGAAAAACACGCAGAAAAAAAATATTAACGTTTATCAGCCAGTATACACTATCCTCTGTTAAACTGCAATACAAAGTGAACAGTAACTGTGTCATTTCATCTGAGGGACCACAGTCACCAAGGAGTTAACACTTATTACCTTGCATTATGTCAACTGGTCTCTGTGAACAGGAGTCACATAAATACTGCATGTGTGTGTATAAAGTGATTCTTGCATATGTGTACAGATACATGTATCCTAAATAAATCACCCACACCAGGAGGCTCTCAGTAACGTTCCAGACTAGCCTGGCCAGCATGGCACATGGTTGCCATGCTGACACACGGTTTTATGACGAGTATCCACTACTGCATGTTCTGTCAGAGGACTGAGCTGTGCTCTATCCCAGTTACAACTTTATCTTTAGCAGAAACCAGAACCCTTTTCAATAAACGTCTTTTATTTCAAGTTCACCTTTCTTCTATCTAATTGAAGGTTCAATTTTGCCCTGACAGTTAGCCAGTCAACCACATCGGGCTCTTGGACCAGAATTCAAGCCTATGGCTCATGACTCAGAGAGGAAAAGACGGTGGTAATCCATTGGCTGCAGACAAACCAGAAGCCAGGCTTCTGTGTATTTTAAATGAATGCCACAGCCAGACAGTGTCTATCACACTCACTTAAAGCATTATTACCTCATTTATTACACAGACAAGAACTGAACGTGACTCAAGCACACGTGATCACTACTTTAGGCAATACAGGCCTCTACCAGATACCAGGACAATGACTTCAACTACACGGCTACCCCCACAGGTCCCGTAGAGGTCAGAAAACACTAGAGCACCTCTAAACATAGAAAGGAAAGGGAAACAAAGTGACAATGAAAGGCTTCAGCTCCCCAACATCATGAAGAGACAGTAAGAGGGCTTAGCCACTGAAGGCTTTGGCTCCCGGAGAACAGGAAGTAACAGTAACAAGACTTACTCACCTCTAACAATTAAATGCTTTAAACAATCAAACCTAACAACGCAAAAATAAGAATCAAAGGATTCCGACACTGGAAAACAGATCCCAAGGAAGAGAACCAACAGAGGCAGGTTTGCAGTTCTACCTTAGTGTCTGGAAAGGAATTCAGATACGGAGTGGGGAAGTAAAGTGAATGGAAAGGACAGGCGAGAGGGTGGCAAGCCAAGAGGACAGAGAGACTCCTACATGTACTAGACTGTGAGGGTGGGGGTGGGATGTGGGTACAGGGGGTGGGGGGGTACAGTCACTGGCTAATACACAAATTTAGAAGCGTCAAAAAAGTTAGATAGTCAATATCTGAAATTAAAAGGGCCACTAAATGAGATGAAAGGAAATCTAGATACTACAGAAGAAAAGAAAGAAGGGAACAAAACCACAGGAAGAAAGAAATTCTCCAAAATAAAGGACACATTTTAAACGACCCCAAAAGCACAAGCGTGTATCAGTGACATATGGACGAGTGTCAGTAGCTCTGTGCACACCCAGCCTGAGTCACAGGAGAACACAGGCTTCAAGCAAACAACCTGAGAAACCCAATGTGGCCAAAGCATTTTCACACTCAGGGAAACAGAAGGCTCAGAGTCAGGTGACGCAGGAACTGGAGGCAAAGTCAAATGGAAACAATGTTTATTGTGATCAGAGTTCTGACCAGAAAGGAACACACTGAACAGAGGGAAAGACACGGGAGTGAGTGCAGACGGCTCTTCGCTCTTCACGGGTGGTCGGAGCACTCCGGAGACGCCTGGGGAATATGGATATATAAACCAAAGAAAACTGTTGGTCAAAAGCCCGGACCTCAGTGGGAACATGGGTCCAAATGGAAGTGAAACACAGAAAACACTGACTCCGGAAAGGAATATACAGACTGAGTTCCTACACTACATACTACCTGTGGTGGTTTGAACATGCTTGGCCCAGGGAACGGCACTATTGGGGGTGTGGCCTTGTTGAAGAGGTGTGTCACTGTGGAGGCAGGGCTTTGAGGGGAAAAAAATGTATTTATGAATTATGTATGTATGTATATACGTATACACACACACACACACACACACACACATATACACACACACACACACACACACACACACACATTCAAGCTCTGCCCAGTGTGAGAGAGAGTAGTCCTCTCCTGGCTGCCTTCCGATCAAGACACAGAACACAAAGCTCCTTCTCCAGCACCATGTCTGTCTGGATGCCGCCGTGCTTCCCACTATGATGACAATGGACTCAGCCACTGAAACTGTAAGCCAGGCTCACTTAAATGCTGTCCTTTATAAAAGTGACCTTGGTCGTGGTGTCTCTTCACAGCAATGAAAACCAAACTAAGACACTGTCCAAACTAAGAATGGAGAAAAACACTGAGAATACTCTGTGAAATTCATAGTTTGAAAGCACAAAATCTCTAAAATGGTTGTGAGCCACCATGTGGTTGCTGGGAATTGAACTCAGGACCTCTGGAAGAGTAGTCCGTGCTCTTAACCACTGAGCCATCTCTCCAGCCCCAATACTCTAATATATATATATATACACACAAAATATAGTTATATATATAATTACATATATAATACATTTTGTGTTTCTATATTGTGAATTTTAAGTTATTCTCAAAATTATATATTATAAAATATGTAATTTGCAGAAATGTATGATATATTATATAATGATATATAAAATACAATACACACACACATACACACACACGCCTGCACACATGGACACCACACTCTGTTTAACCACTCATTAGTTGACAGGTACTTGGCTCACTTCTATTTTTGCTATTGTGAATGCCAAAGGCATGGCCATTGGTGCACAGACATCTCTCTGGGCACCTGATTTCAATACATTTGGTATATATTCAGATGTGGGATTCCTGGCTTGTACAGTGACTCTATTTTAACACTGAGGAAATGCCATAGACTTCCACAGGATCACACCAGCTCTCTAGTTTCTTCACAAGCTTACCAACACCTGCTAGCTTCTGCCTTTCATTCTTACCACAGTGATATCACTTGCGTATGAAGTGATACAGGGCTTTTGACTTACATTTCCCAATGATTAATCTTTTAAGAGCAGAAAAAAATTAGGCTGGCCAATCAAAATTGGTCACAGACCTAAATGTCTGAGTCCAAACCATAAAACTCTCAGAATAAAAGGCAAAGTATTTGTGACCATGCAAAAGTGGCAAGACGACTTCTCCAATGTTCTAAAGAAGATGGAGCTGCAGGAACAGAATAGAATGCAGCTTAGCAACTTCCTATGTGATCCCGGAACCCAATGTTGGCACCTCAGAGCCTCTATGCGTGAGAATATAAACAACTTCAGAGATCCGGATTCCATAGTGAATTCGGTCCCAACTAAGAAGGAGGGGAAGTTGTGAGAATAATTGAGAAATTCACAATTCAGAAACAAAATCACCAAAAACCAAGACGGGATTAGGAGACAGACCATCTCCATCATCTCGCCACCTTACTAAAAGCTGACTCGCTGCAGTTCCATTCACCTGGGATAGCCTCCTACACACCATGGAGGATATGAAAAGGCACTACTGTAAGAGTCAAAAAGCAGGGCATGAAAGAATGAGCAAACATCAGAACCAGTCAGCTATGACAAGAACATTAGGATTACCAGACCATTAATTTTTTACAAACTGTGATTAATATACTCAAGATCTAAAGGGAAGAGTAGACGACATACAAGAGCAGATGGAGAACTTGAGCAAAGGGTGGGAATTCTAATCATCAAAGAGAGAAGCTGGAGATCAAAACCCCACCAGAAACGCTGAGTGTGTCTGATGGGCTCATTAGCAAACAGCACATGACAGAGGGAAGATCTCAAAGCTCAAGATATGTTAATAGAAACTTCCTGAACTGAAAATCCCAAAGAAAAAGAACGGCTAGAAAAAGTAGACTACGGAAGAACTAAGACACGTCCATAAACGGTATAATATATGTATAATGGGGGCACGAAGTAAAATACTGAAAGGAACAGGAGAAAATTAGAAGCAGTGGTAACTAACAATCCATAAGTCTCTACCACTCACCAATCTGTGGAAGCTCAGAAAACACCGAACAAGGATCAGCACAATAACAATACACTGCACCACACTCGGTGTCCCAGTCATTGCTCTCACTTGCTCAGTCTTGAGGATGCTGGGATGGAGCCCAGAGCATGCTAAGCATGGACTCCACCACTGGGCTCTACTTCCCCCTGGCATATCCCACTCAATGTCTGGAACTCGAAGACAAAACATTTCATTCATCTGAAGGAAGCCAAAAAGGAAAACAGCTCACCTATACAGGAACAAAGACAAAATCCAAAATCTGACTTCTTAGAAAGTGGTCGAGAAAGGAATGTGGGGAGCTCAATAATTCACACTGGCAATGGAAAGACATCAGCCCAGCGCTCTGCCACATGACAACACCCTTCAAATGCAAAGGAGAAATCAAGACTTTCCAGACAAACGAAAACCAAAATTATTGTTTAGGCTCACATCTCAACGTTGTGACGGCTGTCAGAAGAAAAACGGCGTGGGTCTGGAGCTCAGTCTCCAGAAGATGTTTGAGAAGGAAGAGGCTAAAGTTAAAAGCTACGGGGTTTTACACTGGCTGTCAGAGACAACAGCTTGTTCCGCACGTCCGTGCTGACTGCAGTAAATGACAGACAGGGTATAAATGACAAGGACAGGAACCAGAGATACTTTGTCATTTTAGTGTTCCTGAACAATTGCTGAGTTGTACAGAGCTTTAAAGGACAGACAGATCTGGAGTCTCTGCAAATAAAGCTTATAAAGTCCAGGGCCAAACAGAGAAGGAAGCATCAGTGATGTGGAAGAAAGAAAACAGACTCAAATAGAATATTCAAACCTACAAACGGCAGAAGGGAGAACAGGAGCAAACATGGCAGTAAGTACTGAAGCTGGATCAGTAGGCGGCCATCTAACACACCTGGCGCTGTCGGGATGACCCAGACAATTGGAGATGTTGCTGCGGGGGAAGATTACTAAGGATCAGGGAGAAGGTCGCCTGTCCATGAGCTCCCTGTGGGGCTCAGGTGTGGCTCTGCTCCAGCTACTAAAGCACCAGGCTGGTTCCAATCTCAGCTTCTTCACAGTCAATGTCTCACTGGCCAGGGCAACCGCAAACTCAGTATTTCCAAATTCATAATCATTGAGTTCCTGAGAAGGAGAAAGGGTAAGAGATGGCCTTTGAGGTTTCGATCCCTGTGTTGTCCCCGGCCTACTACAGGACGCCTCTGCTCGTGTATATACTGCTGTCCCTAAGGTTTAAGGGTGGCCTCTTGGGTATGAAACGAAGACTGTTTCTGAATTTCATTGGAAAAGTTGAAGATATTACAGTTGAAAAAGTAAAGTCCAACTAAATGTTGTCAATTGAAACACAATCTAAGTAAAAAACACACTGAGCGAATGTGTGCCGCACTGCAATTAGTCAAGAGAAAACCAGCAGGGTACGGGGTAGGCGGGGCCCTGGACTGGCAGAGGAAGGAACCTTTCTGTCCACCTAGATGCATCGCTTGGCTCTGCATATGGTTTCATCAAATGTAGAGCTGACCACTGCTGTGGTTACAAGAGGCTGGAAGAGCAAGCGGAAATAGAATGTGGAGAAATAATTCTTAATAAGCATGCTGGATAATGCGATATCAAAAAAGAAAGCTAGTGTGGCTAGACACGGCAAAGAGCAGACTTTAGGACAAAAACAGGAGGACTTTATGATAACCCTTTGGATTATAAATCCTTTGGTTCCCCAAGAAAATCTAAAAATCCTTAATGCATGTCCACCTGACTGCAGAACTTCAAACTATGGAAGGAAAATCTGACAGAACTGTGAGAATTATGGACACATTCCTCTGTCAGACAAGGACAGACATGGCTCATTCATCAGGGAAATCACTGACCTCAACAACATGATCAAGTGAGTGTAACTGACATCAAGACTGGCTCACTCACAACAGAATGTGCATTCCTACTACGCGCACATGAAACAGACTCTAAGGGAGACCACAGTCTGGACCATCTTATGCTCATTAATACATCTGAAACAACTAGAAGCATGTCATAGCTTTTCTCAGAGCACGATGAAATCAACAGCAGCAACAATAAAATCATTGAGAAAGACATCTAGGAAAATTCTCAAACACTGAGAAAAAAAAAGTGTACTTCCACACAAGTCACAGAAAAAAATCTCATGAAAAATTACAAAAGATGGAGTTAAATAAAAATAAAAGTATACAGACTTTTCCTGTCGTTGTGACAAAGTATCTCAGAGGATCAACTAAGAGGAGGAAGGCCAGAGGTTGATTAAGAGGAGGAAGGGAAATGATGAGACCATGGCTGGCTGGCACCATCATTTTTAGGCATAGGTGAGGCATAAATGTGTTATCAAAGAAGTGTAGTGGAGGAAGCTGTTCACTTCATCGTGGCCATGAGACAGAAAGGGGCCAGGGCAAGATAACCCCTCCAATGATAGCCTCACCCTCTGTGCCCGCCTTGTGACCTACATTCTCCAAACAGGTCCATCTCCCTTCTGTACTCAGATGTGAACTCATGGATGGATTCAAACCATGGATGCTTTCGTCTCTGTAAGCTGATCACTAGATCACTAGATCACTAGATCGCTAGATCACTAGCAGCACTCTGCGGACCAAGCTTTCAACACCAGCCTTTGAGGGGAGCATTTCCTATCTACGCCAAAGCAAGTCACCTAAGCACGCTGAATGCCTAGTAAGCTTCTTGCAGAAATGGTGCTAGCAGCCAATTAAATATTGAAAAAGAAGAAAACTCTGACATCAACAGCCTGAGCGTTCACTTCCTAAAACATGAAAAAGGAGAGTAAGCTGACCTGACGTGAACACAGACAAGTAAGATTAAGAGAAATTAGTAAAGTAAACCGAAAACAGGGTTAGAGGTTCAATGCATTCTCAATTCTTACATGAAAACGTTCTTATGTAAAAAATACAACTGACAATGGATACATACAAATAAAAATTAAATTATGCTTAAAAAACGAAGCCAATAAAATCTGTGAAGGCGAAAGCTGATTTAGCCAAAACACTATCAGTAAGACTCTAGGTAAGCTGAGAAAACCTAGAAGATACAAATTACTAATGTCAGAAATTAATGAGCTGACATCCTACATATCTCAGACAGTGAAGAATAAAAAATGCATGCCACAACTATTCTGTTCTCTAACTTTGAGGACAAAGGTTTGGGCCACTTTCTTATGTGGTACTTAATTTAAAAACAGGATGGGCAACTACGAGCCTCAAGCATTGTCTGAGGCACAGAGAACAAAGTTCTAGTGGAGGTCGTACTCTCAGACTGTGAGGTAAAGTGAGCCCTTCCCCTCAAGCTGCTTCTCGTCTGGTATGTAGTCATAGCAACAAGCGAAGTGACTAATACGAGGAGTGACCCAGTGGGTAGAGTACTTGCCACGGGGAGACTGGAGTGTGAGGAACTGAATGTGGATCCCCAGCACCATCTAAAAGCCAGGCCAGGCAGCACACATGGGGTACATGGAGATGGAGACAGGCAGATACTTGGGGTTCACACTGGTCAGTCGGCCAAGTCAAACTGGTGAGCTCCAGCTAGAGTGAGAGATCCTGTCTCAAAAATGGAGAGTGACTGTGGAAGACACTCAGCACCAGTCTCCGGCCCTAATACACACCCACATATACATGCACATAAGCACGCAATTATATTCAAATCTCTCTCTCTCTCTCTCTCTCTCTCTCTCTCTCTCTCTCTCTCTGTGTGTGTGTGTGTGTGTGTGTGTGTGTGTGTGTGAGAGAGAGAGAGAGAGAGAGAGAGACAGACAGACAGAGAGAGAGAGAGAGAGAGAGAAGTCAGCTACTTCAGATTTCGGTTTTAGTTTAGACAATCTGGAAAGTACTTAGAATTTTCTTTTTTTTTTTTTTTTTACTAGACTCTGGCAGCTATACAGGAACAAGAGATGATACTGTGGTTTGGATATGGTCTGAGTGCCCCCTTGGCTCTGAGTACTGAAATTTAATGCCCACTGTGAGGTATTAAGAAAGTACAAAATTAATCTCATACTTGGTTGGAGACCAGCGTCTTCGGGAAAGTGAACAGAATTAGGTAAAGTCATTAGGGTGGTGCTCCATGGTTGAATTCTGGTAACATTATAAGAGGGAGAAAAAGAAGGCACACACAAGGATGTACACACACACAGACACACAGACACAGACACAGACACAGACACAGACACAGACACAGACACACACACACACACACACACACACACACACACACACACACACCCTGTCTATTACCATGTAGTGCCTGGTACTATCACAGGACTCAACCAGCAAGAACATTACCAGATATGATCCCCTGATCTTGGATTTCCAGATCTTTGAGATAAAATAACAACCCTCAACTTTATAAGGTCAGTCTGCCTTGAGTATTTCCTATAGTAATGACATCTAACAGAAGGCTGAAAATAAGCAAGAGCCAACACTAGGAAATCCATAGTAGGCCATACGGAAGTTGATAGTGACCTGTACCACCGTGAAAGGGAATGAAAAGTGCCTGGATTACAGACTGCTCTAGGGAAGGACTACAGAACCTCTCAATGCACTGGAGAAGTTAGGTGGGAAGGTGAGTACTTCACAGAACATTAGTATATGCTACACACGACAGTAGACGAAACCAGGAAGTTGAACAGAACATCTGTGGACTTGTATGTGCAGACATAACACAGCAATACAGATGACCAAAGCTAGTCCAACTGGGCAGGTTTGCAGCCAAGCCTGACAGGCAGGGCTGAATGAACCTTCTCTCTTCAAGGACGCCACCTAGAGGACTACAGACACCAAAGCATCTGGTGAAGGTTCCCTGGAGCATTTCTCCTTACCATGTGCCTAAAGGAATCAGAGTTGAGCAGAGGAATGAAAAGCAGGAGTCAGAGGGTTCCAGAGGCTAGACTTCAGGAAAGAAATGTAATTCTCTAAGAAATCCACAGATGTTATATATCTACTCAAAGGCCCTCTTACTGCTGCATCTATAAACCCCAGAACTCACAGACACCATTAACATCAGGACCCACAGACACCATTAATATCAGGACCCACAGACACCATTAACATCAGGACCCACAGACACCTTTAACATCGGGACCCACAGACACCATTAACATCAGGACCACAGACACCATTAACATAAGGACCCACAGACACCATTAACATCGAGACCCACAGACATCACTAACATCAGGACCCACAGACACCATTAACATCAGGACATACAGACATCACTATCAGGACCCACAGACATCACTAACATCGGGACCCACGGACATCACTGACAGACATATTTGTTAAGGGCTTCTGTTTCTGATGGACATATTTGTTAAGGGCTTCTGTTTCACTGAGTGGCAATTGGCCAACTGGTGAATACCCTACTGAGAAATTATCTGGTGGATGAACCTTTCTATCTTTTGTGACTCTCCAATCAAACGATCCTTTTCAAATGCTTTCAAATGCCTCTAATTCTTTGTCACTTTTTTAGGTGGGGGACCTTGAATTTTCATTTTAGAACTAATTTTTCTAAAACTCTAAGTCTATAAAAGTGGCTTAATGTTTGTGAATTGAACATCCCACGTTCAAAGTCTCTTCTTAGTAAGCTAGAAAAAAATGACTAAACACGTGGATTTGTCGGGGTGATCTCAGAATGAATCTAAAATTACCTCTGACCACAGCTAGAGTAAGGGTTTAGAGATCATTCAACAAAACAGCACTAGAAAAAGCACCATGCTGTGGGGAAAGAGTGCCCTGGGTGTCCACAGAGCATGAAATCTCACCTCATATATACAGGCCACAAATACAGAAGTTTAGTGGGCAACCAATCTGGGTTTTAGCATGGATAGCCCCACACCCTGGGACTCCTTCCCTCCCTGCCCCCTCCCCCATAGAAGCCAAGACAGGTGGTCACCCTAAAAATGCCCAGACCCTGGCTTCCTTAGCTTTGTCATCCAGTGAGTCGCAGGAGTGACCGAACCCAAATTTCTTAAAGTAGCAATCAAGAGCTTGGCTGCCGCACTCCTCAGTCGGGGGGTCGAAGAGTGAATTTGATCTCCCGGCGAACCCAAGCACGGAAGCTCTTCCCTCGACAGCTCTCACCTGCCCATTCTCATCTCTCAACCTTAATAGTTATGACTGACTTTTCCCCTCCAATTGGGATGCCCTTGAGTGAGAACATTTTCAGAACTGAATAGCTAACAGGAGGAAGATGGCAAGATGTCAGACTGGACAAAGACACTGGCTGCCCCCTTCCCAGACAATATTCACTGGACGATAAAAACACCCTTACAGCACCATGTATTAGGAAGAGGGGCTCGATACTCCAGAAGCCAGGGTCTGCACTAGAAATGATGGGTGGAATTTGATTAAAGGGCAAAGGAGGTTGACGCATAGCTTCAATCTTTGAAAGAGCAGTTGCCTGATAAATATGCAATCAGACCCCAAGAGCAGGGCTCACCCTCTGCCTGGGGATGCTACGGGCGCTCAGAGGCCAAGGCTGCTGAGGGATGCTGTGTGCACACAACCGCCTGTGGTCAGATGCTGGCATGTTGCTACTGCTAACTGTGCTCTGAGAAGGAAGCCAGGCAGGGCTGAATCGAGGCCTTAGAAGAAGCTGTGCTACAGTGAATTGCATCTGCTCAAACCACAAGCATCCCTGCACAGGAGGACACAGAAGTCATAGCATGCTCCC
The DNA here is from genome assembly GCF_021556685.1 of Rattus norvegicus. NCBI lineage: Eukaryota > Metazoa > Chordata > Mammalia > Rodentia > Muridae > Rattus > Rattus norvegicus. The sequence continues at coordinate 30,082,765 of NC_141552.1, forward strand.
TCTAGGCTCTAGGAACACATTTGGCCAGAAAGTTGTCTCAGTCTCCCACAAACAAATCACAAGGAGTCAATAGTAGTCCTACCACAGAAACGAGCCACACTGACGGTCAGAACCTCTGAAAACATGCTCAAAGTGAGAGAAAGGCATGCCAGGAAATACTCAACTTTCTTTTTTTTTTTTTTTTTTTTGGTTCTTTTTTTCGGAGCTGGGGACCGAACCCAGGGCCTTGCGCTTCCTAGGCAAGCGCTCTACCACTGAGCTAAATCCCCAACCCCAATACTCAACTTTCTTAGAAGACACTGGATTCTAGAAGATGCTGCGGTTGTTAGAAGGCCCAAGCTGCTACAAATGGCAGCCCATGAGATGGGTGAAGAACGCTGGCGTTTGTTTTTAACTAGAACTGTTCCACTGAAAACCAGAGCTAACAAGAATGTCACAGGGCTTGCTGGGGAAAACAAAATCAACCTACAGAAGTAGATGAGTAAGCTGAAGGGACGCCTCTGGAACTCAGAAGGAAATGAAAGGCAGACATGGAAGGGAAACAGCACAACATAGAACGCGATCACTGGAACCAGAGAAGAAAGCAGAGAAATGTAAGATGCCCAAGGAGATGGCACTCCTGTCTCTCAAGGTGTGAAAGACCTGAGTGTTTATAGTACAAAATGCTTGGCCACGTACTGAAATACATTCTGCCAAAAATTAAATATAAAACATTATGGGTAGGTGTATGAAGGAGTTTCCTGAATGGTCTAACTGAGGAAGAAGACGTACCAGGAATTAGACACCACCATCCCGTTGGCTGGGATCATGAAGTCACAAAAAGGGAACAGCCAGCTGAGTGGCAAGAGCACTCATGCGTGCTTCCTGACTGCAGACACGGTGTGATGCACAGCCTGGACACTTGTGCAGCCGTGTCTTCCCAGCCATGATGGACTCTACCCTCAAACTGTGAGCCACAATAAACCACTCCCACGCTGCTTTGCCACACTCTGTCACGGTAGTGAGAATAACCACTGACCCAAATGCCACAACGCTGTCTGTCACGTTCACTACGGGTTGCAGTATAAATTGGACAGTTATGAGAACTCCGTCTTAGCCGTTCTTGCATAAGAAGATGTCATTGGCTATTCAAGGTCTTCGGTGGTTTCATATAAATGTTAGTAACTTTTTGGTTTTAGTCCTGCAAGAAAAGTTACTGAAATTTTTGATAGGAATTTCAAAAAATTCTAGCTCACTTGGTGATAATATGGGCATATTGACAGAATTGGGTCTTCTAATCCATGGACATGGGCTACCCATCCACTTACGTGTGTCTTCAATTTCTTTCAACAGTGTTTTACAGTACTTGGTATACAGAACTTTTACTTTCTTGGTTAAACTTATCCTTTCATAATTTTTCAGTATGATTATAACTGTGATGATCTACTTTGTATATAACTGCAACTGATGTTTTTATAGCTATTGCTTGCATTCTTCACTGCGTTCATTAGTTCTAATGAGGTTTTTTTTCATCCTCTTTTTAGAGTTGCTCACATCCAGCATCATCTGCAGCCACCGCTTCACTACCACCGTTCGGTTCTGAAAGCCTTACATCAACTGACTGCAACATCAAGCACCATGTTGATTAGAAGTACTAAGGGTGGGTAGCTATGTCTCGACACGTATGTAGTCTTCTTTACACGTATGACACTGAATGTTGAGTCTGTTGAGTGGTTTTCTGCATCTGTTACAATCATCACATGATCTATCCTTTTATTCTATTAATAACGGTATGCAAAATGCATAGGCTAAGCTACCCTTCCCACTATGGATAAATACCAGTAGATCTCAGTAAGTGGCCCTTTAGTTACTGAGTGTGATTTGCTGATATTTTAACCATTTTTTCATCTGTGTTCCTCAGAGATACTTGGGCTGCCTTTCTCTGCTGTTAGGATCGTGACTGAAGAACATCTTTCCTCTTCAGTTTCTTAGATCTGTAGAAGGATTGTCATAGTTTCTTTAAACGTTTGCTGTTAAGCTGGGCAAGCCCTCAGAATTTTAGCCTTTCTCTGCTGAGAGGCTGTGATTACTGGCCCATAATCATCACTGCACGTCTGTCGGTGCTGGTTCTCCTTTTCCTCACGAGTCTCCCTCAGTCATGGCATGTGTCTAGGAATGTGCCCCTTTACCTAGGTTACTAAGTTGGCTGAGAGAAGGCAGCTTTGACAGCAATCTCTTAAGATCTATTTCAGGTCTTGGTACAAGTTGTTACAATTTTGTTTTCATTTCTAATTTTATTTCTCTGCTCTTTTCTTTCTTTTTCTTAATCTAGCTAACTAAACACTTGTTAACTTTGCTGAAATGACTAAAATCTTAGCTTTGCACAAATTTCCTATTGTCTTTCTGGTCTCCATTCCACTTATTTCTCTTCCGTTCTTTGCTCCTTCCTTCTTTCTGCTGGTCTGAAATTTGTGTTTTTCTTTTCTCCTCGTTTCTTGAGCTATGAACTCAGGTTGTTTACTTGTGGTCTTTCCCCCGACTTATTACGAGCATCCATTATTATGAATCTCTGCAAGGTGCTTTTTTTGAACCTCAAAAGTTTTGGTATTTTTGTTTCCATTTCATTTCTCTAAATGTTTTTAGTTTCTTTTTAATTTCATTTTTAAGAACCCGATTTTTGAGGCATTCTGAAATTCCAGTATGTGTGCATTTTATAGGATGCCTCCTGTCGCTGACATTTCTGCATTTGCACCATTGTGGTAAAAAAAGAAAACGCTGGCTTCTTAAAAGTGTCAAAATATATTATCTAATCTGCGGAGTGCTTCATGTGCACTGCTGCTGGGCGGGCTAGTCCATATTCCTTGGTTAGCTCAACCGGGTTGACATGGCTGTTCCTTTATTGATTTTTCTGTCTCAATGATCTATTATTGAAAAGTAGAGAGCTGAGCTCTTATTTATATATTCATTCATATATATATACATATATACATATATATATACATATATACATATACATATATATATATATAAATAAAATGTGTGTGTGCGTGTGCATGCGTGCGTGCATGTGTACTGCTAAATGTTCCTTCCCTCAGTTCTAATATCTGCTTCATGCATTTAGCACTCCAGGGTTCAGGAACGTATATTTACAACCACTCCATGGATAAAGGCTTAGCATCTTCTTGTTATTGTCCATGACCTGTGCATCTCGAGAGTTTGCGACATAGACTCTCGCTTGTCTGACTTAAGTTCCATCACTTTGCCTCCCATTGCTACTTTGCATGGTCCTTCTTTTGCTACCCATTCATTTTCAGAGGGGTATCTGGTTAAGACAACCGTGTAGTAGGCAGCACAGAGAGCAGTCTTCCCTTAGCTCTGGTCTGACTTCCTGCTGTCTCAGTTACTCGCAATTGACCCAACTCAACACCCACCATCTAGATCCTCAAGACTGAGCAGCCAGGATCATCTGAGGCACACATGACACCAAAGGCAATCAGTACCTGTCATAGCAACAAAGCAGCCATGTTTCACTTCACTCCATCCCATCGTGGAGGCACGGGGTTGGAAGAATACACTCTGAGGTCTTTGAGGAAATCCACGTACACAGAACTTTATTACGGTAAATTACAGTCGTTCTGTAAGTTCAGGCTATTAATCAGAACTTTTATTAAAGCATAATTATAGTTATTCTATTATAGCTATTACTATTAATTTCCTATACTGGCTTATAAATTAAACTATCATAAATTCACAGGTATAGGAAAAAATCAGGTTTCCGACCTCCCTGGGGTCCCTTGGGCTGTGTGACTAAGGGAGAGCTGCTGTAGGGATTTGGGTTTGGGAATCCATGCAGCCACTCCATAACTGGACAGGACTAGAGAACCGAATCCATTTATTTATTGCCATGTTGCCTTGCTTGGTTAGCTTTTTTCTCTTTCTTCCTCTTGTTCTGGCCTCTCCGATTCACTCATCTACAGGGATAGACTTCGAAGCTTTGCCCTTAGCCTTTGTGTATCTACTACATGTTTCTTAGCTGCTATGAGGCCTGTGTGATTTACAGTCAAAACAGTAATAATACCACCACAAGAACACTGTGCCTTAGTTTCTCCATTCATGTTTTGTGATTGTCAGTTTAGAGCCTGCATATCCTATGTCCACACTGGTTTTTAATACCGTGTCTCTGAACTTTTATGAGTTACTTATTTATGTAACACAGTTCTTTATTAGAAAATTTTGAATTTCAGTATGTGAATACCTATATCTTGCATTTGTCTAGGAAGGAATTCTCCTTACCTTTATTTCTGAATGACAGCCTTGTCACTATTTATTGGCAGATTTTCTCTGCAAAACTTTAAATATATTGTTCTTCAAGTTTTCTCTTTTCTTTTCTAAGACATCACCAATTTCTATGTGTACTGGCCTGCAGCTTGGGTCAATGGTTCAGCTGATCCCTGGCACCTCAGAGGCAAGCCTGGACCATGCCATAATATGGCTGTCTGACCTTGGTTTATGGGAACTAGCTGGAACCGGGATCAGCAGAAGTAGGTCAGAGGCCTGGCGCGCACACGCGCGCGCGCGCGCGCGCGCACGCACACACACACACACACACACACACACACACACACACACACATCAGGTCCAAGAGTCTGTGGAAGTAGGCTTAGGCCTTGAGTCTAGTTGCCCAGATTTGGCCCCTATATGAGGAACACAAATGGTGCCAAGAAGCCAACACTGGACCTGACCAGAGTGAGTTCACTGAGACAGACCAGGATCCTGGGCCAATCTACAGTGAGTCCCCTGGGGTAGGCCTGCTGCCATGTCAGATACTCCCTCAGTCTCCACCCTCTGCAGAGTCTGCCCCGCCCTCTCAGTTCTGAGGCTCAGCAGGTGGAGAGGTGAGGAGAAACTGAGGAGCCTTCCCTAAGCTCTTCCTGTCTTTTCTGTACTCTACTTAGACGCTGGACTCTCTCCCCTAGATTACCTAGTTGCCATGAAGGCATTCTTTGTACGTAGGTAATTATTCAAATGATGTTCTAAGGACGAGTTCAGTGCTGAAAACTCCTGTTTCACCATGTTGCTTGAGTGTAAAAGATTAAGTTTATACTCATTTTAAAAGATATGTTATCAGGGGATATTCAGTAAGAGAAATACTGAGGATAGGACAGCACTGGGAACTAAATGAAATGCAAATACTGGCGTGATATTACTTCCTAAAAACATAAAAAAAACCAACACCATCAAATACAGGAAAAATGCAAGGAGAATGTAAAGAAATGTCATAAATATTATTGCTAGTTTACATTTTCTTGCAGTTTGTAAATTCCCTACAATGAGTGTGACTCATACATTATTAATTCTTTTCTCTGAAATTCAGATACATCATGTTTGAAAGATAGAAATGGAAATGTTCAATGGAGAGCTATTCATTAACTTAAAAAAAAAAAAAAAAAAAAAAGGCCTGGTGAAGCCTATCCAGTGAGGGCTGAGCTGGGTAAATGCTCAAACCTAAATGGGCTTCCATAAGCACACACTGCAAGGCCCTGGCTTCCGTCCCTAGCCATACAAAACCACCTCTGTCCCCTTGTTTTAAATTAACTTGTGGAATGTTTGCTTTGTTGTTGCATTTTAAGGAGCAGAGTCTTGAGGTTAATAATACATTGCTGCTCTCTAAATCTGTGTAAAGATTTTTAATCCCACTTTGGCAAGAGCTACCCTCTCACTCTCCTCTCCGAGCTTCGAGCCCTCCCACAGCAATGAGGGCAGAGGGGCTTGGAGAGACTAAAGGGTAAGAAGAGACAGCGTGGATTCACAGAAACGGCAAATGAAGTCGGTTTTCTTTCCTCCTGTCTGGACAGAGCCATCACTCCTGTCTACTATTCAAGCAGCATGTGAGGTGAGAACTTCCCACATCCAGTTAATGACTGCGGGAGAGGCAGCCCCAGACACCTCGACTTCCGTGCCTTCACACGCTGCCTGACCTTCTGACTCAGGTCTTACATCCAATTTTTTTAACAGTAGTTGAAGAATATGTGAACTGGTAAAAACATTATTTATACGTAGTTGATTTAAATTCTTCTTACATTTTCCCCATCTGATAACATGTTTATTTTTTTTAGAAAGTGGATGTATTATTGCAATGGTTTTTAACTCCCATTTAGTTACCAATGCTTTCATAGCATCAGTAACCATATAAATTAACCCTTTACATCCAAACAAGATGATAAAGTCCTGAAGAAAAATCAAAAATCTAAAAAGTTAGGCAGGGTAATCTCTCTATATTGAACAAGCCTCTAAGTGCTATGTAGTTCACACATAATCACACATATTCATATATACAACACACACACACACACACACACATATTACCACTTCCCCCAAATGGATCTCTAGAAGAAAAGTTAACACTTCTGGACCAAAAGCTATATACATACATACATACTTACACACACACACACACACACACACACGGTTTCTGGTACTGGAAACCTAGCCAACTACCCAGGCTAATGAGGTCATGGTTCTTGGAGGAGAACCTACAATTGTCACTTGACTAAATCAGCGTAATTCCTAAGTATATTCTACACATTTCCACCCACAGGTCAGCGTAGATCTCTTTGGAACAGACAGAGAACACTGCGGTAAAGCACAACCAATCAACAGCAGAGAACAGGGGCACTGGGAAGCCCAGTCCCACCTCACCCATCTACAGGGCAAATACTGTACCTAAAGCTCAGGGGACATCTCGGAAGGGACAGAAGGGACACTGTATGATCCAGAGGACCAAGACATATGCCATGAGACCGAGTCTCCTAGAAATGTCATGGGGACACTACACCATAAAATCTCATCAACACGTCTGCCCAAACAAGCCCAGAACAAGAACAACAACAGACAAGACAATCAGAAGGCAAGAATCTCATGGGTCCCTCTCATGGGTCCCGATTCAATCACGCGCTCAGCAACGGATTAAGCTCTTTCCATTTCCAACCTACTCTGCTAAAGCTTATAGCAAGATAAAGCTGAAACAGCCCTCCCTCTCGGGAATCTAAGCCACTGTCATCTGCAGAACAGTCCAGGGAAGAGAAGCACAAGGCCCGTGATTACATAATTTGTAGAGAAACCATAAAGAACTTTGCTTTGCATCTAAATACGGAATTCACTGGGCATGTTTCCTTGAGGACAAAAACAAAGTGCTACATGTCTCTAAAGCTCACTTCTGTTTAAAATCTTTACTGAGAGCAAATTCAAACTACATTTAATTCTCCTACTTAAAGATTACAACTGAATGTGTTTTAGCACATCCATATATTGTGTGACAAACTACTTTTAGAGTATTTTTTCCTTTCAAAAGCTAGCTCAGTGGACAAGAACACTTTAAAGAAGTATGAAGATTTGAATTCAAATGTCACATGAGTACGGACTTCATGACGCCTACACACATATGCACGCACACACACACACACACACTACACACACACACACACACACATATCCCACACTCACACACATACATTTTTAAGAAGAGAATGCTGTATACCTCAGCATTTGATCCCCATCAATATTCCTCTGTGCCTAGGAGTCAGAGCAAAATAACCATTGCCTGATGATCTTGTCATGGGGAGCAAACGCAGCAAGCATATAAAGGTCTCCAGCACAGGGCCTGCTCCTCACTGGACACCATTGCGTGCACAGGAGATACTCCAATGAGCCCGGGGATACTCTCAAAAGTGTCAGAGAGAAGAGAATCCTTTCAAAAACCAAAGAGTATGCTTGGCTTTCTGTCCACAGGTATAGTTCTCTCCCAAGCTCTACTGGATACCATGAAACAGGAAAGCACACGTGTGAAAACAACAGCCTCTGGCCAGACGCTGAGAGCGAAAGTTCAGGAGACATCCTCACCCACGCACAAAACCCACCAGTGGCTGCACACTCTGCCACTACTGAGAAGATGAGCCCACCAGCCCATGCTCGTTTGAGAACACCCTGCCATGTTTCTCTCCCTCAGAAAACACACGTGACAGGTGCTCATTTGGCTGCTCGAGTGCTTTCCTCTGCAATGACAGCTCCTCGGGCTTACAGGCTGCAGCCTCCAGTTAGAATTTATTACTGTTTCCCTTATTCCCCTGCCTCGGCAGAAAGCAGCACATAGCACCTACATCTCGAGGCCTGTGAGAGGTAATAAAGTACAATTATTTTGAATTTATGATTAAGCCATAAATTACATGTACTTTTTAACTTCAGCTGGTCACTTAGAGGCTGGGGGAGGAAGGGAATGGGGTCAGAAGCACATGACAAAAGCCTTTTGCTTTGAACAAAATGTCTAAATCTAAGCGGGGCCGAGAAACACCTGAAGGATTTACAAAGATACCACAGTCTCCAAGTTAAGTCCCGGGGGAGCCCCCAGTCAAGCTGAGTTAAATCCTAGCGACCTCTGTTATTCCTGCCCACAGGGCGATAGCCTCCAACAAGAGTGCCCATGTTGCCTCGAAAAACAGGAGCAGGCGCCACACTTCAAGTTACACCACATCAAATGCTCACGGTGCTCTGGCCTTGCTGCTGCTAAGCCACAAGTATTTCATACACGGGGAAATAAATCTAAAAAAAATGACCAGACTGTATAAGTAAAGGCAGCCTTAAACAAAGTAATACTGCTCTATTCAGCAATGGCCAGATGCTAGCTCCTGTCCCCTTCCAGAGCCAACTGGTGAGATTTACCGCTCTCGTAAGTTACTGTGTGAGGCGACGGACATATGCGTGTGAAGCTGGGAGCTTCGCAGCCTACAGAACTCCAGGCCTGAGGCAGAGAAGGGCCTACATTCAGCTCCGTCCTTGCTCTGCCTTGCTTCACTGGTTCTTCAGTGCTGTGGCCCGGTCCCAGTGTCTGCAGTAAGTCCCAGTACCAAGCGTAGCCTGCAAAGCACAGGCCCATGCACCCATCCTAATTCCTAGCAAGGTGGGAAACAGGGCAGAGGGAAGCTCTTGTTCACACTGGAGCCCAGCCTGAGAGATGTGTGGACACTGTGGGGCTGTGGATGGTGCGGGGAGCCTGGGAGCTGCGCAGGGGGCGAGAAGCCCTGTAGCCTTGCCTCCCCTCTAAACAGTGGTGAGGGAGCGGAGACCTAACAAAGCCGGGCATCTCGATTTCTACTGCCTCATTCTGCTTTGGCCAAGGATTTTGCTTCTGGAATTTGACAACTAAGACTTTGAAATAGCTGGTCATCATACAAACACCAGACATTTTAAAGTTAGACTTAAGTCATAAAAGAGATGAGACCAGCCGTGACTAGTGACATCTAAGACATCGTGGTGATACATTAAGGGGGGCAGGGGACCAGCAGAGGCTTGCTCAATGTTTACTCACCTTTGTCCCCAAGCATCCTGCCTCCACACCCAGCTCCTGGTTAATGAACAGAGTTTAGTTGCTGTCCCTTGAACTGTATAATCTGTTCCACAAAAAGCAAACCCAGTTTGTCTCCAAGCACTGCCAAGTCTCTAACTCCCTGGCTACAAGCAGTCTATGGAAAACAGCTGTGGCAGAGTAAATCATCCCACCCTGAGAAACACCAGAGAGTGATGGTGGGTTGGCTTTTTTTTTTTTTTTTCCTTTCCTCCTCTAAGTGTGTTTTGAAGTCCTGGTTGGAAAATTAGTGAAAATTGTAAATCTGTTTGCAAATCTGGTCTTGTCTAACTCTGAGATTAGGGCAAAGATTCCAATTTAAAAGTAAAACTGTGACAGCCCCATGAAGTGTGTCCTCAGGCATTGCCAAGAGGCTTTCACTCACGCCCACAGCAGTAGATTTATTACAGATACCCGACACACTCCCCATCAGACACCCCTGGAGTATTCACCTGAGACAGTGGGGTTCAGTCTGAACTTCCTCTGCAGACCAATATATTATTATAAATTGAGCTAAACTGTTTCCTTTCTGTAAGTGCTGTGAAGCTCAGCCTTCAGTTAGCAGCACAGGCACGGCTACAGGCTTCCTTATTTGGACTTTAAAAGCTAATGTGAAAGGGCAAAGCTACATAGCAGTTGATACATATCAACGTGTGTGTGTGTGTGTGTGTGTGTGTGTGTACATACATATATATGGTTTTTAAATAGTTTATTTTAGTTTACAACAGTAGTCAAATTTCATTTTAAATATATGGCATCTTCATAAAAAAAGAAAAAAAAAAAAGCACCGAGACTCAATGAATGTTTGAACATGTACTTTCCAATTACATCGGAAGGACAATGTAATCAATTCAATGTCTTAACAATGTGGCTAATTAAATGCTTTCAACACTAATCAGTTGTTAAATTAAAAAAACCTTTAAATCTGAAAAACAAAAGCAAAACAAATCAGAATACTGTCATCTTGGCTTCCCTTGCAGAGCCATGATGCTTAATAGCAAGGAGTGAACTGAAGCCCAAAGCAGGGCCACTGGGGAGGGGGCCCGGGACTACCTGGGGTCAGAGAAAGGCCCAGATGTAGAAATGCTGAAACTTGAGCAGACTAAAATGTCAGGTTCTAACTCCTGACTCTTGCTGGCTATATAACCATAGGTGGGTAACTAGGCTTCTTCTTTTACAACAGCAAAATTTTACTTCTCAGGATTACAAGCAAACTAACAGAATGCTTCTCTTGTCATTAATTCCTAGTAAATGTGTTTGTGATTAATATTACCAGCATTTCAGATATGCATTATGAGAAGAGACCAGGCAGGAATATAGTAATCACACAGGAAACTTGTCTTTGCATTCTTTCCTTTTACACTCTACAGAACTTCTTTCCTTTAGAATGAGCATATGCTGCTTTTTCTTAATTATGCACGTGTGTCTGTGTATGGGTATAGAGATATGAGTCTGTGTATGGATATATAGATATGAGTGCAGGTACCAATAGAGACCAGAAGAGGGTATCAAATGCCCTGGAGGTACAGGCAGTCACAAACAGCCCAGCAGGGGTGCTAGGAATCTCGTTCTCTGCAAAAGGAGTACACATTCTCACCACTGAGTTATCTTTCCTGCCTCCACACTTTGCTTTTTAATCAGAAGAAATCACAGATTCTATTAAATGCACGAGACGCTGAGCTTTTACAATGCAAATTCTTGGTTTTGCACACAGGTAAACAGGAAGCTATTTGAAAAGGTGCCATTCTGGTTCTTCTGACCTCCACAGATGCAAATTATCACCATCAACAAAGTATCCCAAGAGAAGCCCTTTATTCCGATTCAAGCCAAATATCAAGATTTTGGGAAGACATAAAAACTTAAGTTATGGTCCTTTTAGATAAATGGTATTCAACAATAGGAATAGAAACTTCAGGATAAAAGTTTGGATGCTGAAGTCCAACTGGGGGATAAAGGGAAGGGGTGACCTTAACACTGATGGCACTCCCTAGGTTTCAGCATCCTGAGAGCCAGCTGACAGGACCACAGTTAGGGAGTGAAAAGCCCTAGCTGGAGCTTGTGGCCCAGGCATTCTGGTCCCCGTGTTACCACACAGGGATGGACTGACAGATCTGCACCTCTGACACCTCCCTCCAAAGGCCATTTAGAGCCTGAGGTTGCATATGTGAAACAGGTTTGTATGAGATAAAGCAAGATGCGAGTGGAAGCGAGACGCTGAGCTGAAGCATCGAAGGATACAGCACTGAGCCCTGTGATTACTTCCAATCTACTTGTAAACACCAAGGGAAAGCCCTCAAAGTGGCCTACTGCAGTTAACACTCCCTTAATGTTAATGCTATTAGTGTCTGTCTGTCTCATTTTACTATCCACTATGTTCATCAAATGATAAAAGTTTATGTCTGATATTAGGAGGAATGATGATATTCTTTTTTCCTTGCCTTTTTATTGCTACAAATTGTATTGGCATAAATCCACTGTGTACATGATTTGCATAGTATTCATATAAACTGCTAGTCTTTTGTTTACACAAAGAACAAGACTGAGACTCTAAGCAAAGAAGTATTTAACAGTCTTTTAGTTTTTCCATATTTATATTTATAAAACACCTGTAGTTGGGCCAGTTGATACTGGTTTTCCATGTATATAGGGATAAAAAAATCTCCTTCAAAACTAAGCTTATTTCGGTGGTGGAAAAAGTATGCCTTAGAGAGAAATAGTGCATGAGGTACAGAGTCAGCAGGAGATTAAGCAAGGACCTGGACAGTCACATGCAGTGAACGGAAGTCTGGGAGCTGCTAAGGTTCCATTCATACTGCCAAGGTCCGGAAGGCAAGGAGGGAGATTCACTGCTCTCCCACATCTCCCCAGAACCTCAGTCGGTACCTGCAATACCAGGAACTCTACCGATACCAAACTTTACAGGAAAATAATTCTTACCAAAACTGATCTCGGGCCCTGACTTTTCCTAGGGGAAAAGCCGCCAGCTCTTAAGTCTCTGCAAGCAGAAAGGAATGAGACAAGCCTGGAACACAGCAGGCACGCCAAGGAGAGGATAAACCGTGAGACGCTGTGCCTGTGTGCATATGTCCGTGCGTGCGTGCACATGCATGTCAACCTTGGCACCCTTGCTCCACTGTTTACGTCCTGGTTTGAGGCTGACTTCACTGGCCTGAGAGGCTGATCAGCAAGCCCCGGGGATGTCCTGTCTCCTCCCTAGCACTGGGATGACAGGGGCAGCACCACGCCTGGTTCATCTCCATGCGCTCTCTCTGTGGAGCCAGCCCAGGTCCTCATGCTTGCCATCTCCCTAACCCCTTAGGGGCTTCATGAGTAGAAGACAAAAGAAGCATGTTTGTACACTCTGGAGTGGAAAACAAGCTGAGAATAAGTGACACCCCAAATCCTTAAACAAAGCAGCCAAAATCAAAGCACCTCGAACCCCACAGTGTCTTTTGTTGTGAACCCATAAACACTACATTCCAAAGCGTTCAAATATGAGCAGAGAGAACGATTCTGTGGCCACTCCAGCTGATCATGAAAGGAAACTGCCTGGTTGCTGCTGCAGAGGACCTGAGCTCAGCTCCACATGAGTGTCACAACTGTTTGTAACTCCAGTTCCAGGGGATCCAGCCCTGTCTTCTGGCCTCCATGGGTATGAGACACGCATGTGGTGCAGACATACATGCAAGCAAAACACGCATGTCAACTAAAAAGCCTATGGCCCATTGCTAAGGCAGGAAATAGAAGGTGGGGCACTGGGGGGTCAGATAGAGCCTGGCACAGGAAAGTCCACCTGCAAAGACGTAAGGAGACTGACCAGAGCACAGGTAACCAGCCACATGGCAGAATGTAGGTTAAAGTAAATGGGTTACTTAAGTTATGATTCTAGTCAGAGAAGAGCATAGCTAGTATGGTCAAGCAAGGTATTTGCAAATATACTTTAAATCTAAGTCTTATTTCTGGGAGCATGGGGCTGGGAGGAAGAACCGAGCCTAAAATCTACACACATACATAAAATAAATAAATGAAAAAAAAAAGATTAATGAGTTACATGTTCATGGGGAAAAAACATTATAAATACAAAATATTCAAAAGTGTATTTCAAAACCTCACACGTGCCCCACGACCTAAGCTGACAAGTGAAATGGCGCCCACCCTGAGTCCCCTGACATTACCCAGCATGAAATAGCAGTCTCCCTGGTGAAGAGGAATTGTCAAGCCTGGCGTCTCGATGTCCCATGAGATCTTAAAACCAACATGCCACGTATCGGGATCTCTGCCTTCGAAGCTGGACTCGTCATCGCTTTCATCCTCGGAGCCTGTTGAGAGAGGGGAAGTGATCAGCAAAGACACTCTCTACCCACATTCCTGAGAGTCCAGCTTCACCTCAGAAATTACTGGTATCTCAATAAAATATGGATGTTACGAAAGTACATCCTTTTGTGTCATAGTTTTCAAAAAGACACTTTAGAATTTTCTTAGCATAGATTTGTCTTAACAATAACTCAAATAGTGAGAAAAAAATAGATAAAAGATTATTTTGTTCAGTACCAAGCAAAAAGACATTAGAAAAACTAAATTTAGGTAATTTCAAGAAGATATTAATTACCACAATAATGCAGAGAAAAGTGAAAGCCAAAGAAACCATAGAAGGTAGAAAGAAAACCATGAAAGCATCCTCTCTCAGGGGAACACAGATGCACAGAGTCTCAAAGAATTTCCGACTCAATGTACTTGAACAGGCCATTTTAGTGGGCACTCCATACTGCTTAAGAGCATAGACAAAGACATTCACAGATTCATTCTATTAAAATAACACAGATCAAAACACAAAAAGAATGCACGTGTGTGCATAAACTAATCTCACATCTAAAAAACAATGTTCAATGTCTAACAAATAAGAACATAGATTCTAGGTCCACCATCAAATTAAAAGAACATTTATAACCTGGTAAAACTTATTTTAGGAATATAAGAGTAACTCTACAAAGTAGCTAACACCCAAAGCTTAACATTTAAAATTCATCATATTTGGAGGTGGAGGAAGAAGAGAAGAAAGAAGAGGAAGAGGAAGAGGAGGAGGAGGAGGGAGAGGAGGAAGAAGAGGAAGAGGAAGAGGAAGGGGAGGAGGAGGAAGAGGAAGGGGAGGAGGAGGAAGAGGAAGAAGAGGAGGAAGAAGAGGAAGAGGAAGAGGAAGGGGAGGAGGAGGAAGAAAAGGAAGAAGGGGAGGAGGAGGAGGAAGGGGAAGAGAGGGGAAGAAGAGGAGGAGAGAGATATCATTCTAGTGACACAAAAACTAAATGATAAGTATATTACCCTTTCATGGAAGGACTAGAAGCTACTTCTCAACATTATATAACACAGACCTGTCTCAGCCTCAAAGCCAATATTAGAACTGTGACCAAATCTAAGAATTGGAGAAGGGTGCTGTGGTGGTTTGAAAGAGAGTGGTTCCCAGGGGCCCATCTATCTAAATGCTCAATCCTCAGGTGGGGGAAACTGTTTGGGAAGGATTAGGAAGCATGAACTTCCTAGTCCTAGGACTGTCACTGAGTTGGTCTCCCCGCCATCCCCCCCACCCCAATGTGGAGAAGATATAAGCTCTCAGCTACTACTCCAGTGCTCTACCAGCCAATCTGCTACCCTTCTCCCCGCCATGATGGTCATGGACTCACGCTCTGGAAATTAAATGCTTTCTTTTATAAGTTGTCCTGGTCATGGTGTCTCTTTGCCGAAATAGAAAACAAGTGATTCCGAAGCTTAGCAGTGCAAACATCTATCCTTAGTCTAGCAGGAACCACCAACACCATGGCATCAAATTAGAGCGTCCTTAAACTTGAAGCGTAGGCTTAGCTGACAAAGCTCCTGTTTTACAAGCACACAACTGGGTCAGTCCCCCAGAACTCACATAAAAATGCCCAGTATGGGCATCTTTAATGTGAACATGCTTGTCATCCCAGTGTAGGGGAAGTAGCTCCACGACTAAGCAGTCTAGTCTAACTGGTAAGTAAGCTCTGGCCCAATGAGAGACCCCACCTCAAAGGAGGTGAGCAATCGTCCTAAGGAGAACGCAAGGTTGGACTCTCACCTCCTTGTGTGTGTGAGAACGCGTGTGCACACGCGCACACACACTCGTGTGCTTGCATACACACAATACAATGAAACATAGTGAAAACATCAATTCTCCCTTAATTCACCTATAAATCAAGATGAAGAGATCAAAATGAAGATGAAAAAATTAACATTCTAGGTGAGCAGCACTGTTAAGTAGTACCCCTTCTTTTCAGGGATCCCAGTGCAAATACGAAGCCTAGAAAGTACGCTCATGCATATGCATACCCATGAAGTTTATTTTATAAATTGGTCACAGCAAGAGATTAATAATAACAAAATACAGCAATTGCAGTAAGATGGGCTAATAAAAGCTGCAGGAGGTGGTGACACACTTTAATCCAGCACTCAGGAGGCAGAGGCAGGTAGACCTCTGTGAGCTTGAGGCCAACCTGGTCTACAGAGGGAGGTCCAGGTTAGCCAGGGCTACGCAGAGAAACTCTGCCTGGGGATGTAAGGAAGGTATCTGAATATATTCTCTGTTTCTATGGCTATCTATCAGTATCCCAAAACATTTACTGGACTGCAGCGTTTCACTGAATGTGAATATTTCACGGTTCCTCTTTGGCATCTACAAACCACCAGCACCAATGATTGAGACATGGGATTACTGTCAGGAATAATCCAGTTTAGCTGAACAGCACAGCACTGCACTATAGCCACAGCAGATCTGATAAGTGCAAGTCACCTATGCTGAGTGAAAGGGACTCTTCCAGGGCGGGACACGGTGCTACCCAGGAGACACGCAATGTAAAACATACTAATTGTTTGTTTCTAACCTTCAGTTTAATAGTTTCAAACCATAACTCACCAGAGACTCCAGGAAGTCAAACTACAGAAGAGGAGAGAAGTAATCTCTTTTGCAGTAGCATAAAGAGAAGTGTGAACGAACAAAGACAGCCAAGAGACATTTGTCTTAATACACCAACAGACCTTACACCTTAACAGTTAGATCAATGGGCAATGTTACAGAGGCAGAACATAAAAAAAGAAGGAAGCCAGGATCCCCCAAACACACACACAAGTTCAGAGAGACAATGGTGAAAAGATTTTCAATCTACTGCACACAAGAATGCAACATTAAACTTAGAAGAACTGTTTTACCACCCTTCAAATCAGAAGATATTGTTTATGCCTTCACTTTAAAAGTGTGGCAACCTCACTAACCCGTACCCTCTGTGGAGGAGTCTGGAAACATACATTAGAGCTGTGATGCAGAAGCTTTTGGTCCTTGTAAGAATTCTACTGTTAGGCACATGTACTACAGTCCCTACCTGCAGAGTGACAGTGACCATTGAGCAGGCACTGTAGCCTGTAGCACTGTAGCCTGTAGCACTGTAACCTGTAGCACTGTAGCCTGTAGCACTGTAACCTGTAGCACTGTAGCCTGTAATACTGTAGCCTGTAATACTGTAACCTGTAGTACTGTAGCCTGTAATACTGTAGCCTGTAGCACTGTAGCCTGTAGCACTGTAGCCTGTAGCACTGTAACCTGTGGCACTGAAGTCTGTGGCACTGAAGTCTGTGGCACTGAAGTCTGTGGTACTGTAACCTGTAGTACTGAAGTCTGTAGCACTGTAACCTGTAGTACTGAAGTTTGTAGCACTGTAGCCTGTAGCACTGTAACCTGTAGCACTGTAGCCTGTAGCACTGTAACCTGTAGCACTGTAGCCTGTAGCACTGTAACCTGTAACACTGTAACCTGTAATACTGTAGCCTGTAGCCTGTAGCATTGTAACCTGTAGCACTGTTGCCTGTAGCACTGTAGCCTGTAATACTGTAGCCTATAGCACTGTAACCTGTAGCACTGTAGCCTGTAGCACTGTAACCTGTAGCACTGTAACCTGTAATACTATAGCCTGTAGCACTGTAGCCTGTAGCATTGTAACCTGTAGCACTGTAGCCTGTAGCACTGTAACCTGTAGCACTGTAGCCTGTAATACTGTAGCCTGTAGTACCGTTTGCTATAGTATCAACTTGAAAGCTGGAAAACCAGAAATACCTCAATGTCCTTTAGCAGGCTGCTGCTGGGAGAAAGTACAATATGCCTAGACAACACCCTATCACATGGCTCAGTAGTAACATGGTATTGTTTATATTTAAAAATATACCTCATAGATTTTTAAAAGGAAAAACAACAACAACAAAAGAAAAAAAAAGCCAAGGTGGCTAGAATTTGTATAAAGATGCAGTGGCTCTGTATTTCTAGTAAAATAGTGACAATTCATGTTTCTGGATCTGAAGTGGAAGAGACACGTAAAGGAGCAGAAGGTGTGCTCTCACCTTCCTTGTCTTTTGGGATGACCCTACATAAAAACACTTCCAGTTCACTTAGGAGATATTAATTGAGCATTTGCTATATCCATAGAATTGTGCCAGGCACTTGGAGCGTCTCTCACTGAAGTACTGAACCCAGCCTGGGTGGAGGGTTCCTTCTACTGAGGCCATTAGTGGTCAGCACTGGTAATTAGCAAGACAGCATCTCAAAGGTAAATGCCATCACGCTTTAACCCACAGGTCTGCACTCTGTCTTCAGACCTCTGGTGACTGGAGACAGAGCCATGGGTGGACACCTGCACTGAGTGGGAACATTCAGTTCCCACAACCCAGTCCTGTGCTAGGTGGTGAGAAATTAAATGTTAATTTGAAAGGAAAAACCCTCAAACATCTGTTTGTTTTTAAACAGTTGGAGAGAAAGTTTAGAAGACCCAGGTTTGGTGTCCAGCACCCACAGTGGCTCACAACTGCCTATTACTACACTTCCAGGGGATCTGATGCCACCTTCCGGCCCCCACAGGCTACTGCAGGCAACATATATGATACACAGAAACTCATGCAGGTAACAGACATGCATATAAATAACACGTTTTTAAACTAAATTTAAAAATAAAGTATAACATCACCACTGAAGTAACAAACACTGAAGAGGTTTAGAGATGCTTCAGAGGACTATAACGGGAAAACAGAATTCCTAGAGAAAATGAACTAAAAGGAATGTTGACTGGACTAGCAGGGATACTGGAGGGACTACGACAAAACGATGTGAAGTTGGACACCAGGAAGACAGACAGAAGAGCGCACAGTATTAGTTCAATCACGTCCACACCCCTAACACTCCCAAAGTGCCCAGAAGGCAGCCAGTGAATGCCCAAACAGTCCCTACCTTCTGAAGATTCCTCTACAGCAACCATAGATAAGAGTTCTAAGCAGAGAAAGGAGGAGAGAGACAGAATGAAGCAGAGAGAGGTCGAAAGAAAGGAACCTCCTTTAGGACTACTGATTCACACTGTGGAAAGAGAACAGATCAAAAGCCAAGCTCGTGGTCTCAGTAAGGAAGAATGCTAGCGAATGGCCTTTAAGGCCACATCTGACTTTCTTTATTCTCTAAATCTGAATCTGAAGGTCTACGGTCAGAGAGGCAGAAAAATAACGAAGATGAAAAAAACTTTGAGTCTGCTACTCTGACCGAATCCAAAACTCAACTCTTCTCTAATCGCCAGAGATTATGCATCGCTGACATGGTTATAGGCAAGACCTAGCCAACCTCCATAAAAGGCATGTGGTTTCTGCTAGCCAGAGCCCCTGCAGAGATTTCACGTCACCCATTCGGGGTACCTTTTTCTGGACCCCAAAGTCTGTAAGGTATGTTTCCAGCTAGGACACAATTTGACCCTGCCTGCATATCAGGCCTATGGAGAGCTTCCTAACTCATTTAACTAGAACTGACTCATAGTCATTCCCACACCCATGGCTGCTTTCAAACCATAGCGAGGTGGCCAGGGGACACTGAGACCAAACCCCTCCAGCCCCCACAATACTTAAGATTTGACTACTTATAAAAAATACCTGCTGACCTCTTCTATGGACTCCTGGCACTGGTGATGTGGCAGAGATGTCAATGGTAAATACTGACCAAACTGAACCTGAACAAATCATGATGACATCACATGAGTACCACCTGACAGTAGAACATGGCTAACAGCATTCAACCTAGTAGAGTAATTAAAGCTCTAGCAGTTGATCTCCAGCTCTTTAGCAAGAGAACACTGAGGTGAGAAAGCACATCCTACATCTTTGCTATCCCAATGTTGCAACATGCGTGGTCCAGGTGCCCTTAATACTAACAAACATGGCAACCAGCCAAGAGCGTGCTCATGTAGAGCTGTGCATGCTGCACTCGTGTACAGATGTGTGTGCTGTGCTCGTGTACAGATGTGTGTGCTGTGCTCGTGTACAGCTGTGTGCTGATGAGTTCAGCATTCACGTCCAGCAGGCCAACATAGCAGGCTGCTTGCCTTCCCTGCCTCTGCTTTTCATCCTTGCGCTCCTCTTGATCTGGCACCAGTCAGGCCCTGAACCACAATCAGAGACAGCAACAGTACTCAGTGCTTCCCAGTGTTCCCTCATAATATACAGTGCATCCCAGTGTCCCCCCATAACACAGAGTGCGTCCCAGTGTCACCCCATAACACAGAGTGCGTCCCAGTGTCCCCCATAACACAGAGTGCGTCCCAGTGTCCCCCATAACACAGAGTGCGTCCCAGTGTCCCCCCCATAACACACAGTGTGTCCCAGTGTCCCCCCATAACATACAGTGCGTCCCAGTGTCCCCCATAACACAGAGTGCGTCCCAGTGTCCCCCATAACACACAGTGTGTCCCAGTGTCCCCCCATAACATACAGTGCGTCCCAGTGTCCCCCATAACACACAGTGTGTCCCAGTGTCCCCCCATAACATACAGTGCGTCCCAGTGTCCCCCATAACACAGACCCTGCATCTTTGAAACGAGCTTGCTGAGATGGTGCGTGGCGGAGGGTTCTTTCCCTCTTAGGCTGCACGGGAAAGAAAGCCGTAGGTGTGATATATTTTTTATTGCTCATGTATGGTGTTGCTCACTTTCCAGGGGAAATCAGCTAGTAATTATCTACAGCAACTGCCTGGCACTATTTGAAATAAGAAGAGGCGTGGCTCTGACCTGTCCTTCAGCCTCAGTCCTCTAGGAAGGATTTTATGTGCCTCTGTTTGATTGGCACATGCCAAGCTCCCATGAATCACCTCTTACTAAGTAAAAGGATTAAAGAAAAAAAAAAAAGACTAGGGCTTTATAGGGGTTGGGGATTTAGCTCAGTGGTAGAGCGCTTGCCTAGGAAGCGCAAGGCCCTGGGTTCGGTCCCCAGCTCCGAAAAAAAGAACCAAGAAAAAAAAAAGACTAAGAAGTAAAAGGATTTAACAGAATACAGAGAAATAGAAATTTGAAGGTCAAGGTTCAAATATCCAAACACCCCCAAACTCCCCCACTTTGGCTTGTCTTTTGTTTTCCCACCCAAAGTAGTTTTGGAGGAAAAATGACTCCATTTATTGGGAAATGAAGCCAGATACTTTGTGTACATTTTAAAGCTATAGGCAACTCTCCTGCTATACAAGAAACAAAGCCAGAATCATCAGTATGATGGTGCAGATTAAAGTACTACTCAAACAGGACACAAAAATTACATAGTAATACATAATTAATATCATATGCCTATATTCCCCCTTATACACAAGTCTATAGCCATCATTAGGAACTGAACACTAGGCTCGTTCCTTAGCTCTTAGTTCCTAGTCCCCAGTCAGCAGCAAAGACTGCAATGCGTCTATCTGTGTAGCTACTTTGACAACTGCCTTGGACTCGTAACTAGAAGTACCTTCTACTTCAAGTCAGGGATGTTTTGGAGGGAGGGGAAATATCTGGAACTGAACCCAGGGCCTTATGTACGCTAAGCACTGTGTGTGCCACCATTGAGATGCCTCTCTGTGCAAACTTGGTGTTCATTTCTCCAGACAACTTCCCAAAGGAGTGCCAGAGCCTGCAGGAAGATCACAAAGGGACCATAGTCTATGAGAGGAAGGTTAGCTGGGGGCATTCCTCCAAGCCACAATTTTACAACTCAGAATAGCCTTCCTTGACTCCTTCCACAACCACTGAGCGAAGAATGAATGGGTTGAGGAAATAAGATTTCAAAAAGTTTGAGCGAGGAAGAAAACTAATCAATCCCAGGCCACAAAAGATAAGAAGTCCTCCATGACTTGAGACAAATCAAATGAGGTCCCTTGACAGAGAGAAATTGTAACATTAATTGTAAGTTTTCTGGGATTTCAGGCAAAACACTGAAACCTACAGAGAAACCTAAAGCCCTTCAGCATGATACCTAGTTCTGTCAGCTTCCAAATTAAGCATTGAGGTGGCGGGGGAGGGGGGGTAGCTATTAAGATAAAAATATTCACACACATAGGAAATCCTCATTACATTACATTACATTCACTTGAGGTGGGGGTGATAGGGGAAAACTAGAGAAAAACTGCTTTTAGCTTCTTTGGCTTCAAAATTACATTACCTGAATAAAACAGGAAGCAAGATCAGAAAGGAGAGACATCCCCAACATAATGCAGTCTCCAAGCACAACTGTTAGCAGCAGAGACTGCAGGGCACTCGACAACCTTAGCAGGTACAACAAAGAGGGGGGCGCTTCCAGGAACCCTTATGTTGGAAGTAACACAGAAGACCAGAACCAGATTGGCTGGACAAAACCACAGCACAATTTGTCCATCCAAAATGCAGACAAAGATCTACTGAGGCACAAAGACACACTTAGCCTTCTGAAAGGACATCTACAAGGGCCAGGGGCAGCTGCTTACACACCATGAGCTCAGAGACGCCAGGGACTGAAGAAGAACTGATCACAGGTTTGGTGCTGTGGGGTTCCTGGTCTTAGTACCACTTTTACACTAAGCACTTAGGCCATGTATAAGCACACTCTCAAAGAAAGACCAAGGCACAGGTTATGACTTGAAGGAGCTTGCCAATTTATTTTCCAAACTGCAGAAAACTCATGCAGACTTTACAGATTAGGAAGCACTAGAGAAAACGAGTGTGACTGGGATGCAAAGTGTTGTGTTGTGTTTTGTTTTGATTTTTTTGAGACTAGGCTTCTCTGTGTAGCCTGGAGCTCACTCTGCAGACCAGGCTGGCCTCCAACTCACAGAGATCCACCTGCCTCTGCCTCCTGAGTGCTGGGGTTATTAAAGATGAGTACCATCACCTCCCAGAGCATGTATTTTATTTCTATACCCAAAATAAATACTCAATTCAAAGTAGAATGAAAATAATTGAAGCCCATTACAATAAAAATTTTACATCCTGGGTCAGGAGAGGGTTCAGTGAGTACAGGTGCTTGTCACGAAGCCTGACAACCTTAGTTTAACCTCAGGATCATATGGTGTAGGAGAGAACTCACCCTACAAGACGTGCTCTGACCTCCACGTATACAGCATGCCACATGCACACATGCATGCATACAGCATTCCACATGTGCACACACCACAGAGACACACATGGAGGCGCACCGACACACACAGTAAAGAAACACATGTAATATTTTAAAAATGTGATTACATCCTAAGAACTTCTTCTCTAGGGTATTTGGAGAACATGTTCACCAAGGCCAGAAAACATGTTAAGAGGGTATAGGTGAGGATGAGAGGAACAAAGACAAAGTAACTGTCTGCACTGTGCTGCAGAGGTTACAGGGGACAGTGCCATCAGGTGCAGAAGATGGCCAGTCCCAACCAGAGCAGATCAGATGTTTCTGGAAGACCGTCTCTCCAAAAATATGAACCCGACAGAAGAGCTGATCTGACGGTGTTGAAGAGAGACTTAGACAGGTGGCAGACAGTGGATGTGAAATTTAACTGGTCTTAAGTACAGAGACAACTGTGCAAACAGAAAAGGCAAGATCCGTCAGAAATGCTGAATGTTTAAAAAGTAACCTGAGCATATTCAATGTGCTGAACAGCATTTTCACAGAGATGCTTACCGCGGAGGCTGGGGACCCGTTTAACCAAATGATAGCCGATCTCAAAACAGGAGCAGGAAACTGAGGAGAGTGTGTGTGCAGGCAGAGGGGCAGAAGAGAGAACAAGGAGAACCCTCGGCTTCCAAATCATGACTACAGCCGATCACACAAAACAGAGCATGTTACGGCATCCCCAAACATGCTAGAAGGACATAACAGAATGACTGCCCTTCCCTCAACCCCGAGTGGAGACATCCAGGCAAGGAGCACATACTATAGCTCTCTTTAGCAAATGTCTTACAGGAACATTTGAGAACTTTAAATTATGTGACTGCAATAATTTAGCCTACTATTATTATTAGAAAACATCTATTAGGTGCTGTTTTCGAAGTCCTGAGGGGGTTCTTTCTTAGCTCTTTATGAATGAAAAAGAAATGGGGAAGCACAAAGAATTCAGGGAACTTGCCCAAGGTCCTACAACCAATTAGTATGAATTATGTTAATCAATAGCACAGGATTGAATTGTCTAATTAGTATCACAGTCAGAGAAATCTTTCCACTCCAACTTGTCCACCTCTCCTAACTGCATCAAGACAGCATTTAAAAAAAAAAAAAAAGGATCCAATCCATCATTGGAGTCAAAAACTAAAATTCCCATAGTCAATAAATACCTGGAACACATGAGGAACTCCAACATGGCTTAATGCAAAATGGCCCCTAAGCTCCTGCGTCTGAATAAACACCTGGTCCCCAGCTGGCGGAGGGGTTTTAGGAGGCTATGGAACTCTAAGGAGGTGGAGCCTTCTAGGAGGAAGTAGGTCACTTCCGGGTCGATGTTACAGGCTTCACTTCCCGTCCTGGTTCTGCTTCAGTCTGGCTGGCTCCAGCTCTTGCTGCCTTGTCTGTCTTTCTGTGGCAACTACGCCCTCAAAAACTTCAAGCCAAGTTAAATCCTTCTCAGCTATGAGAAAACTAATCCAATCTGATGAAACTCCAATTAAGAAAGAGCAGAAGACTGTAAGGCACTTCCCTAAAGATGTCTAAATGGATGACAGCACAGGGACAATGCTTGCTCCAGATGAGCCGCTGGCCAAGGAAGAGCACAAAACCAGCGCCATGTCCCACACACTAGAAGGCTACTGTGCAACAAACAACAACATCTGGGGCAACGTGACTGGTGGGAGAGTAAGACCATGCAGTTGTTGTAGAAAACAGAGCGGAGTTCCCCAAAGAGAAACAAACAAGCAGCAGAGGATTACCATCTGATCCACCTCTGTGTACACAACAGGCCCCGAGGAGTAAAAGCACAGACCAAAAACTATTCAGAGTATTCCTAAAACAATGGTGGGAGCAACCTAAATGACTGTCAGTAAGGACCGAGTAAGCAAAATGCGACCTAATTTTGGTTTCTGTTGTGTGACACACACCATGACCACAAGTAGCTTAGCGGGGGGAAAGGATTTATTTCAGCTTACACTTCCAGGTCACAGTCCACCATGGAGGAAGTCAGGGCAGGATCAAGTAGGAAGTACAGCAGAAACCATGGGGAAATGCTGCTTGCTGCCTGGCCCACTGTCTGATGTTGGCTTAGTTAAGCTTTCTTATACAACACAGGACCATCTGCCTAGGCATGGGATGGATACTCCCCCACATTAATTATCAATCAACAAAATGTCACACACTCACGCCCACAGGCCAATATGATCTGATCTAGGCAGATCCTCAGTTAAGTGTCCCCTTTCCAGGCAACTCTAGGTTATGTCAAGGTGACAATAAAAACTAACCAGGGACCTGGGCATGGTGGCACACACACGTTTATCTTAGCACTCTATGCAGAAACAGGGAGATTTCTTTTTTTTTTTTTTTTTGTTCTTTTTTTCAGAGCTGGGGACCGAACCCAGGGTCTTGCGCTTCCTAGGCAAGCACTCTACCACTGAGCTAAATCCCCAACCCCGGGAGATTTCTATATGTCTGAGGCTAGCCTGACCTACACAGTGAGTTGCAGGCTGGGTAAAGGTCCATGATAAGAAACTGTTTTAAAACAAAAATAAAACAAGAGCCAAAAGCTAACCAGGATAGTGATATACACTAAATGTAAATATATACTGTATGTATTATGTATTACACACACACACACACACACACACACACACAATGAAGTGACTCGTATTCAGACATAATAAGGAATAGAATTCTGAAAAATATTCTAACGCACAATTATTAAGAAAGAATGTTCAATAAAGTAAATGAAGAGGGCATGATTTTCAGCACACAAGACACCTAGAGTAGTTAGATGTTAGAGTGCAGTGTCTCATAGACAAAAGTCAGGAAAGAGACCAGAGTCTGACATCAACAGAAGAGACCGATTACTAGCACACGCGGCAAGAGGACGTTTGTCTCCGAAGAGAATGGAGGAGTCTGCGAGGTGGGGGGTGGGGTGGGGGTGGGGAATCTAGCTGGAACATTTTGTGGAGGCGAATGAGGGGCCTGAGAACGAGAAATGAATGCAGCCACGGGGGGGGGGGGGGGGGACACACACATGCAGGCCTGTGGTCTCCCCTGCCCGGAACTGCTTGCTAAAGCAAGGCAAGCTCAGCAAACATTCCTCTGTGGCTGACTGATAACAGTCGAACGAACAGGGCCAGCGGTAACCTCACAGGAATTTTGTTTTCACAACTGAGGCACCCTACCAAAATCGATACAGACAGACAGGAGAGCCTGGTTAACTAGGGGATGAAGGAGGAGAGGCTCAGGGGTTTGTATGGAGAAATGGAAGCTTTCGGACAGTGGTAACCTCGATGCGCTGACTGAATGACCATATAATTTAAATAATTATGTAACAGCCTCATGCATAATAATTGTGCCGTAACAGAGAAGAAAGGAAAACAGGACTGAACTAATGATACTCAAAAACTATGGAAAAACCTCAAAATAATTATCCTAAGTGACCTAACTCAGGTCAAAAACATTTTAAACGAGTATATACAATTTTCACTTGTGCAAACTTTAGGAAAGGACAACTAGTAACAGGAAGCAGTATTGCGGGACTTTGGCAGACCTACCTGTGGAATAGACAGATAAGGCACAGAGAATTTCACAGTGTAAAGCTTTGGCCTTTTGCTGGAGCAGTTTCCCATCTACTATCTGAACTTAACCGGACTATTCTAGCACTGTGACCCGCCACAAGACCAGCTCTTCACCTCCCTGGACTGCTCTGATGCAAGTCCACTCCCTTACAAGTCTCTCTTGATTCTCTTCGCTTGCTTCAGCTTTCTTCTCTGTTTCACTCTCTCTCCCTGGAAGTTCCGCCTTCATACTTCCTGCCTCAGCTATTGGCCTTTGGTTCTTCATTACAACCAATCAGCAGCGAGACAACACCTGATACATCTCTTAGATTGCCTCTCCATGGAGGGCTGTCTGATCTCTTAAGTGTCTAAGCAGGTGTGCAAAGACAAGTATTTACAAATATAAAACTGATAATGGACCCCAGAAACCATAATATCAAAATCTTGCAGCATTAAGCTCTTTGACAGTATAGAATTCACAAGTGAAAATACAGGGACACAGCTTCACACAATGTGAAGTAGTCACCTTAACACAAGATCTGTGGACGCCCACAGACAGCAACAAGGATTCACCCAGGGCACAAACACAGTCCTGGGGCCACAGTCCATCTTCCCTGACTATGACGATGGCTTCCACACCAGGGAGTTAGAGCATTACAGTATAGAGAGACTCCTGAATTGCATTTAACGAGACTAAAGCTACCAGGATAGAGACTTCTCCACCCTTGCTGCCTCAAGCCTTCCACTGACCTGGGCCTCCCCTGAAAGTCTTCTTCACCGACACTGTTGTCCTGTCATTCACATGGGGTGCTATCCTGACAGGACCAGCAACTCTACCTGCTCTACTGCTGCCCATATCTGGGCTGTTGGGTAAACTCTTCCCACTCTCCTTCCTGTTCTCAGTGCTGCCTCCTTTCTACTCACAATCCTGTGACTGACTCCTGTCTCACTCCAGGTTTAAGCCCGGTACTTTCTACAGTAACAGAACAAGGCCCAACCCTTCCTTCCACATTCTCAACAGAAGCAGCTATTTCTGTCTCGCTCACTGTTGCATGCCGAACGACTAGAAGACTGCTTGGCATACAGGAATGCATACCGACTACTGAGTGAACACAGGACAACTTCCTAGATGGTAAGAAGTGGGTAGGAGCACCCAACGTCTACAGAACCAAGCAAGTTCTGCAAAGATGTCAAACATGCGTCAAATCAGTTCCGAGACCTAAAACAGAGACACTAGGAGGTGAGAACAACAAATAGTAACACTTTGAAAACCGATCAACGCTTCGCAACCTCTACCTTCAATTACAAGCTGGTTTTTCATCAAGTTAACCACAAACTATGGAGTCTGAGCCTACTCACTGCATGATAAAGATTTAAGAATCAGCTGCACAAATTACACCCTCCAAGTGATATACCTTTCCCCACATAGGAGCCCTGACGTCAGAGGAAGTCACTGCAGAGCCTTAACTTTCTAGACTATTGCAAGTTGCACGGGGAGCATGGCTTAGCCTCCTTAGTCCTTCAGAAATTTCCATCCAGAAACTAAAGATGAGAATCCATTACACTGGGCACTAGTTAAAAATGTATGGGTCGCTTTTCCTGTAAAGTCAATGTGACAGGGAATTGCTCCTTCCATAAATTAAAAAAAAAAAAAAAAATTGGTAATAGGGAGATGGAAAGATGGTTCAGTGGGTAAGAATCCTGGTTTTACAACCATCAGGACCTGAGTTCAAACCCCCAGTGAGCACTTAACTGCAACCTCAGCATGAGGGCAATGAGCTCACTGAGAGACCTTGTGTCCAGGCAGTGGGGGACAGGAATACCCACTGACCTTCACTGCCCTCCATATGCCCACGCACAGCCTGCACACCCACCTGTGGAGTGTATTTTTTTTTTAATTTTTTATTTTATTCCGGTTCTTACATCTATCACCCTCCTCCACCCGGATCCCTTCCAGCACCCCAAACCAGGTAGGAAAGAAAGAAGGTTAGAGGGAGAAGGGGGCGCTGAGTTCTCTTTAGACTACTTCCCACTGATGAGGGGCACTGAGTCCCTGGGGGCGAGTCCAGTCTTCATCTAATCGTTTCCTCTCACCTCTTTTCTCTCGACCACTTGAGAACCCAACAAGAGCAGCAGTGGAACAGGAGCAGGGACCAGCAGGAGAAGCAGCTGCCGCCTTGTTCCAAGTGCTCTTGTCCCTCTCTGGCAAATCTATCCCCTTTCCAAAGTCACCCAGAACTAAACCATCTGCAGCTGGCAAAGATCACACCCTTCTAGTGCAGGAGACAATCACAGGGAACCGTGGTGGGCACACCGAAGCAGCCCCATATCCCACGCCTGGGATAAAAAAACAGAGCATATCCACATAACATAACTGGGCTTTTAAAGAGACCAAACCTCTGCGGATGCGCATGCACACGCTGCACACATGCACATGCGGGCGCACTCCTGCACAAAAGGATAACCAACAGCTAAAGTCTGAGTGGCATCTTTGAAGGAGTTTCAATCAAAGAACAAGATGTTGGACAATATTAACTATAAGTTTTAATGCCATCCCTGCTAAATTTCTTTTTTTTTTATAGCTAAGGAGTAACAAGCAATTGCCACCAAGCCTGAAATATATGAAAATCAAATACTCTGCCTATTTACATATGGTTCCCCAAAGCCATTCCTGATTAAAAATTGTACCATTTCAATCTTCCTTCTCGAGATATCTATTAGCGGGAAATGCATGTGAAGTCCAATGAATTTAGAATATAATTACACGTATCCTATACAAATTACTTCTCAATGGCTTCTTCTCATGAAAATAGACCAAAGAGTAATGATCAGCTCATTTTAAATATACAGGAGACTCCCTGGGAAAGGGAGTGAGAGCAAGTCCACAAAGACCTTAATCTGCAGCTCATTCAAGTTTAGAAGGAAATAATCACTTCTGATCTGAACTCCCAATGCACCCTGGGAAGTGCTCCACGGGTAAGCTGCACTCTCTGACTGGTGCCCTCACTGAGCAACTGCAGCCCTGGTGGAGCTGCTTCCTGCCTCCCCTCGGAGGTAGAACCAGGTGATCCTGAGGGTCCCTTCCAAGTCCAAAGGGCATCTCTCCACAACTGCGATCTCAAGAGCACACCTGCCTCAGCCAGTCTTCCTAGACAAGGAAAGGTGTCAACATGTCCATAGGTCCCAAGACTGATCAAAACACCTAACATCTTTACCAAGGAATCCTTTGACGAGATGTTTCCTCATGCTGTAACCTCTCTAGCCCTACTTAACCCAAAGCTCTCTTAAAGTCCACCCTTACTGTGGTTCTAGTGAAGATGGAGAGGCCATTCCTCACTTGGAAGAACTGTGGCCACCAGGACACTTCAGGCCCTTGGTGTGCATACCCCCTTCTCTAAACCACACAGACACAGAGAAGGTAGAGGAGGGCTCCATTTCACAGAGCATACACATCCAACCCAGTGAGTCCCCAGAGTATACGTGCCGGATAGAAAGTATGCACGTGGAGGAGAAGCACAGATGAAGGGAGGAGGGAAGGAGCCAGCACCAGAAGGGAAGGCTGTCAGAACATTCCCTAAACCTCTCTAGAAGCTAGATACCCCAACATTTTGAAAGCCATGTTCCTGGAGCAGCTATACTGTTCAGACAGAGCGTGGGCCTCAGATGCAGGCCCATAAGCCACTCAGCTCAGGAATAGACCCTGAAAGGCCAAAGGTCTCCGGCCTGAATCCTAACCCTGTAACCTAGTAAATATACGAACCACACAATCATTTATGATCATTACCTGGGGATATGGGCATGACAGGATATGCTGTTCTTGCAAGGTGGCAGCATCACAGGCTTGTTCACATGCTTTACTTAGTAACTCACAGCGCTGTGCTATTACAAAGTCACTACATAATAGAAAAATTTCAGATCCATTACAAGTTAGAGCTAACATCATCTACGTGGCCCCTGATCAAAACAACCTTTCGGTCTACATTATTCACAGGGTAATGTGGACAAGATGAAACTGGCTAAAACACACAAAGTCCTTAGAGTGCCTGGCCACAGCAGGCGCTCAGTGAAGAACCCCCACGTGCTGTCACTATTATTTGATGGAGCCTGGGCATCTTGGAGATTAGGAGAACAGAGGAATTACACCGCTCTGTTCTTACACACTGGAATTCTGCAAGTCTCTATCACTCTGCATGTAAAAATATTTCTTTAAAAGTGTTTTTTAGTATGACTTTATTAGTGTGTGTGTGTGTGTGTGTGTGTGTGTGTGTGTGTGTGTGTGTGTGTGTGTTTGCGCATGCCTCGGCCTTTATGTAGAGGTCAGAGGGCAATAACTTGCAGGAGTCAGTTCTCTCCTTTCCACCCTGTGGTCCCAGGGATCGAACTCTGGTGCCTTTACCTCCGGAGCCACTTTGCCAGCCCAACAACGCTATGTCGGTACAATGTGCGTTTTTCCTCTTTCCCAGTCACAGACACTCCACAGATGCTACCTGTTAACGTTTTAAACTCCTGCCTCGGTCACCCGTGACAGGGAACTAACTACAATGGAGCCATCAGACTGCGGCCTGGGAACAGGGCGGCAGCAGGGAGCACCAAGGCAGCTCTGTGGTCACCTGCACTACCACAGGCTCTGCAGCAGGGTCTGCAGCTGCCACCTCAGGAGCTAACCAGCTCCACGATTCCTGTGGAGGTCTCAGACACCCAGCAGGGCCTCGTCTGAGTCACGGGACACTGACAGGCTTCCCTCTCAGGTGGCACTGAATGACTTCAGTGGATTTTCAGGTTACCATTACTACTTGAGATGTCACTGACACTGGTGGAATTTCCAACCGTTCAACTCATTCCTTGTTTTGGACTGAAAGCGTAGGGTAAATTCAGAAAAGATACTAATTATCCTGAGGCAATCTTTGAGACTGTAAAATTGAAGAAATTTAAGAATGCCATGATAGATTTTTCTTTTGTCTTAAATCACTTTTTCCAAAACAGTCATTCAAGCAAACAAGTAACAACAAAAATCTGACAAAGTAACTGGAATTTTCAGAAACCAGTGACCTTAAAAGTGCTAGAGCGTTCTTTCAAAGGACTTAGTATGTATGCTCGGTTTGCAAAGGAAGTTTAATACCTTTTTCCTTTGTCTAACAATCAGATAACAAAAAAGCCAGGGTCCTGCAGTACTCCACACGCTCAAGAACCTTTTCATAATCCCATTCTGAGAAACCCTTGGGGGCCTTAGCCTCACAGAAACAGGAGAGCAGGAAAAGATGGCTAGGTTAACCGGGTTGGCTATCTACAGCTCTCTGCTCTAAGGCGTGGGAACCTTAGAAAAGGCAAGGCAACCGGAATGTCTGCCTACAGAGGCCACTTAACTGCTTCTGCCAAGGAGGGTCTTATAAAAATGTCAGGAAGGCAAGAACAACTCCATACCTGACAAATCTCGACCATCGAGATGGGGATGTCAGGCTCAGTAAAACATCTTGGCAAGCTAAGAATGTGCACCTGTGAGGACCGAGGATGGCGTGACCGATTCCTGTTTCCTGGCTCTCTCAGCAAGCTAACTGCGGGGACTGAATGAATAGTCTACTCTAAGCTTTACAGAGATCCAACAACTGCTGCTCTCCCAGGCGATGGGAAGACAAAACGACAGCAGTGTTCCCATGCAGAAGTGTTCTGTACACGAGGAACGATGAGGCGGAGAGGATTTAGATGGGGAGAGGGATACTCTGCAGACATACTGGTGAGGCAGGCCAGAAAAGGAAAGGGCACCCAACACACAGAGCGTGTGCTTCTGTATCTTCAGAGCCTGGCTGGCTCTGACACACCGCCCTCAGGCATGCTTTCCCCCAGAGCAGACCGTACCTTCACAGCTATAGCTGTACACCGCCACGGCTGACCTGTCCACCAAGTTCTCGTCATGGTGCCAGCTCACCGCCATCTTCCCCATGCCGAAATAGGGCTCCTCTTTCAAGTACGGCATTTTCTGAGGATCCATGAAGTTTAGCAAAGTCACGTTGTAGGCTGCTCTGCTCTTAAGGTCCACTTCATCATCGCAGGACGGTCCCACGCCAGCCCTGGGGAACTCTGCCATGCACAACGGCACAGCGTCTTCATTGGCCTTCTCTTTGATAGCCAGTTCTTCCAAGGCCTGGATGGTCTCGACCTGTAGGTAGTCATTGAGCTTGAGGAAGGTCTGACATGCGGCGGCAATCTCGGCCTCTGTGTAATTGATGGTGCAGCCCTTCACTGGCCAGGGCACGGTGAAGAGCCTGGTGTTCAAGTACTTGTAGGTGCAGCCGGGGTCCCCAATGAGGATGCGAGACACCGGGGTGAGCACGTCTTTGCCTTGGATCCTCACCAGGTCCCGAAACAAGCAGCCATGCTTGTGCAGTGTGAGAAAGGCCTCGGGGACCTCTTTGTGCAGCTCCTCGGGTATGCTGCCAGCCTCTCGGAAAACCAGTTTAGGATATTTCAGCTGCCACTAAAACAAAACCAAAGGGGGGTGGGGGGCGGTAGGGAATGGTTATGCATTGTCACCATATTAATTCCTAAAGTCTGTTTTCTTTCTGAGAGCTTAGGTAAAGACTAAACTACTCAGTACTTTTCCCCAGCAGGGTTCTTATCTTGCCGGTCTAAAGAAAAACCTTATACAAAACCAAACTACTAATAATCTTCAATACAAACAAAAAATGAGAATAACGGGTCTTCAACGCCTCAGGCTTCCCTGGACCCACTTCTCCCCACCTTCAATCCTTCTTGTGGTCCTTGCCTTTACAGAAAATAAAATTTTATTCATGAACTGATTATTATCTACTGTCAAGTGCTTCCTCCATGCCAGGTGCTCTGACTCACTCAGACTAGCTAATTTCTCACAGCTTGACACATACTATCAGCTCCAGTTTACAGATTCAACCCTGAAGCATTCAGGTACTCTGAAAACTTGCCCCAAGTCACACTGGGAAATGTTAGCCCAGGATTTGAGCCTCTAGGCTGCAGTGTCTGGCTGGCTCCAGCTCTGGTAATCTTAACTGTCTGACTAAACCCTTTCCAACTACTGGCAAACTGGCTTCTGGTCCAACACATTCACCTAAAGAAAACTCATCTCTCTGGAAGCGAATACAGTAAGTTTTATGAACACACAAGCTATGATAATTTGATTCCTGATTGTAATACTAGTACCCAGAATATTCTACAAAAGGCAGTCTTACTGGTGTCATGGGAAGGGGCTATTCAGACATATCCCACCTACTAATCCAGAAACACACAATGGCACTGCTCACTGGAATCACTTTCTCCTTCGCACGGGATTTATAATTGCCCCCATAATCTGACTCGTTCCCTCTAGTTTTAGGCTAAACCCTGTAGAAAAAGCCTAGGGATATCAGCCCAATTTGCTTGTCCTCAGACCACTGTGCCGCTCAGGACTTCATGCATGGGGAGGTAGCATGCTCATTCCTGTGGTGTGTGCATGTGTGCATGCTGGTGCAGAAGCTAGATATCAAGGTCAAGTACCTCTGTTAATCACTCATTGATAGGGCCTCTCACTGACTGGCTAGGCCCGGGATCCCCCTGTCTCCACCTCCCCAGCTTTGGGATGTCAGATGTTCACCGTAGCTCCTGGCTGTCCACATGGGGACTAGAGATCCCATCTCAGGTCTTCAGGCAACAGACTGTTACTACAGCACAACCTAGCCTATTCTGGCTTACTCATAGCATGGGAAGAAGGCAGTCCTGCAAGATTCTACAGGAAGTAGAGAAAAGAAAGACAAACTCACGGAGCCTGAATGTGAGAAATAAATTCACTAAGTTAGTAGAGTCTGACTGTCCTGTGTGAGCTGTGTGGTCACAAATTTAACATGAAAAGAGTAGAGGCACACTGCGGGGGACTGTCACTGAGACTGTCAGAGATCCACTTAAAACTCACAATTGTTCTGCTTCACTTATCCCAACTGGAAAATGGAGACAATATCACACTTTTTATCTACACAGCCCAGGAAGACAGCAACATACACCTATAAGCAGAGAACATTCTGGAAACATATCTTGTCTCAAAACAGGGAAAAGAAAAAGGAGGAGGGCAGATGATAAAATAATAAGTTTTGGGTGTAACAGAAAGCAAATTAGTGTACATCTGGGCTGTGGTGGAGAAAGGACTCAATGAAAAAGACATGGAGAAGAGATGGTTGGGGAGGACTGAAGAGAGCTCTGGGGAGGACCAAAAAGGTTCTACAACTACTATTATGTTTAAAGAACTAACAGCATCATTTACCTGTACAAGATTATTTGGTGACATCCATATTATAGAATGTGTCAGACTTTTTTAAAGGATTAGTGAATCTGAATGCATGATTTTAAAATGTTTGTACAAAAATGAAGCGTACAATTAATAATCGAGCCTTAATTGAAAAAATATTTGAAACGTATATGGTAATAATAGGATATTCTTAATAAGGGGCCATTATGAATTTAGATATCTGTGTGTAACACACATCCACACAGAGTAACAGTTAAAGAAAAGATGCCAAGAACTTGAAAGGGGGCAGAGGTAGATGGTACATCACGGGGTTTGGAGGGAGAAGAGGGGAAATGATGTAATAGAATCTTAATTTTTTTTAACTGAAAAATAAAATATGCAGAGCTAACAAGAACATACTTATTTTTATTTATTTTTTTAAAAAATGGAAGTAGAGAAAAACAGACTCAAGAAAAATGTAATCAAAAGTTCTAAGTACCACTGCTGCTGGGTAGGCACTTCGTTATTTTAATTTTCTTTCTTTGATTTTCATGATTTTTCTAAAATAGATGGAAACAACTTTGAATCAGAAAAGATGAATGAAAAAGACTATTTTAATCTAATTCTTTTCATGGCAATTCTTACATTTGCCAGAAAATTATTCTTGATGACATGAGAAGATGATTCAAAATCATCAACCATCTTCAGAAGGCCTAACTCTGTGAGAATCTGACGTACTTCACCATGGCGAGAACAGTGAATAACAGTGGCCTCATTCTGCCATGATGACGAATGGGTGAAAAGGCCTACCCGACACGCCCTGGTCTACTGTTTATACAGTGGTTAAACTAGGACCCAATACGAGAACAGCTACGCACATTAGTTAAGGATTGTCCTTAGAGAGAACAGCAAAGAACTTTGGAGAAAAGATGAACATTAAATAATCTGAGTTCATGCTGTCAGACGAGCGAGTTCACGTTCCGTTTAGACAGGTACATGAGCAACATCAGACAGCACACAGTAATTTGGAACAGCTGTTGGCAGGCTTTCAAATATGTTAGTGTAATTTTTTTTTTGATTAATCCTGTTAAAGTTTTCCAGGGAGTACACAGTCGTGAAATTACACGATCACTGGTTTGGTTGCACACTATATTTCTTGAGATCTATGAACATTTACTTCTAGGGCATAAAAGATGATGTTTATTTTAGTATTTGGAAAGGTACGTTAGCCATAATGGGCCAATATGCTGGCTCTATCCAATGGCTTGGAAGATCTGCAACTCTGGCCCTCCAGAGAGGAGGCTTCATCTTGCCTTCCTACCAAGGGCCACTCTGAAGGACTTTCATCATTCCGAGAAGACAGGCATGGTGCTGGGCGAGTAAGTCACTTGTTTGCAGAAGGTGAGATCAGATGAGGCACAGTAGAGCCCTATCTTCAACTGAGAGAACACAATTTACTATCTGTAAGTAGCCTGAGAAATGCCTCTTCCTGACAATGTCCGTGGCCAGTGAGAATCCATCTGTAACGTGTGGTCACATGCTCTGCTGCTAAAACTTCATGCTTTGCACTCTGGACCATCACGCACACTGTCCTTCATAATATTGTCTACATAATTTTTATTCAAAGTGCTTGGAACTTGGCAACCATCCCAATACTAAAAGGCTACACGCTTGGCTGAGACTCCAGTTGCCTGATGCCAGGCTGAGCCCAGAGGAAGCACAGTTCTGAAGACCCATGGAGGACCTGCTCTGGCTGTTACTACCAGGTTGCTGAAACCAAACTGATGCTCTGCTAGTGGCTCGGTGTTGGTTCATGCAGTCGCTCACTCAAGTCACCACCGCCCGTGCTATCTTGTGTGTGTGTGTGTTTCACCTCCAACTAGTACTGTCACGCACCAGATACTGGATAACGCTGACAAAATGCTGACAAAAGTAAGCTAGGCACTGTAGATGGTAACTCGCACTTTACCTGCTCAGACGGGATAGAAAGTGGAGCAGTGACAATGCAGAAGGCCAAGCACACCTCCCAGACAAGGAGAGTTGGAGAGGAGAACCTGCTCGCTTCCTCACTGGGGGCTTTAAGACCTGTTGACTGCATACCTCTGCTAAGTACTAAGTTCCAGGAATATGAAAGAACAAGACATCGCCACACTCTATGAGCCTGTGTCCTGGAAGGAGGGCCAGATATAAGTGAGTAAGGAAGATACAGCTTGTTACGATGGCGATGATGCTTTAGCAGAATGTAAACTTGAGAGTGTGGGACTGGGTTGCCGTGGTGAGCATGGCTAGCTCGCATCTCTC
This sequence comes from Rattus norvegicus, assembly GCF_021556685.1. Lineage (NCBI taxonomy): Eukaryota > Metazoa > Chordata > Mammalia > Rodentia > Muridae > Rattus > Rattus norvegicus. The sequence goes on from NC_141552.1 coordinate 30,119,675, forward strand.
TAGCCAGGTGACATGAGGACAGAAGGAAGGAGTGCCAGCCCTTCAGACCCGAGGGAGGGACCCGGAGGAAGGGAGCACCATATAAAAATCTTGGGGAGGAGTGTGCTTGGCTCACTGCAGTAGAGGAAGATGCCACAGTAGGAAGAAGTTGTGGGGTGAGGAGCCGGGGTACACCGTGCTTTACAGTCAGTGTCAATACCAGGCTTCTGGACATCTACTCAAGACAGCTGGTAAGCGCTCCAAGGAGTCTCAACAAGAAAGCAGAAGGAGGGAATTAAGATATAGCGTGTGTGTGTGTGTGTGTGTGTGTGTGTGTGTGTGTGTGTGTGTGTGTGTGTGAGAGAGAGAGAGAGAGAGACAGAGAGAGAGAGAGAGACAGACAGACAGACAGACAGAGAGAGACAGAGAAAGAGAGACAGACAGAGAGAGAGAGACAGAGACAGAGCTGGCTCAGTGGGTGAGGGCACTTGCCACCAATCCTGAGAACCCACATTGGAAGGAAAGAACCGTCTCCCACAAGTTGTCCTCTGGCCTCCATATGTGTACACATGTGCACACACAGGCAAAATATAAGAATGAAAAGCCTTTTGAGATTTCTCTGGATGTTGTGCTGTAGCAGAGGAAGAGTGGAGAACCTGGGAGGTAACTGCAGCAGGAATGATGGCTGCTTTGGCCCCAGAGCAATCAGCAGAGACAGAAAGCAGTCCCGTGACACTTTACCAGTGTGATATACTGGGACTTTAACAGAACATGCAGAATTTGCAAAAGGGCATTTTTCTTAGGGTGAATAGGGGAGAAGGGTAGTGGCAGGCCCAAGGTGGGAAGAAGGGCAGAGTACAGCTCTCAGGTGCTCTCAGACCCTGGTGTCTGTGAGAACCACATCAGGAGAAGGACAAGAGGCTGGACACAGAGGCAGGTCTAACTGTCAATAGATTTGTGAGTTCTAAGTGGCCATGCTGAGTTTGAGCTTCACTTTAAAACCAATGGGCGACTCAGCAAAGTAAACAACACAAGGAGGGACATAAAGACACGTTTCTAAGAGCGCAGTTCTGATGGCACTGGAGGGTGACTATCTGGACAAGGCAGAAAGGCTACGGGTGGGAGATAAACACGGGCTTTAAGACCACTGGCAATGGCAGGAATCTGAGACATTCTGGGGAGGTAAAATTGTCAGGATCTAATGACAGAAGCAAGGGTAGCAGTTGAAGACAGTAAGATTCCTAACCAGGACAGGATCAGGGACCCCACTAGAAACAAAAGCTGAGTCAGTGTTGAAGAGCGTGGATCCTTAACAAAATGGAAGCCATGGCCTGTGACAGGCATGCACTGAGCCCTCTTGTCTCCTCTTCCCATTCCTGGGTAAGTTCCTCAGAGCCTTTGGCCTTCCTTAGACCCAGGGCTTCCCACCTGAACTAGTTACAGGCTTGTGAAGTCTTCCCACATGACCCATCCCACAAGGAAGGTTAAAAAAAAAAAGCAGGGATCTTTGGTCACCCTTCACAACTTTAATTCCTACAGCACTGCAGACCTCACTGGGGAGGCCACAGAGAACACAATTAACTTAGTACAGATCACATTGAGGTGGGTGTTCCTAGAAGACTTTCAGGTGGAACCTTCTAGTACAAAGTAGGACTTGGGGCTTGGTGGCATCACAGATAAGCAAGAATGGGAAGAGTTAGGGGCCACTGGAAAAAAGGCAAACGGTCTCAGAAGGACTAAGAGATACAGAAAGACGGAAGCAGCAGGGTTTAACCAGAGTTTTCCACAGAGCCAGGGATGAGGCCTGGTCCTTAGACCTCCTGCTTATAAAGCCCAAAAATGCTTCATCCCTCTCTGGGCCTCAGTGCCCTCTGCTCCAAAGTGGGCTGTACAGCAGCTGCCTCAGAGGACTCAGTGGCATTTAAACGAGCTAATACATGCAGTGCTCTGACTCAGCTCTGGTCTGGCTGGCACACGCGGTAAGGGGGGCGCATAGGAGGTCCTACACTACTTCAGGGAGTGTCTGAGGCGAGCTATCAGAAGCTCCCTCTGCTGTCCTACTTACGGCTGTTGACACTGCTATTTCCTGGTCCATCTTCCCGGTGTTTCGAGCTGAACCATGGCACAGTGAGAAGCAGCCTCAGAGCACATCAGTTGGAGGCTGGCCTTCATTTCTAAAGCTCCGACATGGGCTCACTCTCTCCTGATGTTTCAAACAACAGCAGGAAAACCTGCCTGTGTTACCTCAATCTTGAGGGAGACAGTTGCTGCCTTGTGGGAGAAGTCAATAAGGCTGATGTGGCAACTAAAAATGAGAGCATCCACCAAGCAGCACGTGCCTGGCCCAGGCTGACAGCTGACAGGCCTGCACCCCAGCTGAGGATGCCAGAATTCTACCTCAACTTGGTTTGCCATTCCTATAAAAAGGAACTCAATGTTGGACCTGAACCATCCATTCCTATCATTTATAAAATGGAAAAAAACCCAAAGCAGTGTATATATATACACACAATTACACATACAATGGGATAGTATATAACCATAAAGGAGGAAATCCCATCATACACAGCAACATGGACGGAACTGGGGAGTCTTAACTGGAATGAAACAAGCCAACCACAGTGAGAAAGACAACACAGGATTCCACTGAATGCTGGAGAAGAGCGCAGGTCTCTACAGACGGGGAAGGGAGCACGAAGGGGACGGAAAGGAGAAGGAAGCTGGGAAGGATGGTGGGGAGCAGTCTCTTCAGCAGAAGGATCACATGTATAGGACACCATAGCACAGTGGACCCGCTGCCCTACACAGTTAATACACACTATTACTTTTAGTTCATCCTTTAAGAGATTAGGTTTCCTTCCACTGTTTGTTTCTGTCCCTGTTTTGCTTCTGGTTTTATTCTGCTTTGGTTGATGAAGGTCAGCTCTGAACTCCTGGGCTCGATCTATCCTCTTGGCTCAACCACCCAAGTAGCAGGATCTGTAAGTATGTACTGTACATACCTGTAGCACACATGCAAACGACACGCAGCCAGTAAACAGAAGCTTGCCAGAAGCTCGAAGGTTAGCCGGCAGGTATCTACACTTCACACCATCCCGTGCTGATAACTGATTTTCAGAGCAGGTCTTAGGAAACTAAGGCGCCTGGAGGGGCTGCCTGTTTTCAGCTGGGTGGGTTCCTTTGCTTCTTACTTGGCCCTGGTGCGTGGCTGCTCAGAGAACAGCAGGCTATAACCTTTCCTGTTATAGTTCTTCATGTTCTTCTTAGGCAACAAAAAAAAAAAAATCCAAGTGGCTGTAAGCTACATTTAGACAACTGAGTACCAGAAGGCCAATGAGATTATCTCCATGACCTCAGAGCTTACTGCTTTGGCTTGCTTCAAACTATCTTTTGTAATTTTCTTTTTGTTCATTGTAAAACAAATACATGCTTGTTGCAGACAGTCTGGAGGTCTAAATAAGCTATGCGAGCGCTCTATCACTACTGGATATGATATTTCTGTAATCATCCCTCTCTTTCAAGATGCCAGGTTCTGAGGAAGTGTGTAAGTGGGTACAATCAAAATGCTCACCTCTCTTCCTTGATTGTCAGGGTTATTGTGGATAAGCAGGTGCTACCAGGGGCAACAGGAGAAGAGGACAAGATTGTATTCTATGCAGGACAAAAACAAAGCACACAAACAAAAGGCCTACATGAGCAGAGAGGTGCAAAGGCAGCGAGGCCCATGGGTGCTGGGGAATTGAAATGGCGGGCTTTGTCTGGACAGAGTTTGAAGAGAAAGCAGACAGGGAAGAAAGGTACATGCTCTGTGAGCAATGCAAGGACCAGGTCTATGAGTATAATTTGTACCTAGAAATTCTACTCATTAAATCTGAGGCTAAAATTGGTTAAAAATAATTACTGAAGCATCTTACCTGCTGATAGAACTCGTCATCTTTGGGGGTCAGGTAAGGAAGCCAAGTGTCTTCAAGCTCCTCGAGGAGCCTCAGTTTCTGGTTAAAAATAAGAATTACATATTACTGAACACAAAAGGACCTCAATACAGGTTAATATCTTTCAACAAAACACACGCAAAAAATCTTAATGAACTCCAATGTAGACGCTTTAAACATCTTTAACCAGATGTACAAAGCAGCCTGTCAGAAACTGCCCTGCTCACGGCCACAGTTCCTGAAGCAAACCCACTCACTCCTCTTACATCTCTGCCACAGGGGGCTTCTCGTGACCTAGGTAACCTGGTGATCAGTTAACAGTCTTCCAGCATAAACCTTCCTGTCCACACAACCTGGGACAGTTAGGCTTTCTGTGACAGCACCCCTGGCAATACCAAGTAGAGCACAGCCATCTCCTCCTGCAGCTCTGGGGTATCTGGGATGCTGACTCCTGCTGTAACATTTATGTAAACGTGTCCATGTGCAGCAGGGCTCCCCTTTTCAAGTTACTTCATGTGTGAGTGTTCTGCCTGCATGTTCCTATGTGCATCACATGCTTGGCCGGTGCAAGTGAAGGTCATAATGGATCTGCCCTCCGAGAACTGGAGCTGCACATGGCTGTAAGCTGCCATGAGGGTGCTGGGAACTGAACCGGAGTCATCTGGAAGAATGAGAAATGCTCGTAATGGCTCAACCATCTCTCCAGCCCCAAACAGTGCCTTTTTAAACGTAACCTTTCATCTCTAAAATATCACCAACTTTATGTTACGCTTCTTTGCCTTCTTTTCCAATGCTATGAAGCACCATTTAGTAAGTATCCATCTAGCACTGTCTAAGGCTTCTTCAAACAGCATCGACTATTTGGACAGGTAACTGTAACAGGCTTTAGCCTTGTACTCAGGTATCTACAGAGCCTGTGTTTGCATGTAGCATATACACAGCATATATAAGTGTAACACACAAACACACACACACACACCTATTCATATTAGTTATCTGGAAGAAAAAAAAACACAGCAGAAAGCAGTTTTCCAATAATACTAGAAATTTCAAGGCAGTTCTTCAGGGCCACTGTCAGGAAGCAATGGCTCAGTAAGAACAGGAGGGTCGAGCACTGTGGACCAACATGGGCTACTGGAGAGGGTCCAGGTCAGCACAACCAAACTGTGTTTTGTTCCCCACCAACTGTGCCCCACCCACCCAAACAAACAAACAAAGTTGCTGGCCTCTCCACCCCAGGAAAGCAGATTTACTCACAACCTATCATGATGAGTGCAGTTCAGAGCCCATCTCTTTTGGACTAAAAACTTCTAGTCCTTTCACATTATAATACAAAATAACAAAAAGGGAATAGAAATTTAACAACTAGTGTGTACACACACACACACACACACACACACACACGTGATCTATTTCACACGTGATCCTACTTATCTAATCAGTCTTCCATTTGGATGGTATTTTCTTACCCAGAACAGAGTGACTCCCTAATGAAGGTGTGACCCTGACCACTAGGAAGGACCTATAACAGCAACTAGCACAGGCCATTTAATTACTAACTGACTAACGTCTTATCTTCTCTCAGCAGGAGCCGCTATCACTGTTATAAAAAGAACTAATGATATTTCCATGAATATAGATCCTCAAACCTTAACTAAAACCCACACTTCAATTTTCATCAGAAGCTCAGGAAAGTCTGCATTTCCCTGTGCTCTTTCAACTGGTCCGATGGGCATTTTATAAACACAAAGCACTACAATATTTATAAATGCCACCAAAAAAATTAAACACTGAATAATTCAGAAGTTCCACCTTACAAATACCACCTTAAAACTCTCTCTATGAGGGTCTACCATTAAACCCAAGCGATGTATAAGGTATAGATTTCCAAGAGGAATTCCATACTTCATCTAAGACAGACTAAAGGTCCATGCACAGGCCCACAGGCGTCAGTAGAGGACGGAACTGCTTGTAATTAATGCTTCTACTGAATTATTACGTAAACAAACATTTTTAGCTCAGCTGGGGTGCAGACCATTAGACGTGGATAAGGCATTGCACTTGAAAGGCTGTGCCCGATGATAATATTCCTAATATGGAGAAAGAAAAACAGTATTGTCCGACTCTGCAGGAACTCTGCTCCCACTGTATTCAACACTGTACACACTATTGACCGTAACTATCTACCACCTACTTAAATGTTATTACCTATTCACTCTTGACATGGGATCCAATACAAACCCGCAAACTTAGGCTTCAGGGGCTGTTTTAGGAAGGGCATCTGCCTGTCCATGTGCAATGAGGCATTTGTTGGGGAAAGCTCATAACCAAGCACACAGAGGTCAGGAGGGGAAACCAGCTCTGGGATTCCTCTGTGCCAAATGCCAGCTGCTCACCACAGCACACGAAAGCACACAGGCTGGAGGCAGAGGGGCTCATGCTGGTTTGGCACTTCAGGCCAGCAACAGTGCCTTGGTGAATCCACACAGCTGGGACCTACCTACTAGCTTTACGGCTGTCACACTTGTGACAAACATAGCAAGCTACTCACGAATGCCACGTAGCCAGAAAGGGCTCAGAGCCTGTCTCTCCCACCTGACAGGAAGGTCATAGAAAAGTCCTCCCTGGCCCTCCTAGGCTGGCAACAGTCTACTACCACAGCTCTCCAAGGAGAGGGGCACACAGCACCTCACATTAAGAAAGCTGCAACTCCAAAACACAAAATGTCGCATGACAGAAGCTGCAGCCCTCTGCTTCTACACAGGTGGGGAAGGGGAGCGATCTGAGCTCACAGATCTTGCCAAAGACATGGTTTGTGATTCTTACGAAAATCACCTAAAAAGATTGACTGGTTTTTAAGTCACGAAACATGAGTGTGTCTTATGTACAAATGGAGTGTGTTTCTCAATCCACTTCTCTCTTCAGCCCATTAGATGAGGCTGCTTACAACTCTTAGCATCATTTTCCAGGAACGCGTGTGTGTGTGTATGTGTGTCTGTGTGTGTGTGTCTGTGTGTCTGTGTGTGTCTGTGTGTCTGTGTGTGTCTGTGTGTGTGTGTGTATTTGGACAGTAGACCAGGTTAGCTTGGAACTTTCTATGTATCCAGGCTGGCCTCAAATCCAAGGTCTCCTTCTGCCTCAGCCTCTCAAGTGCTGGGAATAGAGGTATACTTCAGCACACCCTGCAGTCCCTGTTAATAGTTTTCAAAGTATGAATGGTATTTTGGACTGGATGATACAAATTTAACTCTATCAAAATTAACAAACACCCACTGTAAGAAATACTATGTGTTTTGTAAGGATTTAAAGCAAGTAGGAATGTGGCCTGGTCCTTAAGCAAGGTTTGAGTGAGTAGGAAGACGCCTCTCAAAAGGCAGTAAACAGCTGAGCCAAAGAAAGTAAAAGCACACACTGTTTAATGGACCATATTCCTCCAACAAAAAACACCACAGCATTTAAAATGTCGGTATCGCCACCCCCATTCTCAATGAAGATGCAGCACTGTGAAAAATAAACAGAGCAAGTAGATTCCAGGGCACAGACTGCAACTTCCAAAGCCTATGAATTCCTCAATCTCTCCCAACCTCAGGTCTCTTATTGTAACTATGACGTAAAATCAAGCGTGCACATTAGTAAATACTGCAATTTGTAAACTACGCAGATTGCAGGTAAGTGGTAAACAGGTAAGGGGGGTGTGTTCCAGACAACAGAGTCAAAGCCTGAGTTCCAGGGCCAGTTCCTAGTGATATGATCTGGAGCTGCTTTCTCAGGAAGCAACACATGCAAGCAGGAAAGAGCCCACAACACGCCTGGCAACCACACACTCTCATTTACTAGTGTGTGGAAGGATCATGCTAATAGTTATAAAAACAACAATGGGATCTATAGGAACCCACCTAATTATACTTTAGAACACAAAGCAATCCTGCTTGAGAACTCCAGATACTAATTTGCCTGAATAAAATTCAGGAGAAATTCATACACACTTCCACAAAAGTTTATGTATGTATGTGTGCACATGTATGTGCCACAGCTTAACCAGCTGCTCTGTAATGGTCACCTAAGGCTTGTGTGTGTGTGTGTGTGTGTGTGTGTGTGTTCGTGGGTGAGAAAGAGAGAGAGACAGAGAGAGAGGGGAGTGTTTAATTAGCTGTAATGATAACCTTAGCTTATATATGTGTGTGCACATGTATGTGTGTGTCATGCTTTAACTAACTGTGCTCTAATGATCACCTTTAAACAGAGAAAGAAGGCAAAGTCCATGCAAAGCTATCCAGTGACCATGCAGAGTTGTCAAGTGACCATGCCAAACTGTCAATGACCAGGCATAGCTGTCAAGTGACCATGCACAGCTATCATGTGACCAGACACAGGACAAGTCTTGACACTATGCTCACTGCCCTGGAACTGCACACTACGTGCCACCCCTTCCCAATGCCAGAAAAATTGTCTTGCATATCCTTTTTCAATTTTTAATATGAGGGGACCATATATAATGCTTTTCATTTTTGTTTAAATTAAGCCTACTTTTCACTTTTAAAACCAAAGCTGTTTCTGACCGATGAGAACTTTTGATTCACAGAACACCAGGAAGAACACTCAAAAGGATAATTAATCCTCAAAAACATATCACTCCCTTCTTCCTGGTGAGGCTTCCAAGGACTAAACTGATTCCAAAATTCCTCACTGAGTCACTTAATGAAGATCAGGAATACTTCAAAAAAAAAAAAAAAAAACCAGGAAGAACAAGATCCAGGAGTCAAATGGTTAAATTCAACTTATCATCCAGCCCAAATCGATGAGGTACCACATAGAGAGCTAAAGGAAGGGCAAGACACTGTTCTTCCAGAACGAAATGGGAGGCAGAGTAAGTAGATACAGAATAAAAAAGTAACTGTAACTGTACCGGGGGGGGGGGGGGGGTCCTAAGCCACTCAAGCTTCTAGAAAGGAAGAGTGACCAAAGCAGGTGGGTTTCAAGGCAGATTTGGAAGAGGAGGAGCCTGAAGACCAGGAGGACAAAGTACACTTGTGACATACAGACAGGAAGAAAGGTAACGGCATCCAAGATGACTAAAATAAGGCACACACAAGGAGAGAGGAATGAGAAAGAAAGGATAGTGGCCAAATAGTTTCCAAATTTGACAACAATGAAAAGTGCCCAGATTCAAGCTGTTTTGAGAACCTCAGGGGAAAACACCTAAGCAAATGAATAATCACTTGCGGGGGCTGAAAAGATGGCTCCCTGGTTAAGAACACTGGTTGCACTTCCAGAGAAGCCAGGTTCAGTTTTTAGCACCCAGAGTGGCTCAGGATCATCTCTAAGTCCAGCTGCATGGTATCAAATGCCCTCCTCTGGCCTCACAGATATCAGGGATATATAAGATGTACAGACATGCATGCAGGCAAAAGACCCATACACAGAAAAACACACTGAAATTATAAACACCAATCAGTATGTGAAGTTTTTGCCCTGCAAGACACATACACATACACACACACACACACACACACACACACACACACACACACACACACACACACACACACAAGCCATCCTTGGCAATGAACACCTATAATTCTAAAATGCTGGGAAAGCAAAGATAGGAGGCTCTTGGAGCTCACTGCTCAGCCCGTCTAGCCAATTAACAGGCCCGGGGTTCAGTGGGAGGCCCTGTCTCAAGAACAATTACAGAAGGCAGATGCTGACCTCTGACCTCCACATGCATATACATGTACATGAACACACATACAAACATGTACATCATACTCACATGTTCAAAACAACTAAACAAATTGTGAGGATTAAGCATGATTTCTCCTGAGCACTTTAGAAACAGCATCCCTACCTGCCAGTGTCTACTGATCCACAGGAGGCACCCCATCTTTGTTTGTTTTGTCTTGTATTTTGGTATATGTTCCACTCTAACTTTTCTAGTCTACAGTTTCTACATAAGTTGAAACTTCTCCATCTGTCTTTCAAATCTCCTGCCCTTTCCCTTTTGAACCTTCTGTCTCTTTAAGCTAAATTCTATGTGATTTCTCAGGATTCTCTCAATCGTCAGTTTTCTTCTTACGTGTGCCTGCCGAGTGTAACGTTCCTCCATCTATGAATTTAGTCTCTCAGGCAAACATGATGGCTGCCCCTGCTATTCTAGCACCAGAACGAGGGCAGGAATGTCGTAAACTCTTAGTGAGGCCAACTACAGCAAGACCCTGTCTCAAAGTCAACAATTTAATTTCTATAACTGTGTTTTTCAGTCCCAAAACTTGCAACTGGCTTTTTCTCATGTCGCTGAAATTTCCAAGTTCTTACAAACATTTTAGATGTTTATTTGATTTGGTTTGATTTGAAGAGGCTTATCTTAATAGGTTGCTCTTTTCAACACTTTTTGCTGGGGTTCTAGCTCTTGGTCAAATTGTTTGCCTCTGTTACTGTCCCTTTGACTATAATTCAACTTTCTTTTCCTCTTCTAGGAGTGTAATTCTCATTATACGTCTGGAGTTGACTGAACACAGCTGCAGCCACCGTCCTAATTCTTTGTCTGGCAGTCTTCCAGGTCACTGTCATTGGTGTCACTGGTGACACTGGGTCTATGGGTTACAGTGGCTTGTAGGTGAGGTGTGTTGACTTGGGTTTACCTGTGTTTCTGGACTGGCACTTGCCCCCAGCAGTTTTTTGGTTTTTGGTTTTTGTGGTTTTGGTTCCTTATATTTTGATCAAGGCCACTTTTCTTCTTTAAGTGATGCAGGAATCCAGGAGGGCTGGGCAGCAGAGAGGAACAAAATTCTACATTTCTGCCTTGTCAATGATGCAATACCTTTATCCCTTGGAGCAACATGAGCATGTGTAGTTTAGTCTCTGATTTGCCCAAACAATCACATGGGGCAACTCTGTTCTTGCTGTTTGGTTCCTCGTTATTCTGATTACTTTTTTCAATTGTTAATGAAACTGTATTTTGTAGGCTTTTGTCTTTGGTTTTTCTACCCTGAGGAACTCTACCTGTGCTCACCTGTGGCTCTCGAGTGACTCCATTTTGCCTGTCCCAGGATGCCCACCATCCGAAACCAAGGTTTATGTAATGTCCTACACAGCCACCCAATCTTGTCTCCTTACCCCAAATTTCCCACCCTGATTCCACTAATGGAAGACACAGCTCCCTTCTGCTCCTTAAGACTCACAGATCAAAATAAACTATAGTTCTCCTGGGGTCATGGGACTTCTTTCGATCTCCCTTTAACAGAAAAGTGAGCCTTCACTGCAAACCACGGTTTCAGGAGGGGTTAGATGCTCCCATGCCCGTCTGCAGTGGTAAACCTGTATTTCCTATTTCCCTAAATTCAACTTTCTGTCTGAACATCCAGAGGCTCTGCCGGATGGAGGCTTTAATCCAGCTTTCTGTTCAGGTCCTGCCAGTGTGCAATGCCATCTTATCTACGACCCGAGCTACGACCTGTCTTCCTCCGTTCCTTTAATGTCACACTCCTGCCATCTCCATGGTTTCAGAGCAGAGGGCGGGCACAAATTCTTAGCAGGTTGGTACCCAGGTTACAGTGACTCACAGGACTTTTAAGGGTTCTGACTCATACAGTGAAACTGCCCTCCTGGTATCAATTCTCATGGTCATCAGCAGACAACCCCCATTCCTTCATTGATTCAAACACCAGTTATTACCAAACTTGTACCTTTTTAGCAAACTGACTAATGAAAAACAAGTCCTCCTGCCCCACTTTCCATTCTTTCTGAGTCAGGTTAGATAACTCTTCGTGTATGTATCAGCATTTGTGGTATCCCTTGTGAAATGCATGGTGGGACAGCTCATCTGCTTCCTCATCGACCTCCCACTGATACCTTTCCTCCTCCTATAGCTACAAATCCGTTCTGTTACTGTGGAAAGACAACGAACTCAGAGTCATGTAATCCAATCCCCGAGACTTCCGCCATCTCTCCTTCTGCTGGGCAGCTGTCTAGGGAAGGACCAGGCCTCCAGCAGAGCCACCTTCATGCGTCCTGGATAACATGCCACTTCCCATGTTCTCCTCAATTAAGACAACAATACTTGGCCTCCATTCAACCAAGTTAGCTGCAATGTTCCTCGATCTCAAAAAGCTCTCTTTTAAGGGAAAAACATTTAAACTCAATAAAAACCACAGATTCAAACTAATAGAATAGACACAAGCTCTCTGGATAACTTGAAAACCAATTTACTTGTCCTACTAACTTAACTTTTTAAAGTTCTCAGCTCTGGTCACCATCTTGGGGGATGTACCGTCCAAGTTTCACACAGGAAAAGGTCTCCTGAAGAAAACTGCCAAGGGAATGCCAAAGCAACGGAAGTGAAGCGAAAGGGAAGTATGGTTGAGGAGGGATGGGGAAGAGCTAGACCTTGGGGGATGTTTACACACCTGAAGAAGATGGTATTAATATCGAAGCAGTGTATGTAACAGGACAGTATGTAAGGTCCTGTCCTAAGGACCAGTGACTCCACACAGTCCTACAGTGTTGGCCCTGACCACTGCACTGCATACCTATGCTAAGTTCTTCAGGCTCCAGATTCTTCTGCTGAAACCAGAGATGCTACTTATTGAGGCTCTGCCCCACAGTGGCATACAGGCCTTGATTCTGTAAGTGTATCCGCCCGCTGAGGCTAACAAGAGCAACTGCCAAGTTTGGAAATCCCTTGCTGCCCTTTCTACTGACATCCTAGCTCTGAGGACCTAATAACAAACTCTTTGACATTTCCAAGAGGCAAAATCCCTCCTGTTCAGAAGAAAAAGCCAAGTTCTCTCAGCTATGCTCAGGGCTCTTAGCATCCTGAAACCATACACCTTGGTAGTCCATCAAAAGGTCAGGGTCAGGGCCCCACAAGACCTCCCATGTGTTTGGCCAGGCTTTAGCACAATGGACCTTAGCTCTTCCTGCTAACAGTCCAACTGCAAACAGGCACACTTGAGACCAGTAGGACTTTGAATTTCTTTGTAATTAGACAAAGCTTTAACCATTACACCGACATCAAACAGCCTGCCACAGGAAAGCAGACGCACATGTTGCTGTTGTAACGTCACGGGAAGCAGTTCAGTGACTGTCGGCTTAATAAGCCTTTGCTCTCCATCCTGCATGTGTCCTCTGCTGCTTCCAAACAGGTGCTGCACAGTAAGACAGGAGATGCCTCCCCTGGAGTGGGAGCAACTGGCTTGTAGGAGACCCAATTTACCAAATAACAACAAAAATTCTTTAGTTCCTTACAGTCACTTCGACTAGTAGTTTTGTCCAGTAGTGATGAAAAGTTAAGAGAGGAATACCCACAGAAATGACCTATTTATGTAGCCCAGAAGTTTCAGGTATAAAACAGATTCCGGAAAGTCAGTGTGCTCTCTTTATTTTCGCTACTTCGTGAGGGAAGCATAGGACAGAACCCCATTAGCGTACATTTCACCTTATTTCTGTATGTGCATCTGATGCTTTGAGTTTTTGTTCCCAACTATACCATGAAGAATAATCCTGATGTCCTAGTTCCTGCTCTCACTGCTGGGAAAGCAACCTAAGGAGGCAGAGGAGTGTGGGCTCGCTGCGTGTCACGCCGCAGAAGTCCCTCAAGTCCACCTTCTCCTTTCTCGGCTTTCATGCACCCATTTCTCCTGTTTCTAATCTTGTGTCAACAGCACCATCAGCCTAACCACGAAATCTGGAATTCTATCTCCTGTTCCTCCTCCTTCTCCATTTCAGTCCTATTTATTAACTTTGCAAACTACGCTACCCTCTTTTAAGTAAATATAAGGACTCAAAGCCTCCATGTTCACAACAGCCAATGGTAGAAGCCACCCAAGTGTCCACAATGCATGAATCCTAAGTAAACTGTAGTTTACACACACACCAAGCAACACTATTCAGCCCTCAACAGGGATGAATCTATATATCATCATATATGTGTCTTGAGCAGATTATGTTAAAAGAAAATAAACAAGTCACAAAGGGTCAAATATTATACAATTCCAAGAGTACTGGCACCTAGAACAATCCAATTTTAAAAGGTAGGAAAAAAATGGGGCCAGACAGACGGCTGTGCAGTTAAAAGCACTGTCTATTCTTCTGGAGAACCTAGGCTCAATTCCTGCACAAACATGGCGGCACAGAGCTGCCCATAACTCTAGTTACAATGGATCCAGCACTATCTCCCAGCTTCCATGTGGACATGGTACACAGACATGCATGCATGCATACATACATACACACCAGCAAAGCACCCATGCATAATAAATTAACATTTTAAGATGAGAAATGGAAACTTATAATCATAGTTACTAGGAGGGGCTGGGGATTTAGCTCAGTGGTAGAGCGCTTACCTAGGAAGCGCAAGGCCCTGGGTTCGGTCCCCAGCTCCGAAAAAAAGAACCAAAAAAAAAAAAAAAAATCATAGTTACTAGGAGATGAAGGGAAGTAAAAGTGGGAAGTCTTTCAGTGAACATGAGGCTCGGCACACATGAAGCTTCCCTATGTGATGAAGAGAGGGAGAGTGGGGAGGGAGGGTGGAGAGAGATGGTGGGGAGGGAGGGTGGAGAGGGAGTATGGAGAGGGATGGTGGGGAGGGAGGGCAGGAAGGGAGGATGGGGAGGGATGGTGGGGAGGGACAGTGGAGAGAGATGGTGGGGAGGGAGGGTGGAGAGGGAGAGTGGGGAGGGATGGTGGAGAGACATGGTGGGGAGGGAAGGTGGGGGAGGGAGGGTGGGGAAGGATGGTGGGGAGGGAGGGTGGAGAGGGAGGGTGGAGAGGGAGTGTGGGGAGGGATGGTGGGGAGGAAGGATGGGGAGGGAGGGTGGAGGAGAGAGGGTACAGGAGAAGGGTGGAAGGACAGTGGGGAGGGAGGGTAGAGAGAGAGGGTGAGGAGGGAGAGTGGGGAGGGATAGTGAGATGGTGGAGAGAGAAGGTGGAGATGAGGGTACCATAATGTCAGTGGGTTTAGGACTCCTGAACTGCATCATTAGAAGGACCAGTTTCATGTGCATTTTTGAGTATTAAAACGCTATTAAGAGTATACATGTGACTGGGGTAGGTGGGGGAGTTAGCTTAATTTAAAAGCTCAGCAAGCTTGGAGCAGCACAGTGCTCTAGAGCAGCTGATGAGCTTTCTGAGAGAGGACTTGTGGTTCTGAGGCCTTCTGCTACTCTCCAAATATGGAACCATGTGTGATTTTTCTGGCATCGTGAAATGAAGGCAAAAACTCACAACGGCCTAATCTGAAATGAGAGCCTCCTCTGACTTCAAAGTTAGGAAACTTTTATCAAATTCCAAGAGAACTGCAAAGTGTCCCTAGGCCGAGGGTGCAGAGGAATCTTAAGTCTAAACCACAGGTTTTACAGCTCCGTGACTGTATTCCCAAAAGACAAGGAGTACTTGTTGCTTTTGGAGAACAACCTAGTTCAAGAATGGGGAAGGTTTTGCTTGTGTTCCGAGCGGTCTGCAGCTCCCAGCTCACGTTGCAGTCCATCACGGCTCCGCCCGCAAGTTACATTACCCACGCCACGGTGCCAAGGGCTCCATTTACAGGGGCATCTCTCCTACGCACAAAATTCAATCTGGGCTGAAATTTGGTCCATGGAATCCGCTTCGGAGGCTGTCTTTCTGTCTCAAGGCATGTCAATGAGCACATTCAGACAGGAACTATGCAGCAGGCATGGACGTTAGAAGGCTTAAACTAGAACAAATCCCGAGTCACTCCAAAGCTTTCTCTCTGCAGTGTGTTTCAGCTTTACAAACATACTCCAGTTTTAAACTAACATACTTAATTTCCAAGGTGAAATGTGGCGTGTGGTTAACTAGTTCTCATTTCTTACAGATGTGTAAGAAGGAGAAGAGGACTGTGTTTGTACACGTAACCAACACTGCACAGTACATGCAGGCAAAGGTCACAAACTTCAAGTCCTCCTGTTCTGAAGGGAAGAGCCCTGGGGACCACAGAAGCACAGTGCAGGGAGAGGGGAAAGGAGGAAACACAGTACCGACTGTCCTCCAAGAATGTAGGCTAGTGGAGACAGGGAGTGGGCATGAATAGAGCCCATTTTCTATCAGGAGCATGTGGCCAGTGATGAGAGAAGGAAGTTAAAAGGAGAGAAAACAAAAATAAAGGAGAAAAAAATGAGAAACAAGAAAGAAATGCCCAGCACATTTAAATTCTGAACTTAGGAATCGGTACTTCTTTCCTACGGGCCATATACTCTGTAAATGTTGAGTGAACATCATTTCATGGAAATAAATATGGCCTATTTTGCCTCCTTTATTATCTTCACTGAGCCACTAAACAAGCTTCGCTCAGCAAAAGCTTTTCTTAGTTACCCACCATGCTGTTTAGGAGAAGGCAGGAAGACTCGGAGCGGCTAGCCTTAGAGTGAACCCACACTACAGAATCCAGTCTGGCCTTGATCTTCTGCAAGACCGCAGGGTGAGTGGGCGTGGCGTCCCTGCTCTGAACCTGCATCACTCCAACCGAGCCTAGACTCCGGTGCCCTGTCTCTCACGCACTGGGGTGACTTAACCACGACTTCGTTTGACTTGTCTATTTTGCTGGGGACGTGCCCTGTGGTCTAAGATGGCAGACGTTAGATTATTAAACACGCCAGACTTACAAGCAGGTAACAGAGTGAAAACTTGAAAGTCTGGGGGATTACCTGACCGACACAGCATTAAGCCCACCTGCTTACCAGTGTCAGCCCTCACTGTTTCATCTGAAGTTTCAAACTTACTCTGAGACAAGGATGTGTGAGTCCACTTAAATTGCAAATTCTTCTAAAAGCTATTCTTTTATTTATTTTTACATTCAAGTTGGCTACTTTTAAATTTGAGCCAAGTTGTACATTTACAATTAGTGGCTAAAACAGCAGGCATATCCCGAGGCTCCCTCCATCCCATGGAAGAGAGTGGGAGCCGAGCTCCGCCCACAGAGCCTTCCAGGCTGCAGTGAAGACTACCCGCATCATTCGTACATGGTGGTTACCTTTCCCAAAAAGAGAGGAACTGGCAGTCACTTCTTTCCCACCAGCCAGCATTACAGCCATTTTCACCAGGCTGCCCCTTTGTCCCATAAGGTGACGGTGTGGATAGCAAGGTTCCCCCAAGACACACGTGTTGGAAGCAAAGGCTGCTGCCCAAACGACTAGAGGTTGGAATTTTGACAAGAATGCTGATTCTGAAGGACACTGCTCAAGTCACAGGGCTGCCTAGATTGCCTTGGCTCCCACAGGGGAGTCTAACAGGCTTAAAGCTAAGAGCGTCACAGGACCACTCCTGGCAATGCAGTTTACTCTCCCGTTCTTACACTCCGCTTCTGACTGTTACCTATTAAAACTTCAGTTACAGAGACCAGCCAAATGGATCACTGAGCTCACAGCAGTCAAAAGGGATCTAGAATTATTCAGACATCTGAGATGTGTAACTGACGCTGTGTTTGTAAGAAAGCATATTATCACAGGAGCTAGACTTGAGATCATGTCTTCTGAAACCCATTTCATTAAACAGCCTGCATGATTTATTTTATTTTACTTCCCTTCTGCTCTGATCTGCCAAAAGATGAAGCGAGTACACCGTCGTCCTGTCCTGAACATGTGCCGTCAGAAGTGCCGGCAACCACAGACAGCAGCAGTACCAGTCCCCAACACCCCACGGCTTGCCAACCCCACAACCAGTATCATAGGACCAACGAGCTCCTAATCAAAAATAGTACTGACTGACTGCCTCTGCTCCTACAGGAAACCTCATCCAGCCTTGACATGAGGGTTTGTGTCTAGATGTGTGGTAATTTCTCATACCGTGTTCCCCTGATAGCCCTGGGAGGCCTGGTTTTTGAAGGGAAAGGAAGAGGGTAGAGGGAAGGAAACCTCGGTTGGAATGTAATGTATGAAAGAAGAATAAAAACAGTATGTGTGCATGAACTTCCTTCTGAATCCCTCTGATGCCCTCTCCGGCCCATGATACCCTCCCAGTCCACGCACCTCTCCCCATCCTCAGAGCTGCCCGCAGTTACAGGATGGTTCCTCCTGGGTTTGTTACCATCGTCTGCTTAGGGTGCATTCTCCCCAGAAATCACAGCAACCTTGTTAAAAAGCCTACTGAACCACATCACTTCCTGCTTGGTATTTCCGTTCTAATGGGTTTCCACAGAAAGCAAATCTACAACTGTAGTCTCTTCATAGCATGACTCCCTTCTGCTCCTACTCTAGGTCGTGCAGCCTCTATCCCATGCCTCCCAGCTTTTCCCAGCTGTCCCATCTCTTCACTCCTAACAAAACCAGCTCCCTTTGCCTAGAGAGAAACTCCTACATTCTGTTAGGGGAGCTGTCCTTGGGGGCTTTCTTCTCTCCCAATGGACTGACTATGAGTTCATAAAGCAGAAACTGTAGAGACTTTCCTCATTCTTCCATTTAAGTGTAATTTTGTTTCTACTGTGGGTAAAGCGTGGCTGAAATCCTTGGAACCCTGTGTGAACCAGGGAGGCAAAGGTCCCTTTCACAAGCACCAAGGCTAGATGCTGTGAGTCCCCACACAGAAATGAGAATGTTTACTATGAGTTGCAGCAGGACTTTTACCTGTCCATCAAACCCATCAAATTACTAATGAATGAAATCTACTGAGACTAGTTTCACACAAGTAATGGTTAAGCTATGATAATGTCGAAAGCTCAACTCGAACTCAAGTGTTTAGGGATGACTACTCTCCAAATGCTATCTCGTATTTACCACTCCGAAGGAAAAGGTTTTCCTTCTAGTTCTAGCCTCTTTTATAATTTCTCTTGAATCACAACCCCTTCCAACTTCTCCTCCATAGTATAACAACAAACTCTAGACCATCAATAAGAAAAGCAAGCAAACTGAGTTAACGGACACACTGGGAAGGTTTAAACACATATGACTACACCTGCAATATGTAAATTCTAATTCCAAATATAGTTCCTATTGTTTCTAGTTCAGTTTAAACAAAAAGAATATCATTTACCCATCCAATGACTGGTAATGAAACCTAGTTGGCAATTACCTGTTAGATTTGTCACACCCAATTTAGCACTTCAGCAATTAAAGTAAGTAAAGCCCCAATGTGAAATCATTTAAGTCTAGTCTTCATTTTGCTGGTGGGATGCCCCGAGTTCTACCCAGAGGAGCCTATCAGTGCCAACACCTTGACAGCTCACCTCGCTGCAGGTCTGCTGACACATGCCTGGCTCTCTTTCCTCTGGCACAAGGCAGAGAAATCCTAGGAAAGCACAATCCACCCCTTTTGTCCCACCAAAATGGGGGAGGGGGGACCAGTGTCTCTGAAAACCACCGTGTCACCAATCCATATTCAACTTACATGCTGAATCTAGCTGAATTGTGGCAGCATATTCCGGCTTTAGCTATTTCATCCCTAGCAATCTCAGGGGGCTGTGAGAATGCACCACCAGCAAGCACGCATTAGACTTATCATGTAGTAAAATGCACATAAGAGCGCCGAGGAAGCTATTATTAATGTGAACCACGAGGGCCAAGTTCTAGAACCATAGCTTTGCTGTAAGGCAGTGGTGTATTGCTAGCTTTCCCCGCTCATCACAACTGCCTACTGAGTGGCTTTTTGGCAGTAAGCTTCTAATGCAACGGCAGTCCTGCTGACCCAGGAAGTACATGAGGAGTCCTGAAGGCCTGTATGTGTGCTGCTTCTGGGCTTAAGGTAGAGTAAATAATCAGCCAGGTCCTAAAAGACACTCACTAGCTGGGCAGTGGTGGTGCGCTCCTTTAGTCCCAGCGCCTGGGAGGCAGAGGCAGGTGGATCTCTGAGTTCGATGCAGCCTTGCCCCACCACACACACAACCAGAAAAAAAACCAAAACCAAAACCAAACCACTCAGCTATAGAACTGAAAACCTGACTCCAAATGTTATCAGGAGTATAGTGCACCGGGCACCTGGGCTAGAGCTTAGGTAGGACTTTAGTGCGTAGGCCAATCAAATTTCAAAGTAAATCCGGCAAGACCAACGTGATTTTGCTACTCTGACTTGCTAACCTTGCCTATGCGGTTCTTTGTGTTTAGACTTTAACTCCTTGAAGTTGAGTCCCATCTCTGGCTCATTTCTGTGCCCGTCATAGTGTGTGACACATTGTAAGGTCAACCAATGCTCACTAAACTACCAAGAAAGATGGGGTGAAACATCAAGTGTCCTGACAGTATTAAAACTGCAAAGAACCAGACATAATGGCTCACGCCTGTAACCCTATCATGTAAAAGGCTAAGGCAGGAGAATTAAATCAAGTTTGAGGCTAGCATGGGCTAGTCCCAGACCTACCTGTTCTCTATAGTAAAGTGCGGACCCCCCCCCAAAAAAATAAGTCAACAAAGCACCATTCATTCATTCAGCTTACCACAGGCTATGATGCCTGAGGTAAGGGATAAGACTCCTCCCCAGTGGGGTCTCCATGCAGGGAGGAGGGAGGAGGACTGGAATCAATGTTCACAAACAAGCCATTTACACATGGCGATGAACATCACCGTGTCTTGAAAACGGGCTACTTTCTTCTTCCAATACTACACGGGTCGGCAGGGTGCACAAGCGAGCTTCACAGTGTGGGGACCACACCAGATCTGCAGGGCCCAAGTCTATGAGCTGCTATTCCTCCAGGGTTGCCACCACCATGTACATACGATTATAAGCCGGAAGCCTTCCCAAACACCTCAGGTCCATTTCTAACGCTTACCTGAAGTCAAAGCTCTCAATCAGCTATGTGATGCCCACAGCAAAGGTTCCTGCCACACCAGATGACATCAGGAAACTGGCAGAGCACGATCCCAAGCAAAGAAAACTACAGACGAAGCTCAAGGTGAGGAAAAAGAACCTTGAAAATAGCTAAATTCACCTCACTCGACCTCACTCAAGAGGCAGTGCTGGAGACTGCGGAGAGGCAAGTGCTAAGCCTCGCTTCTAGGAAAGTAAACGCACGTGTCCTACTCCCTTCTATCTCCTGCACTGAGGTCCTGAGGTTTCATGAACCCCAGTGCACAGGGACTTTTCTCAGGAGACCATCCACTGCTTTCATCTTGAAAAAAGTACAACAGCCCAAATCCAGGCTCAGGACCCAGGGCCCATCCTTATTCCAAGTCACAGACATGGCTCTACTCCAGCATCTCACCTCAGGTCGGCACCTCTGTATCCCACAGCAAGAGTCAGGACAGCTCTGAAACCATTCATTGAATCTGGGGTAGGGGAATCACTCTCCTAACTGACGTCTGCTCCTAACTCCTGTTCTTTTAACAACACATAATACAAAACACCGTTGAATCCATTTCATGACTCCCACTGGATTTACATTATAAGGCAACCCAGACCTGAGAGATAGCTTGGTCAGTATTGTACATGCCTCAAAAATATAAGGGCCTTAGCTGAATCCCATGAACCAACATTTTCAAACAAACAATGGCTTGGTATCTTGGAATCCCACAGCTTAGAAAGTGAAGGGAGATGTCTCACCAGGCTCACTGCTAACCAGTCCACCCTACGTTCAGGGGGAGACCCTGCCTCCAAAAGTTATTTTTTAAGATGAAGACACCCAGAGCTGTCCTCCTGCCTCTGTAAGCATACATGGACACACACGTGTAAACACACACAGAAGGAACATGAAAATCACGGGCCAAACATGAGAGCGCCTGAGGCGCAGGAAGGCCCAGGCAGAGACTGTGAACCAGAGGGAAGGGCGAGGCTCTACTGTGAAGAGGCCCAAGCCTGGTCTACCATCATTCAGTAGCTGTGAATCCCTCTGATGACTGCTCCATTTGCAAACCAAAGATAGTGCATGTTCTAATGCGCAACAAAGATTTAGACAGTGCCTACTATATGTCAAACACCATTTGAATCTAGGATAAAGATGGTTCCCTCATACAGTCTGCACTAGAGGCAAGAAAGAGAGAAAGGCCTAAATAAATATACAGTGACCTATGAAGTGGGATTGGATATTACTACATGGAAATAATATCTAACAACAGCTAACTATTCCAGTATTATTTAGTCACACTATCTCCATTTATAGGGGAATAAATTAAAATTCTGAATGACGAAGGCATTCATCCAAGGTCAGTGTGTGGCACGCCATGACTGGAAGCTAACAGTAGAGGTTCATCCTCCACCACACTAAATGGTTCCGTGGAAACAGACTCCGGTGCCGGTCAGGGTGACGGTGCTGGTCAGGGTGGCACACACCTGCAATAGCAGCAGCACAGGGAGGCAAAGACAGGGGAACAGTGACTTGAGACAACCACATAGGAAGGTGACCCGCTGAGGAAGAGGACTTGCTGCTCCGGGAGAAGACCTGAGCTCAGTTTCCTGCACCCATGTCAGGCAGCTCACGGGTGCCTGTAACTTCAGCTCCAGAGGATCCAATGGCCTCTTTTGGCCTCCATGGACACCTGCATTCGAGTGCACATACCCCTAAATAGACACACAAATACTTTAAAATATATTTTTAAAAAATTAAGGGTTGTGGGGAACAAGAGCCTGGTTGCTCAGTGAAGACCAAAACAAGAGGCTTCAGGTGAGACTCAATCCCAAGAGGCTGAGAGCGGAGTCAAATTCTGGGACCGGCCAAGCTCTGAGGAAGACCCAGCCTGGGGGCTCTGGGGACAAAAGGAAGGCTATTAGTCCAGCAAATGTGGACTGCAACAGACTGCAGGTGGTCCTCAGTGATGAGAGAACTGGGTAAGTAGGGCCTGTTCACCAGCAAAGAAGGACCTTAGCTCATAGGCAACTTGGAGCCACTGAGTATCTTAAGCATAGAAGTTATACAATTTCATTTATAATTTTAACCCATGAATCCAACTGAATGGATTACAACAGTGTGTGAAAATCTAAGGCAGGTGAGCAGGTATGAGATAAGAGTGACCTGGTTCATTCTTATCCCTCTTAGAAGCAACGGAAGGAAGAAAAGCACCCGTATGCAACCCCTCCACCAGGATTACACAAGAGTAAAAAAACACCAGCAAAGCACCCGACACAATATAGATACTCTCCCTGGAGAACATTCTCTAATAAGGGGATTGGGACCTGACTATAAATTATAACCAAATGATTAGGCCTTTTTCGATACCCCTGCCCCCATTTCTCCAAAGAAGCTGATGCCTTGGAGAGCAGCCTGAGAGTGTACCAACCTCAGAACACAATAGAGAATTGATCATTAAAGGAGCTGGACTGTTAAATTAAAAGCGATTCTGGGTGCCAAGCTGCAGCACAAAGGAATCAGTCTTCTCAAACAATAAGGACCAGTCTGCAGAGCCTCTGTTACACAATCCCCTCCGCTTCACCTTAAGGCACTTGGCTGGGATCTTTTTTAATAGAAAGGACAAACTCTTGAGTAAATGTAATAATTGTTTCAATGATGCACCCCAACCACCCAAGAAGTTAAAAAAAGAAACTGGCAAATTGGGAGTCTTCTATTACATGACCGCTTAATTGCTGCCTCGCGTCTGCAGTCTACCCGGGTCAGCAGCGAAGGAAGCTGCTCTCTGGAGCTCCAGACACACGCAAGCGAGCACACTCGGGCAAAGGCTCGTGGTGGGGCCACGACGGAAAGAAAGAGTGCCTGTTGCCCATGGGGACAGGGGGGGGGACGCCTTGCTCTGGAGCAGGCTTCCCTTACAAAAGTCCCCAGCAGCCGGTGCCTGCAGCAGGAGCACCCACCTGCCCAGTCTCTGCCATGTCTGCAGCACTCAGTGTCTAATTTCCCAGCAAACACCAGGAGCAACAGCAATCACGGTGGTTTAAGCTGAGCATTTATTATTACTGAAACAGATCTGGAAAAACAAAACAAGACAAGACCTCCCCCCGTTGTTGTTGTTTTTAATAAAGAATAAGGGTCAGAAGGACCAATCAGCTGTTGGAAGCTGCCTGATCTTACAAAGGACCGGGGTTCGGATCCTGCCATCCTCACGCTGCCTCACACCCACCTGATGCGTTCTTCTGATCTCTGTGGGCCCTGCATTCAGGTGGTGCACAGGCACACATGTGGACGCTAACACCCCTACACACAAAACAAAACTAAATACAAGTTTAAACGCTAAATTTTTAAAAATGATAAACAAAGCCTAACCCTAACCCTAACCCTAACCCTAAACCCTACGCTAAGAAATGAAGAATAGGAAAGAAATACTTTTCTCCTTTTGATGGCTAAGCTCCAGGATGGAAAAGAAATTAGCCTTGAAGAAACAAACACTAAAACTCTTCTACCCTGCGTTGCTGTTGAACTCTTCCTAATTGGTCTCTAGTCTGGGGGTTTGGCAAAGGTTCCTCATGATCGATACTCTTCTAGTAACGTTAGTATTTGCCTGTTTTACTCTGTGCTGGAAGAGAATGCATGACCTTGCCTGTGGACACTCAGGAGAGAAGAGCCATCCGGATCAGGGATAGAAAGGAGAACCCAATGTCACTGAGTCACCAAGTTTGGATGGACACAGGAGTAAGCCCTGGTGACTCTAGTTCATATCAATTTACCATCTCTAAGTTGTTAAAAGGCCAGGTTCTAAATGATAATCAAGGGAAGGGTATGCTAATTAGCCTCACTTAACCATCTCACAATATATGCAGGTACCAGATATAACATCACGATGCGCTCCATTTACACAATCATTTGTTAATTAAAAAACTACCATTATAAAACTAAATAAAGTAAAAATGAAAAAAATAAGCTGACCCTCGTCAAGGTTCAGTGAATTATCAATGAAGCCCACTCAAATACCCCCGCCTCAATACCTGAGGAAGACTGGATCTTCCTCATACGCCTCCAGCAAAACAATACAGCAGAACAACTAGATACAACATCAGCTCCGAGAACCCAGCTTTTACTGTGCTAGACAATACAAAGATTTGCTAATATGTAAAAACAGTCACTCTTTCTGATACATTTTGGTATTGGAAAACTTATTTTTATATAAAAAAAAGTCACAGTCCCTGCTACTATTAAATGAATAAAGTTATTTTGTGATTCAGTAGCTGCCAGCAGACAAGCTTCTACAGAAACAAGAGGTTTGGGGATTCTAAATAAACTTTAGTACAAAAGGGCTGGGAAAAAAAGTTTGAGAACTCTAGACTAAAGAAAATGTACAATTAGCTGCTTTCACGTACACACACAAAGTACATGCATACACATGCATACAAACACATAACAAGCACATGTACACATGTGTACATACATACACATTGTCGCCCTGCAGAAAGATGATGAAATGAATTTCTTGGGGCTTATTGTATGATCTGTTAGAGCCCATGCCTTACTAATCTGCATGTCTGATTTACTCAGAACCTCTCTTCCTCCTCCTCAGCAGGCAACCACAAATTCCACTGTGATTTCACAACCCTCGCTTAAGCAAACTGCAAGGCTGTGGCAGGGAGAAGCTCATCCAGCCTGGCAAACAGGGAAGAGCTCAACTCCCAGGCTTTCCCTCCCTGGGTCCTTTTCAGATACTAAACCCACAAAACACTGCGTTAGTTTGCTCAAAGCAAATAGTTAATTTGTCCTTTCACTAGAAATCAAAAGGACAAAGTCACAGACACAGGCTTCTGCTTCAGCCCCACATTGACCCTCTACCTTCCCCCTTTCCCAAGCAAGTGGATGTCAAAGCCATGCAGAATCAACAGATCAATCAATCCATAACAAATATTTATACTGCCTACATGAAAAACAGGAAAAGAAAACTAACAGTGCGGGTAATAAAATAAAAACGCCTCAGTAAATAGTGCTTTAAGAAGTCTGAACAAAGGAGAGAAGAACCATGTGCCAAGGTGATGAGGAGAAGAAGAAAGCAGAAAACAGATCGACAGGTAATAGGGCGGCAGAGCTAAAAAGTCAGTAATCAAAGCCGCTGATCAAGCATCAGTGATTAGACCTTTGGCTAACCGTCGGTTTCAGCAGGGGAGAGCGGGAGATAAGGCGGGGATGACAGACCGTGCCCTGATATGGAAGGTCCAGAGAGTCTGGCTGAGGGGTCTGGATTCCGTCCTGAATGTAATAAGCAGCCACAAAAGGCTTTTGAGAAGGACAGGAACACAGTGAAGGCATAATTTTGTTGAGTGAGTGACTGAGAGAGAGAGAGAGAGAGAGAGAGAGAGAGAGAGAGAGAGAGAGAGAGAGAGAGAAAGAGAGAGAGAGAGAGTCTGTTTAATTTGTTGCCCTGTGTTTTAACTCTAATATATTTATAATATGGTTCAGTTCAAAGGAACCAAGACTGGAGGTCAGAGGGCCAGACCCTGAGAAGACCACTGAGAAGGCACAGGGAGGCAGGAGTTGGGCCTGAACCAGGGGGTGGAGACCAAACTGTAGCCTCTAGAGCTCCGGGAGCCAGAGGGGACAGTAATGAGCACAGTGCCTCAGTGACACAGAACAAAGGAGTCAACAGCACTGACCACATACTTAAACAGTACCTGCTAGCTATTTGCTATGCTGGGAAAGAAACAAAATGCTGGTTTGCAGCCAAGGCTCTGGGTGAGTATCAGCCCTCACCAGGCCCGGGGCCCCATACAAGAGACTCAGAAGGTAGAAAGAAAATAATCACCATGGTGAGGCTTGGGCTTTCTCTGCAAAGTAGTTGTCCAAACACTGGATTTTCAGCACAAGGCCAGAAAAGGCCACAAAGTCATTCCATTTAAACACCACTTGTCATGGTGGCACCTTCCTTTTTTCTGGCTGTCTCTGGCTTTACCACAGCTGTCTGTCTTCACAAACAGACTGTACTGATGATGGCTTCCCGATTCCTATCCTGCCCACATGTGGCAGATGTGGGGCTCCTTGACAAGCTAGTCCAAAACATTGCTTCAGAAGCCTGCCTCTAGAGCTTAGCTTCGAGTCCATGCCTCTGTTCCTTGGGAGGCTGCTATACAGAAACAACCTCTTGTCACAGCTTCCTGTACCCAAATCCATACATGCACCATCGACAGACACGGATGTGAGCAGAGGCTTGTGGGCAGAAGCAGGAGCAGCAAAGTGGGAGGCGCTTCAAAGTGGGGGCTGGAACTCACAAAGAAAGCCCTGCTCAGAGCAAATGTTCTTAACCCCAGCACTCGGGAGGCAGAGGCAGGCAGATATTGTGAGTTTGAGGCGAGCCTGGTCTACAGAGTGAAGTCTAGGTCAGCCAGGGCTACACAGAGAAACTCTGTCTCGGAAATCCAAATGATATGTATGTGTGTCCTCCCAGCATGAGTGACAAAGTCCGAGAGACCCCAGCTTGTAACATCTTCCCGTTAAGTTCCCTACAGTTCATCATGGAGTCAACAGGGGAAGCTCCTTAGCCACCCTAGGTGATTAAAACCACACCTTACATTTATTGGGGGCCAAGAAAATAAATACAAGCAGAGTTATTCCTAGGAGCTCTCGTTTCATCTTTCGGCAGACACAGGAGAGCGGAGGGCACTATGCCAGCTGTAGGAATAAGAGAATCAAAGCAAAGATATGGTAAACAGGCTCCCTCCAGTCACGGAGCACAAGCTAATGGCCCGACAAAGTATTTCTTGCTTTCAACTTATTTCCAGCCTGTTCAGTCTTCTGTCAGTTAATTCTGATCGTGCTCTGTAAATGATAAAATTGTTGGCATAGAAATAGTGGGAGCCTAGAAGGGCTTGTAAAACCACAAAGAATTAAATGGAGCCTAACTTACAGCCATGGAGAAAATTAAAATCCCATGTGTAACTTTTCTTCTCCATTTTAACCCAAGATGTGGTGCCGAAGCCAGGCTCTCTGTTGATGCTTGCTCACTTCCAACACACACAGTTCTGATACCAAGTGTCATCCAATGCAGGCAGCTACTCATTTATTTAAGGTAGAAAATTAACAGTGCTATGTTTACAAACCTTCACTGAGCCCTTACATAAGCGCTCGGACGTGTTTGTATTACACGCTGCTCGGGTGTGAAGAAGCTCGGAAGCAAGTTAATATAAACCTATCCTGAGCCAATGTGCAGAAGGAAGCCCTGAGAGACCCAGGGTAAGCTTTGACCTTCCCAACTTTCTCTGGGAATGTACAATCCATCACGTACAAAAACACAGTGGAGGCGTGAGGCGTTGGTAAGTACCCGTGTTAGTGAGAAAGTCTGCTAATTATTACACCAAATGGGCACAGTGAACAGGCCATGGCCACGGAGGGGCATGTTTCAGGGCATTAAAGAGCTGCATAGGGTGGAGAGGAATACATCACACTATGCCCATTACCAATACAGCTTCCCTGACACCCAGAAACCCAGTCAGCTGGAGCGACCTCAGTGTTCCCTGGCTCAGCTGACAGAACACAGAGCTGCAGTGCCACCCAGTGGCCTTCCTATTTGAAAGTACAGTGCTCAGGGCAACTCGGGGACTCTGGCAGGAATTTGGAAGTAGGATAGAGAGGCCAAAAGAAATCACATTTGGAGGGTCTGGGTGCAGCTCAGAGATGGAAAGCAGGCTACGGGTATATGAGAATCTGAATTAAATATCCCAGACATGAATAAACGAATGAACGAATGAATGAATGAACGATCACATTGTAAAGGTTCTTTAAACTAAATGTCTGTTTTTTAAAGGACATATATGCATTTTTTCTTGCCTGTTTTTTCTACCTCAGCCTTCCTAAGTATGTATATCTCAAAACAAACTCAAAAAAAATCAAAGGCTAAAGTAGTCAGCCATTTTCCAGATACATGTTTTATTCTGCCAAGAAATGTCTACCAGAAAAAACCCTTCAAAATTAACTGTTCCGAGGAAGGGAGGACATCAGCAGAGGAGAGCACAGCTACGACAAAGCAGGGCTGACGGCTCACACTGCACCACACAGAGAGGAAAAGCAGAGCATCTGAAATCATGGAAATGGCTTTCGAAATGAGGACATTTCAGTTATCCAGAGTTACAGCAACGCAGGATGACGATTTCAGAGAACTGTTTCTCTCAGTTTCCACAGTACTGATTCCTAATGTGGCACTGGGTAGGTACGCGTCAAATATCCAGTGTTGATGTAGGCTATTCATCCAAAGCACTGTATCAGTGTAGAGACCACGCCAGGATGACGCCCTCCTGCTGCTAAAGCTCCAGGAGAGATCTGTTCTGCGTTACCACACCAGACAGAACAGACCGGGGAGAAAGCAGTGGCAGGCGTGCAGATACGGATTGAGAGAGAAGTCGAGACAGGACGCGTGTGCCCCGCTGCCGGAACAGAGTGTACCGCAATCTAGGCGGGGAATGAACAAGAGGAGAATAGAAACAGACAGCCGGAGAGGTCATTAGGGGTCAGCAGAGAGAAACCTAGGCCATGGCACCCTTGGGTCTCAGTGGTTACGTCTTACAATTTACCCTTTTGAAGGGCACACGGCAGTACAGCATGGAATTATTCAGTCATCACCAGGCCAAACCAGAGCATTTTCACTACGTGCCCACCCTTCCCCACCCTTCTCTCCCCATCTCTGGGCAACCATTATCTCTTGCCTCTATTGGTTTGCCTGTCTTACACATGGAGGTAATCATGTAATGTGTGCGCCTCCATTCTCGGCTTCTTTCACTTGGCACGTGGTGGGAAGGTTCACCCATCTCGACTGTGGTATCTCCCTACCAGGAAGCCACACGGCTTCACGTTGTACGACTATGCCATTTCTTTATCCTGTCATTGTTTAATGTCTGCTCAGGGTCTTCCCCTTTGGGACCATCACTAATAATGCTGCTGGTCCATCAGTCAGGTGGACCCAAACTCCCATCCACACAGCCTTATCTGATAAGACACAATGGACTCAGGAAAAGAGAGCAGTGATCCAAGAGGCACTCAAAGCATAGCCAGGAATGTGACTACGGAAAACACAAGTCAGGGCTAGGACATGGCTGTGTGATTAGGAGCATCCTAAGGAACACAATCCAATTTCCAGAATGCCAAGTGGGCATGAGAACCCGCCCATAACTCAAGCCTCAGAACATGAAGACAGGGGTTCCCCAGAACAAGCTGGCCAACATCCTGCGAGCCCTGTGTGGACTAAGACACCCTGATTCAATGAAGAGTAATCCAAAGTCACTCCTGATCTATCAACCTTGGGCCTCCTCATGTATGAACACAAGTGCCCATGTGAACATGCCTATATGCACACACATGCACAACTGGACAAAGGAAAACAGAAACAAAACACAACAAAGCCATTTCCTCTCTGGCACGGAGCTCAGCAGACTGAGCACCTGTGTTATTAAATGCAGTGTGAGTCCTGGTCTTAGGTTTCACTGAAGCAAATATTTTATCAGAAAATAAAGGAATAAAAGAAAGGAATGTAAGGAAGAAAAATATCTAAAGGCTCAGAATGCAAGATGTGGCCACGAACCACCAGCAGGGTTGCCTAGGGCCTTTGTTGGCAAACCACATCCTGTTGCTTTTGAAGACCCCGCACCAGCAGGATAAACATATTAAACTGCGCCCACATTTCCCATTAACGCGCTTCTTCATGATTTAAGAAATTGTGCAATTTTTTTAATATAGTTTTATTTTGAAAAACCCTTAATGATCTTCTTAGAAACTCCAAATTAACACTCTGGAGCCTTAGAGCAAGCTCATACTTGGAGACTCTTGGAAATTAGAAAACCCTACTTACAGATTATTATCCAATGTAGTCACTTTTTGCATAAAATGTGTCATCTTTGGACGCTGCTATACGACTGCATTTCATAAGCACCCAGTGGAACAGTTGTGCAGTTTCAGTTTGGGGTCTGGAGGAGAAGCTTCCCTAGCTTTGCCATCTCTGTAGACTCCCGAGGAAGATGCTGAGGAGAGCAACTCCTGCTCGCTCTCCTTCCTGCTGGGGACGGAAGTGATGAGTGTCACTGCCAGAGCTGGCCCATAAAACACGGCTACACACAGCCCTGCCTGCACTCCTTCCCCACTGGCTTCAGCGGAGGTAACCTGAGGTGACCTCTGCAGCCCTGTGTGGAGCCTGCCAAGATTCCTTAACTGACCTAACCTACTAATGGAATGCATGACGCCAAGTGTAACTACATAAACAAGACGTCCAAGTGACATTTAAGACATCATATAGAATTTTCACATAGACAACTCCCTAAACTAGTAACATAAACCCGCAGGACTAGACATCATTCCTAAAGCATTTTATACGCATGGCCCGGCTTAACAATTAGCAGTTTCCTCTTTTTCTAGTTTCGCGCAACTGCTAACTGCTGCTAGAAATGACGACTAAAGCCTGGTTATGCACGCACAGGCTCTGTTCCAAACAAATTTATACAAATTAATACTGTGGAGCGTTAGAGCAGCCGGCCTCAATGGCAGCTCCCATAGTTGTGCCCACTTGGTAGACAGTGAAACGAGGAAACAGAGAGACTCAGTAACTTGCCCAAAGCCCCGCCGTAATTAGGAAGTAGCAAAGCCAGTACTCAGATCCAAGTACTCTGGCCCTGGCATCTGGGCATTTAACCAGTGTGCTCGTATTGAAAGTAAAAGCGTCAACTCCAACAGCATGTGCTCGCTCTCTCTCTCTCTCTCTCTCTCTCTCTCTCTCTCTCTCTCACACACACACACACACACACACACACACACACACACACATTTTCCTCCCTTGCTCCCTCTAACATACTCACAGAAAGGTACCCCACTTCCTAACGTTTGACACCCACATGCTCACAGCCAACACTAAAGACAACTTCAGTAACTCCGGGTAGTTGTTATTTGCTCTGAAACCTGACTTCTAAAAGCCATCAACTGCCTACAGAGGTCTGTGGCTCCAAAAGCCAGTGGAACAATGCACTTGTTTTCATGAAAATGGTTCTGAAAGCAGCTAATATGTTAGTCTTGACTTTCCCAAAGAAGTGAGGATTAACTTTATTGTGAGTTAAATAAATTAGCCCAACATCAAAAAAGAAAGACAAGAACAATGAACAGTCACATTGCCACATGCCCCTGGAAGCCAGGGGTGACAGACCAAATGCAACTTGAGTCTGAACAGGAGCATTTTCTAGATTCCAAGTAAAGAAGCAAGGCGAGCTTTGACACGGACAAGACATCCGAGATCATAAGGGGCGGCCGCCCCAAGTCTAGTCAGTTTCACACAATTCTCGAGCCACCCCTAAAATGACTACTCAGGAGCCCAACAGAGGCCAGTGTTCCCACACTGCACCCATCCATCACTCTAAGCATGGACCAACTGGCTAGGCTAAGAAATACTCATCTTACCCCTCCCTCCGAGAGAGCCCCGAGCTCATAGCCAGCAAGCCTCCTCCAAGGCAGAACTGAAAGCCAGGCACGCACAGTGCTGCAGTGCCAGGCGCTGGCCTAGGAACACTAGGTTTATTAGCTTTTAACTGCGAAAAGGTTCAACACTTGTGTTCTCTCTGGCACTGAACAAAGAACACAGGCAGATGTGCAGAAAGTCAAATTCATGTGCTCCAACTGAGGATAACCATATGAAGGACGAAAGAATGTCAAGTACCCAGAACTTCTTTGAAAAGACATAAGCTCTGACGTTACAAGGATGGTAGGAAATCCCAAATGCTGGCGCTAGGCTTCCATTTTTTACGAAGCATCTGTCTGGACAGCGGCAGCCTGTGTGCCTGGGCCGGAGCTGGGGATCCGGGATGATGTAAAGTCAGCTGTAGCCAACATCACCTCATAGCAGGGAATATCATCAAAGTTCAGTTGAGCATTTGCTGTGTCAGCCTCCTTGGCCTGCAGTGAATCATGAGATTCCCCACTCCAGCCTGCGAACACAAACCACCAGACACAGGAGAAAACAGAAGAATCTTACAGCAATAGACAGGCAAAACCTTTTCATTTTTACATAAAACTACTATTTTTAGGTAATTTCTGGGGACTGTCTCTATACTTACACGATTCAACAATTTACCTCAGTTGGAACTGAATTATTCCAGACGTCCTCAGACCAAGGTCCGTAACTGTTATGAAGCCTGACTTGCAGGTCCAATGCTTCATGTCACCAAAACCACAAGCAAATTATTCCCCTTGATTGAAAGTTAAAACCGAAGAGGCCCATGGGCTTAATAATGGCAGTGTGAAAAAGACATACCTTCCCTTGTTTGAGAGACAACCCACAAAATAAGCCACTCCAAAAACAGAACGGTGAGGCCCTAAGGTGGATCCCAACGTTCTTAGAGGGTTGACGGGGAAGAGTTACGTGAAACCTGCTGATAAGACAGCGCTCAAACGTGCCAAAGCAGGCTCCACGTTTACTTAGAACAAAAGAGTTGGGCTCCCATCTTTAAGGTCAGATTAAGGTGACGGGCTGGATTAAGCCATCCATCAGGTAAAA
Source organism: Rattus norvegicus (assembly GCF_021556685.1). Taxonomy (NCBI): domain Eukaryota; kingdom Metazoa; phylum Chordata; class Mammalia; order Rodentia; family Muridae; genus Rattus; species Rattus norvegicus. The sequence continues at coordinate 30,152,844 of NC_141552.1, forward strand.
TAAATGCTCTGACCAGAGCCTAAACACTTCTAATAGTAGGGTCAGCACAGAGGCCTGGCCCAGTGGGGAGATGCCCTGTGGCTGTAGCTCAGAAGGCTGCCCTACAAATTCTCACTAGACGCTTAATCAATACGATGCCTTAGGACTCGAACTGCTACCGTAAAATCAATATTACCTTTATTTTAAGTAGCAGGAGGAACAATGAGATTATCTTGTTGCTTACAAGTCTGTCGTGGACAATTTGGCCCTTGCTGTATGTCATCTTTCGCTTTTGCCTGGGAGAAATGTATTTGCTGGGCTTGGAGACAGCCGGCAGCAGGTAGAGAGAGGTGAGGGTACATGAAATAGCTTGGGGAGAGTCAAGGCCTCCAAGTTTGTCACAAGCCAAAGAACAATGGTCTGTGAAAAGAGGTCCCCAGCTTCCACCCAGCAGCTGCATGCTTGAGCTCCTGCCCTCACCTTCAGACCCGTGCCTCCCAATGGCAACCCCCCCATACCACATGGGGACAAGAGGACCCAAGGACTGTTCAACCTGAGACTTCCGACTGCCAGCAACAGTCACGATCTAGTCCCTAAAATTCTGACGTCATTCTGGTCCCTCTCATCTCTGAAACATCTCCATCCAGTCTCATAAAAAACCCTGTCAGCTTTGCCTCAGGATTATATCCTATACCTGTCCCCTTCTGCAGTCACCTCCTATCCAGTCATCAGCACCCTGGGCAGGACTTTCTCCCTAATTCCACTTCAACCTCAGATTATTTATAAAAGAAGGCATCAGTTGTTCCTCCTCAGCCTAACCCTTACAGTGCTTCCCATAGAGCTGTAACAGAACCTAAACCTTTACCAGACTGAGGGTGCTTCTCAGACCACCTGCCTTTGACTCTTTCTCCTTCGATTCTGCCCACAGACCACCTTCACCTCCTATATGAAAAACTTATCAGGACATGAAAATCCTAAGAATCCTTGGCCCTGTGTTGTCATGTTTAGGGCTCCACATAAAATGCCACTTCGGATCGCTCTAACTAAAGCCCCTCCCCCCATCTTCCTCACCACTTCATTACCTTTATAATGGCCACTGTTTTCTGGCTTGCCTCTAACAGAATGTTAGCCTAGAGAGGAACAGTTCTGGTCTGTATTGTTACCACAGAAACCACCAAACAGAGTGAGCGCATATAGGCCTCTGCTAGAATCTTTGTAAAGAATACACGGGTAACCATGGAAATCTGGTATTGGTATCAGTCATGCTGAACAGACTGGCAAAGTGCTTCGGTAAGAGAGAGAAGCTGAGCACAGAAAGACCATTGGTTTCTCTAAACTGGTCTAATCTTTTTAACATTCTAAAAGAGTAGTGTTTCCAGTAAGAGGTCAAGAAGAGAACAAGTCTCAGCTCTTTCAATGCTCTGAACTTCAGTGCTGTGAAGCCGGTATTGACAGCGGAAGTTCAGACGGTGTCTCCAGACCACCGCCAAATCTGCCTCCAGCCTGCACACTCTCCATCTCTCTCTCTCTCTCTCTTTCTCTCTCTCTCTCTCTCTCTCTCTCTCTCTCTCTCTCTCTCTCTCTCACACACACACACACACACACACACACACACACACTCAGCTCCTCACAAGACTGTCCACAGCACTCAGTGCCTTTCTGAGTTCATCCCCTCTGTCAATCCCCTCTAATCAATCAAGAGTGGGTTCCCCTCCTAGATAAAGCCTGTTTGGCTCAAAGGAAAAGGAAAAAGACCAGGGAAGGGGCGGGATCTACCCAGGAGCTGGGGAAGGGGCCGATATCCACTCATGTGTTTGGTAGGAGGCTTGTACCCAAATTTACCTGGGTAGGCATCACACCCACCCACCTGCTAGGTAAGCAACTGGTACCACCCACTTGCTGGGTAAGAAGCTAGCATCCACTCAAACACAGGACATGATGCTGAGTGCTTTGAAGCTTTAACAAGCCTCAGGGATAAATTCAAATAGTCCCATTTCTAGGTAAGAAATTGGAATATTAGATCCAAGACTTCCCAGAAATCAAACAAGGAAGGGGCAGAGATGGAACTGACGCCCACATCACTCCCACTCTAAAGTCCCAGTTCTTTCCAAGGAGCCATCTTACAACAAAAATAATGAACGCACACAGAAAGCCTTGCTCTTGCCGATTAAATCCGATGCCTCCTGTTCCAGAGAGTGCATCACCACTTTTTACCGACTGGGCCCCTCCATGACAACTTCTGGATGAACTGGATTACTACAGAACAAATACAAAAGTTCCTGTAAAATTCCCCTCTCCGATCAGACACTGGTAAAATATTTCAGTTGTACAGGAGAGTAGAAGTAAATTTTCCCTCCTAACATCACTACCTTGCCTGGACAAACGTCAGAAGCTTGTCAACTTTGTCACTGTTCTCACAGGACAAACAACATAGTTCAGCACAGCACATGTCAAACTCCCAGGTGCTCACAGTGGGGGTCAGAGACAAAGGATCCTCCAAAGTCAGTGGCTGCAGCCAATCTCAACTTCCTCATAAATATAAGACCAAGAAACAAAAATAGAATCACTATGTTAAAATACCCTCTCATCTGGGAGCTTTTTAAATAAATCAGGAGTAAAATTAAAAATTAATGAAGCAAATTTTTCTCTTGTCAATCTTTACTCACCTACAATAATTATTTTTAATAAGTCACATGACATCATGACATCTTAAAAGGTTTATGACTACAAGAAAAAAATTACACTCAAAATATTGTGCAAAAGGGCAAAAGTAATTGGGCTAGCATGCTTATCTTAGTCCTTTTTATTTGAGGATCTTGGTTTGTAGTCCAGGCTGGCCTTGAACTCCTTCCTCCACCAGATTGCTGGGGTCATAGATACCTCCCCTCTCCCATGCCTGGCTGTCATAGTTCTTTTCTATACTGGAAGACATTAAAAGTTTCCTGATAAATATCTTCTAGACCTTCCAAGTATTCCAGATATTTTCTTTATTGTTCTATTTTTCTCACAGAACATTATTAAGGGTATTCACCACCGACCCATTTCAAATAGCATTCTGTGAAGAAATGAATTCATTTGACAATCTGCTTGAGAACCATACTGATCCCTTCCTTGCTAATCGTTTTCCTTGCTCTGTTTTCAGATAATAAGGTGACAACTTTTAAGGGACATTAACGATACGTAAGTTAAAACCTGAAACTTATAACAGCAAGAGCAATCATTCCTGATGCTATGGTCCCTTTTTCAGGACCAGTGAGAACTCGGCTCTTAGGAAGGTCACTGTCTCCAGAAGGCGCTTCTCTTTTGTGATAAGCTAGGGCAAACAACAAAATGCCACCATCACACAGATTCTGTCCTTCCCTCTTTCGTCCCCCCTCCCTTTCCTCCTTTCTCTCTCAGTCTTTTTTCTTACTCTCTTTCTGTTTTATTTTTAAGATCACAGGCCTGTGAGTTATTCGGTGTCAGGTTCAGCCTAAAAGGATAAAACCCATAGTCTCCCCTCCCCCCCGCATGCTCCGGGGGTGTAAATATTTCATGGTATCACCATCATTCACTCAGTGCTTACACTGTCTAATCAGCCTCCATCCCGTCTGTCCGGTGCTCTGGAGGATAGCGCGTTCTCATGTCTGCTGCTCACACATAAAGCCCCTGCTCCTCAAAGGTTCGTCAAAGTTCAATAATTCATTAAACACTGCACTGGGGTCGGTAAGTACGCGCAGAAATGCTTAACTGGAGAATGTGTGGCACTATTAAAGGCTTTCTCTAATAAAAATGGTGACTTTAGAGAAAATGACAGCACTGTTACTAATACAAGAGAGCTACGTCTGAACAACTGAAGCTATGCTGTGCTAAGAGACGAAGTCTGAAATAAATAGCTATATAGGTAAGTCATTAAGCAAGCCCTCTGTGAAAGGGGCCATGAAGGGAGGTGAGGTCACAATGCCAGGCCCAGGTCTTCCCTCGGAATAAGAAGTAGCTGAGTTCCCATTGCTACTCTTTGTATACGTCATAGACACATATACAATCTCAACTGCGAAATACATCTGAAACTGAAGACTAATGACATTTTAACCTTAGAAAGACTACCTCCAAAATCTACCTCTTATCCTTATGCCTTCCTGCTAGTCTCTTAGCAACAGGCCAAGACGACGCTGAGCAGAAGCGGCACACGAAGCACACTTAAAAACAAAGACAAAATGTTGGGTGGTAAACTTGCGTCATCCACTGAACTACCAAGAGCTGAGGAGGACATAGCTGAGGAGTGGGCTAAAAACATCACTTGGTGGTCACAAGGCTACAAGATGCATGTTGGATGACAAAGCAGGCATCAAGGGCTTAAAGGGAGACTCCAAACAATATGGAAACCGCTGCAAACCTGAGTGGCAAGGAGACTTTATGAAGGAAGAAATAGCTTATGTATTAAATTGATTTCTTATTTCTTTCAAATAGACCTTGGGATCAGAAAGCAATACCCAAGTTAATGATTAACACAACAAATTAACTTCTACTTAATATGATGTCAAAATGTGCACCGGACGCCTTCACCAAATCTTCATGATATTCTTGTGAGGACGCTGAACAACAGAGGCAAGCAGACCTGTGGGAGTCGGAGGCTGACCTGGTCTACATAGTGTCTTCTGGGCCAGTCAGGACTACACAGTAGATCCTGTCTCAAAAAAAGAAAGAAAGAAAGGAAGGAAGGAAGGAAGGAAGGAAGGAAGGAAGGAAGGAAGGAAGGAAGGAAGGAAGGAGGAGGAAGAGAAGCAAAAGGAGGAGGAGAACAAGGAGGAAGAAGAAGAAAGGGTGTAAGGAAAGAGGGAGGGAGAGAGGGAAGGAGCAAAGGAAGGAAGGAGATTAAAATAACAAAAAGTCAGAGACAAAAAGATGGGAAGAAAGGTAACAGCAGACAAGAGATGAAACTCCACACAGGCTGAGAGGCAGAGAGAAGGTAACTAGAACAACAGCAAAGGCAGAAGCCCCTCCACAGTTGGAGCTGGCGGAAAGCCCCTTGCCACCTTCTCCCAAAAGCCTCAGAACTCACAGGAACCACAGACTTCTAAAAGCAGATGTTATCTTAGAAATGGGGCTGAAAACGGGAGGCTGGGTGGAAACAAGCGAAGCTTGGTTATCCTTTCTGTCCTAAACCCAAGGCAAGGCCAAACCTTGGACCAAGCAGAAGTGAGCTTCTCTGTCTGGAGGGGGCGGCCTGAGGCTAGCTAGCTGGTGGACTACACTACCCAGCCTGCTTCAGGGGATCTCGGTCCATCCTGCAAGGCACTGAGCAAGCTCCTCTGACACAAGGAGCTGCCTTCCATCACTTCTCCCTTAGTGTCTTCCCTGCTCACGGACATGCAGCCTCCCCTGTGGCTACCTCTCATCTGCTCCAGCTCCAGCAGATCTTGTCTTCCCAGGTGATCTCCCTGTGACTTACATGAACTGTTGTAATCTGAAATCTACACTAGAGAGAAAATGAGTCTTTCTGAGTCTGCCTAACTTCACTTAACATGCTCGCCTCTGCATACATTCATTTTTCCTGCAAACATGATTGTGCCTTTCACCATGGATAAATAATACTCCACTCTGTTTAGACTACACGTCCTTTATCCATTCATCCTTTGATGGAAACCACGGCTGGTTTACAACTTGGCAGACGCGAATGATCCTCTGATGTGTACAGCTCTGTCTTTGTACACTGACTCCGACTCTCAGGTACAGAGCCAAGGATGGCATATGCTGCCTTGGTTCTCTGGTTTCTTCTTTTGTACTTTGTTCCTTTCTGCTTCTGTGCTTTGTGTCTGCCATTCCTATGAGGCACTCCTCAGTGTCTGATGAGGCTTGCCTGTCAGTTCATGATTTTCAGTTAGGTGATATAAAACACATTGGAAGTTCGGTACACAGAAGTTCAGTTTGTCAGCTGGAGGCCTCACCCTGGAGTGGGAGCGTGGAAACTATGTATCACTGCGTGTCACCTGCCTGTTTTCATTGATCTGGTTGGTTTCCCTTGATAGGAAGCACAGCATTTCCTCTGGACACAAAGGTTACACCGTCTGCCTCTCCACACAGCACAAGCTCACAACAGAGTTCCTCACTCACTCTTTTAGGCTTAAAGTCTTCATATAACAAAATCATGTGGGTTTTAAATCTAAATTAATACATAGTTCCTTTTTTAAAAAAAAAAGGTGCTTTCAAAATGAAAACACTGTATTTTCAGCTTCTTTTGAAGACTCCTATTTTTGAAACACTGACATTCTGTGCCCTGGGGGGTCCGCAGCCTCCCCTCGACTGAGGTCGACTTGGCTTCACTAATCATCTGTCCCTACTGACAGGCAGCAAACATTTAAGATCTACTATGTAATGAGATGCCCCTACATGAAAGACAAGGACATCTGTAAAATATATCTTCATTAACTTTTTTTTATCCTGGAAGGTGGCTTGAATAGCCAGGTCCAACAGTCAGAGAAGGTAAAAAGTGGGGCTAGAGAGAAGGCCCTGCACCCAGCGACATTTGTTGCTTTCACCGAGGACCTGGGCTCAGTTCCCAGCACCCACAAGGTTGTCTCACAAGCATCTGCAATTCTAGTTCTAAGGGATTCCGACGCCCTCTTCAAACCTCTGCAGCCACTAAGTATGAACATGGTACATGTATCTACACACAGGCAAAACACGCTTACACGTCAAATAGCTAAATCTAATTTTGTTAGATGAAAAGAAAAAGTTAAACATACTTCAGGACTCTGTGACAACAGACGAGCAGACTTTGCACCCCAGAAACAAACACTATCCTAGAATCAAGACATTTCACAAAGGTCTAGAAACCAGCATCTAGCACAAGACAGAAAGGGGAGCAGTGGCGCTGGGAAGAATAGAGAACTAGATTTGTCCTCGATGTTTGCATGTGGAAAGAGCACTCTCAAAAATGGTATCTTTCATGAAAAGGCAAGCAAACCAGGGTTTTATAGGGCTAAAATAGATCGAATTCTACATTTTAATGCTTTAAAAATTCCCAAAATTCTTTAATTTATATATTTTATAAATACACACATTACAGATGTTATTACATCTATACAGATGTATATATTATTATGTAAACATACACATGACTGTGGTTAGCAAATGTGTCAGGGAAAATTTTAGAAGTTTCCAAAGACAATTTCAACACAGAAAGTGATCAGCCATTAATAAAGGCCTCCAGATTGCAATTTACAGCATAGTCATCCTTAAAAATTGCTAGGAGACTAGAACGTAAGTGTTCTCATCATACAATAAAGTGGTTAAGTATATGAGGCCAATGTACATCCTTGGCTTGATGAATGTAAACACTGAATATACAGTGAAAAGCTCTGTTTTAGCCATTTTCAAAGTACTTTTTTAAAAAGTACGTCTAGACATAGCATTTCTGATGGGCTGCGAGCAGTTTTCCTCTCGGCATCAGACTTAACAGTCCCCACTGCTGCCTATGCACCTGTTAGCTAAAAGCAACTCAAACTCATATTAACAGCCTGTCACTTATCCCTTGAATGTTTATCTCCTTTGGTCACAATTTTATTGTCATTAAACAGCAACTACAGTGTAACCAAATGTATTCAAATGATCCGTCCACAGCGAGGACACTGCTCCCTTTCCAGCTGAATGGACTCTCAGCTGCTGTGAACAAAAGACAAGAGCCCGCCTTTCTTCAAGTCAAAGGAAGAAACAGCCAGGAAGTGCTCGACACAATACCTCTCTCCATTCGCTGTGAAATGCTAATGAGCGCAGCCAGCCAAACACTTGCTTTGCTTTTTCACAAGTTTTAACCCAGGAAAATAATTACACGTTCTAACACCTCTTAAAAGGCTATTAATAATACAGTAGCTATTATACACTGAGCACAGTCCTAAAGGTTCCACACACTAAGCAAACAAAAACAGCAGTGCTTTGTAAGGGACCTGGGACACTGCACAGACTTAGCCTCTGAAGCCAGAGGTTCTACAAAGCTCCCACGGCCTTAGGAAAGCAGCTCAGGTTTGAATCCCTAAGGCCATCTCTCAATCAAGAGCTGCTGTGGCCACAGTGCTGAACTGTGGTGAGGGCTCCCTGACCAACTGCCCCACAGGCCACCAGCTTGCTGTCCTCATCCCTGACCTAACTGTCCCCACAAGTCACCACCTTGCCGTCCTTATCCTCTTACTTCTCATACACCCTTCTTGCTCGGTCCATCCCACATGGCTCTCTTTAAGTCAACCTTTCCATTGTCTTTTCCATTGTCTTTTCTGTGCCTTTTACAAATGTCTTAGAACTGAAAGGGCAGGAGGGAAATCCGTTTGAATTCTGATAACTCTTCAGGATGGGAGAGAGAAATCTGGGGGTGTGGGACTTACTTTCCTCCTGTGCCTTGTAGAGAAATGGCACATTATCTAGGTGTAGGTTTCCCTACAGGTGACGGATACCCTAAGTAGCACTGGCTTAACCAGACCAGTCAGTCTGTGGCTCCCATGAAGGCCTTAGAGGCTGACGCTCCTTCTAGCTGGCTACTCTAAGGGCTGACCTGCATCTTCCACGTCCAAATGGCATGGACAGCTAGAGAGCAGGATAAAAGGAAAGGCCTAAGAAGAAACGTGCCCTTGCCCAGCAGCTGCCTCTCAAGGAACCTTCCTGGAAACAGCCACAGTATGTATCCCTCTGCTCTTAGTCATATGATCACAACTCACTGCAAGTCTGACAGACAGACAGACAGACAGACAGACAGACAGACAGACAGACAGACAGACATTCCTTCATAGTTCAAGACAGAAGTGAGACATGGTTTGGAAGTTAACTTTCAGTCTTCTACAATGACACTTCCGACTTTTATAAAACCAGAAATAGTTTACAATTTCAGTTAAATTCAGGATAAGACACAAGTGTCCCAGGCTCAAGACCCTGAGACACAAGGATGTTGCAAGGGTGTTGTGATGGAGGCCTGTGTGACACCCAAGCACACCCCAGTGAGCCTCTCAAGCACAGCTGAACATTCACTCACAGGTGGTTCTCCTTCCCAGAGGAAACATCCTGGGTCTGTGACTGCCACAGACCTGAAGAGATTCTTCTCTGGGTCTTGTCAACTTCCCAAGCTCCTCAGCCCTGCAGCCCAATCACCTCCCGTCATTAAGAAAGAGTGGCCTTTCACATCCAAGGGGCGAATCTCACAGAATGACATTTGGCTGATACTTAAAGGTGACAGGGATGAGAGCAAGAAAAATAAAGAAAAATGTAGAAGCCAGTTGGGGCGGCCTTTCATTATATCCCTCTCAGGAGCTATTAATCTTGGTCATAGTCAGTCAGCTAAAAATAATTGCTTCTCCTAACATGTGTCATACACACAACTAGGAATAGTAACAGGTCAGCCCTTTTACCTAGGAAACATGTGGCTTCTGGCTCGCCTATAGCCATGTGAAAGGCTCTACAGCTGTTGGAGCACAGGTGCCTCTGGTCCTGTGTTGCCTGTCTTTTCTAACACCGTGACAGTCGTAATGTCACAGTGTCCTAACCGTTTGTCAAAAGTTATTTTAAAGTAAGATCTGTGACTTCTACTGCAGTGAAGGTAAGTAAACTCTGAAAAGCCTGTATCGTTATGTTTGCCAAAGCATTTCCTTACTGAGATGTTTGAATTCGGTCAGTTTTGATTTTAATCCTTTAGTGTAGCAATGCTCTCCTGCCATTAATTTACCCTTGAGTTCAAGATCTTTGAGCGTTTCCGTCTATCAGTCTATGGAAAATGCTTTTTTTAAAAGATTTATTTATTTTATTTATCTGAGTACACTGTTGCTGTCTTCGGACACATTAGAAAAGGGCAACAGATTCATTTACAGAGGATTGTGAGCCACCATGTGGTTGCTGGGAATTGAACTCAGAACCTCTAGAAAAGCAGTCAGTGCTCTTAACCACTGAGCCATCTCTGCAGCCCCTAAATTCTAGATTCTACTCCATAACTAGTCACTGTGGAATCTAAAGCAGCCAATGAACTCTCAGGGCTCAGTTAGATCAGCTCTGCTCTGGCAGGGATAACTCAAAAAGCCCCGTGGTACTTCTCAGCATTAGGAGTTCAAATGAATGGGCCTGTCTCACTAATAACCACAAATATCCATCTACACTTACACAATCCATAAATGGGACCTAGCTAAAAGGGATTATTAAAAGAGCCGTCCAGCACTCTCCAAGGATACACACAGATATAAAAACAGAGGCACTGGCTACCTAAAGCTGGGCGCCATTCGATGCATGAGGAGAAACTCGATGGCAGGAGTTGAGTCTCCTCCAGCTGTGAATGGTGGGTAGCAAGCCTGGGGACATGAAGAAAGTGGGATACCTCTGAAGAGAGAGCGCAGTCCTGGGGGACAGACGGACCACCTGCCAATGGAAAGAGGGCATGGAAAGCCTAGCTTCATACAAGATTCTGAGGTAGGAAGCTATGCATGCAAAGCCTCACTTCCCGGTGACGGGAACTAGTCTCGGACATTCCAGCATTACGGTAGTGGGCACTCTGCTTGACACTGTCCGCAGACACCTGATGCTTATTCTTCTTCAGTGGGCTCGCACTGAAGACTCATCCTGTTGGGTTTTCTGTTTCTTGTTTACTGTGAAGTCCTCAATGAAGGAGTCTTTAAAGAGACAGCACCACATCTGAGCACAGGAATACCACTTGCACAGTCTTTATACCTTGGGGGAAACTGGCTTGCTTTTATTATAACTATAAACTTCATTTATCATCTCACAGGAGACATTAAAATAACTGTGGGCAGTTGGAGAGTGTCCCTTGCAAGCCACATTACTGCCCTGCAGATACGCGACCACACAGCTGGGACAAGAAGATGGCTGTTGAAATGACTCGTGGAACCACATAATTGCAGCACCATTAGTGGCTAGGGGTGATGAGGGACGAGTCCTGAAGCAGATTATTCCACAGTGGCTCAAAATGGCTGCACACCACCAGCTGCCTCCCAGAGACAGACTGCGGAAGGTTTTTAAATACTGCGCATTTAACCTCTTTCCTTAAGATTTTCTCAAAAGGAAACTGATCTACTTTCAAATTCCTATTGCCCCTACACAAAGGGAAGTATAGACAAGCCAGGCGGCATCGCTCCATTCATCGCTCATAGACAGGTCTGCATGCTATTTCTACTTCTGAACCAATGATGCCGCCGTGAAGATTACATATTTATAAACCTAAGTTTAAAACCCTCGTGTATTCTAAGACTCATTCAATTTTACTTTCTCAAAGAGGTAACTACTGTTGATTCTATCTAGAATATTCCACCTATGTGCAAGCATTTATACAAATAGTCGTATAACATTCTGCACCTTGCTTTATTATCTTAAGTGTCTTAAGGATTATCTCATTCTCACCTAATATGTTCTTAACATGTTCCCTACTGATGGGCATCTAAGCTGTTTATTATGCTTCGGGACTACATGTGACACCACAATATATTTTCTTACAAACCTGTATGTGTTTGTTAATACATAAAATCTAGTAAGTTTTTATAAGTAGAACAATGGGTCGAAAGGGATTTGACTGTCAGTTTTGTTTTCTGAAGATGTTAATTTAAGAAGGTAAAATACAATGTTGAGGCTCAAATCATGGCTCAAATCAAAACAGGACAGAGTCAGCAAACATCTTTAGAAAATACGCTCGTCACAACAGAAGTACGTAAGCTTCTCTGCGATAATGAAACTCAGCCGTTTCGCGTGTACAACGCAACGGTTTTGAGTATATTCACAGCTGTACAGTATACTCACAGAGTTGGACAGCAACTACGACACTATGTAAGACCCTGTTAATACCCCCAAAGAAACCACTGTGCTAACTGGCTCAAACTGGGTCCTGAGCTGCACTGCACCCTGTCGGCAGCCCTAAGCAATCACTCAGCCACATTCTGTAATACACATTTTCATGCGTGGAATATTAAACTTTTTTAAAGTGTATTTATTTAACCCACTGAGCATAATCAGTGCTGTCCACATGCCTGTGTCTGTGGGACCCTCCACTGGAGCACAGGCAACCTATCAGCAGCCAATACTGTTAAAGGAAAACAGAACCCCTCCCAGCTGACATCAATCACCAGTAGATCCTCAGCCAGGAGTGGGGTCTCCCCTGCCCCTCCTCCACTGGAATACGAAGGAGAATGGAGGTGGGGTAGATATAATATATCTGTGTGTGTGTGTGTGTGTGTGTGTGTGTGTGTGTGTATACATGGGTGAAATTTTCAAATAAGTAGGATATCATATGCAGTCTTCTGCGCTTAGCTCTTACTGAACATGTTTCCAAGATCCACACACATTATGGGGCATATCAGAACTTCATTTTCATTGTGGAGTGAGGACTATTCCATTCTACATACTTACATATTGTTTTGTCTGCTCACTGGTCCACAGACATTTGAGGCTATTTCTATTCCTCTGGCTACTGTAAACATTTCTGCTACAGGCTGAGCACTGGTTTGGGGAGTGCTGCATGTTTCCACTTCTCCTGAGTGTTATATCACCTTCAAGTGAGCAACAGAGTGAGTGAACAGAGAGAAACTGTGAAGGAATGAAAAAGAAAGAAAAACCTGCTGCCACAACAGGAAAGAACTGAAACCCAAGCGTGAGCCCCCACAGTCAGCAGGAAGATCCTGACAAGGACGCGGGGCCGAACACACATCTAACTCTGAAACCATCCACACCATGACACCGCTGTAGCGGTGAGTCTGGGGTTAAGTGCACCCGCACAACACTAGGTATAAGTCCTACAAGTGTCACCACCAGGACAAGAAGGAGAGAGCTTGTATCTCAACCTCTGGGATATCTGCCATGGCCCATTTAACCTGTGTTAAGTTAAACAAGTATGTTCTGAGGTACTGTGTTGTCAAATACACTGCTGGAACCCTGAAGGTCCCAATCCCAAAAACACTCAAGTTGTGTTAAGTGTGGCCGCTGCTGGTAGCCGTGTGTACAGATTTTAGAAGCGTAAATGCAGAGTCTGTGGTGGTTTCCGCTATGTGTCAAACATGACCGAGGCTCAGGGGTCACATGAGTGCCCTCTCAAATGCCTTTCCTGCCTCCCCTTCCACCTCCTCCACAATTTCTTAAAATGTAAAAGCCATTCATGGTTCAAGGGCTTGGCTGTCATATAACCAAGGGAAAGAGCTGAAGGTTCACACTCACACCAATCCAGTGTGCCAGATACTGCTGCTCAGAGAACCTCCCCTCAACTGTCTCCATTTACTACGGACTCTCTACACCAACGGTATTTGGCCTTCCGCCTGACTGCCGAAACGTTTTCCTTTCCCCCAATTCCAAAAGAAAACTAATTCTAGATGGAAGACGAGGCACCCAGGGGATGACTTCATCAGATGCCGAAACAGTAGTGAGCGAAAGTCAGTATCACTCCACAGTGGCACTCGGTTTCTTAAACTAACAAAAGCGCTAGGTAGGGCCTTGCGAAGCTGTCATCCCAGCACTTGAGAGGCAGAGGGGGGTGGCTCTCAAGTCCAAGGCCAGATCAACAAGGAAAGAAAAAAATAAATAAAAAGAAGGGTATTGGAATAGGAAAGTAAAAGGAGAAATTGTCACTTTTGCTGGTGACATAATTCCAGCAAAAGACTACTAAAAGAAATAAATACCATAAAGTTGTAGGGCAAAAAAATCAGCATGTATAAATCAGCAGTAATTTTCTATACACTAACATGCAACTCTACACACACACACACACACACACACACACACACACACAAATCAAGAACAACGCCATTAATAATAGGCTGCATTCAAAATTAAAATGCTTAGAAATAAATGTAAGCAAAGAGGTTAAAAAAAAAGTTGTGGAAAAACTGTGAAGACACACAAATAGAAACAGAAAGACATTCCATGTTCCAGATTCAGTGTCTGCCCTACCCAAATCCCAATTCTTCATCGAATAGTGGGCCCAGAAAACCCTGGACAGGCAGGCTAATCAATCATTAAACACAGATTGAAGCAAGACCCACCCTAATTCAAATTACAAAGTGCTAATCATGAAAACAGCATGGTAGCAACATAAAAACAGACCACTGACCGACAAGCCAGAGGTGCCGGATCCAGAGCCGGCGACAGTCTCGTCAATGAAAGACGGTGGAGGAACTGTGGTTCCACACGGGAGGAGTGAGACTGGGCCTTTACTTACCTCACACCATTTTCAAAATTTAACTCAAACTGGAGTAAACTAAAGACTTAAACAACACACTTGGACCGTAAGACTGTTGGCAACAAACAGGGTGCCCTGGAGGACACTGATCTGAGCTGTAACTTTTAGATTTGATCTGAAGAGCTCAGGCAACAATAGAAACAAGTTCAAACCAACAAAAAGAACTACATTTAAATGGAAAGGTTCTACATGATAAAGAGAACGTCCAACAGAGGGAAGATACAATTTACACGTAGGAAGAAGATACCTGCAAACCAGATAAGGAGCTCCCACAACTCCGCAGAAAATAACGGCAATTCAATTTCACAAAGGACAAGGGACCTGAAAGGACATTTCTCACAAGGAACAACAGAGCCAGGCATATGTGTATAATCCCAGCACTTTAATATTGAGGCAGGAGGATTTCTCTTTCTCCAAGCTCAAAGCAAACTGAACTACAGTGTGAGACCTTGACCTTGTCTCAAAAAAAAAGAAAAGAGAAAGAAAAAGAAAAGAGAGAGAAAGAGAGAAAGAAAGAAAGGAAAAGAAAAGAAAAGACAAGGAAAGAAAAGAAAAGGGCCAACGGCTAATCGGCATGTCCAATCGCTACAGAAGAAACCCAAATTAAAATCATAATGCTATATTAATCAAAATGGTATTATTAATAAAGGTAACCAATGATGACAAACACTGAGGAGGATAAAAAAGCTGCAGCCGCTAATTCACTGTGGAGGCTGTAAGTGAGTACAGTCATCATAGAAAATGCTACACAGGTCCTCGGCAAACTGAAATTACAAATAGCATCCAACGAGCAATTCTACTTCTGAGCAAACGAACCTGCCTTAGTTAGCACTGAGTGCCAATTTGACACAGGCACCTCCTGGGCATGCTCGTGGCAGATGTCTAGATGTAGTTTGCCCGTGGTAGTGTCAGGAGGAACTATCTGAGTTAATGGCAGACGGAGGACTCACCACTCCAGGGCCTGGAGTCCTGAGAATAGGAAAGAGAAGGGGAACCAAACAGGAACTTTCCCTCCCTCTGCTTCTACCACAGAGGAAGTGACCAGGCGCCTTACACTCCTGACACCACGACCTTCCAACCGTGACGGACTGCACCTTGGAACTGTAAACCAAGAGAAAAGTATCTGTTCACCTCCGTTCAGTGTAGTGCTGTTCTCAGCACCTCCTGGTGGTATCTGAAACTCACCAAGAGATGAACTGATAAAGGAAAGGAGGTAGAAATAAATACTGGACACAGCGCCAGTCAGCTTTGACAAAGCAAGACAGTCTACCATTTGCAGAAATGCTAGGAAGCAGCAAATACAGTCAAATATGCCAGAGACAGGAAGATAAGTATTATCATTCTCCCTTGCATGTGAAATCTACAAACGACTGGTCTACAAGAGGCAGGGAGTGGGACTGTGGTAACCAAGTGCTGGGGGAGAGGAGAAATGGGCCTCGGAGTGGCAGGAAGTGCACATTGCTCTCCCACTGTCCTCCGACTTTCTCTATCAGTGTGCTGAGCAGTAAACAATGTGTGGACACTTCAGAATAACTAAGAGTAAATTCCGTATATTGATACTAAACAAAATACCAAGTGCCTGAGGAAACGGCTATGTTAAATGTGCTTGATTTAATCATGCTGCGATGGCCAGTTTTTATTGGATGAAGGAATGTCTAGGGAATTAGGGAAGACAGCCTCTACAATGATCAGTGATGTGGAACTTCCACCTATCTGTTGGCCATTTGTATTGCCTGTTTTTAATTAATTTCTTTATTTTTGAGACACGGTCTTATAGCCCAGGCTAGCCATAAACCAAAGCAATCATCCTCTTTCGTTGCCAGTGGCGGATCTGATCTGAGGAATGCATTTATCCTTGAGTGGATTCATATGCCTAGTTGCAGAAGGTGCCACTGGAGGAATGTCACCAGGGCTATGTCCTGCTCTGCCTGGTCCCTTCCTATACAGCAACACCTCTGCCTCTCTAAAGAGTGAAGGAGTTGCTCTGCCACGTGCTCCATTTGCCCTGACGTTCTGTCCAATCACACGAACCATGGAGCCAAAGTCAACCCTACTTTGAGGTTGTCAAGCATTCAACTACAACAATGCAAAATGTAACTATTGCATCCTATATTATGATAAATTACGTCACTACTTTATACCACAGAAACATTATAACGTCAGTTTACAAACTGTATTGGTGTTCTGTATATCAGAAAACTGCATTCTATAAAGCTTGCTAGAATTTTGTTGGCTGTCAGGCCCTTGTTCCTACTAACTGCTCTCCTAGCACTAGTCCTTCTCTGTCAGTAGCATGCCCTAGGCCGCGCCACAACAAAACAGAACTCCACGCCTGAGGTGCTTCCGGAGGTACAGCTGCCTTTCTGACTGACGTGGCCAGTATGAATCAACCGAGGAGAGGTAGGCTCAATCCCAGAGTCCTCAAAGGAGACTCCACCATCTCACACACACAGCCTCTAGACTGGTGAATCAGCAAGGAAGGGGGTGGGGTGGGGGTGGGGTCACAAAGTCGCCATGCTGACCGAGAAGATATCCAGCACATCTGCTCATGTTTCGCTAGCCAGAACTAACCATATGCGACCTACAGAACTGCAACCTGAACATTATGTGCCTCAAAGAGACAAACTGGGGGTTGACCAACAAAAGGCTGCCGTAAACAACTTCCTCAGGCCTAGAGCGCCTTACCAACAGCGGGTCTCTACATTACACCGAGTGCTAGGGAATCAGGGAATGCACAGCACTTGGGCTGGCATAAATCCACAGTGGACACCTCGAGACTCCGAAAGCCACTAAGGCCACATTCTACACTTCAGTGCAGAACGAGGACAAGAGTCATTACCCAGTCATGTCTGGGATCATATGAAGGACCTTATTTTGGGAGCAGTTCCAAGATTAATAAGATTTAAGGTTCTCCAAAGCAATAGAACTCTCAGCCAACAATTACGAACTGAAATTCATGCCAAGGAGGGTGTGAAAAGACAGCAACTGATCACTTTTTGACAAAAGACTGAGCATCCTTCACTGGACCAGACCCTCGCCTCCCCTGAGGATGTATCACATCAGATCTATCTCACCTCAGACCTACCTCATCTCTGCACACGTGACCCCACGTTCCGTTCCCTGCGTCTCAATGGGTACTCGATAAAGATTTCTGTATTTGAATGAAACGATGAAGGGACTGAACTGATGAAATTCTAATGGAGCTGAATCCAGTCAGTCTCCTTCACAGTAAAATTCTGGAGTTAAGAAGCCAGAACTGGGATGCAGAGAGTGGCATGTTTCCCAGAACACTGGAAGAAGGTGTATGGGATGGGCAGCCAAACTGGACTTGGGCTCACAAAGCCCCAAGGACACTGACAAATAG
Organism: Rattus norvegicus; assembly: GCF_021556685.1. Taxonomy (NCBI): domain Eukaryota; kingdom Metazoa; phylum Chordata; class Mammalia; order Rodentia; family Muridae; genus Rattus; species Rattus norvegicus. Next base: position 30,170,366 of record NC_141552.1, read on the forward strand.
CCCAATAATAACCCATCTGAGTCTCAGAAGTCACTCCTTAGAGCTGGCCAATAAAAGCCAAAGGGAATTATTCATTAGCAAGTGTGAATCACACTAGATACCACCAGCAGATTGTGTTTGGCTTTGCTGAATTATTTATTAGAGTGTGAGAAACGCACCACCCAAAGGGTGTTAAACCAATCCAGAATGTTCCGGTGTTTGCTCCCCTTTAAAAAGGCTGAAAGAAAGAAAGAAATAACAACAGATCACCGCCAAGCCACAGTTCTTATTTTTAAGAACAGTCATAAACCTGGCTAAATAAGTAGAAAGGTATTTTGGCGAGGCTGTTCCATATTCATCACACGATGACAGGCAGCAGGCTGAACCAATGTTTGTTTACCTGTCCACATCCTGCCTTTCTTAGCTGCTTATGGTCAAAGACAGTAGAACTCAGCAATGAGACTCATATGGTAGGGAAGCACCTTTGAGACCTGACACTGAACAGATGCAAATTTAATTACCGAGCTAAGGATGGGGATCCTGTCGAGGTGTCCCGAGAAAGCAACTGTAAACAAGAGGCACCCAGCAATCAAGTGTCAGGGGCTCATTTGATCTGGTGCAAAATGTGTCACAAACCACTGGCAGGAAGTGAGTCCGGAAGGGGAACAAAGAGAAAGAAGTGACAGTGTTGGAGGCAGCTCTGGTGGGTGTGCCTGTTAGGACAGCGATGGCTCCCTCTGCCAGCTCTGACTTCCCAGAGATGCGCTCCCTGCCTGACAAGGCTCTCATCTCACATTTGTCAGACATTTTCCTATGGTCTGCAGAAATCTCCACACAACTGGGAAGCCAACTAGAGCGATACCTAACACGATTACATCACCCGTGGCGAAAGAAAACCTAGCAAGCCAATTCGGGTTTTAAGATAATTGGAGAAATCTGGAAATTAATGCAAATTAAGGTAAAGAGAGAAAAGATCAGTTGGCGGTCTCAGAGAAGACCCAATGCCTGATGCCTTCCCTTCTTTTTAGTGGGCTCTTAATTGAATAAGAAGAAGGTTCCATGCTATGAGGCTCCAGGTCAGAGTGATAATGATAATGGGGGCTTCATTGGTATCAAGGGAAAGGGAGTGACGCCCATGTGTCAGTCTGGAATTCAGCAGGGAGCCTGGAGCCTTCCTGAGGGGCACCTACATCCAGAACACGCTGCTCACATCTACTAGATGATGCAGAGAACAGGCCGGCTCCCAGTCAGGATGCCAGCTCCCCAGCTCCTTCTGCAGTCACAACCAACAACTTCCACCTTGATGACTCAAGTCAGACTCTCGATTCCATGACCAAGTTCCAAGTCCGGGGGGGTGGGGTCAGAAAGCAAGAAGAACAGTTAACAGATGAGCCCATCTCTAAACTCAGGGAGAAATGTGGGTGTGGAAGGCATGGGTGAGGATTAGAAGAGATCATAAATACCTAACAGCCAGCATCCTGACAGGAAAGAGCAGGGAAAGTAACAGTAACAAATGCAATCATCATCTGTCTCGGAACACGGGCCCTCCAGGATAATGAACTGCATTAAAATGTGTCTGAGAGTCTCTGTGAACACGTTACCATCGTGTTATTATCTAAAGGGTCCAGTGAGCAAAAGCACCCTCCTACACAGACACTGCTCTCCTGTCTTACAGATGAAAAGGAGACGTTAAAGACTCATCGGAAGCCCCAGACTTGACCTAGCTGAGCAACAGCCTGCTAGCACAGGAAGAAGAGTTGTGCAGAGGTGGCATGGAGAGGGCCCTGAATCAGCGCACTGTGTGCTCCATTCACTTTTAGATGCCCCTGCTCTCTAACCTTCCACATGGCCTTTTAGTTTCTTCTACATGTGGCACGAGAGGAAGGCCAGAGCCAATAGGAGACACCTAGTGGCCAAGCAAGTGCCCATTCACACTTCAATTAAACAGCAAATAGTATACCCTAATCCAAGAGAATGGGTTTTGTTAAGAGAGGAACATCAGAATAAAAATACAGTAACAACATTAAACGAAGGTGCTTTTTGACTGATGTTTTACCCTAACCCAAACTCCCTGTGTTTATAAACTGGTGGGGCCCAGCAGTGGAAGGGGGCGGGCTTCAGGAACTACCTAGATGGCATGCTCAGGATCCTAAGACTCCCCAGGGGCAGAAAAACATATTCAAAGGAAACATTAAAAAACTAAAAAAGATCTCACACTGCCCATGTTTCCCCTCAAAACACTAACCTACGATGTGCTGAGTAAAAGGCAAAGCAGGCGACTGAAAACACTGTATACAGTGTATCATCAGGGCTGTGTGCACATCACATGTTCTACAAAGCATCTTCTTCACTTAGCAGAAATATCATGGACATGTAAATATCTAAGACACCCTAATCCCTGTTCTTTTCTCAAAACAGCAAATCCTTCAATACTATAAAACAGATGTGAGTGATGACATCCAGTCACGATGACCAGATCTTAGGAAAATCCCAGGTAACTACACATGTAATATTCAGCTCTGTGTCACAAAACCATTCCAGCTGTCAGCATTCTTGTAGAGAAAACACTACGGCACGGGAAAACACGAGATGTGGTGCTTCTTGTTAACATTTACTGTGATCCCAGGGTTAGTGGTGGCACTGCTAAATATTCATGTCAGAAGAGCAAAAAAGGCAGAGCCTTCTAACTCCAGGCCACACCTAACTACAAAGAATCACCAATATGGGCCTCTTAAATTCTGCAAGAGAAGTGGCTTGGCCACCTTTCATTTTTTCATATTCTTAGTCCCACCGCAGACTTATGATGGCTACCTAAGAAACAAAATGGAGTCTTTCTCCTTCCTTTTTTACTAACAGAGGAGTAGCAAGTGTACACAAGTGTTTTCAAGATAATGTAACTACTAAAAATGCTAAGAAGTAGACATGAAAACAGGATTCGTCACAAAAAGATACAGACAAAAATATTTAGTATGATTGAAGAATATGGAGCTGGGAAATACCATCTCTAACATCCATTATGAGTGTCAAATACAGAACTTTGAATTTTTATTTATTATGGTTGTGTATGTGCTTATCTGGGGGAGAAGGTGTATGTGTGCTTGGTACGCTTGTCAAGGACAGAGGACAACCCTGACAGTCAGTTCTATCCTTCCTTGTAAGTCATGGGGCCTGCAGGGCAAGCAAGCACTTTTGAGCCATCTCAATCACCCTACACCAACACTTTTAAATGATTTTTGGAGAATGTACTGTCTTAAACTATACTGCTTCTTTCTTCCCATGTATACAATCACAAGTCATCGCAACAAAGCTCTCAGTTAAAATGAAGTTTTCAGGGCTGGAGAGATAGCTCAGTGGTTAAGAGCATACACTGCTCTTCCAGAAGACCTGAGTTTGAGTCCTAGCACCCACATGAGGTGGTTCACAAACACCTGTCACAGCAGCTCCAGGGAGACACAGCTCCTCTAGCCCCTGTGAGCACGAGTACACGTGCTCACACACACAGATACGCACACATAATTTAAAATATTTTTTTAATTTGCTTGAAGTGGTAGCATACGAGTTGGATCCCAGCACCTGAGAGGCAGAGGCAGAGGCAGTGGGATCTCTGTGAGTTTCAGGCCACTTTGATCTACATACTGAGTTGCAGGCCAATGAGAGCTACGCCACAGTGCTATCCTGTGCTAACACTGTGTAGTGAGATACAGTCAGCTTAGCAAAAAGCTTGACAGATACTAAGACCCTTAAGCACAGAGTGAGACATTAACTCTACTCCTGGATGAAGTGAATATGGGTAGGAGGTGTGTGTGTGTGCGTGCATGCATGCATGCGTGCGTGTGTATATACACTGAAGAGAAGCAAAAACAATGTCGGCATAAAACCCTGCCTCTGAATGCTTTGGGCAGTGACATTTGTAATAGATTAAAAGTTGAGTATCTGTCAATTAATGCATGTCTAAAGCGGAGGGTCTCCCTCTGTAATGGAATTCACCCTAAAAATAAATACAGCATTTACAGATCCAAAAACCCCTGATGCGCTTTTAAGCAGTCGGGTAAGTGGCAGAAGTTGGGGACAGTCCGTAGAATATGGACTATTCCTTCTAGGCAAACCTACAAGCAAGAAAGCACATTTATAATTGCTCAGGGCTGGGGAAGGGGGGTAGATGGGACAGACTACGGAGAGATAAAGAGTGGGTAAACGGTTTCTTTCAAAAAGAATAAAAAATTTTTAAAGTGAGATTTCAGCAGCAATGGCTGCACAATCTAATAACGTATCATCTAGAACCTTTAATTGTATGGTTTAAGTGGATGAATTACATGATAACATGTATTTCAATAAAGCTATAATCTCTTATTAGAGAGATGGGGAGTAAGAATATAAAGTCATTATCCACTATAATCTTTCTGTACAGTGTGACAATTTTTAACATGTGTTATTATGGAAATAAAAACCTTCATTATTGGAAAAAGCACATGCAAAACAATATAGTTATCACAGTCAAAGTATCTTTGCTCATGAACTTGATCAAAGAGAACCAACTGCCTTGAGGGCACTGTGCAAGTGAAGGATATTGCATGTTACTTGTAGGTGTAAGAACTGCCCTTCCTGTACATTCATATGCATGTACATTCATATGCATGTACATGCGTATGTCAACAGACGCTTACACATGAGTCTGCCTCTCAACGATATTAATTATGTTCAACATGCAAAAAAATTAAAAGCAAATTGTCAGGGCACCGACTTTGCTTCTGTAAGCAGCATGTCGGGCCTTCTGATGTCAAAGCTGTGTTGTGTACGCTTCAGAAACAAGGCAGCACTCCTCTCTTCCAGGGATTTGGCATCAAGGAGACATTAGGTATACACACACAACAGCCATGAACAGAGTGACTCAAACTGAAGCCATAATTGCCCACGACCAAAAGGAAGGATTTAGAGAGTCAAAAGGTAAGAGCTACCCTTCAGAAGGAGCAGGGCCTCCCACATGAACTGAAACATTCTGAGGAATGAGCCTTGAGGGGAAGCTGAAGCAGGCAGTCCAGCAAACAACAGGAGCATCAACAGCTGTGGGAAGCAGCGAGGCAGAGACGGACCAGAGCAGGAGAGAAGCTGCTGAGAGATGGCACTCTGGAAACCAGTGGCAACAGGCAGGACACAATTACAACCAACACTGCCAAAAGTCAAACCAGAGCAAGACACTAATAAAAGCTCCTTGACTGGCAAGGCAAGGGTAGGTGTGACAAAAGGAAAGACTGGGAGAAGAGAAAGACAGGGAGGAGATTCAGTCTGGAGCCCTATAATCTTTAGATTAAACTAAGGCAGAGGTGATGAGGAAAGAGTGGGAAGGATTCAATTTGAGAACAACTAGCAGGCTGAGAGACTGACGTGCTGAGAACAGAAGATAAAAATGGAGTGTGGCTTCCACAGTTCTAGGGAGGCCTGAGATGGCTGGGGGGGGGGGGGGGGGGGGAGAGCGGCAACGACAGAATGAAGACAGAGCGTCTCAGACACAGAGCAGAGTCTGACTCAGCTCACTCTAATGTGCAGTCAGAAGGACACAGTAACTGGCCTTGGTACAGAGTGCAGGATTCCCAGTGTGATGGAAGCAAGAATCAGGGAAACAGACACAGTATTTAAACCACAGATCTCCGCTCCTCACCTCTTCATCTATGAAGTGGAAATAAAAATGACCCCCATTCATGGGGCCACACTGGTATTACATGAGGTAACCTTCTCAAGATTTTCTTGAACATTCTGAGTGCCATAAGCTACTGCCAAGCCCTTATGAAGGCTTCTAGCTCCAGAGCATTAGTTCAAGTCCATGGCTATCATGTATGGCATCATGGTAGCAGGCAGGCAGGCAGGCATGGTGCTGGAGCAGTAGCTGAGGGCTTACATCTTGATCCACAAGCATGAGGCAGAGAGAGACTCAGAACACAGCTAGTCTTCCGAAACCTCAAAGCCCACCGACGATGACACATCCCCTCCCAAGCCACACCTCCTAATCCTTCCCAATTAGTTCCAGCAACCAGAGACCATGCATGCAAATATATAATCCTATGGGACCAATCCCATGCAAATCGCCACCCAGGCTCAAAGAAACTCTATCCCAAAACACAAAGTGGAGAAAGGGAAAGACACTGGACATCAACCTCGGGCCCTACACCTATACACACATCTGCACAAACACATTCACTACATGCTGAACAGAAATGCCAGCAAATGCTAGTGAGGATGTGAGGACAAAAGAAAGCCTTCTATTGCACTGATGAAAGCCAACATCAGTGCAGTCACTATGGCGGTCAGATTTGATGTGCCTAAATAACTCAAAACGGCTGCGCTGCAGAGGCAGGCGGAGCTCAGAGTTCGAGGCCAGCCTGGTCGACAGAGTGAGTTCCAGGACATCCAGGGCTACGAAAGAAACTCTGTCTCAAGAAAAGAAAACCACTAATACTGAAACTGCCATATGGTAGCTATACCACTTCTAGGTATACACCAGAAGGGGTCTAAATCAGAACACCACAGAGATGCCTACACACCCATGGTCATGCAGCTCTGAGGGACAAAATGGTGTCCCTGGCAGGGAAGAGGGTGGAGCTAGAGCATGCCAACCTCAGAGAGAATTGCACAGCTTTGCTCTTTCCCCTTCATACCCATAATGGAGACGTGAAAGCAGAAAGGGGACGATAGCAAAGCGCAGGAACTGTGAGGAGGAGAAAGTAGAGGAAGGGCGGGCACTGACTATAGCATGAAGCCACTGCTAGAGGGCTTCCATCCACACAGCTAATGGTCTGCCCCTTAGTTAACTGCTAACTGGGCTGCTGGTACTTGTAGCCAATGCTCTCAGACAAAGGCACACAACACTTTACTGCACATCCATCTACTCTAACAGCCGCCATCCAGCCTAAGCTGTAGAAGTTCGGCATCTCTGAGTAAGTGAGCGCTGTATTTTAAAGAAGCAAAATGTGATTTGGAAAACATGAGAGAGTTACCTCCTTCACAGGACCATGTCTATTTCTCTCAGACTCTGACAGAAAGTTTCTAGCCATAGAACAAGCAAAACATTATTGCAAGTGAAATGGCTTCCTTTGAAAGGAGGGGGAATTAGCTCCCTACAGAAGAGACTACTCTTGGAACCCAGAACGTACTATGGACTATCTAGCTTTTTCCTATTCCAAATGTTTCAAAGTATAAATTGTGGGCTGAGAAGATGGCTAGTGGGTGGGAGTGCACACTGTGCAAGCACGAGGGCCCAGGGTTGAATCCCAGCCCCCAAGGAAAAAACCAAGTGTCAGTGAGCACACATCTGTTACCCCAGAGCCAGCTCCAAGTTCAGTGAGAAACCCTGCCTCACAGGAAGGTGGTGATGGTGGGAAATGACAGAACAGGACACACAGCATCCCACAGATGCATAGATGCTGAATAAAGTTAACATTTTTAAGTATGATGATTTTTTAAAAAAAAAAAAAGAAAAAGAAAAAAGGTCTGGGGGAAAAAAAAGAAGAAGGAAAAAACCCATCATTGTTAGATTTGACCTCAGTAAACCTGAACCAAGATAAAGGCACTTACCACCACGAGTGTGCAAGCATGCACACACAAATGTGGAAAATAAATGCATACAATAAAAAACAAAAGTAAGAAACACTGTGTTACTTGTGCATGTTAACGTCACCCCCCTTAGTTACATAGGTAATGGTGGGACTTCTGGGTCACACAGCACTTCTATGCTTAGATTTCTGAGGAGCCTCAGACGTCCCATAATCGCTACACTAACGCTTCCACTGACAGCATATGAGGTCCTCTCTTTCCAGATGCCAACCGGAATGTTTTATTTTCTTTACGATCCACACCCTAAACCAGGACGAGGGCTGCCTCACTGTGCGCTTCGTTTTCGTTCCCTGGAGATTAGTGACGCTGACTTTCTTTCACAGATCTGCTGACGAAGAATATGTCTTCTTTTGAGAAATATCTGAGGCAGAGTAGAAAAGCAGGGGAAACTGGGCAGATGGAAGGGAGGCTGGGCCTCTCACCAGCAGCAGTGGAGCACAACTCTAGCACAATCGACCACGCTTAAGACTGCCTCCCTTCACAGCCACAAACCTGAGCGGTTCTAAGAATCTATGTACTAAACTCCTCGGGGAACCCTAAGTGGCTTCTGTGAGATCGCATCAGGTTATAATTACAATCAGGTTATAATTACAATCAGATTATAATCACAATCAGATTATCAAAATGAGAAAAGGGAGGGGGCTGACCATACACTTTGATCCCAGCATTCCTGAGACAGAAGAGGCCAGCAGATCTCTGGGTCTGAGGCCACCCTAATCTACACAGGGAGTTCTAGGCCAGCCAAGCCTATCCAGCAAGACCCTGTCTTTTCTCAGATAGTTTGTCATTTACATTTCGATTAGCATTTACATACTTCCAATGTCTTCGATTGGTTCAAAGAAGGGGTTAATTTTTAAATGCCTTCAATTTAAAGACTGCTTGTGCTTTTCTGTAAGCACTTTGTCCAACTGCTTAACTGAGGCCTACGGTGGAGCTGGAGAACAAGCTCTGGCACATTGGTTCCCGGCACCCACAAGGCAGCTCACAGCCATCTGTAAATCCAGTTCCTGGGGACCCAACACCCTCTTCTGGCTTCTGTGGATACTAGACATGTACAGACATACACATGTGCAGATAAAGTTAAAATTTAAACAAAAACAAATACTACACTCAACCTCAGCCAGAAGGCTCAGAGGCGGATAATGTGTAGAACTGTGGGATAAATTTAGTATTGTTATTCTTGTCTGAACTTTTCCTAGCTTTTTTTTTAAGTCAGTAGTCCACACATATAAAACTCATTCATCCTGGCTAAAATGAGCTATACTTCACAGCTCTAAGCTCCAGAGGAAATCCTGGAGTCATTTTATTTACCTGTAATAATTCTTTATGAGGCATAGACAAAGTAAGGTTGAACCTCCAGGTAGGGAGGGTGAAACTTTGTCATCTCCCTATGGCACTCCGAGGCAGACAGGCTGACCCACACAATTAATGCATTACATCAAACACATCGAAGCAAGCACAACTTTTTCCAGGAGTTCTCTGACAGTGGACTCAAAGCCATGTCAGTCAATACATTTTAACTAAGGAGAAAACCTTCCTTCACTAGGGAGTGGGTCATTCTCTCTCCTTCTCTAGGTTGATCTCAGAGACTATCAACTCTACAAGTAACTGTATCCAGTTCACCTGTAGAAAAGTCAGACAAGCCATGCAAGCGAGCTTGCTTATAAATAATATAAATAAATATATGTCAAATACAAATCAGGCTGCAAGGCCTGTGGTCCTGGGGTTCCGCGGTGAGACAGACCCACAGCCAGCCCTTGTGTTCAGTCTCCCATGCAAAGCCAACTTCCTGGTTTCCGTGTTCATTCTGTCCTTGTACTACTACAGTGTCGCCTACTCCTGTCTTTCCAATGCATTTCATCAGGAGCCAACGATGTCAAACACCTCTATGGGTAAACAGAAATCCGCTCGCCCTTTTCTCTTTTCTTTATGCCTGTCGTTGTTATGAGAGGTGACAATGTAATCTGCCTCAGGCACCTCTCTCTCCATCCATGCCAGGCAGGTCCCTTCTTTTATCAGAAAGGAGAGCGGGTCATCACGTTTTAGTACATGCTGACACTGCTGCTAATAACAGCAAGATAAGAAGCCTCTGCTCGAAAGGTGCCTTAAGCTCCTTTTCTAAAAGAGCTTCACAGTTGCTGTGTGGGAGGTGGAGCTGGAAAACGGCGCGAGTTACCAACCAGGTCTCAACCAGGCAGAGTGAGGCACAGAGGATAGAGCAGAACACAGAGTTCAGGATATCACCACCCTCGGGTGGAGTGAGCAAGGTGGGGCCTTCGTCAGGCTGCGGTGAACTAGGACATGGATTCCTCAAATGAGCAGCAGAAGCATGAACACAACAGTCCGTCCCGAATCTAGAATTCAAAACATTAGAAGAAGCCAAGTGTGGCAGTGCATGCTAGCAACCCCAGCAGACAAAGGAGGCTGAGGCAGGGGGATCACAAGGCCAAGAACAGCCTGGGCTACATAGCAAACTCTTGACTCAAAAACAAAACACACAAAAAGGTAGCAGTAAACTTAAAAACCTGACAGTCACTGGCTTTCACATTTTCAGGTTTCAAATTATTAATATGGAAGATATAAGCAGACATACGCAAATGAAACACACACAGATGCTGAGCCACCCTTGGGGGCCCACATGGAGCTGCAGGGCCTGAGGATAGACAACGACCACAGAACCACAGCTCACAGGCCTCTGGAGAAGACGCTGCCCTCTTCCCATCTGTTTGAGTTTTCCTTGCTCTCCTTACACCCACGACTGAACTGCCCTCTGGATCATCTCACCTACAAAATCCCAACCACATCTCAGACTAGCCCAACAGCTGACCTGAGAGCCCGTTTACAGGGCAAGCTCCCTTGAGAAATACGCATTTTCCATAACATAATCTGATGATATGCATCAAGGGCCTTTAAAAAATTCCCATCTTTTGCCCCAAGTGTTCTAGGAATTTATCAGCTGCTTCAGTAGAGCAGTATTTGAGCTAACAAAATTAATGAGACAGCTAATTGGTAAGGCATGAGGAACTATTAAATAAATTATTACATCCATTTGGGTCTATTGTGGTCTGGCATTAAAATACTTTGAATTAAAAGAGCAAAGAATAAAAATAAACACACACGCGCACACATGCACGCACACACACGCACGCACACACACGCACGCTCGCTGTCCTGTCTGAGAAGCCACTGACTGAGGATATTGACTCAGTGGACGTCTGTGTGGCTGTAAGTGTCCCCCACCCTAAGTCATGAGGTATAGAGCCCACCTCAGGTCAGAAAGAGCCTCTGTGGAAATGGAGGACACCCCCTTCCCCTGAATCACTGTAGCTACAGGGCAGGGGTTCCATCTAAAACAGCAGTCTGACCTGGAACATGGCCAGATCTGTGAGAAATGGCCAGCAGCGAGTCACTCGCTCACCTTGCTGTCTCGTTTTGTCCTTTAGTTTACAGTGGGGAGGATCAAACTTGGGACCTCCACGGGCTACATCCCAACCTCTAATTTACAATGTTTTAAGGATGACAAAGTGCGAGAAGGAAAAGCACAGCTCAGGACCAGGAAAAGGGAAGCAGTGTGACCTCTCTGTCGGGAGAAGTGGGATGAAGACAGAAAACACCAGGACAAAGTCAAGGCTTGGATGGGCAGTTTGGGGAGGAATGTGGGGCTCTTCCTTCTGGAACATTCTCCTGATCTTTCCAGGGTCCACTCTAGCCTCAGATACTTCTCTGGAAGAACCCCAAACCATGGTTCTTCCATGACTCCCCTCACAGGTCTTGACTGTCCGTTTGCTGGTCCCTTCATTGTACACAGGACTACCAACAGTACCTACTGGCTGTGTGTTTTCTGTCTCCCCTGGACAGTGCCAACTTCCTAAAGATGCGTGTTTCTTGTCCAGTTCCTGGCTGCACCCCTACATTTAGACCAGGGTCTGGGATACACAATTCAATAAATGGTTGAGTACAAGAATAGAGGAGTGAAAAAGAGAAGGGGGTGAGGGAGAAGGAAGTAGGCAACTTAAGACTCGTGCTTTCAGTGCTTGATACAAAACAGCAGGATGAGCAAAAATCAGCAGTAGCATGGAAAAGGAAAAACTTAAAACGCAATGTTGTTGAGCTCTGAAAATGAATTTTCAAGCCAACCTCTGCCTTATAACTATTTAATAAATCTTTTCTGCTAACACTGGATACAACATTAAAGAATAAAAAGGGAGGGGGGAGTCTGGACTGATGGCTGAGCCATTAAAAACACTGACTGCTCTTCCAGAGGTCCTGAGTTCAAATCCCAGCACCCGCATGGTGGCTCACAAGCATCTGTAATGGGATCTGATGCCCCCTTCTGGTGTGTGTGAGCACAGCGACAGTGACTCAATCCGACAACACTTCACGTTTCAGTGCTGAGCAAATGTATCTCTATCTTTGCACAGGAGGAAACTGAGGCTGGGGACTTCAGTGACTTAACCTGGCAACACAGCTGAAAGAAGGGAAGAAAACTAAAACTCCGGCCTGGTGTGTCACATGGTGCCAAGGGAGCGCCTTTAACGGTCCCTCAGCTTCCTCCACTTCAGGACACCTTTTAGTTCAGAGTTTCAAATATAAGCTGGACTGTGTAGTGCACACCTTTAATCCCAGCACTCAGGAGGCAGAGGCAGGTGGATCTCTGTGAATTCCAGGCTAGACTGGTTTACAGAGTGAAATCCAGGACAGCCAGGGCTACACAGAGAAACCCTGTCTCGAAAAACAAAATATAAACAAACAAACAAAACTTAAAGATGGTGCTTAATCTGGACTTTCAGTGTCCTCCAAAGACCCGTGAGTCAGCATTAAAGGCTTGATATTACTGGGAGGTTGCAGAACCTCTGAGTAGAGGGCCCAGTGAGGGGTCTCTGGGCCACTGTGCCCTTGAAAAGGACGGTGAGACCCAACTCCTCTTTCTCCCACTGCCTGAGTCATGAGTAGTGTGAGCAGTTGTGTTCTGCCATGTGGTCCCGCAGCAACGGTGTCTGCTGTCTTGAATAAGACCCAAATGCAAGAGTGCCAATCAACCGTAAACCACAATGTCTAAAGCTCAAAGCCCGCCTCTCTCTTTTAAGGTCTCAATCTTTCTTACAGTGACAGTTAGCACAGACAACTTTCACTGCCTCTCCCTCTAGTCTATGCTATAGTGCTTAGGACTGACTTCTGAAGGTTCTCCCTATTGTGTTAGGTGTGGGCATGTGTGTGTGGGTGTAGTCTCTGAACCTGGAGCTCACCAGTACAGCTAGACTGGTTGTCCAGTAAGCCCTCAGGATCCGCTGGTTCCCAGCCCCCCCAGAGCACTCAGTTGTTTGTTTGAGTGATGGGGACCCAGATTCAGTTCTTCTAGAAGCTCTTTACTAATGGAGCCATCTCCCTAGCTCTGACCTCTAAACTTTCTACAGCCCACTCACTGTCAAGTCTCTTATGTTTAAACTTCCCCATGAGTCTGAGCGTCATACTAATCAAATATCTTCCAACTTCGTGCTTTGTTTTAAATTTCGATTCCTGCTTCTCAATTACAAAGTGATGTGATCCCCCGACCCCTTTGTGTTATATCGACACCAAAGTGAGCATTTCATCCTGTAAGCTAACCCAGGCACTTGTGCACTAGCCTCGCATCCTTCACACCCAAAAGCTATACAGCATATGCAAGACAACGCAGCGTTTAATTGTCAGAAATGCTTGGATCTAAAAACTCTGCTTTTTGAAACTTAGACCACTTGAGAGAACAGTTCACTTTCTTCGCCATAGCCAGACTCAACCCCTTGGCCTGTGAAAGTCATCAGAATACATTTAGCCACAGGAAAAACAAACAGAGAGAGGAAGAAGGAACAGGAGAAAAGGGGAAACTTCTGTCTCCTGGTGGAAGACAGATTCGGCACTCTGATTTTTTATGCACACTTGAGCGTCCTGTTGACAGCCTTGGAAGTTAAGTCATATGGGCTGCTGCACAGAGGTTTCAAGCCTTGATGGAAACCAATGGCAGGCTCCCTTTGACAGTCAAATAATGACAAGCACGTTGCAGGCCACTGCCCGTCATTCGCCAACATCACCAGCCTGCTCCAACTGCTGCTCAGCGACTAAGTGAAGGGTCAGAGGTTAAGCTCCAAGAAGCCAGCAATGAAGGGCAACTGTCATGCACCACTGCCTGTGGAGAAGCAGCAAGGAGTGGCTGTCTCCTCCATAACATGCAAAGCGCTCTCATTCTGTCCAGCCAGACACACATCTGAAGGTCCTAAATGAGACCACTGCCAATTCATGAAGCTCCAAACTGACAGCGTGCCATTCAAGCTGTCTCAAATTTGACTGTTTTTCCTATTTCAAATCACAAATGCATGCAAAGTATACAGTTAAGCATGACTCTTCGGCCACGGTTTTAAGCAGGCTTCGCTTTTGGACACATACAGAGCCTCAGACACACGCTCTTTCTCAGACCCTAAAAAACTAGAAAGAAAACACGAAATTCTCTTTACAGAGTTTCTAATAAAGTATGTAATTCAAATAGGAACAATTAATGAAAAAAGAAGCCATGAATTTAAAAGAGGGTAAGGAGAAGAGTGTGGAGGGCATGGGGGGAGAAAAGGGGAAATCAACATGATGTAATTACACTCTCAAAAAGTCAAAGTGAGGAAAAAAAGACACAAGACTGACACACTCACTTTCTATAGAATGTCACAGAAGTCCTACTACATCACTCCAGTAGCAGAGGAGAACTGAGATACTCAGGACGGAAGTTCCTGAAATCGTTTAATTTTAAGTACCTGTAGTTCATTAACGTATTCCCTAACTCTTGAGTCTGCTTACACAAATCCTAGTCTACAAAGGGCTCAGAGTACATCCCATGAAAGTGCATCCTTACACACCTGTAAACTCAAGCTCTTACCTGTGCTCTGCAGTGGACTGAGGCGACCTATACAACCTCAAGCCAGACTCATAGCGTTAACATATACTTGAAAAGTGGGCAATTCCCTTATTCAAAAGCCATCTGATTGCCTGTAAAGGCAACTGACAGGATACAGAGTTGAGTTGAAGAGACCTGCCTTAGCCTTTGCAGAGTTGAGTTGAAGAGACCTGCCTTAGCCTTCTCATCAATAGGTCGCTTACAACCACAAAGAACTCCAAAGAAGCTCTCATCACACAGCCTCTGGAGGTACGAATCAAACAGGATCTTAGTGAAGGTTTCAGACTACACATGTTGCAAATTACAGTTAACTCATTAACCCTAGTTGCTAGCACCACCCTTCCTTAAGTGAGCCTGAAGAGAGAAGTCATGATCTCTAAGGAACAAGCCAACATACCCCATTATTAAAACCCATACTGGCTGCCCTATTTTTCTAACAAGAACACAGCTAATTTCCTGGGAGCTGCAGACAGTCTAAGGTAACTGACGTGGAAGGAATGTATGATCATGTACCCAACTTTCACTCAGGAAAAGACAGATAAACCCGCATTACTACTATGCAGTTTTGATGACTATCCTAAGTCCTAAGCACTCACTCAAATACTATCCACCTGGCTGCTTTTAAAAAAAAATCTTATTCAGCATAAAGCTACTCAGTCAGCATAAAACTACCCAGTCAGCATGGGGAACACACATCTGCAATCCCAGAAATCAGGAGGCAGTGGCGGGTGAGCCACTGGGAGCTCAAGACTGGCTTGGTCTACAGAACAAGTTCCAGGACAGTCAGAACTAATTACGCAGTGAGGGAGGGAAGTGAGTGGCCTGCTCCACAGGCCTGACAAGGAGTCTAAGATGAAATGAACTGTTTGCCCAGGGGAAGTCGGAAGTAGAAAACTCCTTGCAAAATATCCAATCATGTATGGACACAAACATAAAAACTGAATTCAGAGATGGGGTGTCTCCCCCAAATCCTTATCATCTAGAGCTAGGTGGGGAGCTTTAGAGGTTAATAGAGACTGACACAAGATGAACAAAAGAAAGTATTTCTGTGGACTCCAGAGGCAACTGCTGGTCTACAGAACAAGTTCCAGGACAGTCAGAACTAACTACGCAGTGAGGGAAGGAAGTGAGGAACATCCTGAGGAACATCCTACACAACAAAGCTTTTAAAATGGGCTGATAAGTGGGTCTAAGATACTCAATAAGCAACAAAATAGGCCAATGATTTAAAAGAAGATTCTCGAGCAGAGCCTAAGAAAAACTTTATACAGATTTATATAAATTCAAAGTTCAAACTTTTATACTGTCTATAAGGTCTGGAAAATGCAGGTGCAGTACCTGAATTATTTCCAGTCCAGATCCCAAAGACCAAAAGAAATTCTTTGTTAGGGCTTCCAGTTCTTTAACTTTACATGAAGCGGTCCCCAATCCAATCTTTCCTGAATGCCAGACCTAGGACCACGATCATAAAATTCAACTTGTTTCCCGGGAGACGGGAGGAGCAACTGGAAAGAGCGAAGCCAGAGCACGGGCTGAATCCGATAAACCTGAGCACAGCTTTCCATGACTGCAGGAGGAAGGACGAGTCTGACACCTGGTCTCTCTAACGGGGACCAAAGTAGACTCGAAAATGTCTGGGGAATGAATCAACATGTGGCTTCCTCAATCTTCAGAATCAAGTATTCCACTGGGATGATGGGATGATCCCAGGTCAGCTGCTGTCTTTCCCGCATCCCCTCCGCCATCCCCTCCCACCTTTCCACATCCCAATGTCAACTTTCCTGTCTATGAAGGCGCTTTTATCCGAATAGCTGATTGGCTACGACATCTTGAGGAAAGTCAGCAGACTCAGCAACATTTGAGAAGTGGACAAACTGGTGACTCCAGCCACTTCTGTGCTCCAGGGAAGGGGGAAGAATGCAGGAACTCCCACCTGAGATGAGGAGCTAAAGGAGGCCCCACACCCACACCCTGGCATTTGTTTCGGGAGCTGTGAGGAGACAAGAGTGCCATCAGAAGGAGACCAAGGTCATTCTCTACCTTCGTCCAATGGACCTTGTTGTTAGGTCCTCAGTAACATGGTGGCAAAGCCTCGTCATTTTCCAAAAGTAAAAGCCTTTATGCTACAATTAATAATTCTAGGGAAAATGGCTACTTCCTTGTCGTTGTAATAGAGAAGAAAGCTCGGGGAGGATGCTACTCTTGTCCACGTCTGATCCAGAAGATTAGATGCTTTGAAATGATTGGTTTAGAACCAAGCGGGTGTCCTGGGCCTCCTTTCGGCTCAACAAAAGGCAGACTTCCTCCTTTTACCATATTCATTGGATTCGGAACTGTTTGGTGCAAGGAGTACCAGTCGCCTCCGGTCATGAAATAATACTAAAAACTTGATAATCATTCATTGATTTAGTTTTCGGCATACTATATCATTTGAATCCAATGGGAGCATAAAGAACTATTTGTGAGGTCAACCCCAGTACAGACAGATGCTGACATGCTATTGATGGCAAGGTGGAAAGAAATTGCTAAATACAGCAGATCAATACCTCGTTTCACTGTTACAGCCTTCTGCAGACATAAAATATATATCTTTACAGCTACAAAAATAATAATAATGAAAGTAGGAGATAAATGCTTCCCTCAAGGTAAACTATTTGATTAGCTAAGGGCAAAGGTGACAGCAGCAGTTACACTAAAGTAACTTTATAGTCTTAAATAAAAATAGGAAGAAGAGCTGCAGATGAAATGGCAAAAGGAATCGGGACACTCCGTGGTTGAGACAGAGCTCTTCAAAAGCAGGGACAGATAAAGGGCCTCTACAATCTAACGCAAAACATTTTTCTAATCAAGTGTTCTCTGTTGTTCATGAAGAAGACACTGGGAGCTATAGTTATATATATATGTGTGTGCGTGTGTCTTTGAAGTACCCCCCCAAAAAAAAACCCCTCAATTTCTAACCTATATATGTTTCTATTTGAAAACAATGTTGAGAGCCTCTCATTTTAGCACATTTCTAGAACATGCACACATTTGCAGCATGGCCGGGAGGATCTCGTTATCTCCCTATAAAAACAGCAATGACATCTGAAAATCTAATAGTGCTTGGGAGATGCTAGGTCAGTAAAGTGTTTGCGCCCAAACATAAGGATCTACGTTCAGATCCAAGCACACCCAGAAAAAGCTGAGTACAGGACCATACATCTGCAATCTCAGGGCTAGGGGCAGAGACAGGAGGATCCCTAAAGTCTGCTGACTTTTCAGTCTGATAAAATGGTCCATTTTAGGCTCCATGAGACACCCTGCCTCCAATAAAAATAAAAATATAATAAAGGTAAAGATCAACTGAGGGAAATACCCAATGAAAACCTGTCCCACAACTGCTCATTCATTCTCTCTCTCTCTCTCTCTCTCTCTCTCTCTCTCTCTCTCTCTCTCTCTCTCTCACACACACACACACACACACACACACACACACACACACACACCAATAGGCACAAGAAATAATCTGGCTAACTGGTAAAATACAGAGAAGCCATCACACATGGGAAGCTCACCATACATACTTAACTGCTGGCAGCATATATTTTGATACCAGAAATAGTGATCGAATAAATAAAAACAGACACCGGAACAGGAAAATCCTGAAAAACTTTATGAGTGAGGAGACATGAGAAAAAGTCTTCAAGATTTGTGTGTCTGATATAATATCACCAAGTTTTCTTTTATTTCTTAGATGAAACTCTTTTGGAACAACTCTACACCCCACACTTAAAAACAATGGAGGACAATTCACCAAGAGTTTAAAAAGGCAGTCTGAAGAGAAACTATCGCCGCCTTCAAAGGATTATAGTTCCTATGTCAGTCAGCTTAACCTGAACGTCAGGGGAAGAACCGTCTGTCTGGCTCGCTGTTCTGGGTGTGTAACATCCAGTCATTGGCACCATGGATCCTAGAAGCCTGGTGAGGCGGGAGGGTGTGACAGAGGCTGCTTACCCATCACAGACAAGAAGCAAAGAGGAAGACGGAAGCTCTAGACAAGATACAGTCCCTAGGAACACTCACTTAGTGGCACATCTCCTGCACCTAGGCCTCACCTCCTAAACTTTCTAGAACATTCCAAAACAGCACTGCCAGCTGGGACCGAGTCCCCTCTACACATTAACCTTAGGCAGTCGCTTCATATCCCAACCATAACACCTACCCTACTTGTCCCACTGCAATGAATGGCCGACTGGAGAGAGAGAGTACTGCGCACGCACACACAGAAAACACCATGTCCGTAAGTTGTCCAGTAATGTTTAAAGAGCCTAGTTGTCTAAAATGAACGCACAAATGGATACTCAGTTTCCCAAAGCACATGGGAGATCTCAAGTAAAGGACACCAGGTAATTACCATCCCTCCACGGCAAAAACTGAATAAAGTAAAAATACGAGTAAGGTTCAGTGCAGAAAAAACAAGGCCAATGTAACATTATTATAACTAAAGCTGGAAATGCTGTCCTCCAAAGCAAAGTAAAATAAAGCTGCTGTCTAAGAATTCCAAGTGTGAGAAATAACATGTCTACTGCGTATCTTTTTAATCGCATGGTGTCCCCAGCTGTCTGCGAAGGATGTGAGGTTGTAACTAGTGCCTGTGTGCTAAGACTGTGCCCACGCAAGCACTCACCTATGCTGACACGGTCTGCCTAAATCACTCAAAGTAAAGCACGGGCGGGGACAGGTTCCCTAGGTCCTGGTACACTTAAGGATCACTCAGCAGCAGGGCTTTAAAAACAGACTCAGTCAAGAAAGCGTGCTACATATTTTAGAGGACACTATTAAAGTATGTTTCAACAGTTTCCACTCTTAAGAACTTAGTCCTTTCTACATGATAGCAGAACAGAGTGGTAGATAAGATGAGAATATGAAGGCCCTCTACTTTAAGTCCATTTCTCCCACTTTTAAATTTTTATTTTATATGTATGGTGTTTGCCTATGGGCTCCGTGTGTGTTGAGCCTGCAGAGGCCAGAGGGGCAACATCAGACCCCTGGGGCTGGAGCTACAGATCACTGTGAGCTATCTTGTGGGTGCTGGGAACTGAACCGAGGTTCACTTCCCTGGTCCACTGAAAGAGCAGTGCTCCTAACCCGTGAGCCATCTCTCCGGCACTTTCTATCTCTTTTTGTTGGTTTGTTGGTTGGTTTAACTAGGAATCTTAAACAAGTCAAACACAGCTCTAACACTGAGCTAGCCCCTTAAACGACATTTGTGTCTAAAAAACAGTTAGGTTCCAAGTTCTTTCATATTCAGTCTTTGACCCTATCTCAGATGAAGCATCAGGACACTGAGGAATTTGTGGACAGTAGTGTCTTGTTGGTACTATCTACCAGAGGAGGTCAGCCCTCATCCACTAGTGAATTTTTATCCCCATAAATATCCCCCGCCATCACTACCTACTGAAGGGGGGTGTAAACCTATTGATTCATAATGATATTCAATCATGAGACAGTTTAGTGCCCACTGTGTTCAAGAAGGCACGTGC
Organism: Rattus norvegicus; assembly: GCF_021556685.1. Lineage (NCBI taxonomy): Eukaryota > Metazoa > Chordata > Mammalia > Rodentia > Muridae > Rattus > Rattus norvegicus. Next base: position 30,190,385 of record NC_141552.1, read on the forward strand.
TAGGGTTCAAAAATAAATCAACCATAGCTCAGGAGCCAGGAGCATAGTGCAGGAGTAGAACACTTTTTAACTCACAGGAGGTTGGGAGCTTGAGCCCATCCATATAAATTAATTAGTTAATTAAGTAATATATAAAATATAAAATTTAGTCTAAGAAGAATAAAACCATTATGGTACTGAGTGGTCACAGGAGTAAGTGATAACAGTACAAAGTGATAAACACTGAGAAATAACAACTGAGTGAGGACAGCACTGAGTGCTAACTACTGAGTGGGGACAGTACTGAGTGATAGCTACTGAGTGGTCACAGTACTGAAGGATAACAGTACTGAGTAGTCACAGTACTGAGTGATAGGTACTGAGTAGGAACAGTATTGAATGATAACAGCATTTAGTTGTAAGTGCTACAAATATATATATATATATATATATATATATATACACACACACAAATTGCTCCAGAACACACACAAAAAAGTAATCTTAAGGTTTTAAAATTTTAAAGTGCTTCCTATCTAAACAAAAAAATAAGACAAATGAATATTCCTTTTAAGAATCTAATAAGGAAGGCAGACAAAGACCTAAGGAACTAATAAAAATAAAGGAGGAAACACTGGGGAGAAAGACCTGCAACAGCAAATGTGACCCGGTGTTTGAAGACTTCCTTTATTTATGAACTTTTTGCCTGCACACACACACTTGACCTTAACGTGTCTGTTGCTCCCGGGTGCCAGAAGAGGACGTCAGATGGCCTGGAAGTGGAGACATGGAGGGTTGTGTGGCCCCTGTGGGTGCTAACAACCAAACCTGGGTCCTCTGTAAAAGCAAGTGTTGTTAACTGCCATGCAATTTCTCCAGTCCTGCAACCCATTTAAAAAGAGGAGATTTGAATATAGATTGTTCGAATTTTAAAAACTATAAAAAGTACTATAAAACAATACATAATTACAAACGGAATATGTTCAATGTCATTTATAAAATATTATTTATGCATATGGGTGTTTTGTCTGCATGTTTGTTTATGCACCATATGTGTGCTTTGTGTCCACAGAGGCCAGAGAAGGGTGTCAAATCCCCCGGATCTGAAGTTACACACAGTTCTCTGTTGTGTGGGTGCTGGGAATCAAACCCAGGTCCTTTGGAAGGGAAGTCAGCGCTCTAAGATACTAAGCCATTTCTTGAGCTCCTCATACCAATACATTTGAAAACCTTCATTTTCAGAAAAATAAAATAATCAAAGTATGTTCATAGAGATGATGACTAAACAGGGCCAGAGGTCTGAGTCTGCAGGCAAAGTGAGAAAATGCAGGCTGAGCACACAGACCTGGCTTCGACAGCACCACACCGAAAACAACATAAACTGAAACAACGACCTGAAATAGGGACATTATCCAAATCCAAACCTTCCACGGCTTTCCATAAAAAGCTGAAGTTAATCTAAACTTCTAAGAACGATTTGTGCAATTCATTATAAATGGCCCCAAAGCAGCCAAGGAAACGCTACCATTCATTTCACGATAGCATAACATGCTATCAAAATTAAATGAACACAGCTCATAAAGGAATGCTTCTCAGTACTGTCATACCATTGGCTGCTAATTTATCCAACCCGCAAAACAGAGCTCTCTGGGCTTCACAACAGTGTCTCAGTTGTGACTGTACTTATGCATGGTAAACACAACCCAGTCATAGACATCCATACAAACCCTAGGGGCCACCCTCAGCTGCCACATTAATCACCGCTATAGACCCATTCTACCGCTCTAATTGAAATACTATAAAGATGGATTCAGCAGTGTGTTAATGGATGGAGAAGGATTTATCTACAGAGCCACTATTGGAAGCTCTATTAATAACAGTCTATCCATAAAAATGAAGACATTATCTATGAATACCAAAAACTTCTATTAAAACCTCACATCAGTCCTCCAAAAAAAATAAAGAATTAAAGATTACTACCAACTGCTATTGTTATATATACTTCATACCAGAACTCCAAGTAGCACGGCTGTCACCACCACCAGCCCCACCACCACCACCAGCCCCACTGCCACCACCGCCACCACCGCCACCACTGCCACCACCACCACTGTGGCCACCACCACCACCACCAGCCCCAGCAGCACTACTGCAGGTTCAGAAACTGAAGGAAGAAGGACAGACATTAGCAAGTGTAGGAAGACAAGTCTATTTGCAAAACACATTATCTACCTAACATACACCTTAAAAACAGAGACAATCGGGTTGGGGATTTAGCTCAGTGGTAGAGCGCTTGCCTAGCGAGCGCAAGGCCCTGGGTTCGATCCCTAGCTCCAAAAAAAAAAAAAAAAAAAAAAAAACAGAGACAATCACCAAATCTTCTAGAACAATAACAATGCAGTCTGTCCTGGACTCCAAACCATTTTTCATAGCAGTCAAAAGATATAACTTAAAAACAATAGGAAGTAAAAAACCATTCATCGAAAATACAAATAACTAATATAATAAACCCAAAAGACAATAATATAGTAACTAAAAATATAAAACTTTCTAAAAATTATGAAATTAAATAGGTTGAATGAGGTTATAATAGCTCGGTTCTTTACTAATTAATAAATTTAATGTATAGCAACTAAATTACCATAGAATTGGTGGAATACACAGGAAACCTTGAAAAATTTAGAGAAAAAAGTTGCCAAAAGTATAAGAAAAGAGACAAGGAAAGTCTGAAAATAGAATAATTATGTGTCCTTATACTTCCAGATATTGAAATAAACATAAAATTATAGCAATTAAAATAGTATGTCTATTATGACAAAGCAAAGCACAATAAAAGGCTCAGGTGAATACTTAGATTCAAAGTCAACATGGAAAAGGAGACAGGGCAGAGGAACGATAACCCAGTGGCGGGAGAAGGTCACGTGACTAACAAATGCAAAGTTCTCACCAATCAGGAAAAGACAAAATACCACTGCAAAATGAACTAAGAACCGCCTGGCCAATCAACAGGCCAGGAAGGAACCCTTCAAGGGCAGCCACTGAGAAAGTTTGTTCCACAGCCAGCAGCCCTCAGTTGCGCCTCGTTCCGCAGGAGCACCGCAGCACCCACGGAGCGCCTCGCCCCGTAGCCTGTAAGTATTTTCACTTCACGGTAATTCCCAGAGTTTGAAAGTATGTACCAAAAACACTTTTCATGATTTTTTTTTTAATAAGAAACTGGCATCTCCTTCCTGGCAGCAAGTGGTTGTACCTGAACCAAAGCTCCTGACAGACACCAACCCACAAAGGTCACCTTCTTTCCAGTCATTCCCCCTGGGGGAAATTCCACGGGGGCGCAGGGATTTATGGGTAAGTGTTCACTAATGACGAACTGCAAGGGAGGGAAAGACGGCGCATGAAGAAATTATGTAGGAAAGTATTCACCATACATTGGATATTGGTGAGAAAAACAGGGTAACACATGACTCACTCCAACTTTTGTTCAAAATGTTTTCGTAAGTGAAGATCATAAGGACATCCTGAGTTTTTAAAACATGTATTTTTAAATTGTAAATGTTTTAAGTGAGAGAACCATATATGTGCATTGTACATAGTAAACACTATACAATAATGTAAACAAAACAAAAAAAGTCCCAGGGGTCATCTCTAGGGGATTACAGGGGACTTTTATTCTAAAAATTATTTTTAAAGAGCCATTTTTCAGTCTCTCTAAAACACTATTGTAATCAGGAAAAAAAATTTTTTTTTATTTTCTTTTTTTCGGAGATGGGGACCAAACCCAGGGCCTTGCACTTGCTAGGCAAGTGCTCTACCACTGAGCTAAATCCCCAACCCAGGAAAAAAATATTTTAAGTAATGAACGTTTCCTCATCTTAAACCACACACAGTATGGTTATAACACTTACAAATCCAATTTTCATAATTCACATGTGCCAACTAATCTCATCCAAGTCCCTCGGAAGGTAGTGGTAGCCATCACTATCCTGAATGCCTTACAAACTCCAAACCCCTTATCTTCAGCACTATTACCAGCTCCACTGCAGAGGTGAGCCATGCTCAGTGATCACGTGACTTGCAAACCATCCATCAGCTAGCAAGTAGCCAGGTGGGTGAGGGGGGAGACACAACAAAGCAGCGGAGATCCAAAAATCTGTGGATGTGCGCTCTCAACCACCACAGGCCACAGCCTCCTTAGAGGAACCACCTTCTAAGACAGCAGGGCCGGTTTCCAGGGCACAGGCCAGGGTGCGAGCAATAAAACAAGCGGTTCCTTTAAAGCAGTCTGCTAGTGAAATGCTATCCATGTCCCAAAGTGTGGCCACTGGTCAAAACATTTTCGGGAATCCCTTCCTTTCACTGTCCCCAGAGCACGGTAAACATGTCCCCTCGGAAAATTCCTGCACGCAGCTAGGAGTCATTCTTAAACGTGGCTTAGGACAACTGTACAAACAGCAGCTGTGTTCTCTGACACAGCAGCAACCCCGCAGGCTGACTTTACAGCACCGGAGTCTGTGCTCATTCCCAAGGCCCGCACTCGTGGTGGGTTGCACTGGTTACCTCGGCTCTGAAGTCATTATTTGCTTACACACAAAGCTTCAACGGCACTGAAGTCATCGGTGGCAAAGGTTACACTTCATTTGTCCTGGATTCTCCGGAACCTAACACACAGCCTGGCTCATGAAGAGGGCGAATTAAGTTATCACTCCGTAGAGAGTGCTCTACGGAGAATGCCACACGAATGCCTTGAGTAATGACATCATAGTAAAAAATGGATGTTGCCAAGAAACTATCTGAATCTACAGATTAATATGTATATGAGGCATGTGGAAAGAGATCATAGTAAAAAATGGAAACTTTGTGTAACAATTTCCAAAATTCTAAATATTAAGGAAGCTATAAATGAGTTTTTAGCAAATCTTACCATTTCTAGCTACTGTCATTTCTCACAAACCAGGGGTGGGGAGGTGGAGTAGTCAAAAGGCCTCTTTGTCTAAAGAAGCACTCTTCTAAGTCAAGGATGAATTTCTTCAGACGACAATGCAAAAATCCCATCTGCTAAACAGAAGACACCGAAGGCTTCCTGCCCGTGCGTTCAATCGACAAGAGCACAGCCGGGTGCTGAAGTATAAATCACAGAGCCGCCCACCCCTGCTACTTATTGACATTTGCTACCTGCACATTTAATATGTGCAAGATGGCTCTGTTTTTATTTACAGCACAAGCCACAGACTGAATGTAAAACAAGATGCTTAATAAATCCAGAGGACCATAAAACACAGCATAACTCAGATGGCCAGACAGACACTCACTCCTTAATTAAGTGGGTGATGTTCTGCTTAAAACAAAAAGACAACCCAGGGCTACAGCGGAGATTGAGCACTCTGGGTCTCGAGGGCGGCACCGGCCATTTTCAAGGCAGAGGCTTTAAATCATGAAACCTAAACCATCCCACAGTGTGCTCAATAGTAAGTAGACAGTCAGGACACAGACTGATTGGGATTAACACATTTTCAGTTATAACAAGTAATTTTACAGAGGATTAGTATCTTGATGGTCTGATCAATATGAAGCACGGCTGCTATTACAGATGAGAAGAAATTGCCCCTCTGGTAATAAAGTGCGCTGTCTTCGCTCTCCTTCATTTGCTCAGTCCATTACTGTAATAGCTCCAGCATTAACAACTGGGACAACTTAAGCAGCAGGGGTCTGCTGAATTTAAAGGCTGGCCACAGTGGCCCTCGCCCAGTCATCCCGTCTGCACATGTGGCTCCTCTGCCCGGTTGTGCCTGCCGCAGGAGGATCATGTTTTATGAGAACAATGACTACTATGCCCCAATCACTGTCTCATTAATAGTGTTCCCAGGCAATAATGTGACTCAAAACCAAAACTGCTCGCAGTGTATGAGCCGCTGACTCAACAACAACAAAGGCACACTATTTACCTAAAGGACATAGTAGTAAGACTCACCTGAGGACCGGCTAGGCTCCTCAGACACTGTATGTCTGCGTGTGCTGGCCCGCTGCTCAGCACACATTCCCAAGCAAATAAAAAAGCACAATGTGCAAGCTGACGGGTGAAAATTCATCAGCAGAATTTTCCATCTCTGTTTTCAGAAAACAGTGAGGAGATAAGAGTGCAGTGCACGGAAAGAAAACCCTTATTAACCCAGCCCTGGGACTCTAATCACTCACAGTTCAGCACAGTGAGCTGAGGTAGTGACACCAGCCCGTTTTATATTATTATGGAGAAACACAGGCCCTTGAGGCTCGCCCTTGAGTGATCCAATCACTAAGTGACGGTGCCATGGGGCAGGCTTAGGGCTGAGGCAGAAATCAGAGCTCTTGACTTTTCTGATCACAAACAGTTAAGAACACACTGACTTCTACCAACACATCTCCTCGGACTAGAGGCGAGCTGATTGTGGTCCTTCGAACAAGTTCCTACTTGACTTTTGCAGCCGTTGAGCCCTCCACTGCCCTTTATCTGCAGAGCAGTTCTTCAGCCAAACAGAAGGCAGGGTCTCTTTAATAAGCAGGTCAGTTCCAAAACTACAGAGCCCAACAAACGAACCTCGGCAGGCCGGGCACCGGGTATGAATGAAAATGCAAGGCTGGGGGTTGGGGATTTAGCTCAGTGGTAGAGCGCTTGCCTAGCAAGCGCAAGGCCCTGGGTTCGGTCCCCAGCTCCGGAAAAAAAAAAAAAAAAAAAAAGAAAATGCAAGGCTGGTAGTCAGACTAGCAGCCTCAGAGACCAGAACAGTGACCAGTGGAGACAGTAGGGAAGTAGGAGGAGGAAGTCTCTGTCTGAGAAAAGAGTGCACCACACTGTGCACAGCAACATTTAAACTATGGTAGATGCTTAAAAGAGCTCCGAGGACCAACTCTCACCTTAAGGGTTTTGTAACACATTTAGGATACAATGTTTTTAAATATTCTACATGAAAACCTTCAGCTCCAGCTCCAGACTTAACCTTTCAAACCAAGGCTAGCCTTGCAAACACGCCAAGAACACACGTTCAGCAATGTGTCCCCATTGATGCAAACCTTAACTCATACATGTGCCCTGAGCCAGTCGAGCACTCCTGATTCCCCTGCCTTAAACCGTGAATTCAACCAGTAAGGCACATCCGTACAGTAACACAAAACCAGGCTCTGACCCAACCTTAGATGAACAAGCTCGGCAGAGTTCCAAACTCAGTGGCTCTCCCTGTGCCCCTCCTCCCCAAGGCTCCAGAAGTGCCATCTCACAATGAGGTCCTCTAGGCAGCAAGCAGGCATGTTTTCAAAATAACTCTATCACGGAATCTACCCCACAAGTCCATTAACACCAGCATTCAGGAGGTAGAATTAACACAAACTCTAGGCCCTCGGGTCTATGCAGTGAATTTGAGGTCTGGGCTGCACGGTGATACACTATTCAAATTAAAAAGAGGAGGAAGGGAGGGAGAAAGAGAAAAAGGAGGAGGGTAGGAAGAAAGGGAAAAAAATCTAAAAAACAAACAAAAAAAACCAGAATACACTAAATACACATGGCAAAGTGGCATTTTAAAATTGAAGGAAAACATTAGAAACCATTGTTACCCACTGCCAAAGCACACATTCAATGGATGAATCTTGATTCTCAAAACTGATTGCTACACCATTAGTGTGTGACTAATTTCAAATCCCTAAGTATCTAATCATTTTCCATTATTTCTTTCAAATTCTACTTCCATCTATTAAATAGCCTGATGACCAATACAAGTGGTACTCCTGAGGATTCATTCGATAAATATTTATGGGCTATTCACTGTGTTTGGCAAGTGTTAAATGCTAGAAATAATATAGAAATTATATAAATTTATAGAAAATGATAATTTTTTATTAAAAAAAGTGTGCCCAAATTTCTTGAACTTTATCTTCTAAATGCCCATATTTACATCACTAATGTTAGATTGAGACTGAAGGGGGTGACCTAGAAATAAAGGAGAGGAAGAAGACAGACTGTCCCAGAAGCAGAATTGGTCTTTCGATCAGAGCTGAAGGACCATGGTCTGTGAGAAGTGGAGAGTGTGTACTGTGGCACTGGGGACTTCGGGGTTTGTGGGGCTTGAAGGGGGAAAGGCACATCAGGGTGGGAGTTCAGTGACTAAACCTCTCGCCTTACTTTCACCCCTGTGGTTTCAGACAGAACTGTCTGTATTAGTCATTACTCTCAAACATGGCGAGGGTACGGAGGCAAGCATTTGCTAGACTAAGGTATCTTTACCCTTTACTGTAGACCCTGAGAACAACACAAAGGAAAGGGGCCCCGAATCTCCCCAGCTACTTCTGGCTGGTTGGGGGAAACTGGGGCGGGGCTGGGCTCTGTTCACATGACCTAATGGGAGTAGGTCCGCTTGACCTCTCACAGAGCAGCAGAGTTGAAACTTTGCAGCCGATTGTGACTGTCCCTGTGCACTCCTGGAGAAACATTTTAAGAAGTCACTAGAGGGATGAAAGGGGATGATTTTGTTACAGAGTGAAACAGAGATTGCCCAGGAAGCCGGAGGCAGAGGAGTGGAGGCCATAGAAGGATGCTCATGTGGGGAGAAGGGGAGAAATAAAGGGCCTGTGGCTAGTGAAAAGGACATTTCCATCTGAAAAGTTAAAGATGGAGGGGTGCCATACCAGGGGTGAAGTTTGAGGTTGGCAGTGAATGAAGCCAAGGGTTACAGTACATGTGAGGCAAGATTTCCCTTCCACGTCTAGTCATTCATTGGGGTGACAGTGGCTAGCGTGCCCAGGAGTGCTGCGGCAAAGTCAGAAGCAGAAGCGGCAAAGTCAGAAGCAGAAGCGACAAGGGAAGGGAACATGAGGAGAGAGAGGACTGAGGTAAAGAAGCATCAGGGCGGAGGTGAAAGGGGTGAAGGAGCATGGTGGCTTCTTACTGCACAGGTCCTGAAACGCAAATGCCACCGCATTCCTCTGAACAAACACTGAGAAAACCAAGGAAGCATGTCCCTGAATGCTTTCCCGTGTCTTTGGTCGCATCTTGCAGTGATCTGGATTTGTTTGTGGAGGGTGCAGATCCCGCCCTTAGCGGCAGTCGGATGAGTCCTCTTTCGTTTTGGAGTACTGCAGTGGCTAAAGAATTGAGCTGGTCCTGAGGGATGGTGAGCTGGCCTGAAATTTCCTTAAGTTCTTCAGAGCCAGAGACAGTGAGGTTAACTGAGACAGAAGAGGTCACCTCAACTGCTTTCAGGAGTTTGGGGCTACACATAACTCTCTCAACTGCTTGAGGTAACAAAAAGATGATGTAGAAAGGGCATCCATTAGAGTGCCTCGAAGGAAGGCCCAGTCAAGGAAGGGCTAGGAAGCCTGATGTCATCCACCGCTGTTGTAGGTGGACGGGCGGAAGAGCATGGGGTTTTTTTAGTCAGCTAAGTTCAGAACTACCACCTTATGGAAACATTAAGAGCTTATCATCATGACTAACGTAAGGCTTGTTTGGCAAGATGAACTTAATTGTGTAACTGACTGGACCAGGCCAGGGTTCTGTAAGAAGTTTGTTACATCAGACTCCTCCGTGAGGGCCAAGTACCCAGAAGCTTTGCAAGGAGTCAGTTAAAGTCAGTATCTAAGTGACAATTTAAAAAAGAAATAAAAAAATCCCATTGGGTCTTTCATGGGCTGCTGTAGCAAAGTCTAAAAGACAGCAGGTGGATATGCAGAATAATCTCCCAGTCTCGAGATGACAGAATATCTGGTGCTTCTAACTACTGCTGAAGATTTCAATAGCCATATATTTCTAAATAAACTCTGCTTTGACATTTAACAAGCTACATTTGAGCTAGCTTTTGTAACTACCTTCGGCCTTAGAAACTTTAATACTGTATTATAATCTTTGAGTATTATTATCCTTTAAGCACTTTCACAGCTTGCAAAAGCTTTCTTTTCTACTTTTCCCATTCTAGAAACATAATAACATTAACAAATAAATTTACTACCTGTCATGAGGACTTTCTCCCTGGGGAGAGGGAGACTGAGTGATGTCTACTCCCTCTTCATAAAGCCCTAAAGACAAAGCTAAGTTCAGTTTCATCAAAGTTCTCCCTAGAGAACCAATGAGTCTGCTGGGCTTCCTTACTGAGGTGGGAGTGCAGATGGTGACACTGGAAAGTCCTTCCTTGGTACTCACACGGATGTTTCATAGTCACATAGATCGATCTCCCTGGTTTTAGTCTTGTCTGTATAGAATCTGCTGGGATGGCCTGTTTCCCTCCTCTTTTGCGGAGGAGTATTACTAACATTTAACAAGCCCTGCCACCATCATTTTGGGGCAGCACAGCTAAAGGTCAGAAGACAGGACAGAAGCTCTGTATTGAATCTTGAAAAAAAAACCCATTTGTTTGTTTCTTAAAAGAACATGGAGGTTAAAGAAATCCTTGAAACCCTAAAAATGTTTGTATTTATATATGCATGCATTCATTTACATATGAAACACATTTGAAGGCACAAACATACTTTTTTTTCTTTCTTTTTTTTTTTTTTCCGGAGCTGGGGACCGAACCCAGGGCCTTGCGCTTGCTAGGCAAGTGCTCTACCGCTGAGCTAAATCCCCAACCCTACAAACATACTTTTTTAAAAGGAAGCATAATTGTCCAAATGGGAAAAAAATAATAAACATATCCCAGAGAAGGAGCATTTAAGAGTGCATTTCTACCCCCATGCAATAGGGTCTGCCTTGTAGAACCAAACAAACAAAACAAAAAAAGTCATGGTAATTGTTCTAAAGAAAGATTTAGGACCATTACTCTTTTTTTTTTTTTTTTAATTTTGGATTAAAATTTAGATTATTTTACATTATATACAAAATGAAGTTGGACCAAGTTAACAACTTTTAGTTTATATGAGCACTTAGTTATAAGTCAATTTGGTAATCAGTACCTAATGTAAAGAAACAAAACATAATCATATATAAACAGTGTTAGCATTCTAAGCTCCGCCCCACCGTTACCTGGCAACAGCCAGCTGTGCCTAACACTATAAAAGGGACTGCTCGCCCCCTCCTCACTCCCCTCCTCCTTGCTCTTGCCCTCTTCCCCTCTTCTCCTCTGTCCCTTCTCTCCTCATTCCCCTCCCCGCTTCCCTCCATGTGCTCATGGCCGGTCTCTACTTCTCTCCTCTTCTACTCTTCTTCTCTCATTAAACCTTTCCATGTGGAACCATGTTAGCCTGTTGTGGTTTGTCTGGAAGTGAGCCGAGATTTCTACCCCAACAGTCTATTACACTTAATCACACACATGACATTCTAATAAACCAAGATTTTGCACATTATTGTTTATAGAAATTATTTTTTATAATGTTATTGTGAAATGAAAACTTATTAGTCAACATATTGCTAGACTTCGAAGAAACAAAAGCAGACACAAGTAGAACAAAGGTGTATTGAGGGGGAAAAGAACCTTTTTATCACAGAGGAGAATGGGCCTGAAGATAACAGGCAGAAATTGCAGGAATTGGAACCCAGCAGAGCTTACCATAACATTAGAACAAAACAACCCATTCAAATAAGTTAATCTAAGACAGACACCTTCTGAGCTCAGGGAACCTGAGCCCACAGCTGGCTGATAGGATGGGTGCAATCAGTCTTACATAGGATTACTGCTGCTATGAGGAAACACAGCAACCTGGGGAGGAAAGAGTTTATGTGCCTTACACTTCTACAGCACTGTTCATCATCAACGGAAGTCAGGACAGGACCTCGAGCAGGGCAGGAACCTGGAGGCAGGAGCTGATGCAGAGGCCATGGAAGGTGCTGTTTACTGGCTTGTTTCCATAGCTGGCTCAGCCTGCTTTATTATAATACCCAGGACCACCACCCAGGGCTGGCACCACCCACAATGGACTGGGCCATCCATCCCTAATTGAGAAAATACCCTATAGCCTCTTCTAAGAAGACTGTAGCTTATGTCAAGTTGACATAAAACTATCCAGTACAATTGACCACTTGTCCACTTGACAAAAAAACATATTGCCATTAAGCCACGACCTCTACTTTCTCATTCATCCCCAAGATCTCACAGTAAAAACATAAATAATTTCAAAAGTCCCAGTTTTCACAACTTAAACACACTAAAATTTCAGTCCCTTTAAAATATCCAGTCTCTTTAAAAGTTCAACATCTCTTTTAAAGGTTCAAAGTCCTTCGACTGTGGGCTCCTGTAAAATCAAAATTAATTGAGACACTTTCTATTTCAGGACAGAAGAACCAGGGCAGAGTCACAATCAGATCAAAGATCAGATCACCCTTAATGTAGTGTGATAAATAATGCAATATCCAATGTCTGGGATCCACTCCTGATCTCCCGGGCTGAGGTCACTTCTCCAGTTCTGCAACTCACACAGTCTGTGTTCTAAGCTCAGGCTCCACTCCACCACTGCCGCTGTTCTCGGTCGCTGTTCATGGTACCAGCATCTCTTTCTGCAATTGGGTGCACGTTGACCAGTGGCCTCTCCTGGGCTCTCCTCAGGGACTCCAGCACACAGTGCCCAGCCTCAGCTGCTCTCTGTCACCCCTTCATGCCTTCAAAACCAATAGCACCCGGGTGACTCTTACACTACCAAGTTCAGCCGCCAGCACAAGACACAACCTTGGCCACCTCTGGAACACAGCTTCTGTGGGCTGACTCTCAAAAAACATTTCCCAGACTTCACCTCAGTGATTCTGGTCTCTTTTTAATCATTACTAATTTCTCAGCTCCAACTGACCATTACCAATTGTCCCAGTTATGCAAAGGTTCCCCTTCAGTGAAGAGCAGCGCTGAATCTTCAGCCCCAGTTGACCAGAACAACAGAATCGTAATTCGAAATAGCCAATGGCCCCTTGGAATCTTCCACCTTTCTCCTGAAACTCACAAGCCGGGCCCCATCCTCTGCACTGCCCTCAGCACTCTTATCCTCCAAGCTCACACAACAGCCCACTGGGCTCTCAACACCTAGCTCTCGTAGCCTGAAGTTCCAAAGTCCTTCCATACTGTCCTTGAAGCACACGGTCAGGTCTCTCATAGCAACACCCACCATCCTGGAACCAACTCATCTTCATTAGAGTTTCTATTGATGCAATGAAGCACCTGACAAAAGCAACTTGCGGAGGAAAGGGTTTATCTGGCTTAGGATTCCACATCCAGGTTCATCATCAAATAGTCAGGACAGGAACTCAAGCAGGGTGGGAACCTGGAGGCAGGAGCTGGTGCAGATGCTGTGGAGGGGTGCTGCTCTCTGACCTTCTCCTCATGGCTCGCTCAGCTATAGATGAATGACACAAAGCCTCTGCTCTGGAGGTCAGAGGGGTAACAGAATGAGACTGACAAGGGGAAAGGAAGGAAAGGAGCCAAAACTGAGGTTGGCCCTTGAATCAATAATTTCCCAAGAACAGGGAAAGCGTTCCATCAAAGGGACTCGTGCTACTCACCGGGACAGAGGTCGAGTGAGACAGTCACTGACTGTTTAGCCCAAAGTGGGTCTAGAGGACTGAGGGCCTCTCAGTGGGGTTTGGTGGAAAAGGAAGAGGAGAGGGGAAGAGGAAGGAGAGAAGCAGAGAAAGGAGTCAGCCAGGGCAGGGGACAGGGTCATGGCCTCAGACCCTCAGCACCAAAATATTAAAGACTGGGACTGATGGAGGCGACATGGAAATAAAGGAGAGAAGACAAATGTTCCCAGAAGCAGAACTGGTCTTTCAACCAGAGCTGAAGGGCCACAGCCTGAGGAATTGGAGTATCTGTACTGTGGTACCAAGGGCTTCAGGTTTTGTGGAGCTTAAAGGGGAGAAGGGCAAATCAGTGTGGGGGTTCAGTTCGGCCTCTGCAGCTTCAGACACAACTGTTCATACTGACAGTTACTCCTAGACATGGGAGGGTTTCTGGCAAGCATTTGCCAGACTGAGATATTTTTAGCCATTAGCCAAACTCTGCCAAAACAAGGATGCTTAACAGTCACAAAGTGGTGCTAGAGATGACAGGGTCGTGTGCATCAGACATCACACACGGGGGGCTCTCTGCCATGCCACCTTCCCTCAACACACTGCTGATGTCTCTCCTACAAGGAAGATGCGCGCCACTGGGACAAGATGAGTTATGCACAAATGCTCTGTTCGGGTAAGCTAGTAGTTCTTCAAAGTCTCTAAGACTTTTAGGGAGAAAGAAGACATTGAATTTCCTCTTGAAAATCAGCATAAAACAGACAGAAATAACAGAGAGCAACAGTAATTGTTCTTAATTGTCTCCATATTAACTATCCAGGCAGTTTTTCACGTGATTTGGAAACTAGAATCGAATGAGAAGGGAACAAAGCGCAGTGACGAGGTTCAGGAGAGGACATGCAGACGAAGACAGATTAGGGAGAGGAAAGAAAACAAGGGAGCGGAGCAGGTCCATCAGCCGAGGTTCTGAGTACCGAGGCAGTGAGCTATCTGCACCAGGTATGCCTCCATCCCTGTTTCCACATGCGTTCTAAAGCTGGCTTCCTGGAAGTCTGCGCATGAGATGATGGCCACGGGGCAGCTGCGGAGTCAAGCTGACAAGGCCAGGGCTCAGGAAACGGTGTCCTAATGTGAGGGGCTTCGGCTTGAGTATTTGAACTAAGAGACATGGAAGGCTTCAGAACCTCAGTACCACAGTTTTCTGACCTTCTGCCCCACTTCTTCCCAGAAGGAGTTCAAATCGAGATTCCTCTTACCCAGGATGAATCACTGTAACTCGAGGCCCCTTTTCCCAAAACAAACCATAAAGCCTAAAAACATTCCTGTCAACTTCCCGAAGGCTGTAACTGGCTTGGCTGAAATGAGATAAAAGGCCCTCATTTCAGGAGGGTCCTGCCCCATTCATTAGAGGAGTCTACAGAAACCTACCAGGCAGGACCCCATGAGGTTAGTCTCAGCTTGTCCATTAGATCCAGTTTCATCCAGCCCTGTGCCTACACCCAAGCTAAGCATTAAAATCACCATTTTTTCCTGGAACGTCGGGGCTTCCATCTGAAGCCTCCCATCTCAGGTAAAGCTAAGGTTAAACTGAAATCTTCTTTTCTGTTGTTAGCTGGAACCCCAGCCATGGAATCTCTTCAAATGCCCTCACAGACAACCAATGTGTGCCCAATCTCCTTGGTGAGCCTACGTCCAAACAAGCTGTCAGTGAAGATCATCACAACTGGTTTCAGGACCTTCCGTATAACTGAACCCTGGGTGACTACATGAACAATAGCACGGCTGGAGAAGGCAGAGAGCTTTGTACTCCTTCCTCCACACTCACCCTTGGGCATGGCTATGCCTTTCACAAAATCCTTTAAAAAGTGTACTAGTTTGCTTTCTCTTGTTATGATAAAACACCGAGACAAAGCAACTTGAGGCAGGGAAATCTACCTCAGCTTACAGGCTACTGCCCACCACCAGTGGATGCCAATGTAAAAGCCAACAAGTTAGGGTTTGAAACAGAAGACACGGATGAGCACTGCTCAGTGGGTTGGTTTCCCTAAGGCATTTCTTACACAGCCCGGGCCCACTGCCCACATGATCTAGGCCCTCCTACACCCAGGAAATGCCCACAGACCAACCTAATAGGCGCAATTCTTCAGTTGGAGCTCCCTCTTCTCAGATATTTCAAGTTATACTGAAGCTAGCCATGACAGTAGAAAACCCTCCTCTACTTCTGTGCATATAATTTAAGTCTCCCAATATCTAAGGACCCAAGAAGAAGCTACTAGAACATTTTTCTCCTGTTTGTTTTTGATTCCTGTTTGTTTTGACTATACTTTTAGCAGTATTTTTAACTTCATTTTTTTCTTTTTTTTAACTATAAAATTATGAATTTATGTCTCTATATGGAACAAGTCCTGTGACCCTTAGAGATAAACATGTGCTTGCTGACCTCATGTGACACCTCACAGTGCTTTGCATGGCTGTGTCTAGCTGTACTAGACGATACTAGCAGTGACAAGGACTTGAGACCGCACACACCATCCGAGGGTCACATAAAATAAGGAAGGTTGCAAGTGATCTTCCCTGCATAGTGTTGAAGGAGATATATGACAACACTTACTGGATAATTATAATATATTAAAGAGTATCTCTGCATCAAATTTTTTTCATTTCTGTTTATTTATTTAAATATTCCTGCTAGGCCCACTGTTCTCAATTCTTATATTTCTTTTTTTTCCCCCTTCGCATACTCAAACAATTTTGGTTATGTTTGTTGGTTTGTTTGCTTTTCATTCCTGGGCAACCTTTCTGCCTGAGTTTTCACTTTTGTCTTCTTCCCCTTTTTACCCACTGCAATTCTTCCTCCAACCCCTGATCTCTCTCCTACGCGTTTAGAGACATTTTGGGTATCGCACTGGGGTGGTTCTGTCTTTGCTTATTTTTAATATGTATGCTTATATTCTTAATTCTGTATATGTACTTGTACTTGTATATTTGCTTAGGTGCTGAGCAGGTTTTGAACTGTTTCAGTATTGGCAAACTCTTTCCTTTTTCTGGCCTCCTGTCTTTCTTCCTCCCTCCCACAAGTAGTTCCTTTCTCCCCCTTAACTCACCATCGCGTCTGCTTCTCCCTCTTTCCTTTACCTCACCTGGCAGCTCGTGCCACATTCACAGCACACTACGGCCTTCTGACTGATGGGTCGCCGGTAACGTGCCTGTGGGCCGCCCCACTTTAGGTGTATTTCCGCATCTTTCTGATGGTGCTACGGTTTCCTCTGCTCTCAGTGGTACTGAGAGTCAATTCTCAGGAGTAGAATGCTCAGTGAGACCTCCAAGACTGCCACACACATGGGGGGAAAAACAAACCTCAGGATAGCCAAACCAGCAGATGTCTAATTAGTGATACAGAAACAAAAGAAAGATGAAATATGAAAAAGCAAAGCAAGAGGACCCCTCCAAAAGATCACTCCTCCGTTGCTGAACCCAGGATCCTGAGACGATAGAATTCCAGAAGCAGATTTCAAAAGGCCGTTAGTGGCTCAAAGGTGCCTTCACGCTAATTCAATCCAGGCCCTGAGGTTTACATCAGGAAGACAGGGAAGAGTCAGTAAACAGTGAGAATATCAGCAGCAAGAATAATGAGATGGCAACAAGGGAAGGCGATTCCACAAGGAAACTGGGAGCTCAGGAAGAAAAAGAAAATGAAAACGGTATATTAGAGATAGAAACTTCAAATTAAAAAATTAAAAAAAATAAACATAGTGGAAAGTATCAGCAGGTTGTAGGATGATATCATACAGGTGAAGGCAGGTACAAGACAGAATGAGGCCTGTCATTGGACGAGAAGGAAGGATGGGCGGGAGAAAAGCTTTAGAGAAAGGAGGAAACTGGAGTGAGAAAGAGAGGAGCTGAGAGAACATGGAGGCAGATGTTAAGATTCCTCTCTGAACATTTACAGGTTGTTATGAATGTTCTTAAGGGAAGGATGTGTACAGGGCTTTGTATGTCTAGGTGGACAATTATATCTTGTCAATTGGATCAGAGGTTATTGTGTTGTGTGTTCTTTCATGAAGTGATTTGAATTCAAGAGAGTTTGTGGTGGTGGAGTCACTGGGCCGCCACAGAATTGGGATGTGTGTTTCTGGCCTGGTGGCAGCCTGCCTTGGGAACAAGACAGGTAGAGAGATTGCTGCCAGGCTCAGAGAGAAGCCATCGGCAGTGTGATATGGGATAGAGCTAAGCAGGTGAGAGGCTTTGCTGACTGAGATGAAGATGTCTACCAGATGTCTTGGGGCACTACAGTGCTGGATCTAGTGCAGGGTAAAAGACAGCATTTTTTTATAATTTTACAACAGGTCTCAAAAGATAGATAAATGGCCAATGAGTACTTGTAGAACGATCCGGCATCCTTGGCCATTAGGAAAATAAATGGAAACTGCTTTCCTTATCACGACAATCAGAAATGCTGCCACAGCTATGTCTAAACAAGAACCCTACACATTTACCACTAGTAGAAATGTGAACCTGGGCAGTCACTTTGGAAATCAGTATGGAGAATTCTCAAAAAAACCTACAAATAGACCTGCCTGCTGATCCATCTAGACCATTTGGGGGTATGCCTGAAGGCCTCTAAGAAAACATACCACAAAGACACTTGGATATCTATGTTCATGGCAAGCTCTCTTCAGTGGCCATGAAATGGAGCCAGCCTAGGCAACTGGATAAAGAAAATGGTTGCGGGGTTGGGGATTTAGCTCAATGGTAGAGCGCTTGCCTAGGAAGCGCAAGGCCCTGGGTTCGGTCCCCAGCTCCGAAAAAAAAGAACCAAAAAGAAAATGGTGCAGAAACAATTTTGTTTAGCTACAAAGAAAAAAGGAACTCATGACACCCGCGAGAATGGATAGAACTGGAGATAATTTATGGTAAGTGAATTAAACACTTGGCTATGCAGTGGAATACACACTCCCTAGGGAAGGAGCAAGTCCACTCCAGGGGGCCATGGATAAGCAACTTGACTGAGGGAGCCAGAAATCTGATGTTTATGTGAGACTCCTCTACTTCTCAACATCAAAAGAATAATCTTAAAGCTTTCCCACTCACCTGGTCCAAATAAAACCCCTCAACAGACCAGAATGTACATGTATATGGTCTCCCTTTGCCCATCCAAAAAAATTACATATCCAAACTGTGTGAGCTACATAGAACATCAGGCCAAGAAGAGCATGCAAGCTGGTGTGGCGGTGAGTGCTTTGAATCCCCGTGCTGGGCGGCAAAGGCAGGGAGATCTAGATGAGTTTGAGGCCAGCCTCATCTACACTGAGTTCCAGGATAGTCAGAGCCACATAAAAGAAGCTGTCTTCACAAAGGGGGGGGGGGGGGGGGAGGTTAAAAAAAAAGAAAAGAATATATGACCATTCCACAGAACAAACATTTGTGTCACTACAAACTCCTTTAAGGATAGGGAAAAGATAGAAACGAGTCTAGGCTGGGCCAGCAAAATGGCTCAGTAGGTAAAGGGGCTTGCTGTCAGGCCTAATGACCTGAGTTCAACTCCAACTGCATCAGAACACGCAAATTTTATAGGAAAAAGGCAGATATTAAAAAAAAAAAAAAGCAAAACAGATCAGGGACAGGGCCGGGGCTGGGCTCGTAGCTCGGCCATAGAGCACCTGCCTAGCATAATGAAGGTTCTATTCCAGGTACCATCAAAGAGCTACAATCAAGGAGACCAGATTACCGGAAAAGAGACAGGACAATGAAAGGAAATGTCCAATCCTTAAGTGCAGCTGCAAAGTAGATATTCTTAGAACAATTGGCAGGTAGGACTAAGAACTCTGGGTTAAGTAGGTATTGCATAGACATTAACGTCTCTGAAGTTGCCAACTGTTTGAGACTCCCCTGTTCTTTAGAGAATACATGCTGAATCGTTTAGGGGTAAGGAGGGCTGGAGCCTCCTTTTTACCGTTCCACTTTGTTGAAAAGACAATGTTGCCAGGTTCAGCTCAGTGCTAGAGGCTTCCTTGAATGTATAAAGCCCTGTGTTCAAGCCCTAGTACACAGAAAACTATATACTGAGTTACAGTAATAGCTCAGGTTGTATACATGGGGCAGAGGGAATGCAAAAACGTTGACACAGCAAAATGGCAACCTGGACATTGAGACAGCAGGCGTAGAAGAGTTGTGCTAAGCTCTAGTCTCCCAGTTCTTCTGTGAGTTTCCTATTATCCGAAAACAGTTAGGTCAATCATCTCAGAAAAGAGACGATCGAACTCAGTGAGGACCACAACTACTTTGCCCCTGGGGCACACACATGCACATTCACATGGATGCATGCATACAGGTGCCATACATGCTCCCCCACACATGCAAACACACAATGAACGGGGCCTCGCAGTTGCCCAGAGTCATCCAATCTTGGTACTACTGCTTGGTTGGGGAAACACAAGCCCAAAGTATGAATCCTCATTCTAATGGCAAGGAAATAGGAGACTCAATGGTCTAACTTTGGTCAAACATATCTAGCAAATACTACTGACCCGGGCCGCTGTAAGAAAAGCTCCCGTCAAAATGCATGGCACATGTATGTACGCTCTGATAATCAGCACAGAGAGAACAAATGTTTTGCTGGAAAGCCAGATATTTAATCCAATCTTCTCTCCCTTCAGATTTAGAAAGTACATAAAGTCTAGGATACAAGAAACTGCAAGTGAAAAAATTATAACCTAAGTTACCACAAAGAGAAAAGGAGAATCGAAGGCAATGACTAGAGAAATGACAGCGTTCAATTTAAAAAGCAAATGAAACTTCTGTGACTTCAGGACAAATATTTCAAGAGCTTAACACTCTGGTTCAGGACTGTAATCCCAACTCATTAGGAAGCCAAGGCAATAAATATAGCCAGGAAATACAAAGAACTTGTAAAACTTAATAAGCTAACAATAACAACCATAAAACTGGGTAAAGAAGAAAAATGGGACACACACTTCCCATTGGGAGATGGCCGGGTGCTGAAGAAAGGACTTCATATTCTCAGAGGCCAGGTAAGTGACAGGTAGGAGGAGTAGGGTTCACCTCTAGTCTCAGGACTAATAAAGCATGGGCAGTAGATCCCCAGACTAGCTGTGTCTGCAAGTTCAGGCTTTAACTGAGAGACCTAGCCTGGATAAAAAGGTGGAGATTGACAGAGACTCCCCACATCTACCTCACAAGCATGCATCGCTACCGTATACGCCCATACATGCATGCAAACACATCCATACACTCTCACCCCACACACACACACACACACACACACACACACACATGCACACTCACCTACGCACATGTTCATTAAGTATATAACATATAATATTATTGGTCATCAGGGAAATACAAATCAAGACCACAATGAACTACTTAACTATGTCCTGGTCGCCATGAAGGCTACAATGAAATGACAAACGGTAGCAGGCTATGACAAGGACTTGAAGAAATTCTAGCCCTCAACGTCTCTATGAGCAACGTGGGGTAGTGCAGCCCGTATGGCAAACAGTGTGGTGGTTTCTCAAAATATTAAGTGTAGTCTTAGAATGTGACTCGCAGCTCTGCTCGCAGACCTCTGCCCTGTCCATACAGAAACCAGGCTGCAACTGGGCAGGGTTTTCATGAGAACAAAAAAAAAAAAAAAATGAATCAATTATTCACCAAGCATTCCATGTCCTGGACACAACTACAGTTACCTGGGACGAGGGAATCTAAATTAAGGAACTGTCTCCATCAGACTGGCCAGTGGACATGTTTGTGAGACACTGTTTTGGATAACTGATTCACGATTGATATGGGAGGGCCCCGCCCACTGTAGGTGTTGCCATCCTGGGCACATGGTCCTGGACACTATCAGAAAGGTGGCTGCAGGGGTTGGGGATTTAGCTCAGTGGTAGAGCGCTTGCCTAGGAAGCGCAAGGCCCTGGGTTTGGTCCCCAGCTCCGAAAAAAAAGAACAAAAAAAAAAAAAAAAAAAGAAAGAAAAGAAAAGAAAAAAGTGGCTGCACAAGCCACGAGGGGCAAGCCAGTAAGCGGTGCTCTTCCATGGCCTCTGCTTCAGTTCCTCCGCCAGTTCTTCCTCAATGATGAAGTATTACAAGACAATGAAGATGAACACTTTCCTCCCCTGGTTGCCTTTGGTTGTGATGTTCTATCACAGCAACAGAAAGAATAGTTAGTAAGTAAATAAGAAATAAAACAAATACATCATGCTGTGCGTCCAGATATAAGAATACCATCTACCGGATAATGAGACGAATGGATAGGTATTACAAGATCTATGAACCTCAGCATGGATGAACATGCATGGTGGGTGA
Organism: Rattus norvegicus; assembly: GCF_021556685.1. Lineage (NCBI taxonomy): Eukaryota > Metazoa > Chordata > Mammalia > Rodentia > Muridae > Rattus > Rattus norvegicus. The sequence goes on from NC_141552.1 coordinate 30,212,134, forward strand.
AAGCAGACAAACAGAAAGGTCACATGTCTTATGATTCTATTTATATGGTAATGTCCTGGGGCTAGAGATGGCTCAGTTAATAACATGCTTGCCACAAGCAAAGGGGCCTGAGTTTGGATCTCCAGGCCCATGTGAAAAGCAAGGTCCAGTGCATGCCTGTAATCTCAGCTCAGGAAAGGTGAAGACAGGAAGATCCCCAGGGCTTGCTGACAAGCAAGTCTAGCCCAGTTAGTGAGCTCCATCTTCTGTGAGAGACCCTGTCTCAAAATAAGGTGGAAAGCAATTGAAGAAAAAACTCAATGTGGAGCTTTGCTCTTTGCATACACACATACCTGCATACCTATGTACAGACACACACACACACACACACACACACACACACACACAGACACACACACACACACACACAAATAACCATAAAAGGGAGCCCTAACAAACAAAAACATTAGTGTTGCACAGACACAGAGGTGAAACACTTGAGGAAATTGCACATGGATGATTTGGCCAGTATAAACCAAAATAGATACATGACTGTTCACGGCTTCTGTTCTTAATCGTCTCAAGCCCATGTAACAATCCAAATGGCGGGCAACAGGTGAGTGAACAAACAAAACATGGACTCACACAAAATGTACTATTACTCAGCAGTAGAAATGGACCAACTTGATACTATGTGCATTAACCTGTACAGATCTGAAAAATTACTGTGACCAGTAAAAAAATGACATCAGGGTACGTACTGTATGCTTCCAGAAAGCATAGCTTCAACAATCATGACTGATCACATGACTACCTGGGGGTAAAATAAAGAAACCGGCTGTAAAGAAATGACTTTTTAAAGGAGATAATGATGTTCTCTATGCAACTGAAACATATATGCAAACTGCCAAAACTTATCAAAGTGCTCACAACAAATGAGTCTCTATAAAAATTATACCTTGATTTCGCTGAACAGAAAGACAAACCATCATTCATGGTTACTGGGACACTGTCTAAAATTTAAAACAGCTACCTGAGCCTTGTTTTCAGTGACTGTCACAGAAAGAGCTAGGAGATTAGTCATAGGGGCTGACTCTGATCTCTAATCCCACCTAGAAAAGAAATAGCCCAAGCAAAGGATAGCTTCTGCCAGACTCTGTTTCCATGTCTGCAAAATACATAACTCAGGCCTTCACACAGAAGATTCCGAACGGTCCATCCTTAGGTCTACTGACTTAATCTTAACGAGACAAAATTCTATGACCGCCTGTTTTATTTCCCACGGAGCCTCACTGCCAAATATTTACCTACCAGAGAATAAACACCAAACTGCATACCCAACCTACCCAGAGGCCTTTGACCAAATGAACTACAGACGAGAGAGACTTCTAAGATGGGCAGAATCTGTTGTGTCCACTGAGGCTGTGAGGAAGCACAGTAGACCCAAACCATGCAGGATCTTTCAGGTTGTGTTTTGTAGTTATCCTAAGCAGCACAGGTCCTTGATGGAGTTTTGAACGGGTGGCTGCCAGTGGGTCATAACTATATTTAAATTCTGAAGAGAAAAAAATCACTCTCTAAAGAGGGTGGGGAAGGATATGATTGCGGGAGGAGACAGGTACAGAAGATCTAAGATGAGAATGAATAGAGCCCAAGCAGGAGGCTGTAGTGACAATCCACTGAGTGACCACGGTAATTTCACCCGAGGTAATAGAAATGAAAAAGTGGACTGATCAATAGGTCCCAACTTTGGGAATGGGGGAAAGGAAAACATTGAGCTTCCACTGTTCATCTTCAAAACAGACAGTTTATACTACCTATGTAATATCTGTCTTGCTATCTGCTGCAATGATATGAAATAATTATACATTTAATGCAGGTATTCGATATAAAAGTTGCTGGAAATGTTGCTGTTCTTACTATTATCCCACGGAATGTCCACTGTCAGAAAGCTGAACAACAACGACAGAGTCCAGGAATGTACTAGCCACAGAAGCTATGGAAAACGTATTTGATGTGACCACGCAGAAGAGTCATCTGGCTATTAAGGCAATGATCCAAATAAAAACAGTTCACCATACAGATTCTGTGGCTCAGTTCCTCTAGAGCTGAAAAGACACAGGCGGTAAACTGGTAAACTGAAGCACGAGAGTGGCTACAAATATAACCAAGGAATAGCTACAAGAAGCAGGACACGGACTTAGACGTCTATCTTTTCATTTCTGACCAAGTCTAACTGTATCCAGATCTGCATCCAGAGCAATACGAATTTACAGCACAGACGTGCGCGCGCACACTCACACACACCACGTCTGCAGTCTCCTGCAAACAAGGCCCTGACATCCCTTGGCTTAACGCCGAGCATCCACTCAGCCATCCCAGCGGGTCTGCGGGTTCCCTGCCTCTAGCCCCGGACTAACGCAGAATCCCAGATGCCCGGAGCCCCACAAACCTTAGCTTCCCGCTCCCGTTCCTCCGCGGTCTGGACGCGCTTCATGCTGCTTCTAAAGCCGCCTTCGCCACCGTGGGCCGTGTCCGCCCTCGCCCTGGACCCCGCCTCCTGTGTGTAGTTCTTTCAACGACTGTCTCCCGCCTGGCGCCATTGTCTCTGATACCTAGAAGAACTACCCCTCCCAGAATGCTCCGCGAGAATCCCGAGAACTCCTTGGGCTTCGGAGCCGAATTTCTCCAGTCAGCCAGCAAGGCTAGCGTAGTCCGCTACGCGACCCGCCGACGACCGGGAACCTACAGAGAACTACATTTCCCAGTGAGTAACGGGACCCGCTGTTTTCCCGTGCTCCTCTGGGCCTGCAGAGGCTCGCGCCCTGGGCGCTATAGCAACGGTAGGTAGCTGAGGGGGAACGCGGAGGTGAGTACCCTGTGAGGTGGGGGCTGATGCAGGTTGGCCGACCCTTCCACTGCCTCACAGATGAGGGCCTGGAGTCTGTTCCGAGGCCCGGGCTATGTAGACCTGGGATTCTTGCGTAAAAAGCAGTCTATCCCGACACACCTCCATATACTCAGGCCTGCATCACAGTCTGCCCTGTCCAGCCAGAAACCTCGCCAATTCTTATCATATTGGCTACAACTCAAAGTCACAGTAATAGTTCGCTCTATTTCCCAGGATTTGAGATTGGATGGTAGAGCCTAAGCCTCCCAAGGGGGTTGTTACTGTTGTTGCTGATTGTCGATTTTTTATTTATTTATTTATTTTTTTTTTTAAAGAAGGGGTCTCCCTATGTATTCCAGCCTGGCCTTAAACTAGCTATTTAGCCCAGGCTGGTCTCAAATTCAGTAATAGGTCTTGCCTCAAGTTCCCACCACCACAGTCAGTTATAGCCATTACAGGGCAGAGATTTTGTTTAAATTCAGTGCCTGGCATTCATTTATTCATTCAATAATAATAAATTCATGGCGATGATGCCCACTATGTGACATCAGATAGCAGAAGGGGGACTATTTTGGGGGAGGAAGGAGACCAGTGAGAGGAAGCTAGAGAGATGGAGGTGACAGGGTAGGGGGACGTATATAAGCAAGAAAATATGATATAAGTGTGAAAATATCCTATGCTAGGTTAAAAAATGAATTCCAAGACAATGAATTACTGAACAACTCTGGGATGGTGACAAAGGCTGTAAGAAACCACAGTAGGGTGTGGTGCCACTCGGGGCAGATCGAGTCTGCATGCACAGGGCAGGGTGGCACTCGCCATTAACCATAGACATAGAAGCAAGTAGATCTCTGAATTCCAGCAAGGTTTACATAGTGAGGCCTAAAAAAAAGAAAGAGAGAAAGAAAGAAAGAAAGAAAGAAAGAAAGAAAGAAAGAAAGAAAGAAAGAAAGCAAAAATAGAGAATTTGAGGCCAGTGTGTTTAGGGTTCTTGGTGAATTTCATGTTAGCCTAGCTTGCATAGGCTTCCCTTAAAAAAAGAAGTTAGAAACCGGGAAGAAAATTAACACAGAACTGTAAAGGAAACTCTGTCTAAGGAAGGGCAAGTTGGGCTGAGCTCTGAAGTATGAGGGAACAGCTAGAGAAGAGCCTTTGGAATTAAATAAAAAGCGTGCCAGGCTTGAGGAAAGCAGAGGAGAGTGTAAGTGGATCACTGAGAGCAAAGAGGGAGTGTTCGCCATGGCATCTGCCTACTTCAGGCTAATAACAATTTCCTTCTCAGTCGTAATAACCAGAACTATCACCAAACAACTGATTCCTGAGTGAATGACCTTGAGCGACTGAGCGCCTTGTCTTAGCTTCTGTTTGTAGGTCAGCAGCCATTTGAGTAGACATTGCTTATGTGCCCTGGAAGCACAGTGAGCAGCATGTGTTAGCATCATCTTCTGTAGTCATACCTTGAGACATTTGTCCCCAGCACTGGTTCTCAGCCCATCATGAGTTCCGATCAAAGTTCCGGGCCCCCTCTCTCCAAGAGATACTCTTCATGCACATGTATGTAGCCAAGTCTCGGCTTTCAGACACCGAAATCCAAGAGCTCCCTTCATCCATTCAAGTGACAGCCTAATCAATGCTGCTCACTGAGTGTGCCACATTCTGTGCCAGCTTCTGAGACACAGGCGAACACGAGGAACGAGTGTTCTGACTTCTTGGCTTTCACATTCTACAGCCAACATTCTAGAACTCGCAAGTCTCCTCCTCACAAGACACTTCACTAACAGTTTACATCCAGACCTTCCTCGACTGTTCCTTTATATCGCCATTTATTTGCTTAATATACACTGTCTATTCATGTCCAGATGCAAAACTAACTGACTGTGTTATGTCTCTATAGAGAAAAGAAAGTAGAAGTTCTAGAACAAGCCAATAGCTAATCCCTGGAACCTACGTGAAGTAACAAAGGAGGGGTGAGGCTAAAGTAAAAGCACACCATGAACATATGGAGCCTCCTTTTCGAAGCTTGAAAGGTGCCGTTCATTTGCACACCAGGCAGTCTGTAGGCATTCCTAGACTCTCTACGTACCCCGCACATTTGCTAAATGCCTTCAGTTTGTATCTATCTCACTCGCTTTTAGAATGACAATGAGGTGGGTATAATTTGTTCTGTGTTTAAAATTAGGTAAACTTAATGACTTGGCCAACTATGAGATGATACAACAAACTATTTTTTTTAATATTTATTTATTATGTATACATATACAGCTTTCTGCCTGCATGTATGCCTACAGACCAGAAGAGGGCACCAGATCTCATTATAGATGGTTGTGAGCCACCATATGGTTGCTGGGAATTGAACTCGGGACCTTTGGAAGAGCATCAGTGCTCTTAACCTCTGAATCATGTCTCCATCTCTCCAGCCCATAAAAACTATTTAACATGACCTGAGTTGTGGTTTTTGTTTGTTTGGGGTTTTTTGTTTTTGTTGTTGTTGTTGTTGTTGTTGTTTTCTATTTTTTCACCCTAGAATTCATGCTTTCTTTAAGGAAAGGAGTAGGGATGGCAGTATTTCTTGACTATAGAAGGGTTTGCCGTTGTTTCGGATAGACGAATAAGGAAAGGAAGAATGATAATCTTAGCGCATTTCCTAAGGAAACTGGCAGAAATCCTCTGCTCGGAGAAGACAGTGCTCATGATTGGGTGCAGTGTTCCTTCTAGGATGAGAGCTTTCATCTTGCTCAGACAGCACATGTGGGCAATAACGCGTCCATTACAGCCTCGTTTCCCAGCCACTTTATTTGGCTCATTCTACTGCATAGTTAATGCAGTAACCTAGGAAGAGTTTGTTTGAATTTTCTTTTCTCCACAGATAAGCCATGTCTGGCCCAAGTGACGAGACAGCAGGAGACCTGCCGGTGAAAGATACAGGTCTACATCTCTTTGGAATTGGAGGGTTACAAGGTATGGCCACCTGTTATTTATTACAGTTATGAACTTTGATCAGTAATTTCTTTACTTTTAATTTAAAGTATTTCTGATAGCCATACAAACCCAGCCATTTAAGGAACTATATAGCTCTTGATTGGACTAAACAATATGGAGAGTTTAGAACACATATGGTATTTTACTGCAAGCATCAATTATCAACAGCTCATAGCAAATGCAAGATCCCCCTCTGCTCTGATAAAGAGTTGTTATAAATCATCTTTTTAAAATTCCTCACATCGGTAGAAGCTGCATAGAGTATCAGGACCCCAAACTGAATTGCCTGGTTTAAATCACATTCACCATTAAAACACTTCTTTATGTTTAAATTTTATATGGGAGGAAATACCATATTTTAAAATTTTTGCCTTTCAAGTAGAGTATCTCAAAATGGCCTGTTTATGCAAGTGACAGTGAGTTTTCAACCACATTAATATACATTAAAGGCTTTCTTTATCCTTTTAGCATTTAGTTGTTCCTGTAGAACCGAAGAGTATTTTCAACTGAGAAGGCAAAGCACTGCTTTAAAGAACAGCAGGGCCTGGAGAGCCAGGTTCATGTTTGTGACAAAGCCAGTCAAACATCTGTGCCACTAACTTCGCATGTCTCTTAAGGACCGTACATACACCTTTTAATTATAACAGTGTCTGGAGCCAGGCTTAACTGCCTTAGAAAGGTAGTAAGTATATGGCTCATGGGAACAAATTGACCACACCTGTTGTTAAAAGGAAGGCCGTTTAGGCCTTGAGTTAGATAATGGAGCCAGAACCAGGTATTCAAATACGAATAAATTTGAAGTGTTTTTAGATTGGGTTCTGGTATTATGTAGGTGCAATCCTGATCGTCAGTAGCCACCCTCAGTTTTTACTATTGATTGAAATTAAATATTTGTATATACTTAAAAGTTATAGATTATTGGGTTTGGTTGGATTGGGTTAGGTTTGGTTTGTTTTGGTTTGATTTGGTTTTTGAGACAGTGTCTCACTATGGATACTCTGCTGGCCTAGAACTCACCATATAGACCGACTAGGCTTGAATTCACAGATCACTGCCTGCCTCTCTCTCTCTCTGGGTGCTGGAACTTTGTAAAAAGTATATGCCACTATGTCAGGTCAAAAAGTTAATTTTCAATAGATTAAACAGCTTGTGGAGAAATGATCTGTGAAACTTTGAAATCATAGGTTTTGAGTTTTTCTTTATTTTGGGATTTATATTTGTTTGATATTTTACTTTTCTATATCCTAGCTCCTTAGCCCAGAAAAAAATGTCTTAATATCGTGTTCACTAAATTGTTCAGTTTTGTCTCTGTAAAAAACACATATAGATTTGCAGATGCAAAGACTTCTTCTTGCTGCCATGTTAGTGACTGAACCTCACACATACTAGACAAGTACTATACGCCACTGAGCTGCATTCCCAGACTGGGCAGCCTGGCTTTTCCAGCTATGAGCTTTCCAGCACTCGGAATAGGAATTAGGAATCTGCTAAATCAGTTCCTTCCTGTATTTTGAAAAAGTGATTAGTCTACACCAGTGAATCAAGGTGTCGCTCAGACCCCTAATACCATATGTGAAGGATTAATCACAAAAATCTCACTGAAGATTGTTGGCATGAACAGTTTTCTAAAAAACAAAAGAACACAACTTAATTTGTAGGTCAAGAGGAGAGAAATGTGGGTGTGACGGTGCACGCCTGTGATCCCAGCACCTGGAAAATAGAGGCAGAAGGGTCGTGAGTTCAAGATCATCCTAGCCACAGAACAAGTTTGAAGCTAACTTTTGTTGCATGAAGTCCTGTCCCATAAAACCATATGAAGGGGAAAAGAATGCAAAGTAGGAATGCATCCGAGATTGTTTTAGTCTCAGCAGTTACCAGGTTCAGAGACTATTTTAAGTGATGCTACAGTTAATTGCCTTGGCATCTTTTCAGAAACCTCAACTGCGCGCACAGTGAAGGCTCGCCAGGCAGTGTCACGTGTCAGTCGCGAAGAACTGGAAGACAGATTTTTGCGTTTGCATGATGAGAACATCTTACTTAAACAGCATGCCCGCAAGCAAGAGGATAAAATTAAAAGGTTACGATAAAAAGCTTTTAGCTCTTTTCCTAACTCTGTAAAGCTTGAAGGATATAGTTTTTTATAAGCTTAATTGAAAGCCCCACCTTCAATCTTTTCTGGAACAGGCAGGTTATAAATAAATAGAATTTTTTAAAAATGGAAAATCTTACAAAGTAGAATAGTAAACCAAGAGGGTTGTATTTATTATGTCTGAAGTTAGCATTTGAAAGAACACACTAATAGCTTGGAGTGCCATGAGAATATTAGATCTATAAATAACTTTTGGGTTAATATTTATGACTTAATAAGCAGATAGCCAAGCATCTGTTTGTTTAAATGCCATAAAAATTTTAAAAGTAATTAACTATTCCGACTTGTTAGAATGTGTGTTCCCTTAAGATTTGGGATTTACTAATGAAAACATCACTTACGTCTGGGTCATGTTTAACTTCTCTTGGATTAGTGTTGGTTCTCTATTTCCAACAGGCTCTACCATTTTTGAAAAAGCACATTGTCACTTTGGATGGACATTTTGAAAATGTAAGATGATGTTTTCAGTGTAGTTTTTTTTTTCCACATGGAAAGGTTTAATGAGAGAAGAAGAGTAGAAGAGGAGAGGAGTAGAGGCCGGCCATGAGCACATGGAGGGAAGCGGGGAGGGGAATGGGGAGAGAAGGGACAAGGGACAGAGGGGAAGAGGGCAAGAGCAAGAGGCAGAAGCCTCAGTGAAGTTTCTTTGTAATTGTATTTCACTCAAAAGTACTGTACCCGTCCTGTGTGAGCCTGGCACTGGAGACAGAAGTGCACACATCTGTATTTGTAGTCATGTTCTAGACTCAAAGGAAGAAGAAGGTGGCCACTAAAGGAAGAAGATGGCTTTCTGCTTAGAACTTAGCGTACAGAAGTGATTCCATTTTCACTTTCTAGATTTAGTTTTCAAACCCACCAGTCAGCCAGGTGCAAGCCTTGTACTTTAAGTTGATTTTGAGACATCAAAATTGCTATTTGTAAGATATGCCTGGTTCATTTCTGACCGATAGCACACTCAGGTTTACCATACAGAATGAGACATGATGTTCCTGACCACTAAACTTTTTTTTTTACCTTAGATACCTAATTGGTCAGTAAAAGAATGGAATTCACAACCTTGATCTTATTAGAAATAGGTCCTATAATCCAAAAAGTTAAAACAACATAATTATTAATGAGCCACATAGTTCAGTGGAGAGGGGAACTGCACTAGGAATCATGTTGTACACATGTGTTCTAGTGTCTTTCTCCCAGTATCCTATGCTCAGGTCATCTACCCCCCTTTATTAGGCTGTGGGAGAACCTACCCCCTGAACCCTGGCCCCCAGCTCTAGATGCTTCCTCAACCTTACCCCACTGCCACCGGCCTAGATCCATGCGTAGACAGACAACCTGTACGTTTAGCCTTAAGGTGTGAGTTAGTATCACCTTTTGTGTAAATACTAATTTTTATAAATTACCTTTTTAAGTACTTGCATCTCTCCAGATGACTTACAATTCATTAATAACTTAAGCAAATGAAAATTATTCCTGTGACTAAACTAGCACATGCAGTCTCATGTCCTCTGACAGAGTTCACTTGAGCATCATGATGTCAAGAACTTGAAGACACTATTCAATATCCTTTAAAAATCATTTCTCAGTCTTCAGATGACTGGTCTTTATATTAACTCTGGACCTTTCTTCTTAATGCAACCTGTTTCTAAGTGCTAACCTTCCTGTAATACGTATTTAAATATTTAAGTAGCTTCTCATTTGGATGGATATCTTATTTTCCTGGACAGGACACTGAGTAGGGCATAGGACTCTAAACTCAGTAATCACTGGGCAGAGAAGAGTGTGGCTTTGCTGGGTGACGGTACCTGGTCAGATTTCCCCATGACACATTATCTACTCAAGCGGGTAGAAAAGGAAGTAATCGACTGATTATTTTACTAGGATGTTTGTGGTTCTCTTGGATCTTGGTTTTTATTATCCAATATCCCTTATAAAGCATCCTTAGTGGATGTGCCTCAAGGGAAAGAGAAAACAGTCCTCACTGATTTTGTTATGCAGAGCTCTCCCTGGTGCCACATGCTGTAGCCGGGTAGCCAGAAGTGGAGATAGACATGTATTACTACCGCATTTACAGAAGACTCTGCTTAGGGGAAAAATGTTGTTCTATGACATCCCAAAGCTATTAAGGGTTTTTTTTTTTTATTTCACTTTTGTTCCCTTAAGTAAAAGCTTCTGTCCATAACCATGCTAAAATAAAGCAAACCCCACTTAAAGAAAAATGGAGTGTGTTTTTATTTCCAATCTCCTGTCTGGGTCTTTATAAAAATAGATTCGCTATAAACTAGAATCAGCTATTGAAGATGTGCGACCAATTTTGTAAAGTCTTGAACTTGTGTCTCTCATCAAAGCCACCTTTTCTTTCTTGTCCTGCCAAGATTTTTCCATTCACTGTCAGGCATGTTTTCCATGCGTGAACATTACATCACCCCACGTGCCCACTCTGCCTTTTGTTCTGTCTGACCAGTTTTTATCAAAATGTGAGTCAAAGGTATAAGTTCCTGGGATGTCAGGAGAACAATGTATGTCAAAAACTTTAAGTATCATTAAGATAATATTTCTTGCATATAATTATCTTGTGAAATTAAACACAAACATTTATTGAGCCCTGACTAACATCTAGGGTCACATTTTGGTTTCTTTTGAAATTTCCATTGGATTTTATATGTGTCCATCTGTGAATTCCATCATTTTTATGTGTTTCTTTGTCGTAATCCTATAGAAAGATAAGATACTATACTACCTAAATCTGCATAATTTTAGCTCACTTTCCAAAAGTTAGAACTCACTGTGGGTTGTAGACACGGCCCACCACATCCACACTCTGACTACGTCTAAGTGCATCCAGCGTTCCTATATAAGGTCATGCGTTAAAAATTGCATTTCTGGAACATATGGGGTAAATATGTGTCCTCTCTTTACTGACCTTAAATGATAAGCCTTAGGAAACTGCTATTTGTCAGTGCTATAAAGCAGATTGTTGCCCAGTGGTTTCAATTATCATCAAAGGATTCTTCACAGGCAGTAATAGTTACATCAAAACCTGAAATTTATTATTCAGGTTCTGCACTGAAGTCTTCACAGTGATTATGCTCCTTTCAACAGAATGCATTTTATGCTCACTTCTCACATTCCTTTTCATCTTTTTATTATTTCCCTAGAATGGCCACCAAGTTAATACGGCTAGTTAATGACAAGAAACGATATGAGCGGGTTGGTGGCGGCCCCAAGCGGCTGGGACGAGATGTGGAAATGGAAGAAATGATTGAGCAGCTGCAAGAAAAAGTTCATGAGCTTGAAAGACAAAATGAAGTTCTCAAAAACAGGCTAATATCAGCCAAACAGCAGCTCCAAGTTCAAGGGCACAGGCAGACCTCGTACAGTCGTGTTCAGGCTCGCACTAACACCGGACGTAGGAAAGCAAGCACCACTGCTGGCTTGCAGGAATGCTCGGGGAAAGGTAAAACATCCCCAGACCCTGGACTTCAGTCCAAGCCTGTCACTCACTGACACACACGGCTTTGTTTCTCACTCTTGTTTTTACAAGTCTTCAAAAGGGGTAGGAACAGTTTGAGGCTTGCTTTCTGTCAGATAATAATGCTGTTAAAAGGATGGTTTTATTCAGGAATCCGTAGGTCACTCTAGCTTATCTAGTAACACAGTAACAAGCCCTATAATACGTGCTGGGTTCTTACCCCTGCACTGTGCAGCGGTAACCGAGGACAAGCCACCACTATAGATTTGCAGTCTCCTTTAAATGTAAAAAGTACAAGCCAGTGGTTATAAAGGCCTCGGCCACCTCTAAAATAATTATTCAGTTTCTGCACACTGAAAAGAATGATGAAAAGCCTTCTATGTTACTAATCAATTTCATAAACCAAACTAATTTAGGCATCCAGCCCCCACTCTTCCCATCCTTAGAGGAACTTATTAAAATGAACTAAAAGTACATAAATATGTTAAGTTGCTTTTTAAAATGTTGTTCCTAGAGGAAGAAATAAACTGTTAGTACTAATTGATTTTTGTTAGAAATATGCTTCCCAGAAATAGTAACTGTAATATTAAAAAATGATATAAGCTTTTTGTTAGTTATAATTCATTGAGGAAAGGGAACACAGCATATGAACAGAAGGAGAGGGGGAAAATGTTATAGTTTCCTTTTCCAAGGCAAAATGTTAACACTGTCTCTTCCCTAGATAGTGTGCCTTTGAAGTCAGTATGGCCTCCACACAGACAGGAGGCAGCTGCAGGATGAAAGGGCTTAGCCGTTGGCAGCAGGCTGAGATTGCAGTAGCCTTTGGGTAGAATCAAAGTGAGCACAGCGAATTATAAATCAGAAAACACACGCTCTGCCGTGAACTGTCCTCTTCTATCAAGTCAGCCCTTGACCTCTCAGCCTCGTTTTCCCCATCTATAAAATGGGATGGTAATAATGTGGGGTTAGATAAGAAGGAGGGAGGGGAGCTCCTCATTTAGGCACCTTCCCTTAACAAGTCCCATCCTCTCTGAACCTTAGTGTTCTCATCTAGAAATGTTAGTGGCTGTAGTGATATGGAAGGACTACAGGCCTTTTATGGTAAATAAGTTATGCCCAAACTTTAATATGGCAAGCTACTTGTGTTAAATTGCTGTTCAAATCAAAGAGATCACTTCACCCTCCCTGCTATTAAAAACTGTTTTTAAAATGATCCGTAAAGCATCAGTCTTTAAAAACATGACTTATAAACTTAAATATCTTCCTGTGTTTGTATCCTCTTTGTGATTTAGAATCGCTTCCCCACATGTAAAGCCTGGAACACAGAAATCCCACACTGTGTCTAAATGGTGATGAATGTGTGTGAGTAAACCTGAGGTGCCATTCCCAGCATTGACCTTAAATATGCAGTCCACTCTTCAAGGCTGCCTCTGACACTGAGACATGGGCTCGATTTTTCAGGACTGTCTTGGGATGAGTGGGGCCAAAGCCCAGATTCCCTCTAGCCAGAGGGGACTTCTGCCCTGAGTCTACTGTGGGGACACCATCACCCTCTGCTTGCACGTGGAATGCACGATGGCAAAGCCTTGGTTCAGGTGGGGTTGGCGTTGTGTAGACACAGCTCTTACTGTGAAGAACCACTGAAGCAAAAGTGTGCCTTTCAAATCCAGCCGTTAGTGCCTTGCCCTGCACAGTACAGTCCTGTAATCCAGCACCAGCATCTTAAGATGGAGGCACGCTGCCGGAGAGAAGGTTAAGAGCACTGGCTGCTCTTCCTGGCTTCCATTCCCAGCACCCACATGACAGCTCACAACTAAATATAGCTTCAGTTCTGGGGTATCTAACACCCTGTCTGGCCTCATGAGCACCATGATGCACATGGTACACAGACATACACACAGGCACAAGTGAGTGATTTACACATAAGATGGTAGTGGTGGTGGTGGTGGTGATGATGGTGAGGCCATCCTGGACTATATCACATAGTCATCTCAAAACCAAAAAGAATATAGAATAACCATTCATTAGAAATAATGACTGCAGTTACTAACTAATAACCAATCTTTGACATATTTTGAGCTGAGTCTTTTAACTCCACTGCTAGTTTTAAATCTTCCAATGATTATGTAGGGAAGGCTTAAGCATTAGTATTATTACAGCCTTGTGTATAACTGGTCAGTGGTAGACAGTGAATCTGTAGTGTCTTAGGCAGAGGCTCCCTTTTCTTGAGTGTAGGTTACAGCAGTAGATAGTGACGGTATCAGGAAGCGTGAGTCTTCATCTCTCTTCGTCTATCAACTTAAAATAATGAAATTTTTGAAAAGGCTAAACTCTCCTATAGAGACTTTTTTCTGTGCCAGTCTTGGACCAGGTCTTGGGCTAGTCTCCACCTAAAGTCTGCATCATTGGTTACACTGTTCTCTTAAATTCTAGTGATCCTGCAACTAGAAAATTGTGTACATAATTAAAAGTATGTGTGACTTGTAACAAGTGGACTATCCTTGTTAAACTTCATATATTCATATATTCTTTTTTTTTTCCTATAAGATGAATGTCTCCCCTTTTTTGCCCAGGCTAGCTCAAACTTCTGTGCTCAAATGTCTGTCTGCTTCAGCCTCCCAAGTCTGAGACTGACTGTGTGTGCCCCCATACATAGCAGCACGTGACAATTTCTGTTCGAAAATACTGTAGGCAACTGCTTTATTGTAAGAGACCTTACTGTTGGTTTTCCCTCAGATCGCTGTTTTTAAAAGATAGAGTTTCTTATTACGGTTGAATAAGCAAAAAAAGTGATATAAATTAAGGATGTAAGATCAAGGGGTGTTTGTGATAAAATATAGAAGACCATTATCAAAAGTATTATCCAAAACACTGAAAAGGGACTGGAAAGATGGTGCGCCCAAGGCTGTGTCCAGCCATCAGTCACAAAGACCCAAAAGGAAGGAGATAAGTGACTTGTAAGTTGTCCTCTCTCTCTCTCTCTCTCTCTCTCTCTCTCTCTCTCTCTGTCTGTCTCTCTCTGTCTCTCTCTCTCTCTCTCTCTCTCTCTCTCTCTCTCTCTCTCTCTCTCTCTCTCTCTCTCTCTCTCTGTCTGCTGTGGGTCTCTGTATTTGTTCCTTATTGGCTGCAGGAGGAAGCCCCTCTGGCGATGGCTGAGCATCGCTCCTGTCTGTGAGTGCAGTAGGAAGTTATCCTAGTACAACAGTAGTAAATTAAATTATTTTTGTTTTTATTATGAATCCCTCAATTAAAAACGGTAGTTTTTCAGAAATTGAGATGGAAGAATGTATCAACTTACTTCCTTAGCAGAGTTGCTCAGTGGACAGCGCTCTTGCTGTATCTGAGCCTCATGTCCCTCAGCCTGTAACTCTGTTGCTCTTTGTAAGAACACGGGTAGTGTTTATTGTAAATAAACTTAGAGCAAGTGAAGGATGTTCCTTTTCTAACTCTCTCCATAATACTTTACTACTTTCTTTCTAGGTATAAAAGTTCAGAATGTAGATGAAGCAGAAACTGTACAACCCACGCTCACAAAGTACAGCAGTGGTTTACTCGAAGAGGCCAGAGGAGAAATAAGAAATTTGTATGTACTCTTTTTCATGCTCATTTTAGAACTGTGTATATTGATTATGTCTTATTTTGATCCATCCTTCCCCTTTATTGTAAACAAAATCAGAGTGTGTATAAATAATTTGTCTTACTAAAATACAGCTAGTTCTATGGAGAAATAGCAGCCATTGTATGACTTGTTCTCAGTAAAATATGAAACTGGATAGTTTACCTAACTGATAGCAGGATTTCTGTTAATTTTACTACCAAAGGAGTAGTCACCTTCTTTCCTTCCTTCCTCTTTCCTTCCTTCCTTCCTTCCTCCCTCCCTCCCTTCCTTCCTTCCTTTCTTTCTTTTGAGACAGGGTCTTACTGAGTAGCCCTGGCTGTCTTAGAACTCACTCTGTAGACCAGTCTACCCTCGTACTCAAAGAGATCTGCTGCCTCTCAAGTGCTGAGATTAAAGGCATGTGCTACCACCACCCAGCCTAGAGACAAAATTTTCACTCCCAAAAAATTACAGATAATATTTTAGGTTCTGACTCAACCCTTTTGGAGAGGACAGGGGTGTTGAGAAGAATGGCTTGAATGTTTGGGAGTTTCCAATATACAGGATTTCAGCTCTGGCTTTCCTGCGCTTCTGTGAGACTTGAATTCTTCATCATGCCATGGTCTCAGAAACACTTCTTCTGCAGCGTTCGTCTTTTTTCCCATTCATCAGTTCCTAGTGGTTTCAGTGAGTTGTACAATGAACTTATCCATTAGCCTTTCCCTGGATCCTTGGAACACTGAATGAGGAAAGCAAGCATTACACTAAGAGTGTCAATCTTAGTACACTGCCAAAGAAACTGGAAATGTTTTCTTTTCATGTTTTAAATACCAATCACACTAGCAATCAACCTTAATGGAAATAAAGACTGAATGTTTTCTCATTCTTAGATAAGCAAGTGAAAAGCTAGGTTTCACAGCAATTTCCCACGGCTCACTGCACTGGGATGCTGCCAGGCAAGGAAGAGGGAAGGCTTGCTAGAAACCCTAGTTACGTTTGCACATCTCATGCTTACTCTCTGAAGTATTAATTGAGTGATATGGCAGCTGTGCACGTATAAAATAGCAAGACATTTAAATTATACTGTGAAGCATCCAGTAGATGGTCGGTACATACTGAACTAAATTCAAGCACAGTGCAGCCCATTGCCTAGAACAGTACCTTCTAAAAGGCCATCTCTTGAATTGTCCCAGTCATCACATCAGATCTGCCGCTATTTCACTCTATACAAAGGGAGTAAAGCAACTTTATTAACTTTTGCTTGCCCTATTTTATAATAAAGAACCACTTTTGCATGGACTTTAAGTACTACAAATTTCTCCTCAAACTGCAAATTCTGATCAAGATTGTTTATTTCAGAGAAAATGTTATTCAGTCACAGAGAGGCCAGATAGAAGAGTTAGAGCATTTGGCAGAGATCCTGAAAACTCAGTTGAAGAGAAAAGAAAATGAGATTGAGTTATCTCTTCTTCAGCTTCGAGAACAGCAAGCTACAGATCAGAGGTATGTTAAAACTGAAATGTCACTTTGATATGCTCAATTAATTTTAAATAATTTATCATGATCCATAAAAATCTAAATCATGAGCCAAAATTCAAACTATTTTAAAACTCTATTTCTATTTAGTATGCTTTGGGTAGAAATCCTGTAGACCTACTAACAGTATGAAGTACTCCTGTGAAGAAGGGGCCGTTTTCCTAGCTGTCCTATGGCTGGCAGCCACTCTCATCTGGTCTTTGTTTATGGACCCCACTTGTCTAGACTTCAGAAATTTACACCATGGGTGACAAGAGCTGTGCTGTTGTACCGTATGTAGATGTCCAGTCTTATGTGTGGGTTTGTTCAAACTTGTGGCTCCACAGTGCTGTAGTGAGTTGTAACCACCAAGATGGCAAGTATCCTTGGACTCAGTGTGCAAGAAAATCTGACATTGTTGTGGCTTACAGCTTCCTTGCCACCACTGCATTTTTAATGTTTTATAAAATAATATTTTTGTTCATATCGCCTTTGTCAATTTTTGGTTCTGATCCTATTTGGTTTTTTGTTTTGTTTTTGTTTTTTATTTGTGTGTTGACACTGTGCATTGAACAGACCAGTGTCTCTTCAGTTACCTTCTGAACAGACCAGTGTCTCTTCTGTTACCTTCTGAACAGACCAGTGTCTCTTCTGTTACCTTCTGAACAGACCAGTGTCTCTTCTGTTACCTTCTGAACAGACCAGTGTCTCTTCTGTTACCTTCTGAACAGACCAGTGTCTCTTCTGTTACCTTCTGAACAGACCAGTGTCTCTTCTGTTACCTTTTGAACAGACCAGTCTCTCTTCTGTTACCTCCTGCTCTTCACAATCTTTTCTTTTGACAAAGTTAAGGACAGTAAGTAGCTTATGGAGCCTCTCTGTCTATCTCAGCTTCAACAGTTACCAACATCTTACCGGTCTCACTTCATCTAAACTTACACTTTCATTTCCATTGATTAGCGAGCCCTAGACACACAGTCACTCAAAAACACCTGAGGTGGTATCTCTGTATTCAACAAAGTTCATGGTCATTCTTAGTGGTCATTCTTAGTGGTCATTCTTAGTGGTCATTCTTTGATAGCGCCCAGCAGCCGTTTGTATCTGACCTGCCTAAGGATACCTTTCTACTATCAGTTTAGAGGGCCCCAAATAAAGTCCACACTGCCTTTGGTAGTGGCATCTCTTTTCTTTTTCTTTTTGACATATCTCATAATGTTTTTCAAATTAGACTTAGTGACTTGACTTCTATTTCCTCTTTGTGAACTGATACTCTGTGGTTAGAGTCCTCCTCTTAAAAACCTAATAAGATTTACTAACTTTTCATTTCAGAAAGAGTGGGATCTCTTCTTTTAAAAAAAAATAAGAAAGGTTTTTTGGTATGAACATTTATTTAGTTCATGTCTGTGTGTGCATGCATACACACATATTGTGCAAGCATCCCTTATATTGTGGGAAATACAAGAAAACATACAAGAGTCACTTCTTTCTTCCCACCCTATAGGGTCTAGGAATTCAATCCAGGTCATCAGGCAGCTCAGCAGCAAGTGTCTTTCCTAACGAACCATGGCCCCACAAACCATGTCCCTACAAACCATGTCCCCACGAACCATGGCCCCAGAACCATGGCCCCACGAACCATGGCCCCAGAACCATGGCCCCACGAAGCATGGCCCCACAAACCATGGCCCCACGAACCACGGCCCCAGCACTAATCTTGTATTAACAAACTAACCCTACGTGGTGGTAATAATATGTGAAGAATATGAAGCAAAAGTGGGTAGTTGTGAATTTGGTGGGTTTTAAGGATTGTTACAATTTTAATTTTTATATGTATAGATGTTTTGCCTGCATGTGTGTTTGTGCATCAGATGTGTGCCTGGTACACACAGAGTCCAGAAGAACTGGAGGTACAAGTGGTTGTGAGCTGCTGTAATGATGGTACCGTGAATCAAACCACAATCTCCTAGAAGAGCAGCCACTGCCACTAATATTCAGCCATTTCTCCATGTCTCTTTTTTTGTTTGTTTAAGAATAATAAAAAATACATGAAAAGCCTTAGATTTAAAAGATTAGTGTAATTGCAGATAATTTCTACTCCTAAAGAGCTGTGTGTAAAACTGTATTATATAAGGAGATAATGTCTAGTTAAATTATATAGCATTCTTTTAGCATAGCAGAAGAAAGATGAATTTTTTGAGAATTATATGTAAATTAGGGGCATAATTCAAACCCTGGCTTTACATCAGTTTGAATAACCAGGTATCAATCATAATCCCCAGAAAGAACTGCTTTAGACTCGGCCTCCTTCCAAAACAGGGATGGTTTCTTGTAAGAAACAAGACCACAGGACCAGGCCTCATATCTGTGTGTGCTTTCTTAGTATTATTGCCAACATCTGTACTTAAGATATTATCTGAATAGAGAAATGCCGTGCAAACACGAGGGTCAGAGTTTGCATCCTGAGCGCCCGCCCATGTGAAAAGCCAGGCTTGGCAGGATTCGCCTGTAATCCTAGAGCTGGGAAGGCAGAGAGCAGAGAATCCCTGGACTCAGTAGCTAGCATCAAACTCCAGGCTCAGTGAGAACCCTGTCTCAAAAACTAAGGTGGAGTGCAGTTAGAAAGATGCCAAGCATGTGCCTCTCTGTACTTCACACGCATACACAAAAACCCCAAAACACACAATTTTATTTGGGGCAGGTTCAGGCTTGGACCTGTCCCTGTCAGTTTTACTGAATCAGAAGGTAAAAGGTTATCAAGAACCTCTTTCCCTATTATATTCCTCAAGATGCCGGACAAGATGGCTGTGTTAGCTGTTCCCGTCCTGGATGCAGCTGACCATCTTCCAGCCTTTGAGTAGTAGCTGGGAAGGAAATACTCAGGTCCTTCAGCCCTGGGCTAGAGCAGAGCAGAAAGGATCGACAGGCAAGGCCTTGTGCTTTCATACTCTAAGTGTGGCCAACAAAAGACAGAACTTTGGCCTTGAAAACTAAGCCATGGCCTTCCTTCCATGAGAATAGATTATTCACAGAAGAAGAAGAAGCAGTTTCTCTTTTTATCACATCAGCTATTAGAAGCAGAAACAAAATTACGTGCAAAGGAAAATTGCTACAGAAGCCAAAGAAATAAGTCAGTTAGTAACTTACTTCAATCATTCTATAAAACTGAAAATCCACACATTTGCTTAGAAGGAAAGATACCTTTGTTGAATAGCATGTTGTCTCTTGAATACAGTTCTTAAAACAAAAGAAATAAAATAAGGGTTTTCAAGGCCTTTTAAAAATTACGTTTACTTGTAGCTCAAATTTTTATGTGTAATAGCTATTTTTTGAAGCTAATAGAAAATTATTGAAAAACTTGGGGGAAAATGTAAAACTTGGTATAATTTACTATAGAGAGAAATCACAAAATGGAAAACATATTTGAACTTGTCTTCCACTGGTACGTTGGTTCAGATTTGAAATTCTAGAAGTCTGATCTGGATGCTGGACCCCTTGTTGTCAAGCATGAACCTAACGTAGCTGTAATCTGCAGAGTGGCGGCACTCGGTATTTATGGCAAAGAGCCTTTCATAGCACAGTACAGAAACTCCATAGTGTGTGTTTAATAGACCAGTTTGGTTTGCCATCAGCTTGACATAAACTTTTGGTTATCCAAAGCCCTTAATTGCTTTGAAGTTAAATCCCAGTGCTGCTCTTTTTTATTAAAGTCATGTTTTTTCCTGTTGTTGTGGTCTATTTTGGAAGACTGAGTTGTGATTTTTGCATATGTTCTACATAATGCCTCATTAGCAGAAAATCTTGTATCATTTACAAGTAGCCTGAATGTCTGTTGGTTTGAACAAAAATCCATATTAAAATTTAAACAATATAAAAATGCACATTTTCTGCTTATTAAAAAGGCTGTCTTAAATTAAATGCAAAGCAGTAACCAGCGAACACATGTATGTGAACATTAAAATCAGAACAGTTTTACCTTTTATTTACTTTTTTCAACTCCAAAAATATTTATACCCTTAGCAAATGTGTAACTAGTTTGTACTTTCTTTAAAAATAAGTATTAGGGTACTATTTATCTTCTTAATTAAAAATCATGTAAGCACCATTATGTCCCAAGGGAGGAAATGCAACCCATACATGTTTCAGATCTGACTTGCCCCGTTCCCTTTGGCAGACAGCAGACGGGCAAATCTTAAAACTAAGAAGTTCTTTGCAGCCATGCATCATTATAAGAAACAGCTTGACCGCTGGGCTTCTCTCTTCCCTTTTGCACAGACAAGATTACTTCCTAGCACTCTCAGTTCCCCCCAACATTTCCCTTGGAGAAGCAGTAACCCTACTGAAAAGCAGAGTAGTGAGATGAGCCCGTGTCTTCCTCCTTTATCTTACCGAGTATGCTGAAGGAGCCTGTTTCTGGGTCTTCTTCACAAACCCTTCTCTGGATCCCTCCTCTTTCTCTCTTGTCTCTCTCCCTTCTCCTTCCTCCCAAATCCTTCTCTGTTTCCTTCTTTACCAGCCTCTGACCCTTCCCTCCATCCCCTCTTTCTCCTTTCCTATGCCCGTCTCACCCCTGACCTCTGTCCATCCCTCCTTTCCCGTGTACATCACCTGCCGTACACTCGGGAGATTTTCAAGTGTTGGAGCATCGTCCTATACAGAGTTATTCAGAACCTTTAGTGAGCACAGTAGCAGCATTTAGTACTCCGTCCAAGCCTGTATGCAAACAGTCCTGATTGTTCCCATGTTTTTCATTGCTTTGTTTTTTCAGTAGTGTATTTTATTTCGTTTGTTTTCACTTAGGGTGCAACCAAGGATCAGGTGTTCATTGCTTGTCTTTTAAGCTCCCTTTATTTTAGAATGGTCCCTGCACTTCTCCAGTTCAATGACAGCTGTTTGCAGAATACCCCTCAATTTGGGTTTGCCTGATTGCCCAGTCCCCTAATTAAGAGGGCACATCTGGTTCTCTGATGGAAGGATGACAGGGGCCTGGGATATCCATGCAAACATTATTATGCCAGGGATGATCTGTCATTTTTAAAATACCTCCAGGTTCCCCTATTGTTTTTTAATAACTTAGAATTTTTCTAGCAACAAATATTTTACCCAAATACCATATCTTTTTGTCCCTGTGGCTTTTTTTTTCTTTTTTTTTCTTTCTTTTCTTTAAATAATACTATCTAAGACTTTTCTGGATAGCAGCTTAACACATTTTTTTCAATGCTCATGTAAATTGTTGGACCTGTAACTAGTGAATTAGCATACATGTCATAGTGCATAGAAAATGGAAACTTAGGACGGACTATTTTAAAAAGAGAAAGTCCCTTTAAAGAATGAGAAAATTTTAGCTCTTAAAACTAGATTTGAATGTCGACTCAATCACTTAAACACTTTGTCCAGATTCTTTATTTTTCTTACAAATGAGTAAAGAAATGGGTAGATAGTTCTCCACTCCGTAAACAAGTCTTGTACTCCCAAGACCTTGTATATCTGAAAGATTTGCCTACCCAATAATTTTCCTAACGTTTTATTTTTTTCATTTTATAGTCATCAGAACTGCTATTATTCCATTTATTCTTTCGGATAATTGTGAAATAACCTCTTCTTACACTGGATTGGAGTAATTGTATAAAGTGGAATTTAAAAACTAAAAACCCTTTAGTTCACTTTTGCAAGGTTAATAGCCAGTAAAAAGCACATTTCCCACTGAGCCTTTGGAAATACTAAAAAGTCCCAGATTCCCATGGCTGTTACAATAAACTTCCAATTGAAGTCCATTAAACTTGATCCTAAACATGGCCATCTCTAGAAGGTAAGCCAAGATCTGGGCTGCTCTTGCCCGAGGCCAGCACTGGGGCATGCCCGTTCTCTTCGTATCAATGTGAGAACGAGCATACAGAAAGTCTGTCAGCTGTCCCCTCCATTCCTGTGGATGGTGACAGTAAGAAAGTACTGAAGCTGTGGCTTGTGCTCTGCCCCAACGCCAGGAGAATTATGCTGTTTTAGCAGATTAAACTTACACGGACTCGTGTTCCTTTATGCAGTCTTAGGTCGGGGAGCCGTCTGTACCCATAATCACAAGGAGCGATTTTGAGCAAAGCCATTACCCCAAACATTCTTGACAATTTTAGGGAAAGTCAGTCTCCTGGAATTACTAGAAGCGTCTACAGTCCTCTTGAAAACACCCTGGCTAGTGTTGTGTTTGTTTGTTTTTTCACTTATTGGTGACCCATATTTCTTTCAACAGTATGATAATCAAATTTCTGCAACTGTTTAAAAGGAACATTAAAATGTTCTTAACTCTAAGATTGTTTTTAGCCTTATCCTCTGGACTCAGCCAGAATAAAACTATTTTTACAGTGATCTTTCCATTCTGTCTCATAAGCATGTGACCTCACTGCTTCCCAGAGTCTCCCCGCACAGCTTCTGTGTAACGGGGTCTCTCCCCATGCTCTGTAGGATGCTGTTCATAATCCTTACTGTAGCAAGGGATGAAATGTGGTGCATCAGGAGGGCAGGCGAGCGTCTAGGGAACGTAATATATGAGACTCCAACTGTAGCAAAGATTTCTGCTCCTTACACTTTCATATTATTACACTATACATTTCATACCCTACTGAAAGTTTTCTTTCTCCAGTGTATCTGGGTTTTAAGTTTCTAGATTTACTATGGCGCCCAGTAGCAAAGCTGGAGTCAAGTGTTTTCAAGGCTTCCACTCGAAAAAATTTTTTTCAGAGTTTATTGCTTGGCTGTTTCAAATTATACAGGAGAAAGTTGGCACACAGGTTGTTGAGCTGGGTTGCTTTTTCAACATAAAGTCTAATTTATTTCAGCTTGTTTTTAGTCTAGAGAGGAGCCAACAACTTTTCTCATAGTTTCAGAAGATCTGATCACAATTCTAAATCATGCCTGTAAAAACAGAAAGCCAAAAAGAGAATAAAGTCACTGCTTTCTCCAGCTTAACTTTATATCAGTTTTCAAAATCCTTGTTAAAATTTTGAGAAATATATGTTTACAAAGCATTTAATTAGAAGGCTTGATATCTGCAGGACATTTTACCATGTGTGATGCAGCTCACACAAAGGGACAGCTGTCAGTCCATCTAGAGCTTTACTGACTGCGAGTGGCTCTGTTAGAACATCCTCCTCCTCTGTGTAGAGAGACAGACGGTTCTCATGAGGAGATCTCTGACCCTGCTGCTGATGCGTTTTCTACCTCCTAAAGGAAGCCAGCCTGAGCTCTCGTTCCACGGGCATCCAGCCTGAGCTCTCGTTCCACGGGCATCCAGCCTGAGCTCTCGTTCCACGGGCCTTGGTGCTCACCTGGCTGCGCGAGGAGTGACGCCTGTGCCTCACTCACTGGCTCCCTCAGCATTTTTGTACATCTCTCTCCCTTCCTACCCTGTATCCTTCTTCTTTTCCTAGAGTTCATGTGAAAATGCTGAGTTGCTCATCCAGTCTGAGGAGACTCAGTTGCACATCATGACCACCAGTATCACGTGGCTGACTTTACTGTGGCATACTTTATTTCTCTGACCAGCACGTGTATATGACAGATTATCACCTCCAGTTATGTCTTCAGAAACTGTGTGGTCATTGGATAAGAATCCTTATCACCTGCCAAGCCCTTCCATGGAAGTGGAATTTTTGCATTGTCCAGAGTATCTGTGCTCTGTGGTAAACTGACCAAGTGCCACATTATTAATACAGTTGTATTCCTGTCTAGTGTTGGGAATAATTAGTATAAAATGCTTTGCCTCTTTTCCTACCAGTATTTTGGAAAGTTCACACCCAAGGTGTTCAGTGGAATGCTCAGTAGAACGCCACGAGTCAAAACATCACAATGTTTAAGCCCCTGCTCTCCTCCGCCAAACACAGAATGTCGGCCTCCCATTTAGGGGTGCCGTAACAAGGAAGTGACTGCCAGGACCTAATTGTCTGTTACTGACATTCATGTTAAGTGTATTTGATTCTTCTTGGAAACTTTATTTTAAAACAAAATATCAGAATGACTGCCTGGATTTGATCCTTAGCTCCCTCCTTCCCCCAGTAAAAAGAGCAAAGAACTGAGCAAGGCTCTGGAGAGATGGCTCTGGCTGCTCTCCCAGAGGTCCTAAGTTCCAGTCCCAGGACCCACACTGCAGCTCATAGCCATCTATAACTCCAGTCCCGAGGTATCTGATGCCCTCTGCCCTCGGGGGCACTCGGCACACGCCTGGCACACAGACATGCATATATTTTGGAGTCACATTCTGCCCTTCTGTATCAGTAAATGCTACATATTACTGAGTGGTTAAACCAGCTAATTCTGGTGAGAAAAAAGTAAATTGTATTTTTACTTCAAATTTTTTTTTATATTTTGAGTGAAAATGGTTTTGAATCTTTTTTTTATCCTTCATATTTTAATGAAAAAAAATGTAACAACAAGGAGAATGGCAATAAGCACACTGTTCTCTCTGTGCCCAGAACTGCTAGATAACTTGTTTTAGACACATAATTATTTTAACATTGTGTTAAGACTGTGCCCTGGGAAAGATCCAAGTTCTTGGACTTGTTTATCTTCTGTGTGAGGACAACTAACTGTGCAATGCCAAAATACAATGAACTTTCAAATATCAAAGAGGAAAACGGAGTATTTCAAGTCCTCAGCTGGTTTACAGATGTGTGAGCTCTGTAGTGCATTTTCTGGTTCCATTGGGCCTTGTGACAATGTTTCCAATATGTGAATGCTAGGTAAGCCTTAGAAGTAAAATTACTTAGTTTAAATACTGAAATAATTTTCTGAATTTAAAATTTTTACCTTTATATTTTTTAAAGTGAAGCCTTAAAATCAATGCCTCACAATTTAAAAAAAAAAAGTTTAAATGAGGCATTAAATTAAGGAACCTTTTTTCTGTCAAGAAAATAAATGCCTTCTGAGAACAGGTATTCATTTAGATCTATGATTAACCTTTAACAAGATCTTCCTGTTAAATTCTACATTTGCTTTAATCTCAGTAGGAAAAATACAAAATAGTATTGCAGCATATAAGGTTTCTATATACCCCGTGGACATCAAATAATCTCTCACAGCTAAAGGCACAGCTGCAACGTATTTAAATGCCAGCTTTGGGCATTGTTAGTATAAAATGCTAAGTCACTTATTGGGAAATGTTTTGAAAAGTTGAAACTCCAAGAGGAAACTCCAATAAACGATAATCTGTAATACTGCGCGTGCAGAGGGCATGGTGGGGAGTGAATGACGCCGCTGCCTCTCCCGTCCCTCCAGGAGAGCAGCCGAGCAGCCCTTTAAGGAAGCATAAAGTTTGCTGGTAATGCCGCTGGCTGAAAACTGATGGGTTTGTGAGGTCTTTCAGAGCATCCTAGAATGGCTGTCAGTCTTTATTATCATTGGGATGAAGCTAGCATAGCCATCGAGTTTGGAAGCTCATATGGTTCATTTATGCACCTTCCAGAATGAATAATGGCCAGTTCTTAAATAATCTGCCAAAATTACAATAATAGAAAACTCTAAACGACTTAAAATACAAGTAAATCAACCATAGTTGGTGTGTGCATGTGCATGGGTGGCTTTTGTTTTCCTTTTAACTCGTATTTTTAACTTTTTTTTCTTTTTTTTTTAAACACAACTTTAAAGGTCAAATATTCGGGACAATGTAGAAATGATAAAGCTTCATAAACAACTAGTGGAGAAAAGCAATGCTCTTTCAGTCATAGAAGGAAAATTCATTCAGCTTCAAGAGGTACTGTGCTTTTTCTATTTGCCGATGAAAAGGGATCAACAATTTTTAATAATAATATTTAATAATTCCACTAAAATTTCATTTTAATGTTTGTTATATCAAATGCATATAACTTCTCTTTGTATATTTTACATAAAAGAACCACTCGGGTTTTTATAACTATCAAGTCATTTTCATAAGTGCATCTGTTGTAAATCCTCTCATCCCAGCAACGTTCTTTTTCATCTCCTTTTTTCTGAGCTCGTAATGGACCTGCAGCCCTGAAGAGGTCTCTGCACGGGCACAGAGCTTCACTTTCACATGTGTGCAATAAAGACCAGAGTTAGGAATTGCTCAATAATTGCATCTGTTAAATCTTGCTTTGATGTGGATTTTGCTTTGTTTTGTGTTTCTTTGGTCACCACCATTATCAGAAAGTATCTGAGTGCCCATGGCATCAGCTGTCATTTATCTCAAGCCTTGACAGTTCAGGCTGCCGGGCCTCAGGCTTCCCACCCTCGGCCTGGTTTTCAAGTGACTGTGTACACTGGAATGTACTAGTTGTTGGTAATTAACAGAATGAGCTCTGAACATTCCAGATGGTCAGGGCTGAAGTCAAGTCACACTCTCTGAAGTGCAGAGACAAGGAAAGCTTGCATTGAGGGAGGCACGGGCTTGTAGGATTCCTGCTTCACTATTGAAGTAAATAGTTCAGAGCCTTCCAGCTATGCCCCGAGTGATGCCTTCCAACCTACAGGACCTCCTTTAATGCCAACTGTATACCTTCTGTATAGAAACACAAGTTCCTAGGAGAGGGGTCTGTTTTGTGAGGGGCAGTGTTAATTGCCTCTATCAATGTGCAGATAAAGTCTCTCTCAACCAAAAGTACATGTAGGAGTAGCAGTTCAAAGATGAGGAATTAAGACAGGAATTGACAAATGATTTTAGATTCTCTGGCTTCTTTGACTCTCTTGATTTCCATGTAACAGTGACTCCTGGTGTATTTGTCCAAATAGTGAAATAGGCAGTATCTGCTACCGTGCAGGTACAGCTTTCCAAGCGTAGCGTAGAGACAAGGCTCGAGAGGTTGTGACCAGCAGCCTCGAGGATGTGGGGTGCTCAAAGGACAGACAGTAAAGGTAGCTGTGGTAATGTAGCAGTGATGAGAGCGACTCTAACGTGCTCTAACCTGGCAGAACCGTCAGCTGTCCTCCAGGTGCACTAAGAAAGCCTTCACTGGGACTTAGGCAGGGCAGGTATTCCGTGTTATGATCCAGTGGTGTCTACAGAAAACCTTATTATAAATATTAACCAGTGTTATTTATTCTGATATGCATATGGAATTTAAATATGTAAAATTGAATGTAAAGCATGTTCACATATAAACTTTTCAAAAATTAAGAAGGGTTTATCTTGCAGAATTATATTTTACAGAATAAATATTTTTGCAGAATTAAAAAACTTATTGTATTAAAATTAGCAGCTTACTGCTCGACGTTGTTTATTTATGCTCTGATGGCAAATCCTTTCCATCTCTGTATCTTAGATCAGCAATTTTTAACCCATGCTGAAGCATTTAGACAGCATGTCCAGCTGCCGTAGCCATAGTAAAAGGGGGGAAATTACTAAAACCATTTTATTTACCAGTTTCTGTCAGCTAGTCAAAACCTAGGAACAAATAAAAGGGAAGACGGTTTGTGTTGTGTGATGGCCGACTGACCTTCTCTTTCTTTGCATCACACACACATTGTTTATGACATGGAGAATAAAGTGTGCACTGTTAATGTCCAGGGTGAAGCCAGGGTGGACTGTAATTAATTTTTCAGAGCCTAGTGTTAGACATGCTTACATTTTCCTCTCTTTGTTTTGTAGAAGCAAAGAACACTCAGGATCAGCCACGATGCCTTGATGGCAAATGGAGATGAGCTAAACATGCAGCTTAAGGAACAGCGACTGAAGTGCTGCAGCCTGGAGAAGCAGCTGCACTCTGTCAGGTTTTCAGAGCGGAGAGTGGAGGAGGTGAGCACCCCGGGAGGGAGCGCAGTCATTCGCTGCATGACAACCTCTCCACAACTGATTTGAGCAGTAGAAGAGAAACAGTTCAAACACTGAATTCATGTCAGAGTCCTGAACTAGTTGTTTGGTATTTTGAATGCGGCAGGATAGAGTACCTAGTACAGAATATGAATGCAAACTGATGGTGAAAATACCTGCAAACAGGCACTGCTTACATAGGGATAAAGAGCCTGGGGCAAAAGGAAAAGTGACATCAGGTCACATGGTCTGAAGAGGGGAGTGTTCCTAAACTTAGTCCTTGAGACACAAGAAGGGAATCTTAGAAATGACTCTTCTAAGGGAGACACTGTGCTCTGCTGTGTCAGCAGTTTTGAACAGTTATCTTTTTCAGGGAGGGTGTTTGAAAACTCACCCTTTTATTACTGTTGCTGTTTATTACCTCCAAACTAGCACCAAAGTCTGTTAAACTTATTCTAAAGAGAATGTTGAAAATAAAGAAGAATTTTTTTTTTAAATGGTCCTTTCTTTTTTTTTTTTTTTTTTTTTCAGAGCTGGGGACCGAACCCAGGGCTTCCTAGGCAAGTGCTCTACCACTGAGCCAAATCCCCAACCCCAAGAAGAATTTTAAGTACTCTATTCTGTAGCAAAAAAAAAACAAAAGTGACTACAGAACATGTTTATTAATAAAACCTTCAATACTATAGTATAACAATTCATATTTTAATCATAATGATCTAATTAAATTACAGTGTTATCTAAATCTTTTCTGAAAACTTTATTCACTAAGATAAACTAATAAAATTCTAGTTATTCTTAAGGGAATATAATTTTAGTTATTCTTAAGGGAATACAATTTTAGTTGTTCTTCAGATATCTAGTATTTATAGATTCCAAGGAGCAAGAGAAATTGTGTCCTTAAATTAGTTACTAACAAACTTGTTTGAACAATGAACTTGAAGAATAGTTAATACTCATGTTTATGGGCCAATTGAAAATTAATACAAAATGAATGTAATGATGGAATTCATCATGGTAGAAAGTAAAAAAATACTGTTTTTCCAGGGACTTAAGAAAAAGCTCTTAACACATTCTTTATTGAGTTCCGGCTCATGTTGTCATAAAGTAGTGCATACGTTTCTACTAAATTAAAACAGGAATATTAATTTAGTGTTTATTTAACGACATGGAAGAAATCAACACTGAATTGAATGCAGGCTCTGTCTGTGCTGTAGTCGGCTGCTGCAGGGTAAGGAGTAAAGACTAAGAGGACGCGCGGACCTCTCCTGGTTTCCTTACCATGTGGGTTGATAGGATAATGATGTAATGTATAATTTTATTTGCAGAGTCCAGAGTGCTAACCCTAAACCATGAAAACTCTTTGTAATTTTATTTTCATTTTAGCTGCAGGATAGAATTAATGATTTAGAAAAGGAACGAGAACTTTTAAAGGAAAACTATGATAAACTTTATAACAGGTAAATCACAATTCTCTTTCTTTCTTTAATCAAAGCATTACTGTCATATATCTAATTTTGATTTTAAAACTAGCAGCACATCATGACAAGAAAAATAAGCTTCTTAAAGGCATTAATCACTGGGTTTTTGTTTGTTTGTTTGTTTGTTTGTTTGTTTTTATTTATTTATTTATTTATTATAAGTACACTGTAGCTGTCTTCAGACGTACCAGAAGAGGGCATCAGATCTCTTTACAGATGGTTGTGAGCCACCATGTGGTTGCTGGGAATTGAACTCATGACCTCTGGAAGAGTAGTTGGGTGCTCTTAACCGCTGAGCCATCTCTCCAGCCCTAATCACTGGTTTTTAACCTGAGCTGTAGTCTGTCACCTCTCGGAGAACCAGGTTGTTTGTTGAAATAGGCAGTGTAGCTTGTTGACTAGAGGTAGGTAGACGCTATGTGGGACGGTCTGCAGCCATCCCTATAAATCCTCACAACACCGTGGTCTGTCAGATTCTACATGCTCAGGTTACAGACAAGGAAGATAAAACAAGGGTGGAGTACCTTCCACAGACATTATGTTCTCTTGAAGAGTGATGTCAGCTTAAGGCCTGAAGACGTTCTTTGAGCTTCAATTCTTTTCTCCTGGGCTTTCAAAAGACAGCAGATGTGGTCTGCAAAGGTTATCCTGCAATTATCTGTGTTCCTTTTAGTGAGACTCAGGCACCTCAGCGCAAGATGAGTTTTGAAGAACTACTTCACTTTCAGTTTTTAACGTGTTTCATAATTACAATATTTTACAAGTAACCTCTTCTGGTAATATTTGAAACAAAATTCTCCTCCATGGCTAAGTCTGGTTAAATGATTCTGATCTGCCCATCAGTGTGATTATTACCATTTTTCAGTATGTGTGGTAATAAGTGTGGAATAACATAGAAGCAGGTTTAGCATGTTTAAATATCTTTTATCTGATATTCAACCATTGCTTCATATTGATAATATACCGAAGCCTCAGAAAATGGTATCTGTGCTATAAACATATCTTTAATCTTTTACTTGACTGTTTTATAAATTAATATACTTTAACATTTTTAATTCTCACAAAGAGTGTTGGAATTTTGATTCTATGGAAGCATGGTCTCAGCCGGTGTTCAGCATTACCTTAGTACTTTGTACCTTTACTTTTGTCTGTTTGTTAAGGATTGGCAACAGTAGGATACCGATTAAATATCTGGGCCCTCTGGCAGGAGTAGCCTGGCTGACCTTCATGTGGAATTGCAGAAGGCTTCTAATTGTCCTTAATTAACTTGACCTAAGAATCTAGTCCACCTCTGGTTTATATTTCCATCTTTAAGGAACTGTGTGTATTGACACTGATGTCTCTCTATGTTTCATAATCATATGTTTACAATTTCAGGTGTCCACACAGAGTGTACAATGCCCTCCTAGGTGGAAAGCGATGGTAGCCCTGTGTTTTATAAGGGAAACAACCGAGACAGGAGCCAGACCTGTGCAGCCACCGCAGGCTAGGGTAACCATGTAGGACTGGACCCAAGTCTTTCAACTCTAAAACTTGATCCCCCCCCCCAAGTATATCACTCTCCCTGATTTTAACTGCATTGGAAAATCATCCATGTGCAAAGGAAGCATCTGTAAAATAATGGACCTATCGTACATGCAGAAATATTCATTGACTTATGCCTATCTCGAGGCTCTTGTAACTATAAATAATTTAACGTAGTTAAATACAAAATGCTAAGTATCATTTGGCCATTACTTCTAAATTTCTACTTCTCTCCAACTTGAGAATTTACTGGACACATTTTCCTGGAATAGAAACATTAGACTTATCTGGGAATGATACATAAATAGAATCTTGACAAAGCCTATCTTTCTCATATTTACTTAATCACCATAAAGTTTTATCTTTCCATAGTAGAAGATGATCTAAGAATGTGACTCTGACTTTGAAGGGTTTGAGGGCTTTGTTTTGTTTTGTTTGTAGTGTTTTGGGTTGTGTGAATTTGTTCAGCATCACTGAAAGCAGACTTCACTGGGCTGCTTACACATAAACTTTAAATGAGTTCCGTAGAAGTAAGTGGCTCTAATGAGCATCACAACAATGTCAAAAACCAGTGGCACCTAAGCCTACAGTCCAGCGTGTGTATACGCCGCTGGAGGTAGGACAGCAGAGCCCTCTTTCAGAAACAGAGCGAGACTACAGGCAGCACCATTATCCCAGATTCTCCAGCTCTCCTCTCGTCTCGCTCGTACTCATCGTTGCTGACTGTTAATCAGAAACTACACACACTGCTTCTTTGTTGGTCACCGAGATAGCGTGCGTTAGAGGGAGGGCATGTGTTTGTTATTCACAGTTGGCCGCTCTTCAGGAGAAGAAGATGATGTGCAGGCTGCATTCTCATCTTCCTTTTTTAAATGAAATTTTGAATGTGTTTATTACTTGACATGTGACATATTAGAGAATCATATGGTAAGATAAAACCCTCATGTTAGTACTTGGTATGAGACTTCTTTAATATGCAAAACATTTTTGACACAATGCCAAAAAATAAGAACTTCAAAAAATGTTCAGTTTGAAGGTTCAAAATAATTTTTTTGCAATTAAATCTTATTGTGTGCTAAAAGAAGCTTCATGCAATAATATGGTGAGGCTGTGTTCCATTTCTGAAATTAGTACAGTTTGAGTGCCAGGGAGCTGCTTGATGCAGTAGGCCTTCAACGACAATGGATACACACAACCCTCGGAGGCTTCTCAGCCCCACTTCTGTGCCTCTCCCGAGTGCGGGGCGGACACACACGCACGCACTTGTGAGCACAGACCACTGCTACCACCATCCACTCCCAAGTTTTCATTTTAAGGTTGGGTCCAGGATTCCTGTTGAAAGTGACTTCAAGGTATCAACTTTTTGAGAGACGTTGGTCTAATAGTTGTTTGTTTAATTTGACTGTTGTAGTGACCCTTTCAAGAAGTGAACACATGAAGTTGTTTATCTGCTCAGTTTGTGAAAGAGCACTGAAAGCCACCCTTAGACTGCCCGTGTGTGCAGCACAGACTCGTGTCTGCAGTCCTCTTGCTGAAGAACCTGTGGGTTTCTTTATGGGAGAGCGGATTGGACCCCCTTATTTCTCACACCCAGAAAGAAGACCCGAGGCTAGAGAAGACTTCCTTAGCTTTTATTTTGACTGTATCGTGTTTTAATCAAGGGTGTGTGTTAACAGTATACTTGA
Organism: Rattus norvegicus; assembly: GCF_021556685.1. Taxonomy (NCBI): domain Eukaryota; kingdom Metazoa; phylum Chordata; class Mammalia; order Rodentia; family Muridae; genus Rattus; species Rattus norvegicus. Next base: position 30,245,149 of record NC_141552.1, read on the forward strand.
AACCCAGGGCAGCTAGTGGGCATGCTGTTGAGCCCATCCTGGAGGCTGTCACAGAATATGCTAGGGCAGTGGATAGAGACAGTCATCCTCCCTTCACTGCCCCTGGTGGTATATATAGAGCATTTCCATGAGTAAAACGTTCTTAAATACTCTCCTTATATGCAGATTTAATCATGTACACAGACCTTACGGTGAAAATGGAGCCAGATGTGGCTCACCATTTATAGCTGCGCAGATGGCTGCCAGCATAGAGGAATATAGGAAATTCAAAAGGAATTCGTCATGAAACGCCAGTGGAATGCAGCCCTACATTTAGAGGGAAGATAGCAGTGGACTAAATTCAGACTGACTTATGCCGATTTACACCAGTATTTTGTGGGCTTGGAGAAACCAGGCTGCTAAATTGCTCTTAATTTAAACACACACAGCTTCTGATGTCCCTGCCAGATTAGCTGCTGGTGATCTGCAGTGCACACGCTGATGGAACACTACTGTTTCTGATTGCTGGCCTGAGGGGACGGACAGTTGTCCTGTTTCACCAAGCTAAGGCTTTTTCTGGGCGGTACATGTTTTTAATGATAGAAGGCTCACACGCACTCACATTCATACCTATATAATTATTTGGCTAGACCCCAAAGTTATATGCGTTCTTCATTTTTAAGTGAATTTGTAAAGAAATAATCTGTAGTATTTAAAGTATATGTGTTTGATTTGGATTTCATTTAAGTCTAAGTAGTTCTACCTTTGATAAAAATTAGCTTAAGATATTGGCATATCAGTTCCATGGTTCTTGTTTTTAAGGACTTACGTGAAATGAGAATACAGAGGAAAATATATCATTTAGAGTGGCTTCTGAAATTCCACTTATTTTCAAGCTAATATCATTTTAAATGCAATACAAAGTGCAATATTCAAAATGTGAGATGAATACAGTTTTTTGAAAGTTGTGCCCTTTACAGAAAGTGTGTCTTTTGGGATGCAGCCTCAGGCCTGCCGGAAGCAGCATTAGGGCGTTCTAGGAACCTTTGTTGTCCTTTACTTTCCCACCAGTACACTGCCACACGGTGTAGACTTTTGTTTCATTTACTGAGTTTAAAATTAGTAGAGGGGTCAGAGCTGAGGGTGATTACCCAGTCACGTCAAGCTTCACAGATAATGGTTTTCTGCTGAAATGCAGATCAAAATAGGTTTTCCTGGAGTCTGGCTATCACCTGGGATGCCACAGAAACATGAATCACCGGGCTGCTCCCTTTGAAATGTCTTGAGTGTCAGGAAGCAAGCTGCTGAAGACCATTGTCTGCCATGGTCAGGACCCACTGGATAAAGAAATGGTTGCTTTCTCCCTCTGAGTAGCATCTACTTATTCCTATCCTGTGCCACATTCTGGTCTTCTATGCCTTGCTCGCTGGCAGACTTAAACCAGAACTACACGGGGCTGCAGATGAGGCTCGGCTGGTAGAGTATAGAGCCCTAGGTTCTATCAGCACCACATAACTATGTGTGGTGGTGCATGCCCAGAGCCTCAGCCCTTGAGAGGTGGGCACCAGGCCACAAGATTCAGGTCATTCTCAACTACATAGAGAGCTCAAGACCAGCCTGTGCTAGAAACCCTGTCTCAAAAGAGCGAAGCACTCTGCTTTTGTTAAGGAATTGATCATAATTCTGTCTTCATAATCTTATCTGTGTTAACAGTCGAGTCATCTCTTCTTAGCCTGTTGGATTTATTGTTAGAGTAAAGCTGCCTTTGCACCACTTCTTAGTGTCAGGGTTACCACCATACAGCTGAGTGTGCCACCATTAGCCGTTTCCTCGGAATTAGATGGAGATCAGGTGAAGATGGTTTGGGGTTTTTTTTGTTTGTTTGTTTGTTTTATTATGTTTTGTTTTTGGTATTGAGTGGCCTTGTAAGTGAGGAGGACAGTCCCGCCTGTTAGTTACTGAGGTTTGGAACCGTGGATTCCTCTGGAGTATGTACAGTATCTGAATTCCTTTACTAGTCCACAAAAGCCGAGTGTTGCCAACTTTTCTGGCTTTGGAGCTCTAAATTAAGGCCAGTTCCTTTGCTCATCCCACAAACTCTTTCATGTTCCCTAACCGCAGCCTGAGCAAGGCGCCTCGGTTTCAACAGCAGCAGACCAGCATATGTTTACTTAATTCCTAAGACATGATGACAGTGGTCTCTGTGCCACTAAAAGCTTTCTCTTTATTATTTTCGGGTGAAGCTGACTTCCCAGCTCTCCTGCCTGTCACGTGTATTTTACAGTGCCTTCAGTGCTGCCCACGAAGAGCAGTGGAAGTTAAAGGAGCAGCAGATGAAGGTACAGATTGCCCAGCTCGAAACCGCCTTAAAATCTGACCTCACAGACAAAGCCGAAGTCCTTGACCAATTAAAGACTGAACGAGGTACACAGAAATAACCACCCGTTCACCCACACAGGCCTCCGATGCTTATTCGCTGAGCTCATCAGTCCTTCATGTGTGCCTACTGTGTGCCAGTCATCCTGCCCTCCTCTATGAACACAGCTTATATCTCTGTGTGTGTGTGCGTGTGTGTGTGTGTGCGCGTGTGTGTGTAATATGTGGCATATATATGTACATATATATGCCTCATATGTACACCAAAGGAATTGTTTCCCAGAGCCCCTTTTATCCAAGTTGTCTTTTGTTAGTTTAATTAGTTTAATTCCCTAAATTCTGATCTTTTCTTTATTTCACAGTCCACAATATTCATATTCAATATTTATTGAACATTGTTCTAAGTTCCCAGAATACAGCAAAGAAAGACTTGCCCTCGTAACGCATGGAAGCCAGCAGTAGTTAGAGAAGTCTGTAATGGTACAGGTAATGGCAGATGCAGTGGGAAAATCCAAAGATCGCTTCTCGCTGCCTTTGACAGGTCAAACCGGAACAATCCAATAGTGAGATGTCTGCATCTATTCTATTAACCAGGATGCCTTGTCCAAAAGTGATGTTCATTAAACATGAGTATATTAGGTCTTGTCTCATAGAAGTGAAATGCAGTTAAGCTGTCTGGGCTGCTGTATCACACACTGGCTTATATATACCCGCTGCACACACACACACACACACACACACACACACACACACACACACAGTGTTGGGACCCGTATGATAGGCCCAGGATGGGGTTGGGGATTTAACTCAGTGGTAGAGCGCTTGTCTAGCAAGCGCAAGGCCCTGGGTTCGGTCCTCAGCTCTGAAAAAAAGAAAAAAAAAAAAAAGATAGGCCCAGGAACACGGTAATAAGGCTGCTCCTTTGTAACATTTGCAGTTCAGTCACACAAGAATTTAGAAGTCTGATACAGCAGGCACGGTGGTGCATGCCTCTAATCATAGCACTCAGGAGACCGAGACAGGTCTGCAAACTCCAGACCCCCCCTTGGGCCCTGTGTTGACAACAAAAACAGTTTAATACAGACTTAGTAAGAAAAAATATATTTTTAGTTAGTACTCTTACCACAGAGTCACATTTTATTGTACAAATGGAGCATATTTCTTAATGTTTAATATTCCTAAAACCAGAGTGCATCTACAAGCAATAATGCTTTAAAACTACTTATACATGTTTATACATTTCACAATCCTAAAGAATCATTGGAGTCTTTATTGCAATGAGGCACAGTAGTCAGGGCTTATCCACCCAGCGATTAATTTGACTGATACGTTGTATGAGTTTCTCTGGAGGAGTGTGCATGCTATTAAGTGATGACGTGCTTTCTGACCCGGTGGGTTTCTCAGTGCTTTGTCATAAGAGTTGCCCAGTGAGTTCTTGTTCACTGATAAAACAGAAGTTCCCTTTGGCCAATTCCATTTTACAAAAAATAAGTCTCTCATTCTTAAAATACCAGAGTCACTTGTTGTTAAAAGACCAGGGAAGTGAGGACAGTTAGACACTCTGAAGTTAAAGCATTGTGCCACCAAGCCTCTGACCTGAGTCTGCTCACCCAGATCCCACAGAGAGAGAGAGAGAGAGAGAAAGAGAGAGAGAGAGAGAGAGACAGCACCACATCCTTCAAAACAAAACTCTTATCAGGGGTAGAATCTTAATTTCTTTTTAAACTATTGTTTTTTTCTTTGATTTTGATAATTCTTTTTTTAAATTTTTAAATTTTTTTTTTCGGAGCTGGGGACCGAACCCAGGGCCTTGCGCTTGCTAGGCAAGCGCTCTACCATTGAGCTAAATCCCCAACCCCTGATAATTCTTTTATTAAGTATTATAGTTGCTAAGATATTCTGATAAGGTATTCTGATATCACCTAGCCAACCTCATCTTTTTCACTGCTTCTTGTCTTTATGGATCCTTTGAATATTAAAAATAATGCCATGAGCACGCTGTGGAGGAGGTCCAGATCTGCTGCAGCAGCACTCGTTAGTCTCTGCTCTTCCCACGTTGTTAATGTGTTGGTGGGTATGTACACATGCTCGCGCGTGCACACACACACACACACACACGCACACACGCACACACGCACACACTCGGGAGGATCAAGGTTTATGGTGTGCTCTCTGACTCACTGGCCTCTGAAGTCAGTCCTCTGGTCTGAGTCCAGTCCGTGTTAGCACTGTGGACAGTGCATGCTACCGTTCCCACTGTGATGTGTAGGAGGTGACGCAGCAGTCGCCGATGGTGAAAGTAAAGAAATAATGTTTGCAGCATGAGCCACAGCGTCCTACATAAACCCTTAACACAGTTATCTAACTACTGTCTAAGTAAAAGTCGCCGGAACTGGGATTCCTCAGTTATTTTCTCTGAAGAGTTTCCAAATGGAAGGATTTAGATCTTTATTTATAAAACTGTTAAAATGAACTCTAAGAAAATAAGTTAAATAACTGAACTTTTAATGATTAAAAATAACTTTCCTAGCCTTTAATCATTTTTCTAGGGAAAGAAACAAAAACTCAAAATTATCTATTTAAGGAAATCTTCGAATATCCAGAAAGTTTCTTTCTGTGGTGCAGATTTTGCAATGGTTTAATTTTCCTTTGAACTCTCCTCACACATTTGCCTTCTCTTGATTCAAGTGCCCGTTGCCAGAAGATGCTTCCCTGGCTTCTTGTAGTCATTCATCTAACAGGCAAATTATTTTTAGAGAATATTCACCTCTTTATTCAAGGTACAAATTAGTTTCAGATTGTGTGAATATGCGGGGGAAGGATATGTAAATGCAGTTTGCATTTGGTTAATGCTTAAATTAACTGCATGTGTTTAAGGCCTTGCTCTTGAACGTTCCTTTCTATCTTTAGCTGAAATGCATAATTCAGCATAGTGCATATAGTTATATTGATCACAGCTGAAGATATTAGCACAAAGGGGCTCTGAAAATTGTTTAGTTGAATTGTTCTCTGCAGTTATTAATGGCGTGCTGGAAGATGTAAGTTTAAAGAACAAAATTGTATCTCATTTGAATAAAATGCTGTTTAGTTTAACCTGTTTTTTGTCAAATCATAAGGTAAAGGGTTGGTTTTCATCCTGTACAGAGCACTTTGATTTTTCATATTATAATTCAGCAAGCCTATTTTCTCTTTGAACTGTAGCGGTGTGGTATTTTTAAAGACCCAAATCATATCCTAAATAAGCAGATTGATAAAGAGAGAATACACTGTATAAATCTACATAATTTCTGCAGAGGGAAGGTTGGTGCTGCTCAGTGATGTGTCCACATTAAGTTATCCTCCCACAAACAGACTCTGTTTTTAAAATATCAGTAAACCGGGACATAGCTGTTCAAACAGAGAAGAGTGAAGAATGGAAACACTTACGACTTTATTTGTACCTATTGACATATTCTTATATTTTTGGTTGTGAGCCTAGCTTTTAATGGCTGAGCCATCTCTCCAGCCCTGCTGACATATCCTTAGCTATGCAAAATTGAAAGGATTAAAGAAAAAAACAGAGCATGGGAGAGATCACAGTGTGCAGAGCAGTGCGCCCTTTATAACGTGGCTCCTAACCTTCCTAATGCTTGGCCCTTTAGTATGGTTCCTCATGCTGTGCCAACCCCCAGCCATATCATTATTTCATTGTTTCTTCAGAACTGTAATCTTGCTACTGTCATGAATAGTTCTGTAAATACCTGATATGCGACCCCTGTGAAAGGGTCCCTGGACCCCCTCCCCGCAGAGGGGTTGACACTGCCTTTGTACATTAGCTAGCATCTTAGAATCCCTGCTTCTGTCGACTATGGAGTGAGGTAGTTTATCATCAGGACCTGAGTCCCCTCCCTCTGAGTCACGGGTTTTTATTGCCACTGTTGTTACTCTGGCCTTGGCACACTGTTTGCTGTTGTTTGGTTGTTCTGTGTCATTGGCACTCTGCTAGTTGTCTTAACTGGATCAGAACTGGAAGTGCACGTTACCATCGTAGTCCCAAACCCAAAGGTTTATTTCATAAGAATTCACAACGAATATTTAGTTTGGAGACCAGTGTTTGACCCACACCTTCAAGTTTTCCAGATGGTTTTCACACTTGGAAATTCTTTTAGTTTGCTGGAATATAAGCAGTTTATACCATAAGAAAATCTTTACTCTTCTATCTGTTAACAGAAGTGTTTATATATTTAATAATAAAGTATCTCTGTTATCTTTATGCACCTAAGAATTTCTAGGAACTATATGGTATTAAAAATATCCTAATTTAGTTCATTTCTTCTTAACTGGGTAACTTAACATTTTTACTTCTATGGTGTTTATAGCTTGGGACCACAAAACCTAGAAAAAAGGCAGAAACACATTTCTGTGTAACAGCCAGTCAGAGTGCAAGCACATTCATGGAAAGAATTCTTGGCAAAGGCGTTACTTGCTCCTTTTATATTAAGAGAGGGAAACAAAAATGTATAACTTTTATTGAGGACTTAGAATAAACAAGAATTGTTGAGTTCAAAAAGAAATTGAGAGAGGCACTTTGGATGGCACGGTCTAGAAGTCTGTGAGGAGTGGGCAAAGCCCACCACGATGAAGACTGTGGGAGCAACACACTTAAGAACACAGGGCTAAAGAGCTTAGCATCTGCCTGTGTACCATGTGCTGCAGTGCCTGCAGGGGCCAGCAGAGGGCAGAAGATCCCCTTGAACTGGAGTTACTGGTGCCCCGTGGCTGCTGGAAATGGAACACAGATCTCTGGAAAAGCAGCCACCGCTCCTAACTGCTGAGCCATCTTTCGAGCCCACCCCTTTATAAATGAAGCTTAATACAGAGACCAGGACATTGTGTATGAATTTGCTGTTCTCTTGATTTCTCCCTAACAGTTCTGCTTGTGGATCATGGGGACTTTTCCTTAAATCCCATAAACTGAAATGTGATCACTGACTCTGCCTTAGAATCTATTCCTGTCGGGACAGATTTGTTAGGAATATGGTTGACTAAGTTATAGATTTGGAGTTTATAAAATAAACTTGTTTCAACTCAAAGAGTCTTTGCTAAGCGAGGAAGAGAAAATTCAAAAAAATCAATTGGAACACTAAAAGACAATTTTTTTTTACATGTCTTTCAGGACCCTTAATAAGTAAGTAAAAACCATATACTTGGAAACATATATTTTTAGGCATTTTAAGTAGAATGTTCCTTTGAAGTCCCAGAGACCGCAGTGTCCTTGTGTTAATACTGTGAACGTCAGTCTTGAGTTTGTGATGGGCAAGTGAGTCATGTGGTGGGCACACGATGGTGTTCATTGGTACCTTGTCCCCTGCTCCCTTGTCTGACGAGCTGGCTCTGTTTCTCTCTGACCTGATACTAGAACCAGCTTGCTGTGTAACCAGATCTACATTTTTAAATGTGTTTTCGACATCATTCTCACTTAGCTTTCTAATGTGCTGGTTTTATTTTTAAGACCAAAATGAGAAGCTGGTGCAAGAGAACAGAGACCTGCAGCTGCAGTGTCTGCAGCAAAAGCAGCAGCTGCATGAGCTCCAAAATCGCATGAAGTTCTTCAACCAGGTGAGCCATTTCCCTGCCTCACAGTGCGTGCGTGCGTGCGTGCGTGCATATGTGTGTGTGTGTTTGTGTGCGTGTGTGTCTGTGTGTGTGTCTGTGTGTATCTATATGTGTGTGTCTGTGTGTATCTGTATGTGTATGTCTGTGTGTATCTATGTGTCTGTGTCTCTGTGTCTGTGTGTGTATATCTGTATGTATGTGTGTGTCTGTGTGTGTGTGTCTGTGTCTTTGCATGTGTGTGTGCATGTGTGTGTGCGCGCATGTGTGTGTGTGTTCAGCAGAGAAAAAAACATAGTGTTCAACATAGCAAGGAGTTAAAATGTGTCACTTGGCTCATTAGTTAACATACTTGGTTATATTCTGAGAAGATATTCTTAGTTGCTGAAATGTGCTGAGTACCTGGTTTCTTAAACTCATAGCCTCAGTTACTGTATGTTCCGCTAGCTAGTCAGCGTGGTGGGAATCGGGCTGTGAACTGTCCTCACTGTGAACTTGGGCTTTCTCTGTTACAGGAGAGTGACATCAATGTTGATGACCTCAGTGAAGCGCTCCTGCTTATAAAGGTAGCGGTGTCACACTCAAACATTAGTGCCTTTCTTATGCTTCAACGTCATGATGGCCTTCGTCCATCAACATTATGCTCAGAGAGTGAATTGTTTGTGCATCTTCTAAAACTCACTGCATCTTAGTGCGAGTGTGTGTGTGTGTGTGTGTGTGTGTGTGTGTGTGTGTGTGCACCAAACGTGGCGGAGGTAGGGGGTGGTGAGGGAGGAAGAAAGCAATGCTTAGGAAATGGTTAGATGACATTTAGTTATAGGATATGCATATTTCATAGTGACATCAAAGTCACATTAAATAGACCTCAACACTCCAAAGCCCTTTGCTTTAAATTACACTTCACAACACTTTGTTTTTACCTGATCCACTGTGAGAGCAAGTGAGGTGTCGGACCGTAAGTCAAGGCCTTGTCTAGTTCTGAGGCACTGTTGTCTACATGTACCCTTTTCTCTTTATATCATAATGCACATGTTGATCAGATGAAAAAATGTGATTTCATCTTTGTTATGAAAGTGATAAACTATTTTTATTTCTCTGTAATTGTCCCAAATGTCTATGCAACTGTATATCTTAACAAGCTTTATTCCTGGGAGAAAATGGAAGCTGATGAGTCCACCTGAGCATTTCTTGATTTATCATGTTGATTTACATGGTCATATTCTGGACATCCTTGTTTCAATTAAAAAACTCTGGTTTTACTTTAGGCTCAGAAAGAACAAAAAAATGGAGATCTTTCATTTTTAGAAAAAGTGGACAGCAAAATTAATAAAGATCTAGATCGTTCCATGAAGGAGCTTCAAGCAACTCATGCAGAAACAGTACAAGAACTTGAAAAGACAAGAAATATGTTAATTATGCAGCATAAAATAAATAAAGACTATCAGGTACTTCAGACACTAACTTGAAAAGTTTCTTTTCTGTGATGTTCCCCTGATGGTTGTCTTTTCAGAGAAACATGTTGTATTATCTTTTATTGTCTATTATCACCTACCATTAAATATTAGTAATACATCCCTGGAACTAGAGAGCTGAGATAGTTTAAAAACAAATGATAAAGCCTTGGCTTTGGAGGAGCCTGGTGACAGTAATCTCACCTGTCTTTAGTGTTGTCACTGTTCTCAGGGAGTCACAGCCACCATCCTAAAGCCGGCCACAGTGTCCAGGTCAGCTCCCCGTCATAAAAAGAGGGAGCTACCGCCCTGTCAGCTATGTGACGGAGAGCACTGTGGTTTGGAGTTCCCGATAGCCATCCAAAAGATGTTAAAATCATTCTGGTTTTGAAAATTCCAACTAGAAGTGCTTAATTGGTAGCATGGCGACCTTAAATCTCATGTAGAAATCTTTGAATCCTAGCATGCTAGCTCTAAAGCTGCATCCTAAAGTTCTTGCTCAGAGGCACTCTGACAGATGCAGATGGGACAGTCATAAGCAGTGAACCTTTCTGTCTCATTTTTAGATGGAAGTTGAAACAGTGACTCAGAAGATGGAAAATTTGCAACAAGATCATGAACTGAAAGTGGAACAATATGTTCATCTTCTCGACGTCAGAGCTGCACGCATCCAAAAGCTTGAAGGTACAAAGTGCGCGGTTTCATGGCCATTGGAAACGCCTTCCAAATCCTCGCTCACAATATCTTCCTGCTCACTTCTCTCCCCCAATTTTAAGCTGGAATAAGTTACCAGAAAGACTATTTTATCTGATTCTTTTCAACTCAGGAATTTTTAGTAGGATTTTTCAAGAATTTACTGTTTTCAAATTCAGGATTGTAGGCAGGATTTCAAAGCACTATATAAAGCGTCCCAGCCTCGAGCCTCACCCCGCCCTCGTGATTTTCCTTCCATGCACCATGTGCACCTTAGCCAGCTCTGTGCCAGGTCCACTGCCCATTCCCAGCACCAGGGTTTGTTCCTGGCCTACACTTCCTTTCTTCCTTGACATCTCGATAGTAAATCCTTCTGTGTTACACAGTCTAGCTTGTGCTAAGCATGGCAGGAGGCTGGCTCTGATTGGCTCAGCCACCATCCCTTTACCTGAAATACCTTATAGTGATTTTCAAACTTTAGAAAATAGGGAAGCCATCCAAAGAGCTGTGTGTGCCAGTACACGGGTGTAATCCCAACTTTTCCAAGGACAATGTGGAAGGAACCCAGGTCCAAAGCCAGCTTGGTACAATGCGGAGTGCCTGGGCAACCTGAGCTATCTGGAAATTCTACTATAAGAACCATCTGAGCACAGAAGGCACCATACTGCCCCCAGCTGTTTCTGTAGACTTGGCATCTCAAGTGAGAAGTACCTCTGCACTCCCCAGCCAGAAGCTTCTTTCTGGCAGGTCCCCTAGATCACATCTAGAGTGCTTTACCTTGCTATTTGGGTGCAGTGTGTGTGTGTGTGTGTGTGTGTGTGTGTGTGTGTGTATGTGTGTATGTGTGTGTGTGTGTGTATGATGACTTCATCTCTTCTGTGTGAAGTCTGCGCATCTTGGAGACAGGGTGGGTATTGTCATTGTGTTATTTCGTAGTTGCTATGGTGGAAGGATCCTCCCTAGAGGTTCTGCATTGGAAACTTAACCCCAAATGGAACCAGGTTCATAGACAGAAGGTTTAAGATTCAGTTAAGTCGTTTGGCTCTGCTCTCAAGAATTGATCAATGCCACTACCACGAAAGTGGGTTAATTGCATTAAACAGTGGGTTTATTGTAAATGAATGTGGTCCTTTCTGCCTTGGGACAACATAGGGAGAAGGTGCTTGCCAAATACAGAACAGTCAACTTGGACTTCTCAGGCCTTACAACTAACTTGAAGAGTTAAATCCTTCTGTGGGAATGTAGCTCTGTGATAGGATGCATGCTTAACCTGCACAGTATCCTGGGCTCAGTCACCAGCACCAAATAAGAAACCAAACAAGTAATCTTTGGTTCTTTATAAATTACCTGGACTCAAATATTCTGTGACAGCATTACAAAAGGACTAAGACGATGCTTCCTGCATTTTTTTGGCACACATTCTTTCCCATACTAGCCTTTGTGGTCTGAGTTCCTCAAGGGCAGGGCTTCAGTTTCCCTGTCTGTGTTCCTACTGCCTAGCAGTTTGCTTAGTGTGCCTTAGAGGCTTGATTATGTTCATGGAGTGAATCGTTAATTATAGGGGGCAGGCAAAGCATACTGGTAAAGGCTTCCAAACACTTGAATGAAAATTCTGCACTTGGTGGCCTCCCTTTTAACCAAGAAAATTGCATTAAACAAATTTTATTGATTACTACTTGGAAAAAACGGTATAGGATACTCTGACTTCTGGAAAGTTCTGTTCAGTCAGATAAAGACACTTAGTTCTTCTTCAGAGACAAGAAGCTCTTAAAGGACAGTCTGGGAATCCCCCAGGCTCTCCTAAACTGATGAAGAGGTCTGAAAATAGTATTTATAATGTTATTTTTTCATTTTTATTATTTTACAAGTTTATAATGGAGTTTCTCAGTGGCTATATGATGTTTGATAATCACAACAAATTAAACACAGCCACAGGTGTTTTCTGTTAAGTCAAGACCCTAAAGACACTTGTAAAAATATTTTTTAAAAACTTTTTTAAAAGTTGAAAGGATTAAAATAATCCTACTTTTCACATATTTTGGAACTTGCAACTTTGAAAGAATAAATACTATGATTTGCATCAATGTGCAGTAAGTTATTATGTGTATTAAGATATTTAAAATTAGCATTTAAATATTTAAAATTAATTTTTTTCTTTTCAGTATAATCAGTAGCAATAAGTATAAATTGTTATCAAAAGACTTTTGGAATCCTCAGTAAGTTTTAAGAGTGTAAAGTCGCTGGCGAGATAGGTGACTCGGGTGTGGAAGACAGTGGGCACGAGAGGCAGTGCTGAGCACTGTAGAACTAGCAGAGAAAACCCCAAAGGATGGGGGAAATGAGGGAAGGAGGGGGATAATGACACTAAAGCAAAATAGAGTAATGGTTTAAAACAAAGAGCACTTGTCAGCCGGAAACAAAGAAAAAAAAAATAACAGAAGACTCGGCAGTGCCCAATCCAGAGCTGGACTACTTCCTGATACCGCTTGAAGGGCTTCCACAGAGAGGAAGAGGGGGTCTTATAGACGCAGGTGGAGACATTTTATTCCAAGCTGTACTTATAGAGAGATGCATAATCTATAAAAAATTAGACTTATAAAATGTAACTGATGTACCTTTAACTGCACATTTAAAGAATTAATTTGTTTAATTTAGGCCTATGTGTACAACTATGAAACTATCGCCATAATTGAGATTACCTCCCCCAAAGTAGAAGCAGACATGACTTACTCAGCTAAAGAGGTGGTGTTCAGGAAAAGAGGTCGGTGGGCTTTGTGAGAGGAAAGATAACGGCAAAGCTGGAGGAGTGCATGGTGTCTGTGACCTCGGTCTGACTTGCCTTTCTTTCTCCTGCTCCTGGCTAAGGCTGCCTTACAACTAACTGTAGGTGTAACGCTTTTCATTCTCAGTCTTAAACTGCAGACTGATGAGTTACAGTTGCACATAATTTAAGGTTGTGGTTTTGTTGTTTAGAGACTGGTGCTAAGCAAGTCTTGAGAGTCTGTGGTTGTTAATGAGCACCATTGCAGAGAGTAACAGTGCAGCTATAGACTGTAAGGTCAAGAACATCACTGAAGGCACCCAGACGCCCGGCCACATCAGAAGTTCCTTTGCATCCGCATATGTCAGCATTCTAACAACTCCAAACTGTGTCTTCCCTTGCAGCCCAGCTGAAGGATATTGCCTACGGCACTAAGCAGTACAAATTTAAACCAGAAATCATGCCAGATGACTCTGTTGATGAATTTGATGAAACCATCCACCTAGAACGAGGAGAAAATCTATTTGAAATCCACATCAACAAAGTCGCCTTTGCTTCTGACGTCCTGCGGGCATCTGGTGATAAAGAGCTTCTCACTTTCTGTACCTACGCTTTCTATGACTTTGAACTGCAGACAACTCCCATCGTGCGAGGCCCTTGCCCAGAGTATAACTTCACCTCTCAGTATCTTGTCCACGTCAATGACTTATTCTTGCAGTACATTCAGAAGAACACTGTCACTCTGGAGCTCCACCAAGCCTACAGCACAGATTACGAAACGGTTGCGGCCTGTCAGCTGAGATTCCATGAGATTCTAGAAAAAAGCGGTAGAATTTTTTGCACAACAAGCTTAGTTGGTAAGTACAGTTTTGGATGTTTTAATCAGCAGGTCGGCTTATGTGTTTACTGGCATACTCAATTATTCTTATCTCACATATTACAGGTATTTTGGGTAGGGACAGTGATCTTTACTCACAGGTGTCTGAACTATCTTTAGTGTCAAGGATGATGGTGCAAAATAGCTATTAATACTTACAACCATTATAAACAGCCATTAAACTTAGAAAGTCCAATGTTTACTTTGATATTGATGCTCTTGCTTAATTAAAATGTTAATTGTATTACATTCTTCATGCTTCTGAAGACATGCCAACACTGTTACTACATTCTAGGAACAGTAGACAGTGACAAATAAGGCGGACAAAGGCTATGCCTAGAGGGGAAGACAAGTGCACACAGGCACGCACATGCACACACGCACACACGCACACACGCACAGGAGAACTTTCCCAGCCCAACTGTAAAGCACAGAGTAGCCAGGACAGACATATTGTCTGTAAAGAAGAGAAGCAACTAAGGTAGAAAAGCTCTCGTAGACTTCAGAGTCTCCTGCAGTACGGGCTCATCCCAGCACAGACCATAGGAAAGATGAGTCCAGTCCATCTGGATCCTCCCCCAGTGTCTGAGCTCATAACTGAAATTCTCTCCACTTCTCAGGATCTTCAAAGGAAGTCATCCTAACACTTCATCTTGTGTGTTCTTTTCTTTAAATTTCTCATACTTTTCTATAATACACTTGTTATAGTAGTGTTTATACTTCATGATATTGAAAAATTAGGGATTTACTTATTCCCTTTATATATTTATCTAATTTTGTTTATACATGTACTGAGAAATCTATTTTATTTTCATTTTTTAAACTCTTTTTTACTCTTATGTTTCCACTCTTTTACCAAAATACTTTTTAATTAATTTATTATTTTTACTTTAACAATTTTATATGTGTATGTATACTATACACACAATGTATATTCAATATCCAGTACCCTCTCTCATCTCCCCATATGCTTTTGACCATGTTTACAGGACCAAACAAATATTCCCTCCCATTGAGCAGGCTCCAAAACCATTCGGTTAGCTGTTGGGTTACCCCAAAACCAATCATGGCACTGCCATACCAGTGGGCACTTCTTGCCCAGCAGCTTAGTGTCCTAGCACATAAAGCCCACACATTGTATGGCCAGTGATGACTTCTCTCCTAGCAGCCATAGCACGTTGCAGCACTGTGGAAGCAAGCCTCCAGAGGGACGCTTCCAGTTTAGTTCCAGGATCATTTTCCTGTGTCCTGAATTCAAAGCTTGTGGTGACTCCACCAATAGTGTTTTACCATTTAGTTGTGGGGGACAAGAACAATGACCATAGCCTGTATTGTTTTCAGAGCTTCTGTGGCCACCCTAGATGACAACTCATAGAGATGTGTTTTCCACCCAGCACTGAGACTTCTGTGTTAAAAAAAAAATGGCTTCTGGGAGCGTACGATCTAACCATGTAGGGTACTTCCATTCAATCTTTTTAATTTTTTAAATTACATTTTAGTTATCGTATAAAGTAGCAGGGTTTTTATACCTCTCTTAGTCATCACTGATTGTGCTTAGCATTCTCTCTCTCTCTCTCTCTCTCCTGTACTTCTAGTAAACTGTCACTTCATCTCATTGTTTTGGGGTTTTTAACATTAGTCATCCTCTTATACTTTCTAATGTTTTTAAGCTTCCTCATTTGGAAAGGTAACCTCGTCGTCGTTGTTGTTGTTGTCATTATCGTTGTTGTTGCTGCTATTTTTTTTCTAGTCTCTTGTTTTGTTCTCTTTCCAACCACAACATTCTTCCCAGGCCCTTCTTTTCCCTGTCCTTATGTAACCCTGATCTTTTGGTTTTCCCTTTCTCTGCTCATTTTTATTGTTTCCACTTCCACATTTACCCAAAACACTGTTGAACATGATAGCACAGGCCACAGTGGTTCCCATCTGCCATGATGGCTGGAGGTGTGATAGTGGACTGTAATTAATTTAAGCTGCTTTTTCTCTCTGGTACTAGGGAATGGGCCCTCAAGTGTTGACTGCTCAATAAGGAAATTCTCAAATAAAACTGGGATCAATATCCAAGTAAATAAAAACACAAATTACAGACAAGAAACATGAAAAGGCAAGAAGCATGACTCCTCAAAGTCCCAAGTCCTTAGCCCCTTACCTGCTGGATGACAACACACTCGGGGGTTGGGGGGAGTGAAATCGCAGGCGAAGGCACCAAGGGCTCACTAGTAAAAATTCCTAGTTGCTGCAAAGAAGATACAGACAAGAAGATTACTTCAATTTAGGGCCTGGAGAAAAAACTCAGCAATACTGAGGGAAAAGTCAGCAAAATAGGGGGTGGGGGGGAGCAAGGGAAATGGAGGGCAAGTACAGTCAAAGGGTCAGTGTGCACATATGAAAATGTCATGGTGAGCCTATTCCTGTGTATGCTTACTAAAACAAAATTAACAAGATGACGTTTTAAATCATGATTTGGCCTTATTTTATTAGGCAAGAGAAGGGTGGTAAGAAAAGTAACGATGCATTTATTTCAGCCTGTTCATTAGCTGTTCCCTCAGGATTTGCTGGGCTGAGGATATAGATAAAGTGCTTACATAGTATGCACAAAACTCTAGGTTTGGGGTTGGGGATTTAGCTCAGTGGTAGAGCACTTGCCTAGCAAGTGCAAGGCCCTGGGTTCGGTCCCCAGCTCCGAAAAAAAAAAAACAAAAAAACTCTAGGTTTGATATCTATCTACCACATGGCATGCAGGTCTATAACTTTAGTACTTGGGAGGTAGAAGCAAGAGGATCAGAAGCTCAAGGTCATAGTGAGTTTGAGCCCAACTCCAGCTAGATACCCTGTGTCAAAAAACCAACCAAACAAAAAAAGATATTTGCTGATCGTTGATGTGACCAATGCCTGAGCACTGGGAATCTCCAAGAGGTTGGGTTCAGGGAAAGGAAAAAGGAGCAGCCAAGAAAATGGTGTCCAGTGCACAGCAGGAAAACTTGAGCTGTTGTCATCCAGAAGCCAAGTAAGAGGCCACTGAAGGAGAAGGGAGGGCAACTTAATGTCTGAATAGGGCTTTTATTTTATGATTGAGTGACTCACTGCTTAGATAATAGAAAGCAAAAGATTTAAGTGTTTTCCCCACTCCTGTAGCCATCCCAGCCTCTCAGTGAAGACCACAAGTTCATCCAAAGACACCTTATGTATATACAAGTAAATACGTCTGTAGTAGTACTCTTCTTTACAGGCTTTTTAAAATAATGGTAGATATTAAATCTTTTTCAGTATTAATGGTGAATCCCATTTGTAAGAAAAAAACTTGATTAAGTAAGCATGATATACTTAATATTGTAATGTTCAGAAAAAGTTATAGAATTTTCTTTTTGACTCCATATGTCCCAATCCCTTGGGGAGAAGTATTTTGAAGGCACCTGCATTCCTTGCCCTTAAGAAACAAACCTGTGCGGTGTACATACTCACACTTGGTGAGCAGACACACTGAAGGGTTCAGTGCAGTAAGGACGTACAGCTCTGCAGTAGAAGCTTAGCTGTTAAATCTTCCAAAAGCCATGAGCAAAGACACAGTAGAGAAAGAGAAGATGTCTGAATGGAGTGCACAGGGCACGTACCATCCAAGGCCACATTGACCGTGCCATTATTTGGCATACTGTGACCTCCCCCATATGCCTGTGGTCCATCAAAGAAGGGGGAAGGATGCCAAAGATACCTTAAAAGTTGAATCAGAATGTGGAATGTCTCAAAATTTATAATTTTGAGGTTGTATATTGTAAATGTCAGGCTAAATTGAGTCCAGTTTGTTTAAAGAAAAGTACTACAGTATCCAAAAGAATCTGTGGAGTGTCTGATTCATTGTTTGGATTTTTCTTTATGTGCAAGGCTAAAATGATACCAGTTGAAATAGCTCGATCATAGTTGGACATGGCTCTTTACTATTTAACAGCAGTGAAACTCACACCCCAGACACAACTTTGTTTCATCTCTGTTATTTGCCAATCAAACATCACTCGTGCAAGTCCTATTAAGTTATTCTGTATAAAGTTTGTGCCTTTAATATATAGTACCGTTGGTATATTTTACTTGTCTATATTCTCATTTACGTGACTATTTTAACAGAGGTCTGCATTGATTATGTATAGGAACTAAAGGAGACATCCCAAATTTTGGCACAGTAGAATACTGGTTTCGATTAAGAGTTCCCATGGATCAAGCTATTCGACTTTATCGAGAGCGGGCAAAAGCATTAGGATACATAACATCAAATTTTAAGAAGCCAGAGAAAATGCAATTGGTAAGCTTGTTTGACTGTAAGACCCTTTTTTTTATCTTTATTAAATTGGGTATTTCTTATTTACATTTCAAATGTTATTCCCTTTCCCGGTTTCCCGGCCAACATCCCCAACCCCTCCTCCTCTCCTTCTCTATGGGTGCTCCCCTCTCCATCCTCCCCCATTACCTCCCTCCCCTCAAGAATCCCGTTCACTGGGGGTTCAGTCTTGGCAGGACCAAGGGCTTCCCCTTCCACTGGTGCTCTTGCTAGGCTATTCATTGCTACCTATGAGGTTGGAGTCCAGGGTCAGTCCATGTATAGTCTTTGGGTAGTGGCTTAGTCCCTGGAAGCTCTGGTTGGTTGGCATTGTTGTTCATATGGGGTCTCAAGCCCTTGTAAGACCCTTTTATAGCACAGGAATTTGCACTCTCTCCTCATATCCTGTGCTTTAAACTGAAATTGTTTTTTTTTCTTTTAATACTGGCATCAAGTGGCTTGTTTAACCTTTTATTTAGGAATAACCAGTATCTCGGGAAGTAACAGGAGCAGTAGAGCTGGCTTGTGTATACTTTGCTACTTTTTCCCAGTTACAGCATAATCCTGAAAAGGGAAAGTCAAGCAGGGTGTACATGAGTGGTACCCCAGCTCTTCAACAGGCTGGGTGCATCGGATTCAAGACTAGCCTGCAATTTCACAAGCCCCTGAACCATGCTTTTAAAGGGATAAGATGTAGTTCTGTGGTGGACTGCTTGCCCAGCATATATATTACCAGGCTCTTGGTTCACCCCCTAATGCTGAAAAACAAAAGAAAGACAGGAAATTGACATGGTGCCATTAACTGAGCTCCATCTCTTATTCAGATTGCATCAGTATTGCACACGGTCATTCGTGTGTTTACTCTGCACAGGTTATTGCCTGGAGATATTCACTAAACCAGTACAAGACACAGACATACTCCACTGATACAAAGGAATCCCCTCGTACTCCCCAAGACTGTTCAGAAAATGTAACTAGAGAAGTGTTACTACACATCAAGAGACCTTCATCAGTGAATTCTACTCTTAAAGAAATAACTATTATATCACTCTTGGCTTCTTTCAAACTGTTTCATATCAATAGCTTTTTGAAATGCAAAGTAGAATACAAAATCAATATTTTATTGCTGAAAACCAGGAGTGTGAGTGCAGCTCCCATTCCCCAAACTATACTTCTTTGAATATTAATAGCCACATTTTCAACTGGTTCCATCAGCCAGTAAATGCACTAAGTGGAGTTTCATAGAATTCTGGAGTTGGTGACCTTTTATATAACGTGACTATAAATGGAGACGAAGCATGCGAGTGTCAGGGCGAGCACCGCAGAGGCACGCTGAAATGTGCGCACAGTCGGAATTCTAGGTCTTCTCTCCATGGAGTCTGTGGCTCTGGGCTCTGGCAGCCAGGTTTATGGTAGGGTTCCATTCCCCAGTGGTCCACCCGTTATGACTGAGAAATATCCCCCTAACCCCAATTAGACCAGACAGACTTCGCCTTCTGAGAGCAAAGGAAAGCAAGACTCTCCATGCCTGAAACACGTAAGATTTGGAGCTGTTGGCAGCCGTCTCCCACCATGTCAGTCAGGAAAACGAAATATGCGGTCTAAGGAGAGAATAATGAGCCAGGATTCAGAGAAAAGTGGAGAGCAGACGGAGTAACTTCCAGTGTTTTCCCATCGTATAAGCTTCCTGGGGACCGAATTTCTGTTGTACAGATCCATGAAATATCACTATAATGTTTTGTGAAATGGTCTTCTTTGCTACTTTTGCTGGCTGTATTTTCTTTGAGTTCAACTTAAATATAGATTCTCAAACCAAAGGGAACATGGCACCTGCTTCCCAGAGATCCCCTTCCTCTAGTATTCTTCACAGCACACCGTGAAAGAATACGTTATAGAGATGACAATTAGTGTTTTCTTGGTTTTCAATGGATTGGTTTGGTGGGAGACGGGGACACAGTATTTAGAAAATCACTCCACCGAGCTTCCTTGGTTAGTGCAAGTTCATCTGGGTCAGCAGTATTAACCTGCTCAGGTGTCCCACTACTCACCACCAAAGGGCTCCCTGGGGGCATTGCGAACTGTGTCTCTCGCTTTCTCCAATACGAAACTAAATGAGGACTGGAGCACTAGCATTTCTTTGTCTCAGATCATCTCAGCCCTAAAAGATTTATCACTTACTGCAAATGTTTTCTAACATCTGGTGTGCTTACTGGTGTTCCCACGACGGACAAGAAATCGTTTCCAGCTCTACCCAGTGCCTTTGCTCATCTAGTCTGGAATCCTCCCCAGCGTTTCCCCTGTCAGTCCTACCTCACACCACACTCTGGGTGAGCGTGTGAGTCTCCTCTAGTCAGGACGTTCTCCAGAGCCATCTCTCCCTTGGCTCACCAGTTATTGGTCAGAATTGAAGAGCATCACATTAACTGTTGTCTGATATGATTTGGGCACATTCTGCGTCTGTCCTTGGTTACAGTGTCTGCTTCCAGCAGCACAGGGTGTATCCTCACATGTGCCCGGCTTCTCCTCACTGTTCTGAAGCATCTTAATGTTTGAGAAAATGACTTTGATATGAAAGTATGTAGTTTTTTCCATTTACAAGATTTCGTTTGGAGGTTGGAAGCTGATAATTATCTTTTAATTGTATTATCTCTATAATATAAATATGTATGTTTTTCCAGTTGAGTCAGCAAGCAGCCACAACTGCTCAGATCAGTTCACCAGAGTCCACAGACGGCAACTTAAATGAACTTCACATTACAGTAAGATGTTGTACCAACCTACAGTCCCGAGCACGCCACCTACAGCCACACGCATATGTTGTGTACAAGTTCTTTGATTTTCCAGACCATGATACAGCCATTATTCCTAGTAGCAATGATCCACAGTTTGATGACTACATGTGTTTCCCAGTGCCAATGAATATGGACTTGGATCAATACCTTAAGTCAGAGTCTCTGAGTTTTTATGTTTTTGATGATAGTGATATCCAGGAGAATATTTACATAGGAAAAGTCAATGTGCCTCTGATTTCCCTGGCACATGACAGGTGTATCTCAGGTAAGACTGTGTTCTTGATTCTATAAAATTGTAAACACAAACATTAAGTATACTTTAGTGTTGCAGCTATGATCTATTAGCAACTAATTTCTCTAACCTTAGACAATATTTGTACTTCAAGTCTATAATACTGTTGATATTTTTAGTTATTTCCTTACTTGAAACCATAGCATTTTCAGTGTTTGAGGGTGTTTACAACGTACCTAAGAGTATTGCTAAGTTGATTACCTTAAGATATAAAAAGTCTAATGTTGTCTATCCTCCTTTGTGTAGTTACTGCCATATATGTATATATAGTATGCCTATATTTTGACATTTTTCTTGGTGTATGTTAAAATAATGGGTTACATCATGACATTTTCATATGCATATAACATGCCATGGTTAGTCACCTCTCCTCCCCATTACTGTCTTTCCTCCCTCCCCCACCACCTTTGCACATGTATATAAAAGACAACAATGTATTCTGATTGATTTCTGTAATCCTGTGATGAAGTGAAGAGAAAGGAGAGACTCAGTTGTAGGGATCGTGATATTTACCTGTATAGTTACTACTTGGGTAATTCTTTTTTTTTTTCTTTTTTTTTCTTTTTTTTTCTTTTTGGTTCTTTTTTTCGGAGCTGAGGACCGAACCCAGGGCCTTGCGCTTCCTAGGCAAGCGCTCTACCACTGAGCTAAATCCCCAACCCCAATTCTTTATTCCTGTACACTGACTTGTCACTGACATGTATCCTTACCATGAAGTCATTTCCTTGCTCCATTCAGCTCTGCCTCAGCCCTTTAGGATATCTATCTTGTTTGTTATGAACCCAACAATATGATTTATAATTACTGGTTAATATACTTATCTTAACAGTTAAGAAGAGAAAAGGAAAGGTATTTGTTTGGTCTTTTATTGTCTTGTATGCAGTTGCCCCGTTGGTTCCTATCAGATGTGTAGATCTGAGTTATCATGTGTCTTTTTCTTTCAGCCTGAAGAAAACTTCTTATCTAATATGTGCTGGAAGTCAGGTCTGTTGCTAGCAAGTGGTTTCAGTCATTGTAATCTTGAGATAGTCTTAGTTTTTCTTTGAGCTTTTGGAAGATAATCTTGCTGGCTAGTAGTTTGATTGTTGGGTTCTGTTTTGTTATCTAACACGTGTAAACAAGGATAAGCAGGTCTTTCTCTAGGAGGATAGAGTCCTTGGGTATATATGCTCGAGTGGTATAGCCAGATCCGACATAGAGCCATTGCCAGCCTCTTCAGGAACTGCCACGGTGACTTCCATTAGGGCTGCACAAGTTTGCACTCTCGTGAGCAATGCATGTTCCCTTTCCAGCATCCTTGACAATATGAGCTGCCATTTGCTCTATTGACCTTGGTGATTCTGTTTTGATTCACATTTACCTGACGACTAAGAATGTTGAACATTTAAGTATTTCTTGGTCATCTGTGTCTCATCCTTTGAAAACTCTATGCTTTAGTTCTGCACCCCCATTTTTAAAAGTTGGGTTGTTTTCTTGATGTCAAGGGTTTTTTCTTGTTTCCTTCTATATCTTAGATGCAACCCGTCTATCAGATGTGAAATTGCTATGTAAAAAGCCGTTCTGCTGCTTTACTGTTGCTGTCCTCCTTTACTATACACACTTTGGAGTTTCATGAGGCCATCATCTATTGTTGATTTAGTGTCTGTGCTGTCACTGTTCTGTTCAGAAAGCCTTTCCTGTGCCAGTGAGTTTAACACCATTCCCCAGTTTCCCTCTGTAGGATTCAGAATATCTGGTCCTTGATCCATTTGGAGCCGAGTTTTATTCAGGATGATAAATCTGGATTAATTTGCATTATTCAATGTGCAGACATCCCGTTTGACTAGCACCATTTGCTCCAGGTGCTGCTTCTCCCAGTGTGTGTTTTTGGATTCTTTGTCAAAACCCAGCCGTCCACAGGTGTATGGACTTACGTCTGGGTCTTCAGTTCCGTTGATCAGCTTGTCTGTTTCTGGGCCAAGGCAATGCTGTTTGTATCACTACAGCTATGTAGTTCACCTTGAAATCTGGGATGCTGAGACCACCAGCAGTTGGGTTTTGTTTGTTTTTAAATCTAGTTTATTTTAGCTATCCTGGGTGTGTGTGTGTGTCTGTGTCTGTGTCTGTGTGTCTGTGTGTCTGTGTGTCTGTGTGTCTGTGTCTGTGTGTTTTTCCATATGAAGCTGAAATTTGTTTTTTCAATTTCTGTGAAGAATTGTGTTGCAATTTTGATGGGGATTGCACTGAATCTGTAGATTGCTTTTGGTAGAATGGCCATTTCCACTTTATAAATTCATGAGCTTGGGAGATCTGTCCATCTTCTATCTTCAATTTGTTTCTTCCATGTCTTTCACTTGCTTGGTTAGATTTATCCCAACATATTTTATATTAGTTGAGGCTGTTAAAGGGGTGTGGTTTCCCTGATTTCTTTCTAAGCCCTTTTTATCATTTGTATATATAGGAGGGCTACTGATTTTTGTGTTAATTTTGTATCCAACTACTCTGCTGAAGGTGTTTATCCGCTACAGGAGTTTCCCAGTTGAACTTTTAGAGTCGGTTAATGTGTACAAAGAAAGATACTTTGACCTCCTCCTTCCCAATTTGTATCCCTTTGATCTCTTCCAGTTGCCTTGTTTTAGCTAAGACTTCAGGTACTTTTTTGAGTAGGTATGGAGAGAGTGGGCAACCTTATCTTGTTCCTGATTTAGTTGAATGGCTTTGAGTTGGTCTCCATTTATTTAGAAGGGGTGCTGGGTTTTTGTCGAAGCTTTTTTTGACATCTAGTGACATAGTCCTGTGGAGTTTTTGTCTTTCAGTCTGTTTATATGACGGATTACACTGATCAGTTTATGGATGTTGAGCCATTCCTGCGTCTCTGGGCTGAAGTCTACTCAATTGATCATGGTAGATGATCTTTTTCATGTGTTCTTGGATTTGATTTGCAAGTATTTCATTGAGAATTTTTGCATCTATGTTCAAAAGGGAAATTACTTTGTAATTTTCTTTATTGTGTCTGTATGTGGTTTTAGTAGCAGAGTAACTGTGGTCTTGTAAAACTGGACAGTGTCCCTTCTGCTTATATTTTCTAGAATAATTTGAAGAGTATTAGCAATAACTGTTCCAGTCTGGTAAAGTCCTGTGCTAAAATCATCTGACCCTGGACTTGTTTGGGTTGGGAGACTTAATGACTGTTTCATTAGGCCCTGTTTCATTAGGGCTATAGGTCTGTTGAAATTGCTTATCTGATATTCAGCTAACTTTGGTAAGTAGTGTGTATCAAGAAAATCACCCATTTCTTTTTAGATTTTACAATTTGGTGTAGCTTTTTAAAGCATGTTTTTATGATTCTCTGGATTTCATTGGTGTCTGTTGTTAAATCCACCTTTCTGTTTCTAATTTTGTAAGCTTGGGTATTCTCTGTTATAAGGTTTGTCAATCTTAATGATTTTCTCAAAGAAACAATTTGTTGCTTCATTGATTCTTTGTGTGTGTTTGTTCTATTTTATTGATTTCAATCCTGACTTGTTTTTGTGGGTTTTTTGGGTTTTTTGTTTGTTTGTTTGTTTTTGTTTTTTGTTTTTTTGGTTTGCTCTTTTTTTGAGGGTGATTTTTTTTTCTTTTCTTCTAGAGCTTTCAGATGTGTTGTTAAGTTACTAGTATGAAATCTGACCTTTTGTTTGTTGGTTGGTTAGTTTGCTTTTTTGTTTGAGACAGGGTTTCTCTGTGTAGCCCTGGCTGTCTGGATCTGACTCTGTAGACCAGGCTGACCTTGAACTCACAGAAATCCACCTGCCTCTGACTCTCAAATGCTGGGATTAAAGGAGTGTGCTACCACACCCTACTTCTGACTTTTGTTCTTATAGGCACTTAGTACCATGAATGTGCCTCTAGAACAGCCTTCTTTGCATCTCATGCCTTCTTTGCATCTCATAAGTTTTAATGTGTTGTATGACCATTTTCATTCAATTCTAGAAAGTGTTTAATTTCTTAATTTCCATCAACCCATTTTTATTGGTTATTTTGTTTATTTACATTTCAATGTTATCCACCTTCCCGGTTCTCCCCCCTCAAAATACCCCACTCCATGACTCCTCCCCCTGCCTCAACAAGGATGCTTCCCCACCCACCCACCCACCCACTCCCACCCCACCGCCCTATCATTCTCCTATACTGGGGCATCGAGCCTTCACAGGATCCAGGACTTCCCCTCCCGTTGATGCCACACAAAGCCATCCTCTGCTACATATATGGCTAGAGTCCTGGGTCCCTCCATGTGTATTCTTTGGTTGGTGGTTTAATTCCTAGAAGCTCTGGGGAGTTCTGGTTGGTTGATATTGTTGTTCGTCTCATGGGGTTGCAAACCCCTTCAGCTCCCTCAGTCCTTCCCCCAACTCCTTCATTTGGAGTTCCATGCTCAGTCCAATGTTAGGCTGCAAACATCTTTATTCAATAGTGAGTTATTTCGTTTCCATGAGTTTGTAAGTTTTATGTTGTTGGTGATACACAGATTTAATCCTAAATTTTAAATTTAAGATTTAAAAAGTGGTCAGATAGCATGCAGGTGTTATTTTAACTATTGTATCTGTTGAGATTTGCTTTGTGTCTGAGTATGTGGTCAGTTTTGGATAAAGTGGCAGGAGTGCTGGTAAGAGGGTATATCTTTTGATTTTAGGTGAAATATTCTAGAAATATGTTAGTTCCATTTAGTTCATAACAGCTCCAACTTCTCTGTTTAGTTTTTCTCTGGATGATCCGTCTATTGCTGGGAGCAGGGTATTTAAGTCTCCCGCTCTCAGTGTGTGACGGTCAATATGTGACTTAACCTGTAGTACTATTTCTTTTATGAACTTGGGTGCCCTTGTGCTTGGTGCATAGATGTTAAGAATTACAGTGGCCTCTTGGTGAGTTGTTTTCTTTAATTAGTTTGTAGCGTCTTTCCCTATCTCTTCTGATTAATTATGGATTGAAGTCTATTTTATAAGATATTAAAAGGCCTCACCAGCTTGTTTCTTAGGTCTGCTTGCTTGGCATATCTGTTTCTAGCCCTTTACCCTGAAGTCATGTCTAGCCTTGATGTTAACATGTGTTTCTTGATGCAGTGGAAAGATGGATCCTGTTTTTGCATCCATTTTGTTAGTCTTTTCACTTTTTATTGGGGAATTTGGACTACTGATGTTGAAAGATGCCAATGACCAGTGACTGCTGATTCCTGTTGTTTTGTTGCTGCTGCTGCTGCCCCTGGTGGGAGTGATTGTGTGTGTGTGTGTGTGTGTGTGTGTGTGTGTGTGTGTGTTTCCATTGTTTTGATTTTTCTGGTCTGTGATTATTTCTTGTGTTTCCTGTCATGTAGTTAATTAGAGAAATCTAGGTAGATATTGTTTAACTTTTGGTTTATCATAGAATGTCTCAGTTTTTCCCCATCTTTGTGGTTGAAGGTATTGCTGGGTATAGTAATTTGGGCAGGCATTTGTGGTCTCTTAGATTCTTTAGCACATCCCTCTGGCCCTCTGGCTTTCAGAGTCTCCGAATAAAGAGTCAGGTATAATTCTGTTAGCTTCTTTGATTTTGTTGAAAATATTTTATGTGCCTTTGGCGTGGGTTTCTCCTCCTTCCTCTAGTCCTGTTATTAGGTTTGATCCTTTCATAATGCCCCAGATCTCCTGGATGTTTTATGTCAAAATCTCTTTAGATTTAACACTTTCCATTTCTTCTATGGTGTCTTCAATGCCTGAGATTCTCTCTTCCATCTCGTATATTCTGTTGGTGAGGCTTGCTTTTGAGGTTCCTGTTCAAGTTTCTAAATTTTTCATTTTCTGATTTCCCTCAGCTTGGATTTTCTTTTATTGTTTTTATTTCAACATTCAGACCTTGAACTATTTTCTCCATCTTCTTCTGCTGTTTGTGTTCTCATAGATTTCATTGAGGGAGTTATTCATTTCCTCTTTATGGGCCTCTATCATAGTCATAAAGGCTATGTTAAGGTCCTTTGCCTGTGCTTCAGGTTTATTACAATACCCAGTGCCCACTCTGGCAGCGTTGCTGGGATCTAATGGAAACATTTTGCACAGGTTGTTATTGACTGTGTTTTTATGTTGGCATCTAGGCATCTGGGTTTGTGAAGACTGGAATTCTAGGTGCTCGTATCTGGTCTTGTCTTTGTTGGGTGGCTATTTTGTTCCTTGGTTTTTGTTGCCTTCTCTGGTTCTTAGGAAAATGTGTTGACTGGTAGGAAATTCTTCTGGGATTCTGATTCTGATAGGTGTGGCCACGGTGGTGGTGGTGGTGGTGGTGATGTTCAGGTAAAAAGTTCTAGATACTGGGACCTGGTAATTGGGAATGAGGATGGACTAGGAGTAAGGGCTTAGGGAGTCTACAGTACAAGGGAAAAGTAGGGTGTTCCCCTAGAATCTGCTTAGTGTCCTAGGAATGGGGACAAAGAGTGAGGAGAGGCCACAACAGGGAGTCTGCTACAGAGCTGGAGGTGAGACTAGGGGATTGGGTTGGGAGGAGAGAAGGGAGGGGTAAAGATCCAGTTAAGTTACCTGTTTCCTAGGTGTGGCCTGTGGGTTCCTAGAGAGTGCCTGTTGCAGCTAGGGGATAGGGTAAGAAAATGAGTGGGGTAAAAGAAAGTTTGGTGGGGGGGGGGGGGGGTTGGGGATTTAGCTCAGTGGTAGAGCGCTTGCCTAGAAGGCCCTGTGTTCGGTCCCCAGCTCTGAAAAAAAAGAAAAAGAAGAAAAAAAAAAAAAAAAGAAAGTTTGGTGGGACGATCTGTGTGTCCTACTGTATGTGGGGGGGGGGAAGATCTGTCTGTCCTACTGGATGTGGGGGGAAGATCTGTCTGTCCTACTGTATGTGGGAGTAGGGAGGGGCAGGGCAGCAGCAGGTACCCTGCTGGGGATGCAAGAGGAGGGGTGGATTGGAGGAGTGGAAAGAGAAGTGAAGACCTGCGGTTAGCCTGTTTACTTCTTCCCCTGGCCAGTGAGTCAGTCCTTCCCAGAAAATGCTTTCTGGTGTTGGAGGCTGGGATCCGATGGGGTTCAGAGGAAGGAAGGATGGAGGGAGAGGTCTTCGTGTCCTGTTGGAAATAGGGTCAGGACGGAGGGAGCCTCAGCAGATGCTCTAGTTCAGAGCTGGAGACCAGGAGACTGGACCTGGAGGATGGTGGGAGAGGCAAAGGTCCACTTGGGCACCTGCTTCCCTGGCCCTCAAGCTCCCAGGACCCCACTGTAATTCCTAAAATAACAAAGCTTCACTCCCGCATTGAGAAAATGATTTCCATAATTTGCAGGAATATTTGAGTTAATGGATAAGGACAAGCATGCTGCAGGAACCATCCAAGTTATATTGAAATGGAAATTCACTTACCTCCCACCAAGTGGGTCGATCCCGACTGAAGACCTCGGAAGGTTCGTTGGCAGGGAAGAGCCGGAGGCCATTCAGAGACGACCTCCGACGTCCTCCGGCACTGAGGCAGTCGTGGTGAGTAACACTGGCTTCTGATTTCATTTCAAATACTTTGAATGTAAACCTAATAGCCAGATAATTCCACCCAAAACTAGCTGAAGTCTCCTCTAAAATGTAATAATTATAGTCTGGCATACTGTTTTATTTTAGACACCAAAACCTAAACCAAGACAACGTTTAACATTTGTGGATAAAAAGGTCTCTTTTGTGGATACCATGCCACACCCAAGTCCTGTAAGTAATCAATACCCTGTGTACCAATTTCCCTTTCCATCGCAAGTCCCAAGTCCCGGAGACTATAGACTGTCCTGTACCTCTGACACAAGCTGGGACAGTAAGCACAGCACATCTTTACTGTGGTACAAGGTTGCAGCGTCTGATAGGCCTTTCCATGGCCTGTATCCCTTTCCATCTTCCCACGCAGTTTCTTGATCTTACAGTCAAAGGCGGACCTTCCTAAACTACTCTTGTAATGAATACAAAGTAACATACATGATTTTCCCATGAATTCCAGGAGGCTTCTCCTCCCCCTAAAGATATAAAGCACAATTCTCCAGAAGTGGGACCAGAAACAGAAAATAGCATGCCAGCTGTTGCATGTCCTTCCAAGGTATGCCTCTGTACTAAAGTTATTTTGAAGGGTTTATTTGGGACTTCAAAGGCTTTGTGTTGTGTGTTAGACATGAATCAGGAAATCATAGCATTTTCCCTACATTTGAATATGACTTAGTTCAATAGATGTGGTTGTTCATATGCCAGGAGGAAATACATATGTCTATAAACTAAAATCAGTGTAAAAGTCATGTTAAGATTAGTACATCTTTTATTGTTTTGTTTAGTTTTGTTGAGACAAGGTTTTACGTATGCCAGGCTGGTCTCGGACCCACTGTGTACCTCTGGGTGACCTGGGACGCCTACCCTCCAGCTTTACCTCCATGCAATGGTATTAGATAAGCACCACCATACCAGCCTATATCAAATCCTCCATTCTTAGCTTATAGTTAGGTCTTTATTGACCTCTGTGTTTTCATCTGTTTATACAACCTGTGACTGTTTTCTAGGGAGTCTTTAGCTGTGTAGCCTATCTCCATGTGCTTTGTCGATTAGTAATGGTGGTTGTAGAGGTAGAGGTGGTAGAGATTAATGGAGGTAGTGGTGGTTGTCTAGAGAAGGAAGAAGAAGAGGAAAAAGAAGAGGTGGTGGTGGTAGTGATGATGGTGGTGATGATGGTGGTGGTGGTGGTGATGGTGGTGGTGGTGGTTTAGAGACAGAGGCTCACTTATAGCTCAGAGTGGCTCAGAATTCACTTCTTATGTAGCCCGTGCTGGCCTCAAATTGTTGGATCCCTCTGCCTCTTAGTGCTGGGATTATCAGCATACGACACTGCCCAGCTATGTGTGCCTGGGTAACCAAGTCGCAGGTGTATGTTTTATTACCCCAGTGCTTCAGCAATGCTGTACCACTTACCTGAGCAGTAACAAAGAGCAATGTGCTTCTCTTCTGCATGCCTCACAGGAAAGCAGTGTGGCTAAGGTAGAAGAAAACATGGGGAAAACGCAACAAGGAAAAGAAGACGACATCTCTTTCCTATCTGAGGGCCAGCTTGCATCACAAAGTGTGGCTTCCTCTGAAGATGAAACAGAAATAACCGAAGAATTGGAGCCAGAAGGTGACTTTTCTGTTAAAACAATTGTTGTTTACGTGACTCTGCTTTGCTTTCTTGTGAGGGCTTGCCTGCCACACGCAACATAGGTTTCAGTAGCGAGTCCACCCCGGGATGCTTGCCTCTCGACAGAAGTGGTAGGTGAGAGTTCTTCAGGCTGTCATCCCTCTCTTCGCAGGTCATCTTGGGGCTCTTGCAGAGAATACAAGTGTCATCGCTGAACGTGTCCCAAATTTATGTTCTAGACATTTCATATTCCCTTAGGTCCAGTCTTATCAGTTGGATTATCCTTTAGCTTTGACTTTTCAAAATTAAAATCAAGAATTGCAGCTTATAAAAGCCGATGTGCTTTCACACTCCATGTGTACAGAAGGGAGCTCGCTGTGCAGACAGAAGCCTGAGCAAAAGCAGAGAAGAGCAGAGGAAGTAGTACTGTCGCTTAGGTCCGCTACACCTTTAAAACTGTTTATCTACTTTACATGTGTATGTACATGTAAGCATGCTTCACACACACTTAGAAGTCAAGTAACTGCTTTTACAACTAGACTCTGTCCTTCCAGGTAGGCTCCAGGTGTCAAATTCAGGTCACCAGGCTTGGTGACAGCCACCTTTACCCGCTGAACCATCTTACCAGCCTATATATGCTATTTTAATCGGGAAGATAGTGCCACTGAATTAAATGTCAAATATCAAATTATATAGTTTAAATATGTATTTTATTACATATGTGTTTTACCTTAATAGAACTATAATTTTTTAATTTTTAAAAGTAGGGGTAGCATTGATTGTTTTTACCCAGCATTTTGTGTAAGCCACTGGAAAATATCTGCTCTGCGATAATAGATGTGGGCTTGGCTATTGTGGAAGCTTGGATACCACGTCAGAGTGGGGGCTGGCATCAGATGCTCTAGCAGGTGCCAGTGCCTCTCAGACTTAACTAAGTCTAAGTGGATGAAAATTCATATGGCAATGAGGAAATGGAGAAAAAGATGTTCTTTCTGTAACTGATGACCCTACTGTAGGACCACAGGAACTGTTGGACCTAGCCTTGGATAGATATCTTATGTCTCATCCCCAATTGCATGGATAGAAAAGGGCCATCTCGGGGCTGGGGATTTAGCTCAGTGGTAGAGCGCTTACCTAGGAAGCGCAAGGCCCTGGGTTCGGTCCCCAGCTCCGAAAAAAAGAACCAAAAAAAAGAAAAAAAGAAAGAAAAGAAAAGGGCCATCTCTCATTCACTATAGCTACAGCTGCAGATGGCCTAGTGACACAGTTTCATCAGCTTCCTGCTGAGGTGAAAAACAGAAAGACTGACTTGTGGATGGTTTAGAAAGCCTTTCTCACAATGCAGTTTTGTTACAGAAGCACACCACTGCTGTGGCATAGTCCTGCTTCCATACACTGCCCTGTAAGGTGTGTGCATGGCACGAGTGGTGATGCCATACCTTGGCATAGATCTGTGCAGGCTGCTGGCTGGCTAGTCAGCACAAATGTGCATGGCATCCTTCAAACATGCAGTGACCAGTGAAGGAAGGAAAAGGTGAACTTCTTGTTGGTTTTGTTCACAATCAATAAATTTTCAACAGCAGTTAACCATGTTCAGAGTTTTAGTAAATTTTTGGGCTAATATACAGAGTAATGGATTTCCTCATTACATTCCCATGCCCACATGTAATTCATTCTACCTTGCTTTCATTCACTCCCCTCCCCTTCCTTCAATCCTTGATATTTTTCCATGGAAATTGTTTTGATGAAGGACTAGTCCGCCTTTGCTGTGCGTGCAATAGTGATCCCGCTCTTGATTGTGTTCCCCACTTGTGGATAAACTAAAGCTCAAGTGTACTGAGGTTTGTTCTCTACCAAAATAGATGGAAATTTATAAAACTGCTTCTAGTTTAAAATATAGTAAGCAGAACACTGAAAGATTTTTTTAACAGTTGGAGAAATTACTAAGCGTCATAAAGTCCAAATATAAAGAGAAAAAAAGAAGGGACTGGAAAGATGGCTCAGTGGGGACAGGTGTTTGCCACCAACTCTGAGAACGTGAATTTGATTCCCCAAACTCACATAACGGAAGGAGAGAACTGGCTCCCACAAGTTACCCTCTGACCTCCGCACTTGTAGTGGCCTGTGAATCACGCTCTCTGTCTCTCTCACACAGAGAGAGAGACAGACAGACAGACAGACAGACAGACAGACAGACAGAGACAGGGAGAGAGAGAGAGACAGACAGACAGAGAGAGAGAGACAGACAGACAGACAGACAGACAGAGACAGAGAGAGACAGACAGACAGACAGACAGACAGACAGAGAGGAGGGAGGGAGAGAATAAACAACTAAATAAAAATTTAAGAGAAAAAACATTTTTTACCTTATGCTTCATTTGTTTTCATTTGTTTCATAATATAACAGTAACAGTTTTTCTGTTTCTTTTTGTTTACTAAAATTAAACATAGGAGTTTTTCAGGTCATATTTTCCTTCCCTAAAACATACATGTGAATATCCTTGGCAGTTGAGAGTGAAAGAACTGGTCATCGGGTTGTTCATTTGTGCTGTATTTATGTGTAACACATAGATTGGCTAACCTGGGTAAATGTTGCCTCATGTTTTCTGGCAGATGAAGACAGATCCGCTTCTGACAGTGATGACTGTATCATTCCAAGTTCTGTCTCCACAGATACCAAAAAGGTGAGTGGCTCCCTCAAACAGAAACAGGCGGTCAGGTGGTCCAGTGGGTAATAGGCCTGGATCTATTGTGTTCAGTCCCTGGGTTCCACATGGTGGAAGGAAAAAGCAGACTCCTGCAAGTTGTCCTATCCACAGACATGCCATGGCACATAGACACGCCACCCATATACATACAAGAGATAAGTACAAAACGATTGTTTTTCAGAAAAGAGACAAGATCCATGGGTGCGGTTCAGAGGTCAAGCACTTGCCTGGCATTCAAGGCCTTGATCCCTAGATCCCTTGATCACTAGAGCATCAATGAGGGGAGCAGGGATGGAGGACCAAAGTTCAGGGAGGCAAAGGAAAAGGCTGAGCAGTCTCTTATCACCTGTATTAACTCCCCTGGGTATTTTATTTTACTTTTAGAATTTCTCCTTTATTGGAAAAGTTCATTACTTCATTTTAGCTCCTCCTTCACATAGTCTAAGCTTGATAAAACAAAGCCATGAGCATAACGTGTTTGTTACAGTGCCTCCATGAAACAAAGAAAGACATTGTTATGTATGTGTATGTTTGTGTATGTGTGTACATGTGTGTGCTGTACAGATCAAAGGCTGACATTGGGTGTCTCCATCACTCTGCACCTCATTTTTTAAGCATGATCTCTCTGAACCTGGAGCTCGCTGACAGGCTACATTGTTTGCCCAGTGACACCAAGAATCTGTCTGCCTAGACCCACCTCCCCAGCGTGGTCATAGGACCTGCTGCTGCTGTCAGGGTTTTACCTGGCTACTAGGGATCTGAACCCAGGTCCTCATGATTACTTAGCCTCAGATACCTGGTGTGTGTTTGCTAAAGAAAGAAACCTCATCTTTCTAAAGTTGTAATTACTACTGTAATCAGTACATAATTAAATTTATATTAATATTACCTAACCTGTGGTAACCTAGTATGTGGAATTTTCATTGCTCAAAATTGATAAATCAAAGAAGGAATTTTATATAAGCTTATCTGTGCAGTTTTAATTATAGTGCTCAGTTAAATTAAATTTAATATTTTTTCTTAATCAAATACTAAATGTTAAATAATTTTATCAAACCAGTGAATGAAAATTCTCAGCCTCCCATTAGAACTGATAATAATATCAGTAAGGAAATAAGCTTTCTGTGTGGTTTAGTTTTATAGTCATAAGCAGAACTGATGGATGGATGGATGGACGGACAGACACATGATAGATAAAGAGATTTACTGAAAGACTTGGCCACTGTAATGGAGGTCTTCAAGCAGCAAGCTAGTGATTCAGAATAGATTGTGTATTGTCAGACTGTGTCAAAGACCTGAGAACAAGGACACCCACTGCATGCATTCTTACCTGAAAGCCAGCAGGCTCAAGGACCAAGAATCCACTCTGCTTCATGCCAAGTTTGAAGGCCTGTCCATCTTGATGGCACACTAGCACAAGGAGCTCCCTTTTCTGTGTGTGTGTGTGTGTGTGTGTGTGTGTGAGTGTGTGTGTGTGTGTGAGTGTGTGTGTGTGTGTGTGTGTGTGTGTGAGTGTGTGTGTGTGTGTGTGAGTGTGTGTGTGAGTGTGTGAGTGTGTGTGTGAGTGTGTGAGTGTGTGTGTGTGTGTGTGAGTGTGTGTGTGTGTGTGTGAGTGTGTGTGTGTGTGTGTGTGTGAGTGTGTGTGTGAGTGTGTGTGTGTGTGTGAGTGTGTGTGTGTGTGTGTGTGTGTGTGAGTGTGTGTGTGTGTGTGTGTGTGTGTGTGAGTGTGTGTGTGTGTGTGTGTGTGTGTGTGTGTGAGTGTGTGTGTGTGTGTGTGTGTGTGTGTGTGAGTGTGTGTGTGTGTGTGTGTGTGTGTGATTTTTGAGACAGGGTCTCACTGTGAAGCTCTGACTATCCTGAACTCACTTTAGATATCAGGCTGGCCTTGAACTCAGAAATTTGATCAACTCTGCCTTCCAAGTGCTGGGATTAAAGATGTGCATCACTAGGCCCAGCAAGGAGCTCCCTCTTCAGCCCTGGGTGCCAGTATCCCTTCAACTGATTGAACAGAGCCCATCCACAGTAGAGAGATTAGTTTGCTTTATTGAGTCTATCTAGATTTTAAGCTATCCAGGAGCACCTCACAGTTGTCATGTCATGAATTATTCACAACCATTACGAATTGACTAAATGTCTGGGTACCCTATGGCTTAATCAGGTTGGCAAATAAAATTAACCATCACAGCATTTCTCTCAGAACCTTGTATTTGTCATGTCTGAATGTTTGATTTTTCTGTTTTGTCTCAGTAGTTTATTCTGTAAGACACTGCCTACTTCAGCCTGATTTTTTTTGTTACATAAATGATTTAGCCTTTGAATACAAGAATATAAGGAATGAGATATTGAATCAGTGCTGAGTCTATGAGGACAGTAATGTAGGAATATATTTATCTTGTCAGGTTATAAACAGCACTCATTCCTCATGCCTTAAGACAGGTAGTAAACATAGCACAAGGCTCCTGCTTTTAGGGAACCTCTGTACTGATCAGGAATGTGCACTCATGTTCAGCCAACCAGTGTTACTAATTCATCAGTTGGATTGTAAATAATATCAAGAGGCCATATCAACAAGTGAGTCAGTCAACACTTGAACTCTTTAGCTACTTTCTAACCTACCTTCTCATTCTTCAAATGACTAAACTGTGATCTTAAAAGAAAGAAACTGGGGCTGGAGAGATGATGGCTCAGCAGTTAAGAGCACTGACTGCTCTTCTAGAGGTCCTGAGTTCAATTCCCAGCAATCACGTGGTGGCTCACAACCATCTGTAATGAGATCGTAATGAGGCACTGCAGCCTCCTTTGCAGTGTGGTAGGACAGCAGATTCTTCAGATGTTGGCCTAACGTAGACAACAGGGGCAGAGTGGCAGCTAATCTTACTTCCAAAACAGTGTCCATCATGTTTAATTAACCTTGAATGCACAGGAAGGTTTTTCTATCTTTACAATCCTAGACCATCAAAGCGGCGCATTAGGTAGTTTGAAAGCATTGCTGGTTGACACATTAAGAGGAACCGTTCCAGGGGGTTGGGGATTTAGCTCAGTGGTAGAGCGCTTGCCTAGGAAGCGCAAGGCCCTGGGTTCGGTCCCCAGCTCCGAAAAAAAGAACCAAAAAAAAAAAAAAAAAAAAAAAAGAGGAACCGTTCCTGGCATGTCCTGGGCAGAGGGAAGGACTTAAACTAAACATGTTGCAATGTACAAGACTCACCACGAACAGCTCTCCAGCTTAATTGGCCATTGCAGTTTCAATTTGCTGTCCCAGATACAATTCATGGGGAAGTATTGAAGCTTCAACCCCAGGGCAGCCGTGTTAAGAACTGAGGCGTGAGGAGGTTAGCTGGGTCATAAGGACTCTAAGATCTTGAGTAAGATTAGCACTCATTTAAAAAGGCAGAATGAAGGGAGCACTTCTGCCTCCTCCCACAAGAGACCACAATGTTCCCCTCTGGAGGACACAGCATCCAGCGTCGTCAGAGACAGAGCAGACACCAGACCTGCCAGCCGGCACCTTGACCTTGACTTTGAGCTCCTCACCCTTTGGAACTATGCAAATGGTTTTAGCAATTATAAATTACCCCATCTGTAACGTTTGTGAAAGTGGACTAAGACAGTAACATGCATACTTCTTATTGATTATTTCATTTTTTTTCTGAATGCTACTTTAGCAAATCATTCAATATAAAAATGAAACCTTTTTAAAACTATAATGATTACAAAAATCATATACAATTGTATATCCTTTATCCAGGTCTACATATTGTTTGGCCTACATTTTGCTGCATTTGTTTTGCCCTTTAGTCTCTTATACTTATGTGTTAACATATGTGTTCGTTTATAATATATAAATACATCCCTTAGAACTGCTAGGAACCATTTCAGAACTGCACAAAAAAAAAAAAAAAGGCCTTTCATGTCTAAGAACTTCACAGTAACAAGAGAATGTTGTTCCATGATTCCAAGTACCGAAGATCAAGCAAACTCTATTTCTCCTACTGCACTCTCATCCATAATCAGACGTTGTGGGGCTTTCCCCATATACCAAGTACTTCTTCAAGAAACAGCAGATAAATTCTGGAGCAATGACTAATGAAACAGCCGATTAGTTTGAGGAGAAAGGGATGGACGGGGTGGGGTGAGAATGCTTTAAGAGGTGTCTTAGATTTACAGACAGTCGTGAGCTCCCTTATAACAGTTGCTGAGAATTGAACCTGGATCTTCTGCAGGGGCGACAAGAAAACCATGGAGGTGTCCAGGTTCCTATTCTTAAGGAGTCTGTCTACTTGAAAAGCATTTTAAAAGGTAGATTTCATGTAAAGAGTAGTTTAGACCTAAATGATTTCTGAATATCACATAATCACACCCTGAAGTTATCCCTCTTTACAGACTTTTAAAACTGCTTCCTTGTATGGTGCCACAGTTAGGACTAGAAATCATGTCTCAGAGCAGTCTGGCCTATGCCAGTTCCACTGTGGGTTGCATTTTCCGGTATCACTGTGTAAGCAGTTTAAGATTACTTGGTGTCTTTTAATTTTTATATTAACAGATCCTAACAGCTCATAGATATTTTTTAGCATGTTGATCCTTAAAAGGAATCTAACAGATTTCCCGGGACTTAGACATTCCTTGGTTCCTTCTCTTTCCTTCATGTCTGTGATCTATAATTAATCATCGATTACCTCATTTTGTTTCATTTCATTTACAACATTTATGAGCTTCACTTTGTCAGTACGAAATGCTTGTCCCCTCCTTTCCTTTCCAAAGTGGTATAATTAGTGTTAGCATCTTTTTTAACAGGCTACATAAAGTTTAGTGGCGGGATTAAATCAAGTTATTAACATAATGTGCTAACCAATTGGCCCCTATCTCTCTTCATTTCCCGGACATCAAAGTGGCACAGAGTGCAAATGTAATTGGGCCTGCTGGCCTGTCAGATCCCGTCAGCCTGATGACTGCCGCTTCTGCTAAAGAGCTTCTAGGCATGGTAATTAATGGGGGTGGGGAGCAGAAGTCTGCAAAATGTAAAACTTTGGACATTTCTCTATGAAATTTTATTAATTTGAATAATCATAAGTTAACAGTATCAATTTGATGTATAATACATCGATTAAAAGCCTTGTTTCAGGGCCTCAAAATAGATGTCAAAACTTAGAATTTGCACTTGTCCTGGCATTGAAAAATTAATTCTTTAGTATCATTGTCAAGTTTATGACTTAAAGAATGTATCTGCTTTCCACAACCAAATATATGGCCATCTATCTGCTCATGGGCCTGTGATGGCTGTTCTTAGTTGTCAATTGACTACATGTGGAATCAACTAAAACCCAACAGCTGGCTTCACCTGTGAGGGATTTGAAGCGGGAAGACCCACTTTTAATCCAGATCTTTTGAGGTAGGAAGATCCACCTTTAATCAGGGTCATGTCTTCTGGTGGCCGCCCATACAGAGGGTGTGGAAGAAGGAAGCATGCACTCTTCTGCTCTCCGCTTGCTCTCACTCTCACTGTCAAGTCTTCCTTCCCTGGCATTAGAGCCGACCTCTGCAGGATTCCCGTGTATACTGCAGACCAGCTGAGACATCCAGCATCCTGGACCGAACAACTACAGATTCTTAGACCTTCCGTTGATAGACAGCCATTGTTGACTAGCTGGACCACAGCCTGTAAGCCACTCTAATAAACCCCTTTCTTTAAATAGAGAGAGATTCAGCCTATGAGTTCTGTTCCTCTAAGGAACCCTAGTCCGGGTTAAATGTGTGCACAGGTAAGCATGGCAAACCACGGGCCGGAGAGAGCAGGCTCTGTGTGCGGCTCCCTTGACCCCACTCTTTTTCTGCCAATGGCAGCTGTGTGAAGGCAGCCCCTGTCGTTTGGACTAAGGCTCAGTCCACCTGCAGCACCATCGCTGAACAATAAGCTGCCTTCCAGTTGCTACAGAGATGGTGTCCAGCACATATGTTTTAAAACTCTAAAAAGTTTAATGCTTGTTTCCTGTAGCTGCTACCTGATCAGGCTGGCTGGTGTTCTTAGAGCCTGCTCAGTGCACGAATCAGTTGGCTTTACTTTTAAAACATTAAACAAAAGCTGTTATTTTTATATAATTTATAATTTATATTAGACTATTCCTAACCATTACATAGATTGCCTCTGCAAAAGAAGTAATTTGTTAACTAATCCTGTACTAAGATAGCACATGACTAAGGAACAGTTCAACATGTTCATTCCGGAAGCTTCTCTCTAAATATTAGAGAAGGGTCACTGGGTACAAAACAAGTGTGTGAGAGCAAAAGGTTGCTTAAGAGGTTTCTTAAGAGTAAACCTCAAGCCAGCAGCATCCATATCATCTGAGAGGGGCGAATGCTTGAGCCCAAGACAGATGGATCAGAGGTTTTAAGATGGGCCTCTGTTTAGTGTATAATTCTGGGGTACTAAAGAGAAAGCAGCATTCTCCACTCTTAGGTCCCATGAAAGTCATCTGGGGTAAATTTTTTAGTGCCAGGATCCCTCTACCCACATCAATCAGGACAGTGTTTGTAGCTCCCTAGTGAGTCTCACGAATGACTGAGTGCCACTGTGCGACACCTGTTCAGGGCTGGTCCAGGTGCAGCAGCATCAGAGTCACCTGGAGCTGAGGGGCTTTTTGAAACCTTTCTTTTTACTTCACTTCCCACCATAGTAACCCACATGGATGATAATAATGCTCTGATATCCATCCTTGTAGGACACAAAAACAATTTATAAACTATGTTTTAGAACATCTGCTAACGAGCCTCTGTAATTTGCTGATCATTACAGACACAGTAGTTTTCGTGGGGTAGAGGGACAGAAGAACAACATTGTAAAAATAAGTATTCTCAGTCACCCCTAGCACCATGTTACCCTTATCACTGAAGTTTTCAGTATTCAGTGCCCTTTAACAGGACGTGTTGGAAGAGTGAGGTTATCCACTAATGAAAACTGGCTTGTCTATTCTTTGTTAAAGATGTTCCCTTGGCACTGTGAGTTCTGGAGACATAGCATATCTCTCTGTCTTCTCATTTCTCTCAAATAATTACCATCTTCAAAACTGCAAAACTTTTCATAGCTTGTATAAGATAACGTTGGAAGTAGGAGTTGAACCCAGAACCTTGTACGTGGCTCTAACACTGAGCAGCGTCCTTAGTGTTGGTTTTAATGATACAGCATCTCATTGGGTGACCCAGACTGGCCTGGAGTTCATTCTTCCCCTCAGCCCCCCAAGTACTGGGTTTAAAACATGCACCACCATGCCTCTCAAAAATAGATATTATTCCTGATACCCAGATACCTTGGGGCTGGTATAAAGTCAAGAGGGCTTCTTTGGGTCTTTGGGATGGTTCTTCCGATGCCCAGCCTGAACAAAGGAAGTAGACACTCCTGTAGTCAGTGTGCACACCAGCCTACTTACACACACCTCTGGTGCCATTGCTTCCATCAGCTCTTTTGAACTTACCTCAGTTAAACTCTTCAGTGGTGCAGGCACAGATCATCAGCTTCTGTCTCTCTGTTGTTTCTGTTCCTTTGGTACAAAGAACCAAGTTCCACATTTTATGTCTCCTACCAGCTGACATTGTGGGGTTTACACTCAGGATATTAGTTGCTTCCTTCTTGCTGTGATAAAATATGACCAAAGGCACCTTCTAGAGAAAGGGATTTATTTTGCTTACAGATTACAGCTCATCATTAATGGAGGCCAAAGCTCCAGGAGCTTGAAGCAGATCTCATAGAGGAACGCCGCCTGCTGGTTCGCTTCATTGGCTGGCTTAGCTACCTTTCCTATGTAGCCCAGACCCATTTGTTTAGGGGTAGTGCTGTCCAAGTGGGCTAGGCTCCTGTGTCGGTTAGAAATCAAGAAAATGCCACCCAGGCCTGCCTGATGACAGCAACAAACCAGATATGTCTGGGTTTGTGTCACCTGACAAAAACTAGCACTAAAATATATAACATAAATGAACAAGAGTTAGAATGATTTGACTAAGGAAATCTCAGAAGCATAATATTGGATGAAAACCTAGCTGCGAAATTACTAGTCCTGTATGCTACCATCTATGGAACACCTAATAGAAAAGATAGGGTGTCTGTGGACACGTGTCGACATAGAAAATATGATTGTGTGCTTTGGGATGTTACAGCCCATTTCAGAACAGCTGTTCATCTAGAGAGCAGGAAAGACAGGGAACAATTTGTCATTTGGGGGATTCACCCTTATTAATGTTAGTGTTAATATTAATTTCTTCAGCAAAAGAGTTGACTTGTACACAGCACAGTATAGCATCTGTGTAAGCCTGGGCATTTATAGAGCCAAATTGTTTTCTGTACTTTTCTCACATTTTCATGTTTTATAATTGAAAAATTAAATATGAGCCCAGCAAGATGGCTTAGTGGGTAAAGACGCCACTGCCAAGCCTGACTGCCTGAGTTCAATCCTCAGGAGCCACAAGGTAGGAGAGAATGATCCCCTTAAAGTGTCCTCTGGCCACACACTCACTGTGACATCTGTGGCTTTTGAGTACTGTGACACACACACACACACACACACACACACACACACACAATGTAAATTAAGTACAATGAAAAAAGTTAAACCACATCTCATTATAGAAACCCAGACTAAAATCAAGCACATCTATAACCTCACCATTGTGAGATGCAGATGAGATACTGGCTGAGACAAGTTACACAGAGTTTATCATGGGTGATCCTCACAGAAAGCCATGACATTGTGTGTAGGGGCTGTCAGGTCGGGTTAAGGAATGTTCGAGAGACAGAGTGCCCATCTAGCATACACAAGGTCCTCAGATCAGTCCCCAGCACTGGAGAAAAAAACTGCCAAACCAACTCCACTGTGTCAGGTGAGGAAAGAGACCAAACTGGAGCATCTTCAGCCTGCTGATGCCAACCTAAAGAGTACTGCAGAGAACTGGCTGGGTGTAAATGAGCATCAGGGAGGGACAGCAGTGGGACGGAGCCAAGCCAGGGGAGCCCAGGTTAATTTTTCTCTGAGTAATACAAGCTGTCATCACATTTCCCGATCATTCCACTACATAATGTGTTGTGTCCATCTATACTGACAACTAAAAATTAGTCTTATGCAGTTCTTACTTGAGTCACTTCTTTTCACCTCAGTCACAACTTATAAAATTTCTTTGTACATGCTGATGTTGACATCTTACTAACTAGGGAAGCTGATAGGCAACTGGTGAACAAGGCAGGGAGGGAATGCATCAACTTACCTAGTACCAAAAGTCTATACCAATAAAGACGAAATACAGGAGTAGCCCAAGTCTGGACCATCTGGTACTGATGCTGTGCAGATGTGTCCTCTGTCCCCCTCCTTCTTCCCCCTCCCTTTTCCCCCTCCCCCGTGTGGGGTGTGTGTGTGTGTGTATCTGTCTGTCTGTCTGTGTGTGTGTGTGTCTGTATGTGTGTGTGTCTGTCTGTGTATGTCTGTATGTGTGTGTGTGTCTGTATATGTGTGTCTGTGTGTGTGTCTGTCTGTGTGTGTGT
Source organism: Rattus norvegicus (assembly GCF_021556685.1). Classification (NCBI taxonomy): domain Eukaryota; kingdom Metazoa; phylum Chordata; class Mammalia; order Rodentia; family Muridae; genus Rattus; species Rattus norvegicus. Next base: position 30,287,605 of record NC_141552.1, read on the forward strand.
GCCTGTGTGTCTGTGTCTGTGTTTGAGACAGGCTCTCATTTTTGTGCCCTGGTCTAGCCTTAAACTCATGTTGATTCTTCTGCCTTAGCTCCTAAGTGCTTGGACCATTCCCAACTTCATCCATGGTCTTCTCAAATCAGTATATTATTACTCCTAATTCTCTTAATTAAAGTTTCTTTTTATTGCAACGAATTCTAAACTCACAAAAGAGTTAAAGTAATACCATCCTGCCGCCCAGATTCAGTGTATTAACATTTCAGATAGTCTTCCCCAATTAAAACTCAGAGCAGTAAGAGTTTTTGCAGTAATTAAAAAATTAGCTGCTTCCCAAAATGTATCACATAAAAGTATTTTCCATATGTGGAAACTTTAGAAACAGCAGCTTCACATAGTTCTGGCAATATAAAAGATATTCTGGTCATAGAGAGGACATTTCGTTCTCCTGTTTTCCACTGAATGTTTATTGTGAGCCTACTGTGGACCAGGTGCTGGCGAGGGTATTAAACAGCAGTCAAGTCAGCTCTGTGCCTGCCTGCTGGAGCTTACGGTCCAGAGAGAAGCAAGTGGGTAAGGGGTCTGTGCTGTGCAATAGGTTCAAGAAGCAGTGACAGCTGGGGGGGGGGGGAGCAGCCTGCAGTTGCTCAGAGGTCATCACAGAGTGTATGGTCCACAGTGACTAGATTCTGTCCTAAGGAAAAGATTATTTCCAACAGAATAAACTACAGATGAAAAAAACACACCCCAAGCACACCATAGCTTGAAGGAATGGCTAAAGTACAGGATACTAGAAATATCTTCAAGCAAAATAAAAGGTGATTAGATTGGTTTTAGAGAATTCTCTTACAAAAGGAGGGTGGTTGGGACTAAAGGCAAAAGATTAGCGGTAAGGCTGCCTCCTGTTTTACATGTGTGTTTTGTGGTCATGAGAGAAGATCCACTTCCTGGGCGTGCACAATTAGGTGCCACTGTCACTAAATTTTTGATACAATCTGTTTCCTGTGGCTGATAAATTATCTATTATACTAATCCTCATTCCATCAAGTTTCTATCTTTTAATACCTAAAACTGTTGTATTAAATGTTAGCCCCAACAAGAATCTAAAGACATTTCTCAGATACTAAATGAGAAAAGGGACCAGTGGTTGCTGCATACGGTCTGAACTATCAAACTCTTGCAGCGGTCCAGTAAGGGATTGAAATCGGAATTTAAATGGACAGAAATGGGGATCTCTGCAGGAGAGTTGGAGGGGAAGACAAAACATCAAGAAGACTCCAGACCTTTTAGCCATAGGTGGCAACACTCAAAGGACAGGACTGTCTGCTGAAGCAGGAAATGAATGGGATGGGGAGGGGAGAGAAGAGTGACTACTGCCTTGTACAGTCACACAACTGCTGGTCCTCTGCATCTCTAGATCCTGCTACATGAAGTAAATGAACTTTAGACTTGAACGAAGCAGAGTAAATAACGTGTTAAAAGTAAATTGCCTGGTACTATTAATGACAGTTACAATCATTGAAAAACGCCTTCTTTAAAACTTGCTTTGTGGGCATATGTGACTTGATATTCACTTTATAGATCGACTACAAGTCTAATGCAGGCGACATCACCATGGCTTATACTCAGTGTTGGACAGCAATTTAGAATATTGGGGTGAGAGAAGTCACAAAAATCACAAAACCAAAACAGAAAGAAAAATTGACAAATGTTTAAATCCACCTCCATTTTTGGATAATTCAGTGTTTTTTCCTTTTGTTGTTTTCTTTGGTGAGTTCCATGTCCTGACAGCCCAAATTAGTTCTTAAAATCATGAAAATTTCTGCTTGTGGATTATGTAATTAAAATACTGTTAATAAAATAATATCTTAAGTAAATTAGGGTCTTCAGCTGTTTTAAAATTTATCTCGTCTTCATTCCACGTGTCATAAACAGTTTTAAATTCTGAGCTTCACAAGCTGGAACTCAGTGCATCCTCCTTCCTCACAGCCACTCCTTTTCCTCCCTTGTGCAGGAGCACGGGCGTTGGTGACATGCTTCCACCACACAATTCTAAGCTGCCCATATCTGCGTTTACTTTTACACTGAGCTTTATGCACGCCAGCATTATAAAATATGTGTGTGCAATTCTTGCAGCCGCAGTACATTTTAAAGAAAAAATAATATCGTTTAAAGTGCTTTCTTTACCATGTAGTCTTCACTGGTCACAGAGGAGTCTTTCTGAACTGAGGTTAGACAATAGCGCCAACTTCATTTTTTATGCACGTGAACAGGGAGGGCTTGAGGTTATTAGTTGAAACCGAGTAACCTTTCCAGGCTTTCATCTCTTTCTTTTCAAATTTGAATATGAAAAGCATATTCAAGTCAAAGACCATCACTTTAATGACATTTGGCAGTCATTTGATTTATTAGGTTTTAGAAAAAATTTTCCTTTAAATATTTCATCATACTATGCTAATCCTAGTAATATTGCCAGCTGCAGCCTTGTACCTGTATTAGTGGAGACAGAATGGTGTGGAGTTTTCTCTGTCATCCTAGTAAAATTTCCATGAATCTACTGAATAATAAAATAACCTTATTGAAATATTCAGATTTCAGTTTTTAGTTAAAGTGTCTTAGAATACATAATAAAAGAAAATGTCTTTTGAAAGAAGTAGGTAAAATTACTTCATCAAATATTGAGGGGTTTGACAGCAATGGAAATGGTTCTTTGTGGAAACATTCTTACATAGGATACTTTTTTTTTTTTTTTAGATTTGCTTAATTACACACTGAAATGTCTACGTAGTCACTATGGTGGACTTCAGTGCTGATGTGCACTTAACAGTGAATTCCTACAACCTGATCACAAAACAGGTTATTTTCATGGTTTTCTAAGTATCATTCAAAGCTTATATGATTGACAGCATAGCTTTGATTATAAGGAAGAATTTTAACAATAAAAAGCAAATTTTAAATCGTGAGAAATTTAACTCAGGAAATGTTAAAGTATGATCAAATATTGAAGTCAGTTGTCAATTGAAGTCATTCTTCAAGGAACATTTGTAAGTCTCGTGTCAATGCCTGTGGATTCCAGGAGAAAATCAAATTAAATGCCATTTTAAGTCTTCATTCTATAAATGTGAAGTGGAAAATAAATTGCAAGAAATAACATGTAAACATAGATATAAGACGTTGCTTCTTTTGTTGGAATTACTGTGTGAAGTAAATTATGGCAGAAATGTGAGAATGAGCTGTAGTTTCTGCTCCAGTCGCTATAGATTGACAGGACTATATATATTAGCATAATAGTGCTAAAGTCTTCTACAGGCTTTGATCGCTGCACACTTGAGCGTTCCCAGGTCCTGCCAATTAAATAAAGCAGGGATAAACATGTACTTCATTACCTAGTTTGAAACAAGGCCAACTGAGGTTGTCATCCTGGAAGCCATCGGAGATGAAGACCTCATCATGTTCACTCCTCATAGACTTCCAGTGGGGTATTTATAGCCTCAGATGTAAATCAGCAGACAATTGTATGACACTGTTCCCTTCAAACCCTGGGGCGTTAGAATCTCATTCTCTCTGTGTGTCGTGGATAATCCATCGTGTGCAATGTATGGAAGCGTACACTGTATTCCAGAAAAGGAATCCATTGGCTGTGGCATTTTATTTTACACTAATAGTGGAATAGAATAAATGGTATTTTTTGCTTGATTATTTGTTTTTTGATAATTTTTTTATTTGACTCTTAACAGCCATCGGAAGAAATTCGGATTGAGATTATAGCTCTGAGCCTTAATGATTCTCAGATAACCAGGGAGGACACTGTTCAGCGACTGTTCATCGAGTGCCGGTTCTACAGTCTTCCCGCTGAGGAGACGCCTATGTCACTGCCCAAACCCAAGAGTGGACAGTGGGTCTACTATAACTATACCCATGGTATGTATGACTTCTTTGCAATATAGACTTTTATGTGCATTTTTCCCATCTATGAAGGAAGCTAAGGTCTCTGATGTTCACATGATGAATTCATAGAAGTCTTATCAGATTAGTTTAATAAAGCCAGCACTGGAGCATTAAAATTACTTTGAAGTCACTGTAAAATTAAGAGAAAACACGGATACTGGGAAAGTGATATCTGTCTGCTCCTTCTATTACGATACCTACAGGAAATGCCACCTAAGTCTACCGTTGAGTTTTAAAATGGGGGTTTTCTTGCTTGTAGCATTCAGATCATGTAGTGCCCTGACCGTGGGCTGCTCTTCTAGTCACTATCATCACATAAATCTCTCTGCCTAATAGAGCAATGCTAAGTTCTCACTGTGGCAGCAGGCAGCTTTGCTTTTCAAGGCTGTCAGCTGACATGTAAGTCTATGGGATCAACACAGACTCAATAAAAACCCTAAGAGTCTTTAGACCAATCAGTGCTCAGGAGTTTCTTCTGTTACATAGTCAACAGTGTAGAATCAGAAGGAAACAAGGTCACGTGGAGCTACCTTCCTCAAGAGTTGAAACAGCTTAGCACAGTCTCCATGCTGATGTGAGCTCTGAAGATGGGTCCTGCCTAGGTTTTATGAGACAGCTCATCTCACCCTTGCGGACACTCTGTTGCTATGAAGAGACACCATGATGAAGGCAACTTACAGAAGAAGGAGTTTCTTAGGGGCTTACAGCTTCAGAGGGTTAGTCCATGACCATCATGGTAGGGACAGTGGCAGCAATTGGGAATGGCTGAGAGATTATATGCTGCGATAGCAAACATGAGGCAGAGAAGGAACTTACTGGAATGGTATAGGCCTTTGAAATCGCAGCGCTCACTCCCAGTGGCACACCCCCTCCAACAAAACCACACCTCCTAATCCTTGCCAGCAGTTGTACCAACTGGGGACCAAGTGTTGGGCATACGAGGGCCGTTCTCTCTCAACCACTACAGGGACTAAGAATGATGATGATGATGATGTTTTGAGACAAGATCTCTGTTTAGTCCCGGCTGTCCTGGAACTGGCTATATAGTGGAACTCTCAGACATCCACCTGCCTCTGCTTCCAGAGAGCTGCAGTTAAAAGCACGAGCTAACATTCCAGGCTGCTAAGATTTTTTTCTTCGAGTCTTAGAAACAGCATTTTAAGAAACACACATAGTCTCGCTATTGTAGCAGCAGAATCACAGATGATCGTGCCTACTTAAAAAACAAAAGCAAGGGCTGGAGAGATGGCTCAGTGGTTAAGAACACCCGACTGTTCTTCCAGAGGTCATGAGTTCAAATCCCAGCAACCACATGGTGGCTCACAACCATCTGTAAAGAGATCCGATGCCCTCTTCTGGTGTATCTGAAGACAGCTACAGTGTACTTATATATAATAAAATAAATCTTTAAAAAAAAAAAAAGCAAAACAAAGAACCACTGGCCTTTTTGTAAATACATTCATTATTGAGGTAGTAATCTGGGGACCCAGAGATCTGCTCAGATCTTTTCTGTGTGCACAATTCTTGCTGGTATGTGAGCTTAGTCCAGATGTGTTGGTCCCCTAGTTCCTTCACTTATTTAAATGGAAAGTGAGTCCTAAGATCCCTCCCAGTTCAAACTCTAACAACCAATGTCTTGAGAAACCGTATAAGAAGAAACACGCCCAGAAGTATTTTCTCAGGTTTCCTAAAGATATTCAGTGTACAGCACCAGAAAATAAAGCCAAATCAAATGTCAGCACTAGTAAAATAGATGTTCAATTAATTTTAATGAAGATATCCTCAGGAAAGAGATGGACTTGGCTTTTGTGTTATATAAAGGTCAGCAGCACAGTGTTTGTCTAGACTGGCAACAAAATGTTCTTGAGAAATTGCCTATACACTGAGAAATGTGGCCACGTAACAGAACAGATGTTTCCATTTGCCTAGAATCAAATCCATCTTTGGATCAAACCTATGATATATGCTGAAGCCTTCTAGGTTTTGTGCACAGAGCTGTAGAGGTCTTTTGGGGACCTCATTGCCAGATTGCATTATTCCTCCCTTTACTGCAAGGCATCTGATTGGTGTTTTAGCAGTTGCTTATGTTCCCAAGGAATTAGATATTTGATGGGGAAAAAATCTTGAAGGAATTCGGTAGTAGTGTTTATTATACTTAAGTTTCTATTCTTGTCTATTGGGCTTTGACTGATTTTGAGACCGGAGCATCTTTTTCCATTCGTAAGCAGGGGGAAGGGGTACACTCAGCATCTAGACACTGGTGTTTCGGATGAAAAACCCAAGTCCCAGGCCATCAGCAGACGTGAGAAGTACATACCCATCTTGTTTGTAGTTATTTTCATTTAGGTAGAAGTAGAAATATTTGTTCTGTTTTATTGGATTTTTAATGTACACTTTAATCATCATATCTGTCTCACTGCTGCAGAGGGACGGTCTCGGACCTTTGGTTAATAGACAAGTACATTAAAGTAACTCATTACTGTACTGATTTACCATCCACTTGTTACTTAAAGAAAGTCAATGTAATACAGCCTTACTCCCCCCAAATCTTACTGAATGTTAATGAAGGTCATTTCATTTCTAAGTTGGCTTTTGAAATCCAATGGAAGATTTAGGGCACAATTAGGATACACTCTTGTGCAAACTCTTTATCCACCGAGAGGGTCACTGAACCCAGCTCTGATTTGACTCTGTGTGGTGATCTGAGTCACACAAAAGGAATTTGCATGTCAAGGTCTAAATTAGGTACATTGATGACTGGGATAAACCAGCAGTCCCCAGGATTATTCATAATCATAGTCTTTATGAAGATTATTCATAATCATAGTCTTTATGAAGAGGTGTTAAGGACAGTTCCATTTGCATATAAGAACTATCTTCTCAGGGTTAGGGTTACCTTAAAAATTGAAGCTCAATTCACTTGGTAGACACTGGTAGCAAGAATAAAACATTTGCATTTTATTGGGCTTGAAAATTTTACTCAGAGAATGCTGAGTAAAGAAAATAGTTTGGGGGAGAAAGATTAATGGTAGGCCTGAGGAGTGCTGTCTGGGCTGAATAAAGCTTTCTGGGGAGTTGACAGTCGGAAGAAGAAAGATTAATGAAATTGGCGGAGGTTTTCATGAGACTTGTGCAGATCTGGACCTTCAGTCTCTGAGGATTGAGAGTCTATCTTCTGGAACAATTAAAGTTTAATTCAGAAGATGAAAAGGATGTAGAACATCAGAGTTTGTTACTAATAGGAAGAGAAATTTGGCAAAGAGAACGATTACAGGGGTGATAATATTTTAATATAAAAGTTATCAAAGATTCAAAGTTCACACCTTCTATAATTAATCCATCTGCATTTCTTCTTGCATTTGATATTGAGAGAGAATTTAGAAATTTATCCAGCATCCCAAAGTAAGGGATGTTTTTACTGTATTTTTAATTGACACAATAATTATAAATGTTGGAGTGGAGGTGTAGTCAGTGCTAATGTATTTGTCTAACAAGCATGAGGCCCTAAGCTTAGACCCTGAACCCCAGAAGATAACAGTAAAAAAATTGCTATACATCTTTATAGGGTACCACATGATGTTCTAATTTACATGTAATGTTCAAATCAGACTAAGCCTACTGGTTTTGCTAATGTTTTTCCTTCTTTGTGGTTAAAATATTTATAATCCTTTCCTCTTTGGAACAGTCATTCTCTACAGTGCAATAGCATTCCAGAACTTACTTCTCTTATCCAGTACCTGGGACATGTTGATCAGCCTTCCTCATCCCTCTAGAAACCTGTGTCCTATTCTCAGCTTCTCTGTGATCATCTTCCCTGGATCCCACTTGTGCTAGCCCACCTTACTGCACCGAGCATAGTACTCTCCAGCCCCCGCCCCATTCGTATTAGCACAGCTAACAGAACTTCCTCCTTTCTGTGACTGAAACATATTAAATTGGGTGTGTTAATTGAAGATCTTGAGCTTGGACTATCATATCTTTTTAAGGATGTGCTTGTGGAGTTTATGTCAAAACTTAGCAAGTTCTAGACAAATGTGATTTCTTGTGGAAATAGGAGTTAAGCACTGTAACTGTTTGGGGAAATTAGTTTTATTTTGGTTTAGGTTTTGGTTTTTCGAGCCATTATTTCTCTGTGTAGCCCTGGCTGCCCTGGAACTTGCTTTACAGACCAAGATGACCTCAAGTTCACAGAGTCCCACATGCCTCTGCCTCCCAAGTGCTGGGATTGAAGATGTGCACCACCACTTCCTGGGTAACACAATTACTTTTTAAACGGTGTAAAAATACCCTCCTTTTTTTCTGAATCCCATATAAATCTTGGATCATATAAATCACAGGATCATAGACTCATGTCATAACACTAGGGGGCCAAAGTGCCCCGTTTTCCCACAACATTCAATGTAGAGTATTCCATGCTTCCTGATCCCATTTGTAAGAACTGGGCAAAGGAACGTTGGTCTGAGATGTTCTTGGTGGGCGGTTCCCTGACTGGCATCAGTAGCAGCAAGAGGAGCAGTGTTGTCCCTGCAGAGGCTTAGGCTGTACTGCCAACATGCTTCATCTGAAATGGAACGCCAAGTAATCTGTAACCAAGCCATCTAAGTAGCAGGGATGTGTGTTAAACCCTGATAACCACTAACCAAAATCAGAAGCCCAATCTAGACTATATTTATACAAACAGGCACAATTCCAAGTGGGTGTGCTTTTATGAAAACTAAACTTATTGTTAGGAACTAGAATTTTATTTTTGAAAACACGTTTTTAAGAAGTCAACCAAGATGTTCTAGTCAGCTTTATGGGTCTAGTCGATATCAGTTTATGAACAGGGAAGCAGGCGGCTTGCCCAGCTTAGCTACAGACCTTTCCGTTTCCAGCCAGGAAATGCCCTGGTTGAAGTGCCAGGAAAAGCATAGCTACAGAGGAGGGAGGTGCAGGCACACTGGAGAGCTCTAGGCCACTGAGCGCAGGCGCCAGCTCCATGTGCTCTAACAGAGTTCTGGCCTTCTCTGGTCTGCTTAGTCATCTGTGAAATGTAGATCAACCTCCCTCTTAACCCTGTGGCGGAGTGGAGTGCCCAGTGCATAAACATCACTGAATAAATGCTGCCTGGTGGGGTGGTGCAGAAACATAGCTGGGAGTTGGTTTATTTTCAAAGGTTAAACGTCTGTGTGTCGGCAGTTCTCCCTCTGTGTAAATAGCAGAAAGAATCGGAGTCGAGGACACAGGCACAGAGCCCGCTGTGTCCACTGCTCCTGACACAGCAGTAGGAACAACCCGAAAGTCCCTGACGGGGTGACTGGAAAACAAGATGTTTGTGTGCATGTAATGGAGGTGGAATTCTCACTGTGCGATGCATGCTGCCGCTGACTCGAGCCTGGAAATACCCCTGCCCAGAGAAACAGGGCAGAGACAAGGGGCAGAAAGTGACCCACACAGAGGGAGTCGGGAGACGGGAAGTGAAGGGTTCCCAGGGTGGAAAGGGGACGAATGTTACTGATGAACAGGAAGAGTTTCCGCTGAGATGAGCGGACGACCCTAGAGCAGAGGAGGAACGACAGCATCCTTCTAAATTTAGAAAAAGCCCTTTTCTTTTGGATGCCAGAGTTGGAAATTCAGAGGTTTTTAATACGAAGAAATTATTTGTATTTCTGTATCAAAGACATAAATTATTATCTGGTAAGAGTAACAGTTCATGTCATGGCAAGGGCTAGTCCGAAACGCTGTAGAGATTCATCAGTGTTTCCCCTGGGTTGTTTTGTTCTAGTGTTTAAATTACGTGAGTGAGGGAGAGAGTGTGGAGGTCTGTGTGCCATGGCACCGGTGTGAAGGTCAGAGACCAGCCCTTGGGAAGTGGTTCTCCCCTTCCTGCAGCGTCCCGTGGACTCCTCCTGGGTCTCCAGAACTGTGGCAGCAAGTGCTTCTGTCCACTGGGCCGTCACACCACCCAGCTCGGTTGTCCTCTAAATTACCTTCACTTTCTGGCCCGCAATGTTAGTAACCAGTACAGCCTAAAAGCTTTAGGATCCTGAAGTGGGAGAACATATGAAAGCCACATATTGAATTGGAAAGAAATCCATTTAGTTTAATAAACTGACAGTCTAAAGCTGAGGTACTGACCCGCAGCACTGGTAAGGTCTAATGGCTAAGATGACCTCTGGCAATGACAAAGAAAACACCAGAACCATTTGTGTTGGTCTCTGTTAATGTTGGTAGCTCACACAGTATAGTGTCCTGTAAGGACAGTGACCTTGGTTCTCCAGAGCTGGGTAACCTGGCTACTGGGCTGCCATGATTACTCTCTCTCTCCTGAGCCACTGTTTACCTCCTTGTCTTCCGCTGTATGTCCCTACATCCCTCAGGGCACACCTTTGGGTTCTGATTAAGATTGGTCCCACAGCCAAGCAGCTGAATGACTCCATTGCATGGCCATTTGCAGCTGAACTCAGAAGTGTTGTAGTGAAATGTGTTTGTTCCCAGTGGAACCTGAAGGAGCAGGAGCTCCAGTCACATCAGCACTGCCCCTACATGCACTTTTGACCGTGACTGGGTTGAGACCTGGCTGGAAGAGAGCTCTAAGCCCAGACTAGCACGTAGGAGAGGAGTGTCTTCTCCCCCGTGCCAACTCCCAAGCACCAGGTGGCACTTTTGACAGTCACTCATCTGTTCCAGCCACACTCCTGTGTGCCGGGACCAGAACAGTCTTCACATACCAGAAAGCCCCGCTGCCTTGTCCCACCGTGCACTGTCCCATCAGCCGTGGCTTTCCTCACCTGCTTACTCGATGCCTTTTGTAGCGTGTGGTGTCAGGAGAGGAGGCTGTCAGGGAGGATGAGCATGCCACCTTACACGGTCGTCATCACTTGCTTCTCAGGTGAAGAAAAGGGCTGTGACTCCCTCAGATCCACAGCAGTAAAGACCCGCAGCTTTTCAGTCAGCCCTGCCAGAGCCATAGCTGGTAGAGGTAGCAATGTAGCACTCTGAGATGTGTGTATCCTCTCCGACAGTGCGCATGTAACCTGTCAGTGGCATGACACCACATCACATGACCATCCTAATTCGATTCTGACTTCCTAGACACACAAGCACGGTGGCATGGGGTGTGTGTGTGTGTGTGTGTGTGTGTGTGTGTGTGTGTGTGTCTTTAAAAACAGTATAGGCCTAGGTGGCTTCTCACATGGACTTGTCTTTGCTGCAGTGCTCTACCTGGATAAAGAGAACAACCCAGCGGTGAGAGACGTCTTAAAAGCCGTACTGCAAAGGCGGGAACTGCCTCACAGAAGGTACTCACAGCAAGTCCACAAGAGCACATCTCTATGTCCTCTTGCTCTCAGGAAGGCTGGAGCCCCTCCTTGAAGTCTGGTTACCTCCAAGGAAGTTTGTCAATGAAATGACATCGGGGTTGGGTAGCTCAGTGGTAGAGTGCGTGGTTAGCATGAGTGAGATACTAGGTTTAATTCCAGGCACTGCAGAAACAGAAAAGGAGAAAAGAGTACAGGAATGGCAGTAATTCCTACATCCCAGCATTGTTCCTTTAAAAATGCCCAAATATCCCTGTCTTTTTTAACCCACAAAAGCCTAGTGCAGACAGCATGTGGGAAATGCTTCTCTAGTGAATACTGGGAGGCAGCTCTTTGCCCTATGCTGAAGAAGGGGAGGGCACTCCTTCCCCCAGCCAAAGCCAGGGGGCGCTAAGAAATGTTCTCTCTGGTTCTAAGTGCTCCTGAATACTTCCCAACTTAGCTCCCAGTCTGAGACCGCCCGTATTCAGGAGGCAGCCTGCTCCGTAATGATGCTAACTTGGCAGCCACAGCGAGGGGTCCCCACTCTCCCTGGACAAGTGGAAAGGCCTGCATACCCCACAGGGTTGGATTCCCATCACCAGCTTGGAACTCACAACATCTACTCCAATCCCAAGGAGTCCAGTGCTCTTTTCTGGCCTCCACGGGCACCACATGCACCTGGGGCATTCAGGCGAGCACTCCTGCACATAAAATGAAAACAAATACATTATCAAAAAATGGTTTTCATTATTAATATTAGGTCATGGTTCTGACTCTGATTCAAGTTCCTTTTTGGCTTCTTTTTCTTTAGCAAGAGTTCTACCTAGAAAACCCACCAATGAGGAGGACAGGCCATAATGACAAGTAAATAATTAATTACATCTGCAATGATTAGGGACAGACACTGAGCAGGCACTGAGTGTGGTGGCGCTCACCGTCAGTCCTAGTGCTCGGAAGACAGCCCCTGGGAGCAGGTGGATCTCTAGTCCAATCTACAGAACAAGCCACAGGCCAGCCAGAGTTACATAATGAGGACCCATAAAAGTGTAGAAAGAAAAGAAACTGAACAATTTAAGTGCTAAAAGAGAAGATAACAGTGGAAGGCAATCTGAAAACGTGACATTTTATGAAGGTTGAAGAGACTCAGTCAAAAGACGTATGGTTCCAGGCCAATGGAATGCCAGGCAAAAGGATGACACAGAGGGCATTCTGGGAAAGATGGGAGGGCTAGCAAGGCTGGGCTTGGCAGTAGAGCCTTGCAGGAAGGCACAGCTGTGGAGCATGTGATGTTTGCCCACCCCAGGTGTGCGTCTGAGCCTCAGCTTTTAAATTCATCTAGTGGGCCTCCTTCCCTTTTGAGTTGAGCTTTCTACCTCTTCCATTGGTTTTGTTTGTTTATTTTAATGCTGGATGTGGAAACCAGGTCCTTGCCTTTGTCCATGTGAAGGAGGAGTTTCAACGCTGATCTATACCTTAGATCTGTGAATTGCATTTGACCTCTCATTTTGCTCTCTTTAGAATTTAAAGCCAGGAATACTGCATTTTCATATTGCTAGCCCTTTCTGTAGAACTTAGGAGGATTTTTTAAATGTTGTCTCAGAATTCATGTACACTGAGCGAAGGTAATAGCTTGCCTTTATAAAATGATGCAGCTATGGTCTCGAAGCCTGAGATTAAAGTATATTGCATGCCAAGGTATCTAACATACCTGAAAACAGCCCCAGAGAGCCTCTTTTTCCCTGTGTGTCCTGCGCCATAGGATGCCGTCTGTGGGCACTATCCAAACTGCATTCGTTCTGGGACAACATTTTTGCTGTTGTTCTGGAATGTTTTGCTTGCACGTCTATATGTGCACCATGTGTGTGCTCCGCCTGCAGAGGTCCGATGAGGGCACTACGTCCCTGGAAGTGGAGTTACAGACAGTTGTGAGCTGTCATGTGGGTGCTGGGACTAGAACCTAGGTCTTCTGCAAGAGCAGCCACCTTTCTGGTTCCATCAGTGGTCATTTGTCTGTAACTGAGTAAAGGAATCAGGAGATAATTTGGGAGTCTGATTAAAAAACACTTTCCCCCCCGACTTAACCTTCTGTGACCCAGACTTCCTTGTATCATTTCATCTGGTCGTCACAGGAGCCTGCCCTAGCCTTCGGTGTAGTTGTCCTCCATTGCACAGATAAGGAAACTGAGACCAGGGAGACTGAGTGATGCCTCCACCACCACACGCCTGTACAAGTGTGGAAGCCAGAACGTAAGAGCGAATGCCCTAAGCACCCACTGAGCCCCTCTGTCCTGTGCAGCTTGTAAACCACTCAGGCCGCCTAGCAGCTGCATGGTGTTCTGTGCCTTCTGTGTGAACAGGTGGTAACTTCCATTGTCACCTAAGAGATCTCTATTTTCCAATTTCTCCAAATTCTATTCCTAGCTAAAGTCAGGGTCTTGTAAAGGAATGAGATGCTGGCCGCTACTTCAGCAAGCTGATTAGAGGCTTCGTCTTGTTCACCCATCAGCATTTGGATTTTGTTTATATTTTTCAAGGCATGATTTCTCAGGGGCTTCGATTTTTCTGTTTCTTGTTTTGTTTCTGATTTAGGATAGATATGTTTCACAGAGTTTAAAATGGTAAGGTTTACAAACATCCATGGTTTAAGCTATGCTGCCAAGACATATCAAAAGAGTACTTAACTGTAAATTCCTGTCATTTGGTCAATCCAAGTGTGTTTGGCCTCTGCACAAGCCACTAATTCAAATCAGCTCCATCAGAGCCCTGCAATTATGTGTCTAAAGTAAAGTAGAACTTGGATGCCATGGTTGTGCATTAAGGTCGCTGAGGCAATATGAATATCTGATACAGCCGTCGGGCAGAGCTCAGCTTTTCCACGTGGCCATTCAGACTGCTCCCCGACAGTGCAGCCTCTGAATTTTATAAGACAACACATAGAATTTGGAAGATTGCTTGCTACCAGCCCCAGAGTTGTGTACTGCTGGGATTCAGGGAAACACGTCTTTCTGTCAAAAATGCTGACTGTGTAACCTACCATGGCCTCTGTGCACTTCATCCTTTTAGTCTTAAAAAATAGAAGTGTCAGAATCTCAGTCATGCTGTAATGACGTGGACACTGGGTCCTTCCCTTTGCCTGGTCACGTTCTTCTGTTCTGGAGCCGGTTGCTACGCAGGTTTAGGGAAGGAGATTGGTGCCCATTGGAAGGCTGAGGAGCGCCAAGGTTCTAACAGTTCTGATAAGATGTTTGCCTCACACAATTTCCTTTCTACTGGCATCACCGTTTCACACACAGTACATAGTGTTCCATGGTAGTGACCTCCTCTGTCCTGTGCCTTCCTAGTGTGCGCTTCACCGTGGTCAGTGATCCTCCCGAGGATGAGCAGGACCTAGAATGTGAGGACATTGGCGTTGCTCACCTTGACCTCGTGGATGTGTTTCAGAAAGGAAGAGACATCATTGAGCAAGACATTGATGGTACGAGCACAGCATGGTTCTGTCTGCACAGCTGCCAAAGCCCAGGCTCTCTGTCCAGACCTCTTTCCACTGCCTGGGAGGGTCTGTTACACCTCAGCGTGGCTCAGGCTGGCATCTGCTGCTGCTGACTGCCTGTCCCTATATTCTCCCCCTTTCCCTCCCTACCCTTGTGTAGCTGATAGAGAATTTTAAACAATTTTGCTTCACAGGAACTAGCTAATACATTTCTTAGTGATGGGGGTAAGACGCTTGGCCTTAAACTTGTTGTTCTCAACCATGGCAGCATCTTCTCATGGCCTCTCTAGTTCAGGGCTGCAGCCAAAGGGCAGGACTGTCCCCTCTGCTAATTCTAGGATTCTGACAGATGGGGTCTTCCTCACAAACTGTATCCTAGATCCTTGCCTTGCTAGGTGTGAGACAGAGCAGTGTCTCATTTCTCCTTCTGTTCTTATGTCACGCATACAGAAGGAGCTGTACTTTCTAAACCATAATCAAGGAAGACCTTGACCATGCACAGTCAGTTGTGAAACTTTTCACTGATTCCTCTTCAAACTGGACAAGTTAGCAGAGCCCTCTGACACTTTGTGCTGGGCTCGTTGATTTCCCTATTGAGGGCACAGTCAGATCACTTAAGCACCTCCTGAGGACCCGGGTTCTCCATACTGTCACAGCCATGTAGAGTAGACGCTACCTATCCTGGACGCTTGAGGATTCAGACAGGAAGTCCAGATGGAGCCAAATGATTGCCCAAGTTAAAGCAAATAAGTAACTAGGAGCATGTGTGGAATATCCACAAAGTATGCACATCTGACTCAATGGCACAGAGCAAAAGATGAGAAGATTAAAATGCTCATGACACTTTAGTCAAGACTCCAGAACCGAGAGTCTGACAGGAATCACCAGAACCAGTCTCTACAGCCAGCTCTGCCCAGTGACCTACCTCTTCCTGTGTGACCACAGGGATCACACTTTGCCAACACCCACCTGCTAGGGCCACTTATAAGAAACTGGTCAATGTCCAGGCACCATTCCCTGGCCATTTTAATACCTTGCTCTGTGCCATATGCCAGTGAGTGGTCGCCAAGAAAAGACGAAAGCTCAGGAGAACAAGCCGGGTGCCACCAGGCCACTGCCCTTCAGGGGCTCCTTCCCCACCCATGTGCCGACCAAGTGTTCTTGGAAGGTTTCCTCAAGGTTCATTAAAGTAGCACACTACTGGGAGCAGTGGTTGTAGATCATCTGTTGACGCTGAGGCTGAGGCTCCATTAAACTTCAAAGAAGTTTGGATACCTAACAAATATCTTTCCGTAGCTGACGGGGGCTGGGGGACTGGCCTGACATTAGACCAGGCTGTGTTCAAAGAAGCCTCAAGACTTAAATAGTCTGCCTTTGGGCCATCACTGATAGCCCTCACTCAAGAACCACTCACCTTCTCTCTCAGAGCCAACTCAGATGTCTTAGGTTCTGCGGGACTGTCATTTTGCTTTTCTAATTGCAGAGAACACTATTTTAAATGAAGTGTCACCTTAGGGACCTAGGTGACCAGTCCTAACACTGAGTGTATCATACCCCTGCAGTATTCCTCAGCGTGTTAGAAGAAACTCCAGCCATGTGGGATAGCCTTAGAAACTCTGGCCATGTGGGATAGCCTTAGCCTTTTACTTAGTAAACTTCACAATTACCTGTAAAATGTGTGTCCTCATACACATGGCCTCTCGTATAACTGTTCATCTCAAAGCTATGTGAACTAGCCTAGCCGAGAAAACTACTGAATATCACTGACCTGTGCCGACTCCTTCTCCTCAGTTCTTGATGCCCGAACAGATGGTGGCAGCATCGGCAAACTGAAGGTGACCGTGGAAGCGCTTCATGCCCTACGGTCTGTCTACGAGCAATACAGAAAGGACTTGGAGGCTTGAAGGAAGCTGTTCCAGAGGCATCCTACTTCTAAGAAAATGTTCACATGAAAGCTCAAAGATGAGATTCTGAGTAATCACTGGTGTATGTAATCTATAATTCATGGGGAGCTGGGAGAGCGCCTGGGTTTAGGCTTGAATGTTCAAGTTTTGTATAGTTTTTGTGTTTGTTTATTTTTCTATCCACTCCTCCCCATGACTGCCACCCCTTAGGACTTCAGTGCTCCTGAGTGGACTACCTTATCAATAATTTATAGCAACATGATAGCATGAAACATCTATTTGCATTTGCATCATTTTCTTATGAAGAACTGGGAGTAGTTCCCATTTTTATTTTTCATAAGTAAAAGCCTAAAATCTTAGGAAACCAATGAAAAAGAAATGCTTTTTATGTTATCCCTAATTGTCCCACTCAATGGAACGCCTCTGATTAGCCTCATTAAGACTTTTATACTGTGAAGATTTTATTAGAAGCAATATATGAAAATTACTTGGATTAATGTGTTAATCTTTCTCTTTAAAATGCTAATATCTACTTTATGCACATTAAAGCTCAGTGTGCATTTTCTTTGATGCACACAGTTTCTATCAATTAAATATAAAGAAGGAGACTTGGCACCAACCTACTAAATTACTCCCAGTAATTTGTTTTTTTCATAAACATTATAGTTGTTCCAGGTTATGTGGTATCAGTGTGTTTTTAATGCTGATACAAGATCCAGGATTGTATTCATATAAAGAAGATATAGATAGATAGAGACACATACATGCATACATACATACATACATACATACATTACATACATACATGCATGCACACATACATACTTGCATACATACATGCACAGGAAATTTATATTTTACAAATTAAAGTTAAATTACATAGAAAAAATAAAGTATGGCTCAAATTCTAAAATGCTTAGACATGAAAGGTGACCCTTTTATCATTTTTAAAAACTTACATCAAGCTTCTACAATGCTGGGATGTATCTGGATATCCAGACTCTCAAAAAGCAGCTCCAAAAGTTAATTTCTACCTTTTACACAGTCTCGCTGAAGAGTTTAATTGATATTTTTAATGGAGCTGTGAATCAGTGCTGCAAAAGAATTGTCTCTGGGGGTCTGAGATATAATGCATTTCATTTTTTAATTTACTTTTTTATTTGTCATTTTCTTCAAAGGATTTTTATAGGCTGTGGGTTTTCACTGTTTGCAAACAGGCTATTCCTTTTTAAGCATATGTAAAGTATTCAGGGAGATAAGTAATTTATTAAAATCTACCTAATTTGCCGTGCTATATTAAATCTCTGCTTCAGTGATCACAGACCATTTCATTTAGAGAATTAGGCATTCCCTCTTTGTGTGATTAAAGTCCTGGAAAATGAGTTCTTTGCTCCTATTTGTGAACATTCAAAGCCTGCTAATGGCAGGAAGATGGAACAGATTATGAGACAATTCATTACAGTTCAACAGGGAAAGCAGCTATAATGCAGAAATGCGAGTGTGAATATCAGTGTATAGCTGAGCCATCTGTGCTCGGACAGCTTCGCTCATGACTCCTCCTTGAGAGGCTTTGAAATGACATCCGTACGATATTAATTTGTTGGCGCACTTTGTGGGACCAGTAGAGTATAATCTGACCACAGAACTCTATAAACTCCGTCTGTACCATTGGGCATCCCTGTCCTCAGGCCCGCCATCTCCAAGAGGAATCTTGCTCTCATCAGACTCTGAAAATCTCAAAACAACTCATTCCTCTGGAACCTTCTAGTGACCACAGACATCTGCAGACAAAGCCTCTCCAGTTCTAGTAAACAACCACATGTTTGTTGTCACTTTAGCTGGCTCTGAGCTCATCTTCTTGGCCTCCCTTTCTAGCTTTCTTTGGCTTTGTGCAGCTACAGTGTCATTAAGGCCCATAATATTCCCTGCAGTAATTTAAAGCAGACAGATTATACCCTGGGATTAGCTGAGTGGTTTTCGAGACATTTATTGTGGTATGCTCCTAGGAGGCATGCATTATTGTTTTAAAATGTTATATCCAAAACTAAATAATGCTTTCCTCAGGGACGAAAATGGGATGGTGCTGCTTCTTAGCATCTTTAAGTGGAGACAGGGAAGTTTTAATCCGAAAACCTTGTACAAGTGAGTCGGCTGTGTAGAATTTACACCTCACGTGAAATCGTGGATCATCCAGGCTTCCCTTACCTTTGTATATCCTGGCTCTAAAATTCTCAGCCTCAGACTCCTACGGATGTTCCCATGCTAGCTTCACATGTAATGGTGACTAACAGGTTCTGAAGGGAGAGACCAAGTGAGTGTGCTCCCTTGAAGTCCACTGGCATCTTTGTCTAGACATGTGTTAGCCAGAGTTCACTGAAAAGTTCATCTCCGTTGGTTCAAAGTGCTGTGCTGTCTGTCCTCTGTGAACCAGGCTTGCTCTGCTGAGATTGCTGGGCAGTGAGGGCTCTCGCGCACACAGACACAGCCCTGGAGGAGAGCATGCAGCTCTCAATAACGAACGGCACATACACTCAGCACCCTGGGAGCTATAATGCTTTTAGTGTGGAAATATAAATAGAGATGTGATGTGGCATGTGGGCAAGTGTATTATACATGGTTTTTTGCCTACTGTAGTAGAAATGTCAAGTTCCCAGCCACTGTCATGAGAAGCAGTTGACAAAAATAAGTTTTATGGTTTACAGTGTGGTTTACGTAGAGAACATTTCTCTTCACTCTTGGTTTCAACATGTTTTCTGAATTATCATGGTTTGTTGCCATTTAACTTAAATTAGTTTTTTTAAGAATAAATAGAGACTATGTTTAATCAAATAAAGAAAGGCCACATTGAAATTCTGCTGCTCCTGCCATTCATTTGTTACCACAAAACACAAATAATTTCTATGTGTCATAAAGAAGCGTGGGCTGAGACGTGGTCATGTGATTTGGGGGGCTCTGCGTGCACCAATGTTCCCACAACAAAACATAAATTATTTTAGTAATCTGACATCAAGAGCTGTGACAATGAAAACCAGCTCTTACACATGTTCTAACAAGAATCTGATTAACATTTTTGTGGATATGGAAAATAACTTTTTTTTAGTCAAGCTGGCACTGTTGCTGAATGTGGAATGATTTCCGTATGTACAGGATTGCAAAATGTGAATCATGTCTGTGAACAAATACGAGAAGAAAATGTGATCTTTGTGCAACACAAAACACCAAGGAAGAGGCTTTGGGTTGGGAAATGACCAAGTGATTGGCAGTGAAGGGATGATCCCGGCAGTAAGAGTGTGCTTTAGTAAGTCACCCATGCCCAAAGGCCTTAACAAAGAAAAGCTAAAACCGTGATTTATTATAGATTGGGCACCACAGCTAATTAAATCCATGAGTAGGAGCAAACAGTATTACATCCCTTTTGTTCCAAAACAAAACAGCCTCTAGGTCAACCAGAAAATATCAGAGTAATAGAAACAAACATTTTCAGGCTAAGCATACAGAATTAGAAAATATCCTCTTTTATCTTGCAAGGGAGAATTTTTCACTTCTCAAAATGTTACCAGAACACAGAACATTTTTCATTTGTTTCCTTCCTTCCTTCCTTCCTTTTTTGTACAGGATTTCACTATGCAGCCCTGGTTGGCCTGGGACTCGCTATGTAGACCAGGCTGTCCTCAAACTCATGGACTCTGTCTGCTTCTGCCACCTGAGTGCTGGGGTAGAAGACAAAGCAGGCTCGCACCATCTACCCTGGCACCCCTTTGTTTTCCAAATGTCATGCGCCCTGGCATGAAGTCTGGCACCGGCAGAATGTGGCTTCCCCTCCTTGTCTGTTCATGCTCTCCAGATAACCACATTCTCATCACTACATCATTTCTCCGTTCACTAAGCACCATTTGTTTTTGTTTCTTTTTAAATATTTATTTTTAATTATGTATATGCTTGTCATTGTGTGGATAGGTGTGTGTGGGCACAGGTATCTGCAGTGTTAGATACACTGGAGCTGCAGTTAGGGACGTTGTGAGCTGTCACGTGGGTGCTGGGAACCAAACATCCTCTGTAAGGGCAGCAAGTGCTTCTAACCACTGAGCCCCTCTTTGCTTTTCCTTTTTTTTTTTAAATTAATACCTTAATTCTTATCTTTCTGTCACCCATTCTTTTCACTCCTCTGTTCAGTCATACACTCCCATTTGCCTGCCTGACTGCTGTTTGCTCACCTGGCTGCTGGCCCTTGCTTTGTCAGACACCTCAGTGTTCGGCTCATACTGGCCCAGAACTCAGTTAATTAGCCTCGGCTTCCTTGAACCTGTGAGCCTCCTTCCCAGTGCCCCTACTTTGAAAATGAACGTGCCTTTTTCACTCCTTCTCTTTGCTTGGTATCCCTGTTCTTTGGACACCAGCATCTGTGGCAATTCTTGGGGCTTCTTCAAATGCTCCACCAGGCAAAGATTGGTCTCTAATTTTTCAAGATGGCAGTAGGAGGGGTTGCCGTGGAAACTGGCATTCTTGCCTCAATCTCAAGAAGCCGGATGGCAGTGCATGCCACAGTACTGCCAAAGACTTGTCTTCGTGCACATGATGGCACCGTAGCCCTTCTGGAACTGATTTCTGTACCCAAGCTTCAGGTCACAGAGGCAGGCGCTCAAGCAGCTCTTTAGCAGCCCCAGTCGGGAAGCAAAGGGGAGGTTTTATAAATGACTGAGAAAACATTTTTCCAAAATCAAGGTCTTTGGTACTGATATGCTTTGGCATGGGTTCACATGTTACTAACACCAAGAGAATTTTTGGAAGAACGCTTGAGGTAACTATTCTCACAAAACCAAGGTAGACTTCTCTCAAACCCAGACAAAGAAGCAAGAAGGCATCAAACCCCAGACAGACAGACTGAGTCTGTACAGACAGACTGAGTCTGTACACATTAGGGCACCTTAGCTGTTTTCCTATACGACTATGAGAGCTCACAATAGAAAACAAAAGACGGTGGGCCATGAAATGAGCACTCCAGCTTGTGTGCACCAAGAAACTTAGCCTCAAAATATAGCAACAAGCCAAAGAGTTACAGCTTCATTAATTTTAGTCATAGCTTTAAGCCCCCAGAGATGGCAGATCAGAGATGTTGAAAAGGCATGTTTAAGCATGATCACAAAGCCTAGACAGAGATAGAACACACATGGAACATTACAGCATAATCAACCATAAAGGAAATCTCAGTTTCCAAAGGCCTCAGATCTGGTAGGCTAGACTACTCTAAGCACAAGGCAATGAAATTAGAAGCAGATAGCAAAAGAGGATAGCTAAGACACAAACCTTTCTAAGCTCTAAAATGCATGTATACATTTTCAGTGAGGGGAAAAAAACCTCAGCACATTATTGTTGGGATTCTAATGGGACATAAAATAGGCCACTCCTAAAGCAGAGTGAGGAGAAACAGAACTTGCTAATATGGCTTTGGGCATAAATGAGGGAAAGAAATAAATCTCAGCTCAAAACCCTTTGCCAGCATGGCACGGGTTGCACATACCAGGAGGTCTGGCAGAATTCAAGTGCTAGAAGAACACAGATAACACCAGCCAAGCAGAAGGACCAGCAAACCTGAGAGGCAGGATAGTGAGAGAAGGTGTAAGGCCTGCTGTTGTGACCTCAAACCTGCTAGAATGCCCACCAGAGGCTCATTCCTTAAAAGTGTCTTCATCAGCCTGGGCTGCTATTGGGAGAAAGTGGAGCCTAGTAAGAAGAGGTTGTTAGTGGGGGTATGCTCTTGAGATACTGAGCCCTAGCCTCTCCTCTATCTTCATCCTAGATGCCCACTCTGTCTGCCACATACACATCGCTCTGATATTCTGCCTCATCCGCAGGCTGGAAATGACATGGCCAAGTGATCTCAGGCTGAAAACCTGAAGCTATGCATCAGAATTAATTTTACCTTGGACGTATTTTTTTCACAGCAGCAATAAGCTAACTCACTTAGCAAAGTCAGATCATTAGATCTTGGAGAAGGGGAAACAGTGTGGAGTATGCAGGAACAGACGCAGCAGAGGGGAGGCCATTTTGGAAAAAGATTTCCGTGGTGATATGTACTGAAATAAAGGAGGGAACCAGCTGAAACCATGACTCACCAGGAACCACAATAAATAAAATTAAATTGTCAATAAAAGTGGACATTTGTTGCAGGAATTGAAGAGAGCTGTGGCTACAGAAGAGAGCATCGTTGAGCTAAGAAACTTAAATTCTCCCCAACTCTTTTCTATCAAGAATTGCCTTAGTTGGTCCAAGAACATCCAAACTAAAGGTTCTAACAGAAAGGGAATCCTGCACTCATCTTCCATAAGAACACAGGATGAGGCTCAAACCTTCTCAGCAGGGTCAGTTGGACATCAATAAGCTTTGAAGCAAAGAGACAGCAACTGCCAGTTACCCCGCCAACCAGTAGGCATGCACATATTTGTTTGCTATGATTTTTAATGAATAAAAATGTTTAAATAACACAAATATATGCTCATTATTCATCAGAATACAGATGGCTAAAGTCTCCTGCTACATACCACCCCTAATCCAGACCTCCTTCCCACCCACCAGTTCACCATTTGTATGTAAACACATGCACATGCCCACAAAAATATGTATAAAACTGTTTTGCTTTTTATTTACATAAGTGTCAGACTGCAGACATTGTTTATACAGTTTGCTTTTTTTCCACATAAATTTTTAAACCATGTTTTCGAAGTCTACCCTTGTTTCTGACATTTCAGTGCCAAAATAGAGGAATCTGTAGTTTTAGAATGAACCTTCCACAGCAGGACAGTGTTCTACCCCAGTGTTAGTGAATTTGATGGTCTGAGCCACCCCTCTGTTGAAAACATCTAGACATAATTTGAAGATGTCAAAATGTCATCTGGCTACCTGGGCTATCAAACTACAGGGTCCAGCCTAATGACAGCCTTCCTGGAGGACAAGTCTAGCACTGGCACTGGTCTTCCCTCAGAGGCACCTGCCAGGTTGAACATGAGCATGAAAGACTACACAGAACCTCTGGGTTTTGAAGGGAAGAAGTTGGTAAGTTGGTATTCGACTACAGACCCAAGTCCCCCACATTCGAGTTGGGACTAAAAACCTAAGACATCAAGACAATGGAGGTGGAAAGCAAACTGTCCGATCTGGAGAGCTGTTTTTATTCTCCCCGTCTCTGAATGGATGAAGGTTGTCTAAGGTTCTACAGCCTATCACTGTCAGAGGCATAACTCTAGAAACTACCCTGTGCATCCTCAAATTACTATTACAGCTCATAACCAGTGTTTGTAAAGTACACATTTAAAGTTACAATTCAAGGAGTCAAGACCATGGCGATCTCAGGTGAAGCTGTTAAAATCACTTCAAACAACAGTCATCTAGGAACTCCCAAATAGTATCCAATATGTTGTCATACAAAAAGACAACCTGAGACATTGCAAGGAGGATTGAACATTATTTTAAGATCCAAGTGTAAATTCTGTAAGTGAAAATTGCAACTGAAATTAAGAGTTGACTGGACAGCCGAATCAAATACTTCTGAAGAGATTTGGTGAACTGAAAAAAAAGTACCTTTTTGATGCATGGAAAGAAAATAGAGTAGGGAAGAGAAAGGATGTAAGGTCACATGGGAACTTATGAGTCTGAAGAGATGGGAGAGGAAAGGAAACACAAAACCAGCTACCAAAATTAATGGACAAGAATTTTCCAGAATAAAAAGGGGCAGATTTATGAATGACTTATTGCAGGGCCAGCAAGATCTTCAATGTGTGAAGGTACTTGTCCCCATGCCTGATGACCTGAATTAGCTCTCAAATACCCATTTGGGTTTCGAAGGGAGAAAGTTGGTCTTAGAGATCCAAGTAAGCCCTTCACAGTTTGAGTCTGGACTCTGAAATGAGGCTCACATAATTATGGCCTTTCCCATCAATCACAAGCTTTTTGCTAACTTTACTGGAGAACTGTTCCTCTTTCTGTCTGTTTTATGAAGTTGGCTGCTACCATGTCTGGGGATACAGGCATCTGGAGCTGTGAAGGGTCATCTGGAGGCCACCAGAGTAAAGTTTTTCAGCACTAGTATAGGCTGGAACAGTTGCGACTGGGGGAACGAGGCTCTTGAAGAAAGTGTACAGCCTCAGCAGCAGCAATGGCTGCATGTTTGCCTTAGCAGCAGCAATGACTGCATGTTGGCCTCAGCAATAGGAATGGCTACATGTTGGCCTCAGCAGCAGCAATGGCTGCATGTTGGCCTCAGCAATAGGAATGGCTACATGTTGGCCTCAGCAGCAGCAATGGCTGAATGTTGACCTCAGCAGCAGCAATGGCTGCATGTCGACCTCAGCAATAGGAATGGCTACCTGTTGACCTCAGCAGCAGCAATGGCTGCATGTCGACCTCAGCAATAGGAATGGCTACCTGTTGACCTCAGCAGCAGCAATGGCTGCATGTTGACCTCAGCAATAGGAATGGCTACATGTTGGCCTCAGCAGCAGCAATGGCTACCTGTTGACCTCAGCAGCAGCAATGGCTGCATGTCGACCTCAGCAATAGGAATGGCTACCTGTTGACCTCAGCAGCAGCAATGGCTGCATGTTGACCTCAGCAATAGGAATGGCTACATGTTGGCCTCAGCAGCAGCAATGGCTGCATGTTGGCCTCAGCAATAGGAATGGCTACATGTTGACCTCAGCAGCAGCAATGGCTGCTTGTCTTTTACAGTTGGAGCATGAATACTCTCCAGAAAGTGTTTAGAACACCTAGGTTGTTACAATAGACAGGCAAACTAGTTGCAAAAAGAGGGATAAGGGGGTTGGGGATTTAGCTCAGTGGTAGAGCACTTGCCTAGCAAGCGCAAGGCCCTGGGTTCGGTCCCCAGCTCAGAAAAAAAAAACTTATAAAAAAAAAAAAAGAGGGATAAGGATGGTTCAGTTAACAGGTCCCCACTCAAGGAAGCTAGCACTAGGAAGGGTCTGACAATTATTGAAAGGATTATGTTCTGTAACTCCTCCCCGCGACCAACAACGACAGTTTAGCTTATTTGAGGAAAAACTAAACACTTAAGTTACTATCATTCACATACTCAACAGTGTTTGACAGTGCTTAGCCCCTAG
Organism: Rattus norvegicus; assembly: GCF_021556685.1. Classification (NCBI taxonomy): domain Eukaryota; kingdom Metazoa; phylum Chordata; class Mammalia; order Rodentia; family Muridae; genus Rattus; species Rattus norvegicus. The sequence continues at coordinate 30,313,334 of NC_141552.1, forward strand.
CTGATGAGTCTCAGAAGTGTAAGGAGTTGTGTGCTATGTCTTTTAGACTGACCTCTTAGTCTTTACCTTCAACTATTCAGGAGCATTAACATTCCGAGCAAACTTGTGGCCAGTGGGATCAGGATGCCCCGGAAGAGTCCTTATTCTCTTCTCTGTTGTTCCGATAGACAACAGTGATGTATTCTGTGTAGGTCCTCAAAGGATCTAGCAGTATCAAGTCACAGCACTCATAGAGATAATCAATTTCAAAATACAGCTGTGCACTGCCTTCTCCATCCAACCCTCTTATTCCTCCCAGTCCCTCCCTCCTGACTCTGAGACTGTGTCTGCAAGTAAGCCTTGTTGAAGATCTGTCTGCTTTCAGAATAAGCCAGATTAAGAGGACAGACCATCAGAAGGGGCCTTAGGAAGTAGGACACAGGAGTGAGACGTGTGTCACAAGTGAGATTTGGAAAATCTGATGAAAAAAATGACATCGTTAATGAAAATTGATACGGAAATAAACTCATTTAGTAAATTCCTAACAGCGATTAACTGAAATGTGTGAGGAAATGAAGCATCACTGATCAGCTGCGATTTGGATTTATGTTACTCTCCTTGGGTTTTCAGCTGGTGGTGGTGCACTTGGGAGGCAGAGACAGGTGGATCTCTCAAGTTTGAGGTCAGCCTGGCTACACAGAGGAAACCCCTGTCCCGAGAAACCAAAAAGAAAGAAAGAAAAAGAAAACCTTTTCAAAGGATGGAAAACTGCAAAAGGAAACAGCAGCTTGGATTCAACAGAGCCTGTGTTACAGCATTCCTCCTGAATCAAGTAAGAGTAAACAATTGCACAGGGCATGAAATCACAGATCGGGAATCTTAAAATTCAAGTGGAAGTTGAAAACACTGCATTTCTAAGGTGGGGAGTTGGTTTGTAGAAAAGAATTAAGAAAATACTAACTTTGAAGCAAAGTTACAAGATACCTAAGGGGGTGGGGGGGGAATGCAACAGAATGTAGACTGAGAAAAGGGGAGAAAGAAAGAGACAAGAGACTGATGGGAAATAAAGTAGAGATCACTGAGAAAACCGGCCAGTAGGAAATGTGTAACTGGAGATACTGATAATAAAAAAGCAGTGATTCGAGGTAACATGGAAACTTGCAGTGCCCCTGCAAGAAAGAGCTGCCCAGCAGGTAGGAAAATTGCTTCCAAACATTCAGCTTTGAAAACCTGAGCCGTTCTCCGAGTAAAACCACTCAGAATTACAGCAAAAGAAAACAATTCTCTAGTGTTCTAGGCAGGAGGGGAAGCTTACATGAAGTAAAGCAATCAGATAAGCATCCAGAGCAAGGATGTGAGCTGACAGCAGTGAAGAGCTCTGTCACAAAGCCGAGTGTGTGTGCCAAGAGCTCCAACTTCACCAGCCCACAAACATTACGGGTCTAGGGAGGTGACTCTCACTGCAGTGACATTAATATGATGTAAAATCAGCCTTGTGAAAGTGAACCGTTTGGTGGCATTAGTTCATCCACTGTGTCATACAACCACCTCTTCCTATTTTGCTAACATTTCCATCACTCCATGAGAAAGTATTCATTTATCCCCTCATGCCTACTGCCAGTCTCAGGCTGACCTGTTTCTCTGTTTTTTTTTTTTTTTTTTTGGTTTTTGGGGTTTTTTATGAGTTTTTGTTTGTTCATTTGTGTCCATGAGTTTACCTGTTCTAGGTATTTTGTGCAAATGGATCCTGTAGACCCAACTTCTTACATGTTTCAGGATCCATCCATGTTGGAGCATGTATCAGCATGTTATTATTTCTATGGCTTAGTAACATGCCATTGTATGAAGATACAACTGTTTTCTCTTCATCAATGTTGGATAGACATCTGAGGCACCTAGGTTGACTCTGCCTTTTGGATACTCTGAGTAGCACTGCTGTGAACGTTTACATAGAAGCGTCTGTTTGTCTGTTTCCAACTCTCTGGAATATATATCTAGAAATGAAATTGCTTGGCCGTGTGATGATTTATGCCTACCTCAGTCCATTTTCTCAAGCTTTCAAGCCATTTCATTGCACATTACCAGCAGAGTTTAAGAGTCCTAGTGTCGGGTGGAAAGCAGTGTCTCCTGTGGCTTTATGTGCGTGCCTCTGGTAATTAATGGTGCTAAGCCTCTTTTCATATGCTTGTTTATAGAACAACTTAAACATTGAAAATGTGGGAATATTATACTAATGACACCCTTTCTGAGACTTTACTAGAAGACAGCCTTCAGCTAAATAATATGCACGTGAAGAGCCTTAAGGGAGAAGTCAGGAGCATTGACTATACAACCAAAGACGTTAAGCAAACCACAGATGGACCTAAGAATGAGGGAAAATGTTGCTTTTTGTGCTCTGGGAAAGGAGAAATAGCACATTTTTTTAGTTACAAGAAGAGGAAAAATACAAAAGTAGAATATATTAATTTTACTGTAGATAATGAGTTGGTGGTGTCATTCAAAGCAGTAAAACACAGAGGCGGGAAAGGGAAGAAAGGAAGACTATGTAAACGATTTAAATCAGTGGAAAACCACTACCAAAGCAAACCAGGAAGGTTTTCTGATCACTAAAAGAGCACTTGAACAGATACAGAAGCCGAGACTAGGACGTGGAAAGGGGATAAACAGATCGTGCCCAGTAAATGTGTGCAAACGATAAGACCAAGAACAAGCTTTAATTCATAGTAAGAAATCGAAATCATCTTAGCATGCTTAAGAAACAGACTTGCAGCTTGACTCACGTTGCATAACTCAGCCCTTCACTGTGAAGCAGCACCTCTAAAAGACAACAGATCAAGGCTGGCAAAGCACTGGGCCAGACACAACTGAGGGAGGCCCCTGTACCTCATGAGACAAATGTAAGATGAGAGGGGCACCTAACAAATGCTGAGTCTAAGTGCCATAATCACAGGATAGACCACAGCAGCTGACTCCACGAAGAATAAATAAAGGGCAGAGAGGAACAGACATTCATTAGAGGGGTGGCCACCTCTGCTGAAGACAGGGCAAATGAAGGATGGGGAGGACGACAATAGCATAAACATTATAATCCTTAAGCAGACCTTATAAATACATATTGAACTTTTCAGCTGTATAAAACAAAAAGTAGGCCACTTCTGCTCACATTCCAGGCCCAAGAGGAACCTGCCTAGTACCTTTGGGCACAGGAAGCTAGGAGCAGTCAGGAGCAGGACCCTTCTCATTTCTTCATGTGCCCAGAGCTGAAAGCCAGTCACCAGGAGCGCTGACACACCTGAGAGCAGAGGTAAGACCAACTCTTCTGCTCTGAGAGACCCACCTGCAGGCCTTAGGACACAGAAACCCAGGAGCAGTCTGTGACAGGACTCTTCCAGTTTCTGCCTTTGTCCTGAGCTGAACCGGTCCCACAGCTCTCTGTACCCAGATCCAGCTGTAAGAAAACAGGAGCGCTGACACACAGGCTTATAGGAGGGTCAAGCCACTATCAGAAACAGCAAGATAAGCTAACACCGGAGACAAACTGATGGCTAGAGGCAAGCTCAGGAACCTAAGCAACAGAAACCAAGACTACTAGGCATCATCAGAAGCCAGTTCTTGTACCACAGCAAATACTGGATATCTCGACACACTGGAAAAGTAAGATTTGGATTTAAAATCACATCTCATTATGATGATAGAGGACTTTAAGAAGGACATAAATAATTCCCTTAAAGTAATACAGGAAAACAAGTAGAAGCCCTTAAAGAGGAAACACAAAAACCCCTTAATTACAGGAAAACACAAACCAGTGAAGGAATTGAACAAAACTGTCCAGAATTTAAAAATGGAAATAGAAACAATAGAGAAATGACAAAGGGAGACAACCCTGGAGATAGAAAACCTAAGAAAGAGATCAGGAGTCATAGATGCAAACATCACCAACAGAATACAAAAGTAAAAGAGAGAATCTCAGGGGCAGAAGATACCATAGAAAACATTGACACAACCATCACAGGAAATGTAAAACACAAAAATTCCCTAACCCAAAACATCCAGGAAAACCAGGAAACAATGAGAAGATCAAACTTAAAGATAATAGGTATAGAAGAGAGTGAAGACTCCCAACTTAAAGAACCAGTAAATATCTTCAACAAAATTGTAGAAGAAAACTTCCCTAACCTAAAGAAAGAGATGCCCATGATCATACAAGAAGCCTACAGAACTCCAAATAGATTGGACCAGAAAAGAAATACCTCCTGTCACATAATAGTCAAAACACCAAACACACAAAACAAAGAAAGAATATTAAAAGCAGTAAGGGAAAAAGGTCAAGTAGCATATAAAGGCAGACCTATCAGAATCACACCAGACTTCACCAGAGACTATGAAAGACAGAAGATCCTGGACAGATATCATACAGACCCTAAGAGAACACAAATGCCAGACCAGGCTACTATATCCAGCAAAACTCTCAATTAACATAGATGGAGAAACTAAGATATTCCATGACAAAACCAAATTTACATAATATCTTTCCACAAATCCAGCCCTACAAAGGAAAATAGATGGAAAATTCTAACAGAAGGAAGAAAAACTACACCCTAAAAAAGCAAGAAAGTAATCTTCTTACAACAAACACAAAAGAGAGACACACAAACATAATTCCACCTCTAACGGCAAAAATAACAGGAAACAACAATGAATATTCCTTAATATTTCTTAACATCAATGGACTTAATTTCCCCAATAAAAAGGTTTGACTAACAGACTGGATATGAACAGAGGACCCAGCATTTTGCTGCACCCAGGAAACACACCTCAGTAACAAAGACAGACACTACCTCAGGGTAAAAGGCTGGAAAACAATTTTCCAAGCAAATGGGCTGAAGAAACAAGCTGGAGTGAGTAGTCATTCTAATATTGAATAAAATCGACTTTTAACCAAAAGTTATCAAAAAAGATAAGGAAGGACACTTCATACTCATCAAAGGAAAAATCCACCAAGATGAGCTCTGAATCCTGAATATCTATGCTCCAAATGCAAGGGCACCCACATTCATAAAAGAAACCTTACTAAAGCTCAAAGCACACATTGCACCTCACACAATAATAATGGGAGATTTCAAGACTCCACTCTCATCAATGGACAGATCTTAGAAACAGAAACTAAACAGACACAGAGAAAATAACAGAAGTTATGAACCAAATGGATTTAATAGATATCTATAGAACATTTCATCCTAAAACAAAAGAATATACCTTCTTCTCAGCAGCTCATGGTACCTTCTCCAAAATTGACCATATAATCATTCCCTAAACAGGCCTAACAGATACAAGAAGATTAAAATAATCCCATGCCTCTCCTCGTCAAGATGTAATAAACGCTTTGCTGTAGAAGGATCCTGGTGTCCGCGCGTCGTTCCTGCTGGTGAAGATTTAGAACTCAGCTCCTCCTGCACCATGCCTGCCTGGAAACTGCCATGCTCCTGCCTCGATGATAATGGACTGAACCTCTGAACCTCACAAACCCTGACCCAGAAGTTACTTCTTGACTGAGAAAACTTCTTGCTGAGAGGAAACCTCAGAGAAATGCTATGGGACAAAACACAGGCACATCTGGAGAGAGGTCCAGAGGGGAGAGCAGTATTTGCTTACAATGCTCCTTTCATTAGCTAAATAAACAACTATAAGTAGCAGTGGAAAAAAAATAATCCCATGCATCCTATCAGATCACCACGGACTAAGGCTGATCTTAAATAACAACAAAAACCATAGAAAACCCACATACACATGGAAGTTGAACAATGTTCTACTCAATAATAACTTGGTCAAGGAAGAAATAAAAGAAATTGAAGACTTTTTAGAATTTAATGACAATGAAGGCACAACATACCCAAACTTATGGGACACAATGAAAGCTGTGCTAAGAGGAAAACTCATAGCTCTGAGTGCCTGCAGAAAGAAACTGGAGAGAGCATACATCAGCAGCTTGACAGCACATCTGAAAGCTCTAGAACAAAAAGAAGCAAATACACCCAAGAGGAGTAGAAGGCAGGAAATAATCAAACTCAGGGCTGAAATAAACCAAGTAGAAACAAAAAGGACTATACAAAGAATCAACAGAACCAAAAGTTGGTTCTTTGAGAAAAACAAGATAGATAAACCCTTAGCCAGAGTAACCAGAGGGCACAGAGACAGTATCCAAATCAGAACTGAAAAGGAAGGCATAATAACATAATCTAAGGAAATTCAAAAAAAATCACCAGATCCTACTACAAAAGCCTATATTCAACAAAACTGAAACATCTGGAGGAAATGGACAATTTTCTAGACAGATCCCAGGTACCAAAGTTAAATCAGGAACAGATAAACCTTCTAAACAGTCCTATAATTCCTAAAGAAATAGAAGCAGTTATTTAAAGTCTCCCAACCAAAAAAAAACAAAAAAACAAAAAACAAAAAACAAAAAAAAAACAAAAAAAACCCCACCAGGACCAGATGGGTTTAGCTCAGAATTCTATCAGAACTTCATAGAAGACCTCATACTAATACTGTCCAAACTAATCCACAAAATAGAAACAGACGGAGCACTACCGAATTCCTTTTATGAAACCACAATTATACTTATACCTAAACCACACAAAGACCCAAAAAGAAAGAGAACTTCAGACCAATTTCCCTTATGAATATCAAAATACTCAAATACTCAATAAAACTCTCACAAACTGAATCCAGGAACACATCAAAATAATCATCCATCATGAGCAAGTAGGCTTTATCCCAGGGATGCAGGGATGGTTCAATATATGGAAATCCATCAACGTAATCCACTGTGTAAACAAACTCAAAGAAAAAAACCACATGATCATCTCATTAGATGCTGAGAAAGCATTTGACAAAATTCAACACCCCTTCATGTTAAAAGTCTTGGAAAGATCAGGAATTTAAGACCCATACCTAAACACAGTAAAAGCAATATACAGCAAACCAGTAGCCAACATCAAACTAAATGGAGAGAAACTTGAAGCAATCCCACTAAAATCAGGAACTGGACAAGGCTGTTTGTTCTCTTCCTACTTATTCAATATAGAGAGTCAAATACTCCTATTAAAAAATTGAGGTACAGAGGCAAACAAAGAATTCTCAGCTGAGGAATATCAAATGGCTGAGAAGCACCTAAAGAAATGTTCAACATCCTTAGTCGCCAGAAAAATTTAAATCAAAACAACCCTGAGATTACACCTCACACACCAGTCAGAATGGCTAAGATCAAAAATTCAGATAACAACAGATGCTGGCAAGGATGTGAAAAAAGAGGAACTCTCCTCCAGTGTTGGTGGGATTTCAAGCTGGTACAACCACTCTGGAAATCAGTCTGTTGATTCCTCAGAAAATTGGACATTATATTATCTGAGGACCCAGCTATACCACTCCTGGACATATACCCAAATGATGCTCCAACATAAAACAAGGACACGTGCTTCTCTATGTTCACAGCAGCCTTTTTTATAATAGCCAGAGTTGGAAAGAACCCAGATGCCCTTCAACGGGGGAATGTATACCAAAAATGTGGTACATCTATACAATGGAGTACTGCTCAGCTATCAAAAACAATGATTTCATGAAATTCATAGGCAAATGGATGAAACTAGAAAATATCATTCTGAGTGAGGTAACCCAATCACAAAAAAACACACATGGTATGCACTCATTGATAAGTAGATATTAGCCCAAAAGCTTGAATTCCCCAAGATACAATCCACAGACCACATGAAGCTCCAGAAGATGGACGACCAAAGTGCAGATGCTTCAGTCCTACTTAAAAGGGGGAATAAAAATATTCATAAGAGGAGATATGGAGACAAAGTTTGGAGCAGAGACTGGAGGAGTGGCCATTCAGAGCCTGCCCCACCTGGGGATCCAGCATATATATTTATTTATATATATATATAAATTTATTTATTTATTTATAAATATATATATATATATCCACCAAACCTAGATAATATTGATGAGGCCAAGAAGTACATGCTTACAAGAGCCTGATATAGGTGTCTCCTGAGAGATTCAGCCAGAACATGTCAAATACAGAGGCAAATGCTAGCAGCAAACCATTGAACAGCGAACGGGGTCCCCATTGGAGGAGTTAGAGAAAGGATTGAAGGAGCTGAAGGGGCTTGCAATCCCATAAGATCAACAATACCAATCAACCAGAACTCCCAGGGACTAAACCACCATCCAAAGAGTACACATGGACAGACCCATGGCTCCAGCTGCATATGTAGCAGAGGATGGCCTTGTTGGGCACCAATGGGAGAAGAAGCCCTTGGTCCTGCCAAGACTTGATGCCCCAGTATAGGGGAATGTCAGGGTGGGAAGGGGAAGGGGATGGTTGTGGAGGGGGAACACCCTCATAGAAGAAGGGGGATGGGATAGGGAGCTATGGACAAGAAACTGGGAAATGGAATAACATTTGAAATGTAAGTAAAAAAATATTCAATTAAAAAAAAACAGAAAGTATCCTTTTTTTAAAGTGCTTGGCAAGATTTATGGAAATTGGTTCTATGTGAGGTACCAAGAAAAGTTTAATAAGTTCTGCCAAGAAGAAATAAAATCAACAATACTGTCTTATCACAAGTCCATAAAACTGGAAATACAGTTTTTCGAGGTGAGAATGTTTTTCCACGTGAACATGTTTAAATTATTGAACAGTTCATGGAAACAAAAGTGGACCTAAATAACCAAAGCAGGCCTACGAAGCAAGGGTGAGCTGAGCCTGTCACCTGATCGTGCCAGGTTCCAGAGCTCCAAGAGCAAAACAGCATGGTACTCGCTCAAAAAAGACAAGTGAACAAGCAAACCAGAACTGAGAGCAGACATAAACCCTCACAGCTATTGCCACACAATTATGACAACTTTTTAAAACAAAAAACATTAGAAAAAAATAATCTCTTCAACAAATGATGCCAGGAAACTGGACCTCCCTTTCTGTCACCAGAGCAAAAGTGAAAATGTAAGGTCTGGAACTGCAAAACTGCTAGAGAAAAACCGACAGAACTCTTAAAGATGTAGTCATGGAGCTTCTGTCAAAGAGCTCATGGCAGAGGAAAGGATCCAAAGAGCTGACAAGTGAAGCTGCATGAAGTTAAAGGGCTTCTCTGTAGCAGAGGAGGAGAGAAAACACCAGCCTACGTGATAAACACGAAAGTTTGGTGACCACCCATCTGACAGGGATTGATATCTAGGATGTGTGAGGAATGCCACAGTTAAATCCCCAAAGAAGTCATTTCATCAGTGAGTAGGCAAATGAACTGAACATATAGGTCTAAAAAAAAAAAAAAGATGAAAGGCAATAACTATTTGGAAAATCTCAGCATTCTTCGTCATCAAGGAAATACAAATTAAAGCCTTATTGAGATTTCCCACACCCAAATCAGAATGGCTATCATCAAGAAAAAGAATAAATCTGCAAAAAATGTGGGAAAAAGGGGGCTTCTACAACAGTTGGGGAATGTAAACTGGTTGGGCTATTCTGAAAATAGTGTGTGTGTATATGTGTGTGTGTGTTATTCATGTATTATATATGTAATAAATATGTTACAAAATAATATATATGTGTGTGTTATTCATGTATTATATATGTAATAAATATGTTACAAAATAATATATATTAGCTACTGTATAGACTTAGAATACTCTAAGACAGCACACCACAGACATAGTTGCATGTTCATGTTTACTACTGCAATACTCAAGACGACCAAGAAGGAATCAGCCTATATCTGTGTACAGGTGACTGGAGAAAGAAAATGTTAGGGCTAGAGAGAAGCTCACTCTCTTCCAGGGGATCAATTGAGGTTTGAGTCACAGCACCCACACAGTGTCTCACAACTGTAACTCCCATTCCAAGGGATCCGAGAGTCACCAGGCAAGTAAGTGAGTGCTAGACAGACAAGCGTGCAGGCTGTCTGACCCTTACTCTTGCTGTGATCAGACCACATGGCTAAAAGCAACACAAGGAGGAAGGTGTTTATTTGGCTTCTATATCTTGAGTCACAGTCCACTGAGTGAGATCACAGCAGAAACTCAAAGAGAGCAGAAACCTGGAGGCAGGAGCGGATATGCAATCGCTAATTTAGAAAATGCCCTCCACACAGGCCACCTACAGCCCCATCAGAGCCTCACTTGAGGTCGCTTCCTCTCAGATGGCTCGGTCTTGTGTTGACATACAGCAAGACAGCAGCACACGGGCAAAACTCCTAAAGACATAAAATTAATTTTTCTTAAAAAAAATGTTAGCCAATATAGTATATTTCCACACAATGGAATTTTATTCAGTCATAAAGAAGGGTGAAATTATGTCATTTACGGAGAAGTAAGTGGAATTGGGAACCATCATGTAAACAAAGTAAGCCAGACTCAGAAAGACAAACACTGTGTGTTTCCTCTCCTGTGTAAACTCCAGTGTTTGGGGTGTGTGTGTGTGTGTGTGTGTGTGTGTGTGTGTGTGTGCGCGCGCGCGCACATGTGCGCGTGTTATGGGACATGAATACTACATCTTTGGGAGATAAGAGTGGGAAGAGGGAATATGAACGAGGTACATGGCACACCTGTGTGAAAACGTCACAATGAAGTCCCAGCCCATTATCTGTATGTTAATTAAAAGAAAGTCACAGGACATGCAGGACAGGGCCTGAGTGCTGTCACTGTGCACTGAACCTTCGTTAGCCTCTTCTGGTGGCCTGGTCATGTGCCGGCTGAACTGACGAGGCTGTGTAGGCCTTGACCTGATGTCTGCATCCGTTCACAGAGCTTGAGCACTCTGCAGTGCGATTTGTCCTTCAGGCATTGTCTTGGTCAGGGTTTCTATTCCTGCACAAACACCATGACCAAGAAGCAAGTTGGGGAGGAAAGGGTTTATTCAGCTTACACTTCCACATTGCTGTTCATCACCAAAGGAAGTCAGGACTGGAACTCACACAGGTCAGGAAGCAGGAGCTGATGCAGAGGCCATGGAGGGATGTTACTTAACTGGCTTGCTTCCCCTGGCTTGCTCAGCTTGCTCTCTTGTAGAACCCAAGACTACCAGCCCAGGGACAGCACAATGGGCTGGACCCTCCAGCTGGGTCTCATGAAGGCATTTCCACAACTGAGGCTCCTTTTCTGTGGTAACTCCAGCTTGTGTCAGGTGACACACAGAACCAGCCAGCACAGGCGTGTTCTTGCTACGCACACTGTGCCAGGCTCCTCATTTCCCCACTGGGCCTTTGCTGTCCCTGTCACTAATGTGAACAGAATTGTGTTTGCAGTTCATTTTCAAATTAGCCAATAATATATCTAAAACTATCAAACCATATCTTCAAACATAAATTAAAATTTCACCTTTTTTTTTTGCTTGTTTGTTTTTTATTATGTATGTGAGTACACTGTAGCTGTCTTCAGACACACCAGAAGAGGGCATCGGATCTCATTACAGATGGTTGTGAGCCACCATGTGGTTGCTGGGATTTGAACTCAGGACCTCTGGAAGAGCAAACAGTGCTCTTAACCACTGAGCCATCTCTCCAGTCCTTCACCATTTTTTTTAAAGAATGGTTTTTGCAAGTGCTGTCTATCAGAATCTTAAAGATACAAGTAAAACAAAGCCCAGAAGAAAAGGCCACATCATGTTTATAAGAACTAGACTCAATGGGCAGTGTGCATCAAGCCCAACTCCAATTTCAAACACCAGTAATTGAAGAAGACATAAATATAATAGGTGGGAGGAGAATAAAAACAGAAATTAATTGGATTAAAACTCAAGTTGTACTGATAATAAACAGGTAATTTTTGAAACAGTTCTCTAGACAGATTTAACCATATCAAGAAGACAGTGTGTACAAATTAAGCATGACCGTTGGAAATTAGCCAATGACTGAGGCACCCTGAGCTAGCAGAGGTCTGTGCAAATGCCTAATTTTCTAGAAAATCCCCTTATCAAAATCATCCTAGTAGAGATGAAAAATTTAAAAGATCAATTTTCAGACAAGGCAGATTTATATCAACCTCTTTCTTTCTTTCTTTCTTTCTTTCTTTCTCTTTCTTTTTTTTTTAAAGAAAGCAACTTTGTTTTATCTGTGATCCTAAAGATCCCTTCAAAATCTAGGTAATTTCGGTGTGCTTCAAAGTGTGCCCAAAAAGGGAGGAAAACTTCAATAACCACTGAGTTATGCAAATACATTTTAGACTTGTAAAGGAGATAGCTAATATTGATAGCTGTCTTGACAGAATTGGAAACAGCAAGTAGATGCGCCCCTCGGACGTCGGCTGAGGACTGGGCAAGCTCAGCTTCTGTCCATCCATGCCTGTGAGGGATTGCCTTCATGGAGAAGCCCCACCTTGTGTTGTTGGTCAGTCACCCCACAGATGGGAGTTCAGGCTGAAAGAAAAGAACAGGAACGTGTTGGGTGCAATTATGCCTCACCCAGCTTCCTGCTACTCATACAATGTGTGGGACAAGCTGTCTCAAGCTCCCGCCCCCGTGACTCTCCCACGTGACAGAGTAAACCCTCAAACTGAGCCAAAGCCACTTCTGCAGGTACCAAGCACACACAATAAGGAAACACACATAACATATACATCCATATAATCTCCTGGGTGAACATTGCAGTGACAGTCCTAAGTAAAAGACCAGCAAACAACATCGGATACTACAGGGGCTGGAGGGGTGGGGCTGGAGGGGTGGGGCTGGAGGGGTGGGGCTGGAGGGGCTAGGGGTGGGGCTGGGGGTGGGGCTGGAGGAGTGGGGCTGGAGGGGTGGGGCTGGAGGGGTGGGGCTGGAGGGGCTAGGGGTGGGGCTGGGGGTGGGGCTGGAGGAGTGGGGCTGGAGGGGTGGGGCTGGAGGGGTGGGGCTGGAGGGATGGTGTAGCAGTTTTAAGGACCTGTGTTCCAGTTTCAGCGACCATGTTAGGCCATTCACAACTACTTGTAACTCCAGCTGCAGGGAGGAGCTGATATCTCTGTCCTCTTCAAGTACTTTCAACCACACACACACACACACACACACACACACACACACACATACACACATACACACACACATACACAAACACATACACACACACAATTATAAAAATAGAATAAAAAGAATATCACACTTAAAATATAACATTGTGGGATTGGGGATTTAGCTCAGCGGTAGAGCGCTTGCCTAGCAAGCGCAAGGCCCTGGGTTCGGTCCCCAGCTCCGAAAAAAAGAAAAAAATATATATAACATTGTGATTAAATGGTGTCTGCTTGAAGAGTGTAAATATGGCATGACTCAGCTCGAGAGATTCTGGCACACCAAAAGTGACATACCAAATTTTCAGAGGAAAATAGACTATTCAATAATGGGGCCAGCCACACTGGAAAGGCATACAGAGAAACACTAATAGCCCCCTTCACATGTCAAAGAAAATAAACTCTAGAAGTCCTGGAAGAAGGCAGCAGTTCCCTCCAGTGCTGGGAGGAGTGCTCTAAGAAGGACACAGGTGGGTGGTTTAAATTTGACTGCATGAAAATGAAAGTCTCTTTATGACAAAATTTATTAAAAATAAGAATGAAAAACTCGGAAAAAAAAAAACAGTTGCTAAAAGCAAGAAAGCAGCTTATTTCCCTAATATACAAAGTGCTCCTAGAGAGAGCAATAGAAAGAAAAGACGGCCCACAGAAAAATGGGTGAAAACTGAAAAGCATTTACAGAAAAGCGTGTTTCAGTGGCTCTGCAAAAACGAGCACGACGTTGTTAACGACTAGGGCAGGATGAGACATAAAGAAATGCTTAGACAGGGGTTGGGGATTTAGCTCAGTTGTAGAGCGCTTGCCTAGCAAGCGCAAGGCCCTGGGTTCGGTCCCCAGCTCTGAAAAAAAGGAAAAAAAAAAAAAGAATGCTTAGAAGAATTAGAATACCAAGTGAAGTGAGAAGGACACAGTTTTCAGTCACAGGATTGGCAAGATCAAATCTGTTCTGGGGGGCTGGAGGGATGGCTCAGTGGTTAGGAACACCGGCCATTCTTCCTGAGCACCTGGGTTCCACTCCCAGCACCCACATAGCAGCTCCCCACCATCTGTCACTCCAGTTCCAAGAGATCTAGGCCCCTTTTCTGGCCTTCACAGGCACTACATGCACATGGTACACAATACACACACATGCAAAAATATCCACACACGTGAAAAATTTGTGTTGTTTTATGGGGCACTCCTCTTTGGAGGTAAAGTTCCCTATAGACTCTGTGCAGATGAAATTGGAAAAGTCCACTTTCTGAGAGTTGAGGTAGGGCGTCCTGCGTGTGAGAGATGCACAAAACTTCACCAAGTCCCTGCTTATCCCTTAATCCACTTCAAAGATATCATCCCAAAGGTAACACACAGGAATACGGTGGCAGCAATGTTTGAGAATTGAAGACACTACGTATCCTGCAGGGCTCTTGCCCATAGAAAGCATGTGTCAGGAAAGGGAATAGCATACAGCTGTGTAAAAGACAAAGCGGTACCTTAAATGCTCCCGTGTGTAATCATGGCCAAGATCCACTCAAGTCAGCTTTGTGCTTAAATCAGAAATGTATTTCTTGCATGGCTCTAAAGGTTAGAAGTCCTAACAGTGTCAGGGAGACTTTCTTTCACCCCTGAGTGTTCTGGAACAAGAGCTACCTCTCACCCTTGCAATGGCTCCTGCTGAGTTCAATCCTTGGTATTCTTCGTGTTGTTAGTCCATCACCACCCCAGTCTCCCTCCATCTTCTTCACCAGACAGTCTCTGCTCTGTGTGTGTGTGTGTGTGTGTGTGTGTGTGTGTGTGTGTGTGAGTTTCCAAACACAGTAAAGGGAAGAATGGTTTTCGACATATACAGTATTTAGGAAGGTGTTTGTGCATGTGCTGTAACGTAAACACAGCATCTCTGGGAACACCAAGACAGACAGCGGCAGCTTCTGGTGGCAGGAACGTGACAGCTAATGACAGAAGTCCGTGAGGAACATTTCTGTATTGACAGCCATATCTTACAGCTTGTTAAAACATACATCACATGAAGGATACATCCATTCTGAGAGTCCAGGGCGTTGATTTTTAATAGAATCAGACTCAGAGTAGAAGCACTTGCCAGTCAAGCCTAAATCCCCGAGTCCCATCCCTGGAACCCGTGTAACAAAAGCTGGACACAGTAGGATCACAGCTGTAATCTCAGTGATCCTAGAGCAAGACAGGAGACAGAGATAGGCAGATCCATGAAAACTCACAGGTCGGGACCCTGCTTAGAAGCAGAAACAATAAGAAACATCCTGCCTCAAAATAAAGTAGGAGAGAACCAGCTAGGCAAGCCAGCTCCTTATCTGATGGCTTTAGACCTCAACACACACACACACACACACACACACACACACACACACACCACTGTGTGTGCGCATATGCAATAAATAGAATCCTAAACTATTTACCAATGAAGACATACAAACAAGAGAGCCCACAGTGTAGCTCAACGGTGAGCACTTGCATAGAATGCTCAAGACCAAGGCGTTTGGGAGGCTTACTTACTGAGTATGGGTAAGCATTTACTGGCAGGATTGTTGGAGGCCCCCAGAGCAGCCATGCTGGAAAACCTCACCCAGCACAGATGATAGATTGACCATTGCCACACATTAACCCTCTCAACCTGATGGGCAGGCAGACTTGTGGACGGATGGCCAGAGATGGCAGCCGAAATCTCGGGTGAAGATCTGAGGACCCTCTCCAACTGTCCTTCTGAGGGAAAGTCAGCAGTCAACAGCCCCCTGGGGTTGTGGTGTTTCGGAAGCAGGCTGATCTACTGAGGATGGCTGTTTTGTGTTGAGGACTGTGCCCTACAGACAACATGAAAAGGTGAGTAGGCGCTAGGGCTCAGTTGCACAGTGGGTGGCCGTGCTCTGAGGTGGGAAGATACTGTAAGAATCAGATGGGCTGTTTCTTACCCACCCGCTGCTTTAGCAGGAGAAGCATGCGTGTTACACCAAGAAGAGACGCTCTCTAGGCCTAACACTTTCTATATTTGCAATGCTGTGTAAGACATTTTGGAACTGCTGTGCCTGGAGACCAAAGGGTCATCTGCCTCCTTCCCTTATCATGAAACCAACCACAGGCAGTTTTTAATCTGCGTTGAGGCAGAACTCTTCCAGCATTCTGAATAAAGTCTGAGTGTTTGAAACCGTGCAGCGGGGAGGTTAGAGAGTCAGTCTTGGAGGGAAATAAGCCCCTAGCACGTACTTACGTATTCTGTGTGATTGTGGCGCCCCTATACCGTATGCTGTGACAGTTAGTGAAGGCGTCCTTTCACGTAGCACTTAAAAGGAAGTTTCTAGGTCTCCAGCGATGGTCAGTACTGTTTGTCAACTTGATATCTAGGAGGCAGGCCCCTGGGCACCCCTGGAAGGGATCGTCTAGATAAAGGTTAGCTTCTGAGACTATCTTCCAGGGGTTATCTTAAGTCACTTGTTGTGAATAGACTATGGGTAAAACCATGCCCAGTCAGAGATCCTGAGCTGTATAAACTGGATGGGCTCTAGCATGCATGCAGGAGGAAATCCATTGCTGGCCACTCCTGACTGTGGATGTACTGTGAACCACTGCTTCAAGTGCCTGCTGCCTCAGTTTATGTGCTGTGATGGGTTAGACTAGAAATGTGCAATACAAAACCCCCTTTTCCTTACATTGTTTCCTAGTCAGGGTATTTGTTATCACAGCAACAGAGAAGGAACTAAGAGTCACCTGCAAAATATCCCTTAAGAAATGATCTATTGGGGTTGGGGATTTAGCTCAGTGGTAGAGCGCTTGCTTAGCAAGTGCAAGGCCCTGGGTTCAGTCCCCAGCTCCGGAAAAAAAAAAGAAAGAAAGAAATATTAAAAAAAAAAAAAAAAGAAAGAAAGAAAGGGAGGAAGAAAGAAAGAATCTATTTTCACCAGCAGCCAAGGATTTGGTCTTAAAAAAAAAAAAAAATCCTTTTCCTACACAGCTTCAGTTCGGTCAAGGCAGGATAAAGGGTAGACAGCTCCAAGGTCAGAATTGTTACTTTGAACCAGTCAACTTCTAGACGGAAGCCAGCTCCAGGATTCTGTATACCTTTCAGGATACAAAACTATAGCCATTGCCTAAGCCTCAAATCCTGGTCTAGTTAGGGACTTTTTGCCTTCGGAAAAGGGTGCTCTGATGTGAGCTTTCCTGAGTCGAAAGTGGGAGAAGCTGGTGTTGACTAGGACACAAAACAAAATTCATTTACAGAAGAAGCCGGCCCTGGTTAAAAAGGCAATCAGTTCTCTCTGCTGGGCGGCCCTTGAAGCCTTGCTCTCCATCGGTCTCAGCAACAGTAAATAGGAACCATTGGTTACATGTGTAACAGCTTAGTGTTTTCCTCTAAACTTTTATCCACTGTTCAGCAGGGGACGCATATTCTTTCCACCTGGTCTGATCGTCGTTGGTGTTAGTAAGTGAGGAGAAAGAAACCCCTTCCACTTGGGTTTCCTCAGAGAGAGTTAACATCTGATTTTACATGGGACTCTTTAAAAGAAAAAAGAACGGCCCCGGAGCACTCCTAGCACAGGGCGTGGAAGCATTTGATGTCCTAAGGCTTGTGCGTAAAGGAATGTTGTTTTGAAATGCGCAGTGAAGGCAGGGAAAGAGATCCAAGGAAAGTTCCCATTGAGACAAAATCAAATCAACTCACCACCTCACATAGACCAGTGGGCCCCCTTGGCTCTGTGCCCAGCATCTGCATCCAGAGTCCCTTGAAGCCTGGGTGCCTGCAGTGATGTGCGAACATGTGGCCTATCCCTGGGCGGAGGCTCTAGGTTTTAAAGTCTAGGGGGACCCTTTTTCTTGTGATGGTCAAGGAAGTCTCAGGAAATGCCCCAGAGGCACATAGAATTTCCCCGTCCTCTAAAGTGGTGGTTCTTAACCTGTGGGTCACGAGCCCTTTACAAAAACCTGTAGTTCCAAAACCTGTTACGTTACAGTTCGTAACAGTAGCAAAATCACAGTTATGAAGTAACAATAAAATGGTTTAATTGTTGGGGATCACCACAACATGGGGAACTGTATTAAAGGGTCTCGGTGTCATGACGTTTGAGAACCGTAGCTCTAAAGGTTCCTAAAGCAAGTCCACGCGAATAGAAAAAGCATAAAAATGTATTCTTACTGAGCACACAGGCGACCATCAAGTACAGAACTCTCAGAGAGTAGCTGTGCTTTAGAGATTGTTTGAGTGTGCTCCCCAAGCTTGGTCCCTGCTGCAGCAACGTGGGAGCTAACGGGACTCTTAAGCCGTGTGTGGCTTGGCGGCGAGTAAGAAGGAAACAATGTAGTTAGTTTTCCTGTGAGTCGGCCAGTTCTGAGGGGGGTGTTAGAAATAGAGCAGGCCTGATATTGGCACTAGGCTCCAGAACCTCCAGACTGTGTCTCTTTCCCTTCTCAAGCACTCAGAACCCCACGTTTTATTGTATATCATAACAGATAATGGGCTCATACAAAAGGCCCGGTGGCTGCAGCTTAAACGTCCCCCTAGGAGAGCAGGAAAAGTGGGACACAGGTAATAGTAGAGGAGTAAATGATCTTTGGGAAAGATAAGGACCACAAAACAGACAGCCCCATAGGGGAAATGTCTCCTGGGCTCAGAATGGAGAGTTCAACCTCCAGTCTCTTCTACCAGATACCTTCTGGTTAGTGCAGAGTCCAGGGAAGGGCTTCATCACAGTCAGTAGTTACGTCTGTCCTGGGGGAACTTTCTCTAGTCAGATAAGGAACTCTTTAGAGACAGTGGGTTTGCGGTGGTTCAAGTGAGAGATGTTCCCAATAGCCTCAGGTACCGGAACACTGGGTCCCCAGTGGGTGGCGCTGTTTGCCGAGCTCATGTTGCCATCGTGGAGAAGAACATGAAGAGCCCCGTGGGCCTTGCCCACTTCCAGTTCATCCTCTCTGCTTTGTTTGCATGTGAAGCTGGGATCCCTCAGCCGTCCGCTCGGACCACCTTCTGCCATGACTCTGCCCTATGGCTGCTCCCTTTGGACCCAGAAGCCCCAAGTAAATGCTTCTCCTGTAAACTGCACTGGGTCACGGGTGTGGCAACAGAGAGGAAACTTATATAAGATGGTGCCGTCTTTAGCTCAGGGCTCTTCAACCAAAGTGCTGGACTTGGGGCACAACCGGATGCTGCAGGAATATCACCCAGGGGTCTGCTCTTCTGAATAAACGCACTTGCTCACCCGGGCTGCTCCCGCTTCTCTCTTCCTCACTTCCTCACTTCCTCCCTTCCTTCCTTTTCTGTTTCTTTTTTGAGGCTTTGCCATGTGGCCCGGGCAGGCCTGGGACTCATTATTCTTCTGCTTTGGCCTCCTGACTGCTGAGGTTACAGGTATGTGCAAGAGGCTCGCAGTCTAGGAGACACACACACACATGCACACACACGCACACATGTACATGCATGCACACACACACACGCACGCATGCACACGCATAAAATCAATGTTTTGCTTAATAAACACAGGTTCTATGACACGGCATTATTCAGCTATATTTTAACCTAAGGCAAAGTCAGGAATGCTAAGTCTGACTTTAAGTTTTTGGTATTTTATTCATTGTGTGTGGATTTTCGTATTAGGTTTATGTAGTTTTCAAATATTGCATTAGAATATGATCTGTCTTAGTTCTCACAAGGGAGTGATTTACTTGTTGGCACTTGTCCCAACCCAGCATGATCACAAGATCTAAGCCTTCCTCTTCACGACACCCTGCCAAGAGCCACCTCTCCAGTCTGTGCTGGGCCACAAACGCTACAGCCTTTTCTCTGACTGCCATGCCTGGCCTAGTCAGCTCTCCTTGTCCTGCCTCAGGGTTCTATGCAGTGCAACGATGTTTAGGGTCAGTTACTGTGCTGGTTAGAAGTTTCTAGTCCACGTTTCCTGAGACACCAGCTGGTATATTCCTCACACAGACCTGACAGAACTTGGAGACCGTGCTGTTCACCCACTTCTCTCTTCCAGGACCTTGAACCTCTTCTCAAGGCCTCACGAGTATCTCCAAAAGTTCTCTCTTCAGCATCCTTTTCTCTAGGATAGGGCCCTGGGACAGTGTCTCCAGAACATGACCTTGAACAGCACTTTCATTAAGCTGTGGAAAGAATTCTGTCAGTAAGTCAGTCAGCTGCACCAGCAGCCCATGCTCCCTCTCAGTAACGTACACCTAAGCACCTTCCAGTGGCCGAGCCTCCTATGCACAGGCCTTGGAGTCATGAGTGTAAAGACAATGTTACTTCTATGACTGTCCTCAGCCTCAAGAGCCACGAGGAGCTCATCCTGAGCTATTTGCTTCTAGAACCATAAGCGCTGTCCAGGAAGAGCCCGGTCTATTTCCAGAACGTACTTCTGCCTCACCCACGTACTAAGACTCCTCCCTACGCAGCTTCCCATTCAACAGCACGAACCCAAGTCCCAGAGTTTGCCCACTTAGGAAGACAGGAACCTTAGCAGTGCTCCAATCCTGTCGTCCCCCAGCCTGTTTCCCTCTGCAGAATAGAATGCCAAGTTCCTTTCTTGGTTCATTAGTTCCATGGGGGGGTAGGTGGAGCTTAACTCTCCTCTTCCTTTGAACTTCTGTAGCCCACATGTATATCAGCAGGAACCACCATGAGGGTGAATTCAGACAGGATGCTAAGCACTTAAAAAAAAAAAAAAAAGACAGGCTGGTGTGGCGTAAATCCTATAGACACTACCCACTCTCACTCCCTCGTGGCCTCCTGGGACTTCATCTTTTAGGGAAAGGGAGGCAGCTGGTCACCAAAAGTGCTAGAGACACCAGTCACTCCTTGTTGCCCTGAGCATTAGAAGATGGAATTCCTCTGGAAATATCTCTTTGCTCCCAGGAAGGAGAAAGCTCAAATGCAAATGACTTTCAATTCTGGATGAATGGGAATCAAGCACGCTAATAACTCCTCCCTGCAATGGATCCGACTTCAGAGACAAACCCAAGCCCCCAGCCCCCGTGCCCCACCCCTGTTCCTGCCTCACCGCCCCCCAACACACACACACAACTAGCCAGGAACCAGTATGATGAAGAGACAGTAACTCAAAGAGACAAGGAAGCCCCTCCTTAAGTGTGTGCATAAAGCTTAGGCCTGAGAGCCTTCTCTGTCAGCCGAGAAACCAGCATTGTGGGCACTGGGTCACAGAAGTCTTTGCAACTGCAAAGCCTGTCTTAACATCCCAGATGGAATCCCACTCCTTGGGTTTTACAGAATACTCCCCATCAGGAGGGCAGGAGCACTGCTATTTGCTTCCAGGTCAGCAAGAAATGTTTTCCAACAGGAGCAATGACTCCCTGAAGCCCTTTGGGACCCACTTTGACTGTGAGATCTGCCCTGCATCCGTCTTCCTATACCCTGGTCATCACTGCTTTGAGAGAGGCAGAGCCTGCATATGTGCCCCTGAGAAGAAGTGTTGGGCCCCCTCCAGCAACACTCTCACCTCCCAGGCAGCAGTCAGACCCTTGAGATGCAGGCCTCTCGAAGCTTCTCAAAGCTCACAAGCCAACTGGCTTCACCAATCTCACAGCCCCATGCCAGGAAATTCTAACTAGGCTGCCAAGTCCTGGGGACCGAGGAGCTGGGGGTGGAGGAGATGAGGGGTTTGGGGACAGGGCCTAGTGGGGGTGGGAACTTGATGACAGTTGCTTTTAACCCTCGTTTCTCTGGCCCAAACCCTTCCCCATCTCTTGCTGAGCACAGCAGCAATGTAGGCCGACAGCCCTCATTCTGGAAAAACTGCTCTAGAATCCATGGGTTCCGGTGGAACCCATATTCCCCACATATGGCAGAGTATGGGCCAGTCCTAGGTTCAAGTATAAGAAGGTTGGATGACAAGCAGCTACCCTAAGACCCTTGTCCAAATGGAAGGCAGGGCCTCTCTCCTGAGCCAAGGTCAAGTTCGTTTCCTAATGAAAACTCCATAGTCCCTTGTATCACATTGTACTTTCTTCTGGTCTCCTCAGTCAGACTCTGTCACTCGATGATCTGCTAGCCCAAGTCCCTGGTGTTGCTAACTTACAATCTGCACGGCTGCAACTCAGACAGATCTCAACAGGGTCTCTAGAGCTTCCCAAAGCAACTCCTGGCTTCTCTACAGCCCAGCGTGCCAGGTCATTCCTCTGGCCTGCCCTCCTCACTTTTGCCCTGTCCCCAGCCGGGCTCCATCCCCACCACCCCACCACCCCACCACCCCACCACCCCACCACCCCACCACCCCACCACCCCACCACCCCACCACCCCACCACCCCTGGTGCTCAGAACCCTTTCTCTGCTTTGCCTGAGAAAAGTGTGAACCCCGTGGAACCGATGGGCTCTTTCCTTTCGTGGAAGAATCTTGCCTCGGAAATTCCCCTCCCACAGCTAAGGGTAATCAGCCACCCGGTTCTCCAGCCCCAGTTCTGCTTCCATGTCCCTTTGTCAGAATCAAGTGTGTTTTCTGTGGGTGGGATCTTTCCTTCTGGAACCTTCCCACAGGCCAATCGCTCCTTGAGCCATTAACACTCAGCACTCAAGTAACTTTCACTTGCGTTTCGTGAGGAAAATGCGCTCAGCCTTGGGAAGCTTTTCTCCACTCACTCAAGCAGGCAAAAGAAGTTGTATATCAACTTGACACAAGCTGGAGTCCTCTGGGAAGAAAGCTTCTCGATAGAGAAAGGGCCTCCATAACATTTGCCAAGAGCCAAGTTTGTGGTGCATTTTCTTGGTGTTCTGGGAGGGCCCAGCCCATCATGGGTGGTGGGCAGGCTGAACACGCAAGATGGGGCAGCCCTCCCTGGCCTCTACATCACTTCCTGCCTCCAGGTTCCCTCGCTGTTTGAGTTCCTGCCCTGTCTTCCCTCAGTGATAAACTGAGATAAACTCTTTCTTCCCCAAGTTGCTTTCGGTCATGGTGTTTTATCACAGCACTAGAAACCCTAACTCAGAAGACTAAGAAAACCCCACACTGGATGCTTTTCTCCCTCTGTGAAGGAAAGAAAGTAAGGACTAGGTCCCCTCGAGCCTGCCCCTCACACCCCAAACTTGCCACTGCAGGTTTGGGGCCCAGGCCTCCATGAAAAGGCAAACTCCAGAACTCCCAAGTGTACATGGCCTGCATCAGTCAAGGTCAGGAAGCCTAGGCCAGTGCAGGGCAAGACACTCAATGTGCTCAAGCATTCAATGAGTGACTAAAGGCCTTTCCCAGCCTGAAGTAACCAGCTCTCTGGTGTGGGGAGAGGGAGTCTTCCCCAGTGTCTGCTAATGCCCTCCCTCGTCCCTCCCAAACCATATCTGTTCTTTCAAAAAAAAAAAAAAAAAGCCAAGGATAATGTGAGTCTGGCTGGGACATCATACCAGAGAACAACAGAACAGACTACACCTTGATATCAGGTAAGGCACAACTACCAGTAGGGGCAGGCAGGACAGGTATAAGATCGACAGACATATAGTGAGCAAACCTGGCTGCAGAGAAGGGCACTGCACACCCAAGGAACCCCCAAATTTTCCCATTGTTTAATGTGAGACACTGTTGCCACACTGGTGAAGTCCTGATCAAAGTCATTTTCTCAGTATTTAGTAAGGGACTAGGTGCACGGAAAGGTTGGAGGAAAATGAAGGGCGGTTGTCACCAGGGCTGGAACTGTGCCGTGGAGCTGCTGGCCACACACTCCTCTTCCTTGCCCCAGCCTCTCCCCAGATACATAAAGGCCACGGCTACATCACTAGCATTTGTAACCAGGAAATATTTCTTCCAAATTCCTCAAATCTCGAGTTACATTTTTCTCAATAACTCATTTTTTGAAGAGTGCAAAGGTGTTCTGAGACCAGAATGTTGGTGAGTAGAGGTTATATGGATCCTCAAACATACATGTGCAGTGTGCACACACACAGATAGTCTTTAAAGATCTTTCTCTCCTCTCTGTCTCTCTGTCTCTCTCTTTCCCTCTGTGTGTGCATGTAGGGGTCGAACTCGGGACCTTGAACTTGCTAAGCGTACATACATGCTACCATTAAGCATACCCCAAACAAAAATGGTTGTATTTTTTTTTTTGCTTTTACATGTAAAATAATGAGTTTCATTTTAACATTTTCATACATACACATCATAAGACTCTAGTGCCTGCCGGACAGACCAACACTGCTGGAGCACAGATGCCTAGAACTGTAGTCTGCCTACATGAGCCGGGCAGCCCCCAGCAACCAGAGAAACTTGGGTGCTAGCAGCTTGGGTGTAAGGCCCGCTGGCAAGGAGAGGGCACAATCAGGGCAGCAAGGCCAGACTCTTTGTCTCAGAGACCTTCTGGGCTACCACAGGCTAAAAAGTCTGCCGGACTCTTGGACCACTTCTCCCCAAGCCCAGAGAAATCTGCTGAGGTAAAATGGACACTAACTCTGGGGGTGGGGGCAGATGAACGCTGAAAGTTCAGCCATAGAAGTGCCTTTTACAGCCCAGCACCCCCCAGCGCATGCACGCACTCACGCACTGCGGTGCCCTTTTGTAATGCTATGGCTCCATCTACAGCCCGAGCAAGGAGCATCCACACTGGGTTTCTCTGTGTGCAGCTGAGGGGAGGCGCACAGGCTCGCTGCAATTAGCACTAATAAAGTGTTTTCCTCTAGCTGCACTGTTTATTCAACGCAGACATGGGCTATGCTGGGAGTTATTTTTTTCAGACTGCGTCTACAATAACAGCTGTTCAGAATATACTAGAACCTCTTCAGCCAAAACTGGCTCGGAGTCTCTATTTTAAACCACTGTTTGTTATGAATTGAGTTAAATATCCTTTTACCACCGTGTTTCTCTATTGTAGCGATGGAACCCATACAAGACTTTAAAATGCCAAGATCCTGTGTTCTTCCTCGTTCTCTCAACAAACATTCAATTAGCGCCTACTGTGGAGCTGGTATAGCATTGAGTTTGACTCCTTCCCAATCTGTGTCAGAGAGAAGGCTGCCCTGACTGGGTGAAGCATTTCCATATGGGTGGAGAAAGACCAAAACCCGGAGTGTATCAGAAGTAGAGGCAGAGTAGAAACGGCAAACTCGAGGTCGTCTGACTCAGACAGAAGGCCAAAGCCAACCTCCTACGTCAGCAACATCTTTATCCTCCTCAGTCGTCTTTCCCTCAGAAGGCTGGCCTTGGTGTCACACACCTGGAGCAGGAGGGCCATGAGTTCAAGACCAGCCTGGACTCAATAGCAAGTTTGAGGCTAGCCTGTGTCCAAAAATAAGATGTAGTTAGCTAAGTAACTGTTTTGTGAGTGGAAAAAAAAAGATGAAAAGAAAATAACCTGTCAAAATCCTACCAAGCAAAACTAAATTATACCTTTATAAACAT
Organism: Rattus norvegicus; assembly: GCF_021556685.1. Taxonomy (NCBI): domain Eukaryota; kingdom Metazoa; phylum Chordata; class Mammalia; order Rodentia; family Muridae; genus Rattus; species Rattus norvegicus. Next base: position 30,338,684 of record NC_141552.1, read on the forward strand.
GGTGAGGTCCTTTTGGCCCAAAGGAGATGAGTGATCCCCACCCCCTCCCCGTCTGTGTGCTCCATGTAATATTGAGTTACTATGAGCATGTTTGTGTGAATATATCACTTATGCTGTACGTGGTCACTGAGTCGTCCACAGTTACAGGCTTTGTGTGGGTGTTCCCAACATTCCCAGAGAGAAACATGTCTACAGAGCAAGGGAGAGCTTCCAACACTCTGAGACATGCCTCTCCATCTGCCAGCAAGGTTTAACCTCCGGGACTTCCACATCATGTCTGGACCAAAGTCTACCTTCAGGATCCCCGAGTGCTCAACCCCAGTGAGACCGGGTTCGGTAGCAAGTGGTGTTCCTAGGGGTGGGCAGGATCCCTGGGAGCATCACAGATGGGCTGGTTGGAGCAGTGATTTAAATAATAACGTCTCTAGAGAAACAGGCAGCGTGGCATGCTTTTGACCTGGGATCAGAAGATGATGGATGCTTTACTTGTCTTCAGCAGCTCCGTCCCATCTTCTCACAACTAATGTTATTCCCATTTTGTTTTTCCATCTCCCATGTCCTTCTTCCCTTATTCCACTCCGGAGGCGACTGTAGTTGTTCCTTGGTATCCATGGCAACTGGTTCCAAGACCCTAAATCCAAGGGCACTCAAGGCTCTCGTATAAAGCCTGATGTTTGCACAGAACCTCTGCCTATCCTCCTTCTGCTCCAAGCCAGCCCTGGATTTCATAGAACACTGAGGTCACTGGCCATGCAAGTTGTTTGTTTTGCTGTATATTTAGGGGATTATTATAAGAAAAAATGTAAATATTCAGTTCAGGCACAATTTAGTTCAAATGTTTCCCATCTGCGGTTGGTGGAGATCCAGAGGTGCAGAAGCTTGGGGTGTGGAGCGCCAGTGTTGCTCTAGTCTTTGACAGGACCCAGACTGCTCTCAGTGCGAGGCAAGACCTCAGGGACTTGTGCACCACTCAGAGATGGACCTTTCTTAGAAATGGAAGCATTTTCCAAGCTGTCTCCTTCAGTCCCTGGGTTTCTGTCGAGTCGAGAAACCATCTCAAAGTTTCACGAAAGGCAGATCTTACAACAACAAACCAGGAAGGTCTCAGCAGAAACTCCAAGAAAGCTAGAACCAAACGCCCTTTGTAAGTGGGAGCTGAGGCAGGGCTGTGCCAGGCCAAGGCTGGAGTAAGAAAGTGCATGGCTCTCCCACTACTGATGCAGAAATCCTCCAAGGTGATTTACCTCCATGAGCAAACGGGCACAGCCTTAGACAGGCTGGGCACAGACCAGGAGAGTTAGCCAGGAGGCTGGAATCTTCTCCCAAGAAACGGCTCACCATCGTGTTTTCTCCTGCATGCCGGGCTGAGAAGCATTGAAGGCAGGGAGCCTTGACCTTATTCTTCTGTCTTACTCATCCTGCTGCTGGGAAACCCCATTTAGGAGGAAGATGAGTGGTTCCCCTCACACACACACACCATCTAGCCCTGTCTGGCATGCAGGGAAGTGACCCACTTCCAGACCTGTCATGTTGACATCCTCAGTCCCCCACAAACACACCCTACCCCACAATGTCAGATGCACTGCATTGAGTGTGTGTTTTACTACTAACCCTGGGGATCCAGCTTTCTCACCTGGGAGCCTGGAGGGTAGAGAAGGGACGCAAAGGAGCTAAGCGAGTGAGGAGGGAACTGTCCTACAGGACGCCCTTTCTCTGTTCTCGGCATCACTGGAGAATGGAGCTAACAGGTTCTCTCAGGCTCTCGGCTCATCCCTCTGATCCTTCCCACCCAGTGTAAAAACCATGAAAGGTCTTAAGACATGGCAGGCAGCCCCCCTCAGCCCAGGAGAAGCCTGATGTGGAGCCCAGCAGCGCCCACCACTGGGCCTTGGGCACACCAGACGAAAGACCAAGACCACAGTTGAGATGACAGGGCTAACTGCCTGCCACCTATGCCCTCCAAACCATCCAGCCACTTACTTTTTCAAGTACAATTTTTTAAATTACCTTTTTAAAAATTACCTTATCATGTCTTACGCCTGTGGGTACTTTGCCTGAATGTCTGTCTGTGTCTACCGAGGCCAGAAGAGATCATCAGAGGCCCCTGGAATTGTAGTGCCAGTTGGTAAGTGACCATGTGGGTCCTCTGGAAGAGCAGCCAGGAGAGTTAACTGCTAAGCTGCCTCTCCAGCTTCTCACCATTTACTTTATAATAAATTTATTTATTGATCTGTGAAAGTTTTTTTAAAAATTTTTATGTGCATAAGTGTTTTTTCAAAAAAGGACATTAGATCCCTGGAACTGGAGTTATGGATGGTTGCAGGCTGCCATGTGGGTGCTGGGAATTGAACCTGTTATCTTCTGTAAGGGCTGTCAGTCCTCTTAACTATTGAGCCACCTCTCAACCCCAGAATAGAATATTTGAGACTAGCATTTCAGTAGATCCTGGGTCATATATATAATTACCGACCATGTTCCTGGGCACCAGACCTGCACAGCCACCCCTGGTCTCTCCCAGATGGGAAGGCTAGAGATATCTATTTTCCAGGCGTGGTTAGTGCCAAGAATCCCCTGGAAACATGTCCAAATATGAAACAAACGCTGGGCTCCCCAGGTCAACAGCATGCTCATCTTACTGTAAAGGTTCCTAGCTGGTTGTGTCGATGCAGTGATCTGACAGATATGGAAGGCGCTGAGTTAGTTGTGGAGACGGCACCCAACTGCACACTCCACCTCTACGTGTGGGAAATAAAAGCACAGAGCGTTCGTTTCAATTTGAACTTCAGACAAACAAGGCATTGTTTGTGTCTTGGAGGACATACTTATACTAAAACTTTCCTTCTGCCTAGCCAGCCTGGAAGATGCGCTCTGAGCACCAAGTTATAGACTAGCTAAAGGGTTTCATTGTGTGTTGTCTAGACTGGCTTCAGACTTTGGGCTCATATGATCCTCCGTCCTAAGCCTCTTGGGTAGCAAGGGCCACACTTGGGGTAAAATGTCTAATCGTTAGAGGAAAACACACAGCACTGTTGGGAGAGCAGTTGTTCTGATCCAGCTCTGGGAGCCTCTTGATTAGTCAGTTCTGGTTCTTATGGCTCTCCAAGGTCTCGTGAAGCTTAGGCTGGCCTTCCACTCAGTGGCCAAGGTTGAGCCACCTTCCTAAAACACATCACAGGTGTACGCAGCCACCAGGGCCAGCGCTCCCCAGGTGGAGGTCCCTGCCCACCTGCCTGTCTGCAAGAGCAAATCCTGGCCTGCAACTCCCCCTCCTCCTCCCCCCCCCCCTCCTCCTCCTCCTCCTCTTCCTCCTCTTCCTCCTCTTCCCGGTAATAAACCTTTAAAAGAAGACAAAGAGGTTTTATTTCTTGAGATACAGAGGTTTAAAGCACAATTCAGCTTTTCAGTGAGGCCGCAAATCTGATTTGAGCACTGATGGCATTCACTTCCCAAGGTGTGCTTATTAATGACAAAATAATTTTTCTGAGCCATATACACTTTTTTCCATGACAGAGTTTTTCGGAGCTCCTCAGCCCCTTCAGTGTGCACAGCTGTGAGCGATGACATCCGACACCAGAGTAAGGGCTTCCCAGGGCAGGTAGGGTGGACCAGTCTTTCTGCTGGAGAGATTGGAAATAACAAGCATTTGGAAATCTCATAGTCAATTAGAAAGCAGACCTCCCTCGAGGTGAGAGAAGGAGAATTCAGAGATGAATATGAAAATCCAAAGCACTGTATTGTCTCAGAATGAAATGTTTTCTAAATCAAATTAAACTACATGGTGGAAATTGAGGAGACAGAGTCCTTAAGGTGACTTTTAAATGAAAATGAAGTGTCGGTTAGTCAGTTACAGGGGTACCATGATACCATGTGGCAGGCTTGTGTCTCATTAATTTCAAACATAGGTTTTTATGTGAGCCCATTTGATTATAATTTGATTATCTGACCCTGTAATTAAAGTTTATTGCCAATTTGGAGGCGTACATGTAAAATGAACTGGTTTTCTTCAAAGCAATATACAATCCTTTGGACTCGTTGGCCTCTGCCTCTGCATTTAAATGGAAAAGTCAGTTCTAACGTGACAAACAGGTTAGGGTTTTGATCATTAATCCTGCTAAAGCAATATTCATAAATTCAATTCTGAATCAGTTGGAATACTTTTCTTTTATTAGTTTCTGTGTTATTAAATGAGATTGTTTCTGACTAATATATTTCTGGACTCAAACTGTAGCTCCGAGCTGTTATTCAAATCAAATAACATGGCCCTTACTTGTGCCTCGCACTAATAAATGCCAACTTGTGATACATTTGCAAGAGGCTGTCGATGATATTAAAGGAGGCAATAACGCTGAGGAGGTCTCCAAGTGAGCTGATTTTTCTAAAAGTGATTTCCTCATTTTTCTTCACATACAGATACTCGGACCTTTTGTCTTAAGGTAAGAAGACACGGCTTGGTTCATATAACCATTGCCAGAACCTTCTTGGCCAAAACATTGGCTTAGGAAACTCCCTCCTAACTTGAGGTCCCTGAGCATGGGAAATGGGAAGTAAACCTCAAGGTCATTTTCTTTAGGAAACTAACTGGGGAAGAGGTGAATCTTTCTTTCAATATGCAGGAGCCAAAAAGAGGCTTCATCACTTTTGACACTAGAAAAACCCTTCATGGATGTGAGGGCCATCTGGCTGCGAAATCTGCTACCTCATTGATAGCCAGGATTGATCTGGCTGATCTGGCTTACTTCAGGGTGCCCCCTTCCTCCCTCACTGCCGTGTGTGTGTGTGTGTGTGTGTGTGTGTGTGTGTGTGTCCTGAAGCCACACCTGAACTCCAAGAGGACCATCTTCCCTGAGAAAGATTGGTCTTCGGTCAAGGGTATCTATTGGTTTGAACCACCAATAGATGACAGCCTGATTGCCAGGAACAGTGGCCACTCATTACAGGTCACCTATCCTTCCTCCCCATGAATAAGACCTGACTGTACAGTTCAAGAGGCAGGCAGCTCAGACTTACCAAGCTTTACAATAGTCTCTTTGGGTAGCCATGATGACCTGGGGGTTTTTCACTGCTCTGGAAATTTTCCCTGAGCACCCACATTTTTGCCTCAAAAAAGATCCTCTAGATGAGGGTACTATCTCTGTCCTTCCTTTTACTGAGATGCTACAGTTCCACTCTGTGGTCCTTCCAAGCTTCCTCCTTATTTCACAATCATTATGGGCAGGAACTGTCACTCATGCCCCAGGAAGAATATTTCAGAGTCTTTGGTAAACTTCAAGTCTCCTTATTTCCGGAAGCCACAGAGTCCTCTGTTTTCTCATGACTCTTTTCTTAAACACGCCACCCACCAATAACATCCCGTGTGCCCAGCCAGCCTGCACAGTGAGAACCTGACTTATCCTCGGCCTGGATCCTTGGCTTGAGTGATAAGAGAGGCAGTTCATCCAGGGCTGTCTGCTGTTCCCACCCGTGAATTGGGCACATTGTGGGGTATTCCTCCTGATTGACTAGCACTCAACTGAGTGATTTCCAGAAGAAATGGAGAAAAAAACTAAAGGGAGGAGCTGGTTCCTGAGCATGGGGCTTCCTCTATCCCCTTGGCCTGCTGGATCACTGACACAAGAGAAAAATGGTTTCTATGGAGGAAGTGGTGCCAAGTCTGGAGATGGAATGTGTTCAGGGTGCAGGGATTGAGGGAAGCATGGACTTCAGCCTGTTAAAGAGCCCATGTCCTCAGAGGACTGGCCAATGGAAAGATCTAGATTCCATTCTTCCTGCTCAGAGTTGCCTAGCCCCAAGGCTGTACTGGGAACAAGCTTGGGCAGGAGGTGGCTAGTGCCAGATCTTTTTAGTTTTGTCATCAGAAATGGATCACCTGTCTTCTGTGGTTCTTGCTGGTTCTGTAAATGTCACCTTTATTGTCCTGTTGTCTCTGAGGCTTATGCCCTCTCTCTGCTAACCTAGACCTAGTTCTGGAAGCTTCTAGCCTCTGTACAACCTAAGCTAGGCCCAGAATGTTTTCAGCCCCTGAGACTTAGTGCTGAATATGTTTACCCTTCCTCAGTGTCCATCATCCACCATCCAGTGTAGAGCAGCCAGCCTTTCGTACCTTGGGAAACAGTGCAGCGATCCACTCTAAATCCTGAACATTTCATCGCTACCAAAATGCATGCTGCCTTCTGAGTGGTGACTGGAGTTAAGGTGGACCGTGTCTGTGGGCACAGATGGAAATAACAGTGGGTACCATAGAGATTAGTGTGCACTTTCTGTCTACCAGATTCTGTGCACGGGTATACATTTATGAAAATTACATACTCTATATGGCCAACAGCACAGACCAAACTGGTGGATGATACTGTTACACTCTTGGGATCAGACCGCAGGTAGTGTGTTTTTTCTCTCCACTGTCTTATGGATCTGGACCTTGCAAATTTCTGAGCAGTCTCCCTACAAGTAGAGCTAGCCATTGCACCGAATTCCTTTTTTATTAAACAATTCATTAAAAATTGTTAAGGTGGTTCGAGTCCTCAATGATGCCCCAGAGTCCTGCATTAAGCTGGTGTGGGTTCTACCTCCTCAAGAGAACTCCAAAGACATGAAGGCTTGAGTTTTCTTGCCTGCAGTCTACTTACACTTGTGTGTGCAGAATCAAACACAATTCTGTGGAGAATCTTCAAGAGAAAGGCCTTCAAGAGTCTGGAAAGATGACTCAGAAACTAAGAGCACCCCTGGCTCTCGTAAGTCCAGTTGCCAGCATCCTCAGGTGCCTCAGCACCCATCCCTCCAGTTTGAGAAGATCCAATGACCTCTTTCGCCTCCGTCAGTACCAAGCAGGCATGTGCTGCCCAGACAGACTTGGCAGGCAAAACACTTAACACAGGAAATAAAAGTTTTCAAAAACAAGAGAAAGAGAAAAGACTTCAGGCTTTACCATAGCGGGTTTCCTAGTGGCTAATTTTGGAAGAAATGACCAGTCAGTAGCTGGGAGTTGAGTTTATATTGTGAAGTACACACAGATAATTGAAATAGATTGCTGTCAAAAATGGGGAGAAGTGTCTTGCCATATATCCAAAAACCACAAATTGTGGTGACTCTTTAAAGTTATTTCACAAACATTGAAAGTAATATATATACATATATATTTAAAAAGTATATATATATATATATATATATATATATATATATATATATATATATATATTTGAAATCCCAAGCAAAAAGGCCAGGCAGGACTCCTCTGAGAAGTTATGTAAGGTACCTCAGTGGGGGGGGAAGGTCTCTTACAAAGAGGAAAGAGGGAGGGAAAAGCAGTAAGGGGAGAATTGTCATCCCGTACACCACTGTTCAGAGAATCGTCAAGTCAAGCCTTCACCTGATGGAACAGAACTGGCACCTCCAGCTTTCTCCACTGAGACAACTTGCCAAAATGTCCACTTCGAAGACTCTTTAGTTTCCTTTGACTGTAATTTTTAGATGGAAGTCGCCATTAGTCACATGGAGTCTTCAGAGAGACCACTCAGAGGAATCCTGTGACTGGTGATTCTGAGGGGATGCTTATCATCAGCCCAGATGGTCATCTCTTCAAGAGAATCTCCACATCAGAGCAGCTATGCACGCGTGATCCACGGTGTGGTGAGGGCTTCATTCAGAACTCAAAACTAATGTGTCATCAGAGAGACCACCTAAAAGAAAAGACCTGCAGGTGTGAGCCTTGTGGGAGAGGCTTCAGCTGGTCTGAGCCTTGTGGGAGGGGCTTCAGCTGGTCTGAGCATTGTGGGAGGGGCTTCAGCTGGTCTGAGCATTGTGGGAGGGGCTTCAGCTGGTCTGAGCATTGTGGGAGGGACTTCAGCTGGTCTGAGCATTGTGGGAGGGGCTTCAGCTGGTCTGAGCCTTGTGGGAGGGGCTTCAGCTGGTCTGAGCCTTGTGGGAGGGGCTTCAGCTGGTCTGAGCATTGTGGGAGGGGCTTCAGCTGGTCTGAGCATTGTGGGAGGGGCTTCACCAGGAGCTCAAGCCTGCTCGTCCATCACTCAGTGACAGGTGGGAAGGGCTTCAGCCAGAGCTCAAACCTCCACATCCACCAGTCGGTTCACAGGAAGGAGCTTCACTGAGTAACATGAGCCCACTCGGGAGTTCAGACTATTTTTATTGTAAGGATAAATATTTTTCATGGCTGAGTGTGTGCACATCAGAGGTAGAATGCTTGCCTAACATGTATAAAGCCCTGAGTTTGAGCTCTGGTACCCAACACAGTTTCCCACTTACTATTTTGTGCACGTAGGAATGTGTGTTCATGCAGAGAGGGGTACGTGTGTTCTGCTGATGCGTGCATGCATGTGTGCACATGTGTGGAGGTCAGAGGACGTCTCACGTGCTCAGATGCTTATCACGTTTTTGTGGGGATCTGTCAGTCATGGCATGGAATGTCACCAAGTAAGCTAGGGCAGAGTCCCATGGATCTTCCTCTCTCCACTTCCCAGCTCACCATGGCTAGGGTTACAGGTGTGTGTCACCACACTCACCTTTTTTACATGGATTCTGTCTCAAGCTTTCTAGACAAGAGCTTTCCTGACTGGGCTATCTCCTACAGCCCCGGCTAATACCTTCAACTCTGACCTTCGTATTCCTCAAAGGAAAGAAATGGTAAGGGCTACTCAGATTTAGCCCCTCACGGAAGAAATCAATCCTTCATTTAAAGTATGCGAGTGCCCAGCACATTTTATGTTATACAGTGAGTGGACTACTCTGGTGCCTCATATGGGTAGAGCGTATATTAAAATTCTGCCAGTGTCATTAGAAGTATATTCCACAATTTTACCTGCAAGGACTTTGTATTTCTCCAAGAACAGCATGGTTCCCTTTGTTCATATTCTCTGAGAAATTGGAATTCATGTCTCTTCTGGAAAAAAAATAAGACAAAGTCTCACTACGTGGCCTTAACTGGCCTGGAACACACTACATGGGCAGGCCGGCCTCAGGCTCACGGAGATCCACCTGCCTCTGCCTCTTGAGTGCTGGGGTTTAAAGTGTGCGCCACCGAGCCTGGCAGAGGGTGCACTGCCGTGTTTGTCATTCCAGTAGTTTGAAGTGCGCACTTCGTTGGCACTGTGTACCCTCACGACGTTGTACAACCGTTGTCGCTACCCATTTCAGCATCCTAAATGAAAGCTTGGGGGCTGCAGAGGTGACGTGGTGACTTAGAATATGTACTGCTCTTGCCTAAGACCTGAAGAGTTTGGGTCCTTGTACTCAACACTGGGTGGCTCACAGCTGCCTGGAACTCTGGTTCAGGGAAGTCTGCTTCTGGCCCTCACTGGCACATACTCACCTTCATTCATACATGCACGCACGCACACACACACACACACACACACTCACACACGCACTCACACTCACATACTCACACTCACACACACTCACTCACACTCACTCACACTCACTCACACTCACTCACTCACACATACACACTCACACTCACACTCACACACATACACACGCGCACACACATACACACACTCACACTCACTCACACACACATACACATACTCACACTCACACACATACACACACATACACACACGCACTCACACTCACTCACACACACATACACACCACACTCACACACACTCGCACACACACACGCACTCACACTCGCACACACACTCACACACACTCACTCACACTCACTCTCACACACACATACACACACACTCACACACTCACACTCACATACATACACTCGCACACACACATACACACACTCGCACTCACTCACACACACATACACATACTCACACTCATACACACACATAAACACACACACTCGCACACACACATACACACACTCGCACACACACTCACACTCACACACACGCACTCACACTCACTCACACACACATACACACACTCACACTCACGCACACACACTCATACTCACACTCACACACTCACACACACACTCACACACATATACACACTCACACTCACTCACACACACACTCACACACTCACACTCACACACACCACATGTACTTAATTAAAACCAAAGAAATAGCTATGTACTCTTCAAACACTAAGTCTCATTCCTCCTCCTCTCCAGCCCTCAAAAACTACAGTGGTTTAGATCTGATATTTTCCCCTAAAGATTTGTGTGATGGAAACTTGGTGGCCGAATGGCAAGCATTGAGAGATCATGTGTAAATTCCTGGAGGCGCCGCCCTTGGAAAGGGTGGTAGAGCCAGACTCTCTGGCTTCCTGTTTCACTGTGCATCTTCTCACTCCCTGCCTTGCCTGTTAAAGGTGCTGTCATTCCTGCTGGCCAAGAGAAACCCTCATCAGAGTTAGGGCCACACAGCACTTTTCAACATCAACCTTCTTGTAAGATATTTCACTTCAGTGATAAGAAGTGAGCTGATACAGTGGCCTATTATGCTTTCGTCAAGAATTTCTTATTCTTGTTACCTCCCCGGTGAAATCATCCAATACTCCCTTTTGGGCTTGGTTGGCTTAGTTTAACATGACATCATCAAGGCTCACCCATCTCCTAGTTTGTATGAGAAGTCCATTCTCTGTATGGCGGAATAACTGTATGTATACACCCTGTGGGGTGTGTGTGTGTGTGTGTGTGTGTGTGTGTGTGTGTGTGTAATCTTCCACTACCATGTGTTCATGCTGTGGCTGTATCCTGTGGCACTCTGTCAGTGGCTTGCTTTCTCTGCATCCTTGCCAACATTCATCTAACTTTGTGATCATAGCCATTCATATACCTAACTGTGTTCAAAGCTCATAAAATAAGAGGTCTGTGAGTTTAGGGGATAAGGTGTTATCAATGCAAATGGAGCTAGTCTGGGAAAGTGTAAAGGCACAACATTTTCTGGCCTCAGTTTGCCTCCTTGGGGGTAGAGGATATTATTGTTTTGAGACAAGATTTTGCTTTGTAGCCCAGGCTGACCTCAAACTCTTTTTTTTTTTTTTTGGTTCTTTTTTTCGGAGCTGGGGACCGAACCCAGGGCCTTGTGCTTCCTAGGTAAGCACTCTACCACTGAGCTAAATCCCCAGCCCCTGACTTCAAACTCTTAATCCCCCTGCCTCAGCTTCCTGAGTTCTAGGATTATAGACACATGCTACTGTGCACAGCTGAGTTTATCCCTTTAGGAATTCTCCCCTCCAGTGTGTACTACTATCCCTGCCTGTAAGAATCCCTGAGGGGAAATTTATTTGTATTTTATGTGTATGGATGTTTTGCCTCTGTGTATATCTGTGTACCATGTACATGCAGTGCCCAAAGAGGCCAGAAGAGATTCTATGATCCCTGGAGCTGGAGTTACAGATTGAGCCACCATATAAATGCTGACCTCTGGTCTTCTGTAAAATCAACCAGTGCTCTTAACTGCTGGGCTATTTCTCTAGCCCCTGCTAGGGGAAACTGTTCAAACTAGAGGCACAAGGGGTTCTTCTGTGAAGTCTTGGCAGGGTCGGATGGAGGCTCTGAGGCTGCCCCACCATGGTTCTTATGTGCAGCATGGCCACAAGCACTGCTCTATACAAACATCATCAGGGGTTTTCACCCTCTACCTGCTACCCAGGCTCAGGATGGCTGATGCACATAGCTGTCTAGTTGTTGGAACAGCTTTACTGAGATAATTCAAATTCCATACAACCTACCCACTTAAATATAGCAGTCAATGTAAGACCCTATGGTTGAAGACACATACACTTAAGGTTGTGAGCCAAATGGAAATCAACGAGCAACTGTGAAACTTGCTCCTTGCTGGCTGGTAGGGGGTGTTCTGCAGGCCTCTAGAGTAGAAAAGTCAATGGGACTTTTCTTGGGAGCCAGACTTTCCCAAGACCTTCTCAGAGGCCCTGATGAAAGTACAAGAGGAGGCTCAGATTTGTGTCTTGGTCTAGGAGTAGAGCTGGCAAGGCCAGCCTGGAGTTAATGTCTGAAAGGGTATGGGATTTGGAGAGTCAACTCTTCCCCCTGGCCTGTGATCGTCAGTCCTAAGGCACTGTGTGTGAGGTATACTGTGTTATTTGCTGATAGTCTCTACTTAGCTCTCTGTTGACCACAGCCATCCACCCGATGCAAATAGCACATAGGCTGCCATACTTCTTCACAGACATGTTTGCATAGGTCATCACCATATACAAGACCTCCTGGCTCCAGCTACAACTTCTGTCTTCTTTGTTCCCAATTCCCAGCCCTCCTTGCCATTCAGGACCCCCATTCCTGTGGGTTTGGGTCAGTATTGCCCACCCCTGGATCCTGCATGTTCTAATAGCCATTTGCCAGGCAAGATGCGTTCATTGGTCCAAATAGTAGCCTGACTGTTAAGAGCATAGTCAACCACTTTCTGGTTGGATTTGAGACCTGCTCCACAGACATTTACAATACAGGCTCTGGGGGACCTAATATTGTTTTGCTAAATCTTCATGTTGTCAACCTGCATTCTAAATACATAACCTCATCCCCACAGACTGGTCATCTTTCCAACCTTGGTCACAGGGACTACTTTTTACAGTGCAGAGGCTCAAAGAGCTGAAAAAAAAAAAATAACTGTCGAGTGTTTGGCCCTAGATGGGTTCTCTAAATCGACTCCTCTCCTCCCAAGGCTCAGGGAACACCGTGGGAGAAGGGACGGGAAGAATGTGAGAGCTGGGGGGTAGGAGAGGTGCTCTGACTGCTGTTGTTTCCCCATGCCAGGCCACTGCACTCATGGGTCATCTAGAGAAGAGCTGCACAGATCTGGCCACTTAACACTCCAGCTCGGGTCGGGTGGGCAGTGAGGGTGGGAAGGGGAGCTCCCAAGGCCCCGGGTCTAGCTGAGGAGCTGGGCAGTTGATGGCCAGAGTCAATTCTCCCTAACACTGTGGCCCCTTGTAGGTTGCTCCTGCTCCTGTAGATGGTTCCACACTCACACGTGTGGGCAACACTGACCGGACTCAGTGAGTTCTTAAGAATAAAGAGTTGAGGAGGATCTAGGGGAAGGGGGATAATAAGGGTAGGATAAGGGTTGGGGATTTAGCTCAGTGGTAGAGTGCTTGCCTAGCAAGCGCAAGGCCCTGGGTTCAGTCCCCAGCTCTGAAAAAAAGAAAAGAAAAAAAAGGGTAGGATAAGATCAAGATACATTGTATACATGTATAAAATTAAATAGGGCTGGAGAGATGGCTCAGTTAGTAAGACTGTATACTCCTCTCCCAGAAGACCTAAGTTCAATTCCAGCACCCACCACCTAAAGGGTAACACTCTTTTTTAGTCTCTGTGGTCATTTGTATTCATGTGCACATATCTTCACACACACACACACACACACACACACACACACACACACAGAGTATTAAAATAAATATTTAAATATATATAATACATACACACAGAGAGAATATTAATATATATATATATAACCATAACACACACACTGAGAGAGTATTAAAATAAATATTTAAATCTATATATAATACATACACACAGAGAGAATATTAATATATATATAACCATAACACACACACACACACACACACACATTGCAGTAAATTCTTCAACCCCAATAGGCTCAGGCAAAGAAAACACAACTCAATTAATATGAACACAAGCTTGTGTGCCTAGATTGGGCAGACTCACCACTACACTATTCTATTACCCAGCTATGAGATCCCTTATAACTTGTGGTTTCTCCAGGCCACGTGCTCCATTTTCCTTTCACTACCACCTCCTCCTCTTCTTCCTCCTCTTCTTCCTCCTCTTCCTCCTCCTCTCCCATAAGTTCCTTCCTCTCTCCTCCCTCCTTCTCCCTCAAATTTTTCAGCACCACCTTCCCTTCCCCTGCCTAATCATTGCCTCTAGTCTTTACTTTACAAGTTAAAATGGAGGATGAAATCCCCTGAGTATGTGATTCACTCCTTGTCCTAGGCAGCCCTTTTTGGGGAAGTGGAATTAGCATCAAAATACAAACAGCGCCAGGGCAACCCACAACACACACATGTAAGTCATTTGTGCGATATATATGTCAACGGATTCTAAAATATCAGAGTTTTCCAACCATTATCACAATCAGTGTTAAAGCACTTCCCTGGAAGGAGAGAAGCAGCCCCCAGAAGTTGTACTCTGACCTTCAGTCAGAGGTCTGACCTCTGCATTCCTCTATGACCTAACCCCTCAACACACACACAAAATAAATAAATGTGCTTTTCAATCGTTTTAATTTTTTTAATTAAAATATAATTGCATTATTTTTCCCTTTCCTCCCTCCAACCCTTCCCATGATTCCCTTGTTCTCTCAAATCCATGGCCTCTAATTCTTTAATTGTTCTATGAATGTGTGTGTATGTATATATGTGTATGTGTGCCTCTGTGTGTCTGTGTGTCTGTCTGTCTAAAGGAGACCCTTTAGCCACCAACCCTAGTCCCTTCCTCCCCAGAAGTCAGCACCTAGGACCAGCACCTTGGCCAGCTGGCAATAGTGGCGTTTATCCCTCTGCCCTTGACAAGCCTCCCTGAGGCTTGACCTGGCTAAGGCCTCTGAGAGAGGTCAGACAAGATGTCTGGGAGGAACGAAGAGATCGATCAACCAAGGTTCACCTGGTTGCTCACTGGGAGCGCAGTGACTAGAAGCAAAAGAGTAAGTTCATAGGCAGATAAGTGCAAACCAAACCAAGGCAAGTGTGTCTCTGAGTGGGAAGTGTGTCAGCAACTGCTGGGAAGTGTTATTGGGCGGCACTGCGCCAAGGTGAAAAGCATCTCAGTTCGGTGCTAATGAGTCTTTAACGCTTCTCTTCACCACGTCTCCTTCAAGAATACAGACAGCAATCCAAGTCTGCACAGGCCAGCCTGAACCACCACAATGCTGTCGTGGTCATCCTTCCTTCGGCTGGCACTGCCGATTGCATTTCTGTTACTACCATGATATAAAGTTTACTTTTAAAGAGACACATTTAATTTTAAATTTTAAAAACCGAGTTTATTTGAAGAAAGCAAGTGTTTCAGCAGTACAGCAGATGTGGCAGGGGTTGTCCTAAGGACCCTAGAATGTGCCCATGGTGAGTTTCTGGGGCTGAGGGAAGCCCTACCTTGTCACACAGGAAGCTGCATACTGTAAGTCCACAGACTGATGGTTAGCCATCTATGACAGAGGGACCACAGGCATCAGGTCCCAGACACACTCTTTACAGGTGTGTGGGGGTTGGGAGGGGGGGGACTAAAATTCCAAAACCCTAGGGCCCTCACCTTTTCCCTGAGGGGGCAGCCCCGGGCTCTGCAGCTGTGGATTCTGCTATGCAGACGTCCTAGTCCCAGCGGTAGCCTGTGTGTCACAGGGTGTTCCTCTTTTCCCAGCTGACTTCATAAACTAGCACATTTAGCTTCTGGTAGTGTGAGTAATGAGTCCTGGGAATCCCTTGGCTCTGTCACTGCGGCTTCAGAAAGCTCCAAGGACAGGTCTCGTTTGTGAGGAACCACGGAACTTTCTCCTCTGAAAGTAAGACCGCATCCTGCAGCTTCCACTTGCCTGCCTGCCTTCCTTCCTTCCTTCCTTCCTTCCTTCCTTCCTTCCTTCCTTCCTTCTTTCCTTCCTTCCTTCCTTCCTTTCTTCCGTCCATCCTTCCTTCCTTCAGATGCTTGTAGGAATTTGCTTCCTGGCCCCTGCTGGCTTTAGAAATCATTTTATTATGCAACAGTGGGTGACCGATATAAACTTCACCTTTAGTTTTTTCCTTCTAGGACTGGGCATTGAACTCACGGCCTGGAGCGTGTCAAGCAAGTGCTCTCCACTGAGATACACCCTACCTCCAAAATCTGTCTTTTATCACTTCGCATCGTGTTTGGAAGTCACTCACCGGGCTGCAGAGTAACAAGTCTTTCTCTGCTTTGGCAGGTAGCACAGCCGTTAGCTGTTCTCTGGCTTGAAAACACATCTGCGTTTTTCCGTCTTCTAAAAGCTGGGTTACCTTCAGATTAACATAATGTTGATATTTCTTCCTGACCTTGAGGCCTGGTGTGAACTGGCTCCACTCACACCTCTTCCCAGGGTGCACCCCTTTGCTGCCCATCATGGGCACAGGCTACAGTGACCTCCTGACATTTCTGCTCTTGGCTCCTCCCTGTTGGGTGCTCACTGGACCTTTGCCCTAGAGTCCCCTTGTAACATAATCGGCAACATCTTGGTCACTTTTTTTGTCATCATTCCAGGATGAAAACCCTTGTCAAAATCTTCTCAGTTACACTGCTACTTAACAGGCATTTTTCTGACATGCATAAATAAGATTGGGAAGGAGCTCAGGGTCGGGGCGTCTCCTTGGTCTTGAGGGCTGGGTCACAAAGTTTGCCCTCCGTAAACAATGGGAAAACAGAGCTTAGAAAGGTTCCCTGGGAAAATAGTCTGATTGTCTAAAACAGTCAGTTTCTTTAGGCGTAAAATCAAGTATGAAGGGGTTGGGGATTTAGCTCAGTGGTAGAGCGCTTGCCTAGCAAGTGCAAGGCCCTGGGTTCGGTCCTCTCTGAAAAAAAAAAAAAAGAAAAGAAAAAAATCAAGTATGAGTGTACACATATCTTACAGACATTGAGTATCCAACATATATGAACCAGGGATGCGGCCATTAGCATTTCAAATAAATTAGACCAATTTTAATCCTTACAATGTTTTAGAATTTAGAAACCTTTTATCTCTCCCCAAATATCTAGCTTCAGATATCTATTTTTTTCCTTCAGAGCAGTGAACAGAACTGGATGCTGGATTCTATATATGACGCTGGATATATGAATTGGTGGATTCACTGGTACATGTGTGTCTCGCTTTAGTAACGCTAACAGGAAACATTTAAGACATGATGGCACACAGTGCACACTGGACTGAAGGAGCTGGTCATTCATTTTGACTTGTTTTGTTTCGTGTTGATAGGACAGACACTGGCTACGTAGCCCAGGCTGGCCTCAAGCCCGACTTGCCCCCTGTGTCTCCAGAGCAGTTATTCATTTGTTCTGTGCACTCATTTGAATTGTCAGACACCTAAAATATTCATCTGGAACGATAGCAAAAATGTCAAAAGTTCTAGAAGGTAAACAGAGGAGCTTGACACCACTCAGTCTGTCTCCCAGTTTTCAGCCTGTTGGAGAACTCATGGAAGAACACCCAAATGGTGCTTTGGATTTGTACTGACGTAACAAGCTGAGACCCTAGTCAGTCTCCTACACCATCCCTGGAACCACTGCAGAAGTATCAAAAAGGCCAGCTCTCATTTGTGGTCAGCACTTTGATCCTGTACCTACCAAGTGTCCTTGGCTCTTTGGGATGTGGCGAGGGAGAAAGAAGACAGACTTTCAGTCCTCCTACAACTTAGTCTTAAGGGCGGCGAAGATGGCAGAGAATATTCCAAGGATGTCCCCAACCTCATCCTGGCAGCAGGCGTCTACCTGCTATCACATGGTTTGGCTTTCTTCACAGCCTCGTTCGGGTGAGCATGTGTGCGGTACTTGTATGCATCTAGACAGGAGATAGGATCCTACCTCAGCTGGCTGCTCTGCAGGAAGAGTTCCCAGTGGCTGTCACATAGCTACAGGGGAGGCGAAGAGTCTCCACAGGTAGGATGTGGATGCCAACAGAGCACTTCCCAGAGTACAGTAGAAGTCATTAGGAAAAAACATCAATTACCGTTTCTTTGCCTTAGAATACAATCTCTCCCTCATTAGCTGGAGGAGTTAGACTTCCTTGGGGAGTGTGAAAGGGTCACAGTCACTTCCAGAAGAAACACAGAGAGGAAACTGTGCTTACCTCATGACATTCAGAACTAGATTTTACAAGGTAAGCCAGGTTTATCAGGGCCTCTCTCTCTCTCTCTCTCTCTCTCTCTCTCTCTCTCTCTCTCTCTCTCTCTCTCTCTCTCTCTGTGTGTCTGTCTGTCTGTGTGTGTGTCTGTCTGCTTCTCTCACCTCCCTCTTTCCTCTGTTCTCTCTCCTTTCTCTGTCTCTGTCTGTCTCTGTCTCTCTCCTTTCTCTCTGTCTCCGTTGCTCTGTCTGTCTGTCTTTCTCTCCTCCTGCTTCATCAGATCAAGGCCCAAGCCTAAAGGCCTCAGTGCTTAGACATCTCTCAGAGTGGGGAAGATGTCGGACATGTGATATGTCACTCTGTGATAGCCTGTGATCATAGCTACTCCTCAGGCTAAGGCAGAAGGACATCAAGTTCCAGCCTGCTAGGGTTACAGCATGAGGTTGAGGCCAGACTGGGTAATCTCATGAGAAGGGCTCTCATAATAAGGTAAAGTGAGCAGTGGAGACACGACTCCAAGGGATAAGTGTCTGCCTAGGATATTCAAAGTTTAATCCATAGTACATCAGTAGGAGGAGGGGGACAAAAACATTTAGAAAACAATTGTGTTTGTTATTTTTTTGAATTTTTGTTCTATTGTGTGGGGCTAGGGTTACACATGTGTAGGTACACCATCATACGAGTATGTATGCTATATAGCATTGAGTCAGTCATATAGTCAAAAGTTATTTTCCCTTTCACCCCATTATTTCTCTATTACTTTATTATTTTCTTCATCTTTTTTTTTTTTTTTTTGAGACCGAGCCTCTCACGGAACACACCAATTTAGAAAGACTTGGTGGCCAGTGCACCCCGAGAATCCCCCTGTTTTTACCCCAGGGCTGGCATTACGTATGTGTAGCACCACACTTGACTTTCTATGTGGGTGCTGAGCCCAGACTCAGGTCCTTGCCTGTCCACGGCAAGCACTGTCTTGCTAAACCACCTCTGCGGGCCCTTGGTTTTATTTCTCACCGATGCATTAACTCTTTTGCCTCCCCTAGGCCGTGCCTCAGAGTTTGTAAAACATTTAGGAGTGTGGAGGCAGGTTGGGGGTGGCAGCTGGATATCTCTCCTGGGCCCTGCCCCTTAGCTGGGTTTGGAGAAGGAAAGCTGTGACAGAAAGCAGCAGGGGAGCGCAAAGGAAGAAACATCTTTGCCCGGCTTCCCCTCAGACACCAGAGAGAAGACCTTGGGTTGGTCCTCCTGAATTAGGCCCCCCTGGGAGTCATGTAGCTGCCTACTTGTCAAAGGTGAGGCTGAGACAGTCAGGGAGTTAGGGAGTGACCAGGAGAGAGAGAGAGAGAGAGAGAGAAAGAGAGAGAGAGAGAGAGAGAGAGAGAGAGAGAGAGAGAGACCAGAATGCCGTAAGAGACCAGAGGAGACATTGTGTTGATTGAACAACGGAGATCCCAGGGCAGAGAGAAGACAGAAGCCAGAGCCCAGACTCTTTCCGAATGGGCAGATAATATCTGAGTTGCCTCAAAGCAGCAGTCAGCTGGACTTGTCGAGCCCTGCTCCCTTCCCCATATTTTGTATCACATTGAAGTTCTTGAAGACATGATCGGTTCCAAACAAAATAAGCCATCTCCCCATGTCTTTGTGGGGGTAATGGTAGGCCTGAAGGGACCCAGAGATTTGGTGAAAGTGAGCTCTCCTTACCTTACACACCACCCACTGGCCCAAGGGATGGATACTTCACAGTGCTTGCCAATTTCCGTGGTGTAAATTCCTCTCACCATGGTCAACTTCAAGCTGCCAGTGAGTTCACCACAAATAGAAAGACTCAAGTCTGAAGCACACATGGGCTCTGTCAGCTATGAGGTGGCAGGCCCCACTGGGCTCCTGGCCCACCCTATCCCTGCAGCCCAGACTTGTCATTTCCTTGGGCAGCCAAGGACCAACATTTAAAAATCCTTTCCTCCAGAAGGAGGAAAGCCCTCAAGTGGGGCGAGCAGCCATCTTCCCAAGTTTCCCCTTTCTTCTCCAAGCTCTTCCAGCGCCATTTCCAGGTTCCACTCACCTACCCGAGATACTCTTGTTTGAGTCATCCTGCCTGACAGAATCAGAACCAAAACACCTCTTGGGGAAGTCGGGGAGCGCCAGAGGTCACCCTAGCTGGCCCCTTGCCTCCAGGCAGGTCTCTCCCTAAATCGTCCTAGACAGAGCCTTGCCTGGGCTGGGCCATTTGCTCGGAGCGCCCTGGCAGCCTGGGAAAGTTTTGTGCTGACTCTGTTTGGGGAGCTCGGTTGGCGGTAGCACACTCCACCGGCTCAGAAGGGAGTCATTAGTGGAACGCAGGCATGTGAGGGCCCGAAGGCCTGTGGTAATTAATCATCTCTCCTCACCAGGCAGCCTCAGCTGTCTGACTGCAGCCGTCCTGGAGGTAGCCCTTTAATTGTCCCTGGAGAGGGCAGGTGGGTGAGGGCTACCTCAGCTGGCATCGGCCGGCAACCCTCCCAAATAAAAATAAAATAAAATAATTTTTTTTGATATTCAAATATCTCTCCCTTACTTTCCAGAGTCTGTTATTGGTATAAAGGTTGAAGCTCAGGCAGCTTAACTGTTATGTGGGGTGACCTTTAGTTTTAATATTAATATATTATCGTAAAGTCGGTGTGAATCATGAATGCAATTTTGGTATTCATATGAAATGCCACACGCCGAAGCCATTGCAACTTTTCTCCCCTCCCGCGTCCTCCGCTGGGCTGCAAACCGGGCGAATTAATATGCGTCCTACCCCTCTCCGCTTTATTTGCCGAGCGAGGTGGCCAGGCAACTTATCAAGAGTAACATTATCAAGAGCTTTTCTGCGGACTTCTTTATCATATTCGCATCCGAGTCTGCTCGACACTTGTCAGTGTCAATCAAATCGTAATAATACGCAGATGATTTGCTCATTTGGTTTAATAAAATCTTTCTGCTTTATTTGCGTTGCCTCCGTTACACCACGTAATTGCCGAGCCGCCGAGGTGAAAGGCAGCCGGTTGCCTGGGGGATAAGAGAGGAGAGGATTGCTATATGAAGGATTTGTTTCTTTCCTCTGACTCTCCCCAGTCACTCATATCCCTAAAATTAATATTGTATTTGAATCCAGCCCCGCTATTCTTATGCAGGCTAACATTGTTATTACTTATTATTTGGACGTGAAGTCATTTATTTTTAGTTTTATGTCCAAGCTGTCAAGCTAAATTTCATTGTGAACTGCCACATACAATTTTTAACTGCCATTTAAAACGAGATTCAAACTCTAAATTATGGAGTGAGCTTGTTCAAAGGGCCGGCCTGACAGGAAGTGCAGCAAGGAGTCTCGATGGCCCTAGAAATCAAAGGGGCTCTCGGTGATTATTATTATTTTTTTTTTCAGGAAAGCTTGGGGCCTTAACTGTGGTTGGACGCTCAAGCAGGTGTTTGGAGGGCAGAGGTGTGTGGGCAGCAGAGAAGCTTGGGGCTGCACTCAGAGCCCACTGGGCGCCGGCTCTTGAGTTCCCTTGATGCTGGGAAAGAGCTGAAGGTCTGCAGACCCTTGGAGACCCTGTGCTCCTAGGTAGGGTAACTTTGCAGAAGGATTTTGGTAGCCACAGCCGGAAGCCCTGGGATGACTGGGTGTGGTGATGGGGGAGGTGCTGAGGGGCCCTGTCGGGCGTCAGGAATCTGACAGGGTCTGAGGAGAAGGCTCAGTGAAGGTCAGACTTGTTCACTGAGGCTTTGGAATTCACAAAGGAGCAGAAATTCTTCACGGAACGTAAAGGTATCTGGAAAGTAGGGCTTGTTCCCTGAGACAGTTTCCGGCCTGCCTCCTGAGAGCCCAGGCACCTGAGCGAAAAGGAGTCCAGAAACCATTCTATTCAAGAACAGCAAGGCGGGAACAAACTTACCCTCCACAGCCGCCCGAAGGTCCTGGCCAAAGTGGAGCAAAGGGGAAGGTTGTCACCAAGAGGACACTAAGCCAAGGCTGTATGGACACCACAAGCAGCTTTGTCACCCCTAAAGACCTAGGCTCTCTTTGGTTTCCCAAAAGTTCCAGTTCAAGGGAGCCAAGGACAGGCCAACCCCAAGGCAAATTCCTGTTAGCCACCGTCTGGTGCATTTTAAGATTTGCAGGCAAGCCGTTGGAGGCCAAAGTGGTACCCCTGGATAACAAGTACCAGTGTTTTGCTAGGCATGAGGGCCCAGCTATAAACTCAGTACCTGGAGCTGGAGGAAGAGGACTGAGTTTGAGGCCAGTCAGGGCTACATAGCAAGATCCTATCTCAAAGGGAAAACGGGGACCTGTGCTTAGAATTAGATACAGTGGACTCCAGAGTCCCAGCCCCTTCTCCATGTGTCCCTACCAAGTCAGAAAATCCCTCAGTGGCCCATAGCCCTGACACTGGTCTGCCAGTGGGCAGAGGGCATCAAGTTCAGAGGTCCTGTGCTCTGAGCAGTCAATTGAGAGCACGGAGGCCAGCCGGGCATGGCGGTGCTTGTCTTTAATTCCATCACTCAGGAGGCAGAGAACCACAGAGCTCTGTGAATTTAAGACCAGTATGGTCTACATAGTGAGTTCCAGGCCAGCGAGGGCTGTGTAGCGAGTCCCTAGCCAAAAGAGTCCAGAAGTTTCTGTGCCTGAAATCATGAAGGAGGAGTGACTCTCAACCTGTGTGTCTTGACCCTTCCACAGGGGTCACCTAAGACCATCAAAAGGCACAGCTATTTACATTATAATTTGTAACAGTAGCACAATTACAGTCATAAAGTAGCAATGAGATTAATTTTATGGTGTGTGGGGGGGTTGCTACAACATGAGGAACTGTGTTAGAGGGTCACAGCATTAGGAAGGTTGAGAACCCCCACGTCTTGGTGTTTTACTGCTGTGAACATGACCAAGGCGACTCTTATAATCACGCATTTAGTTGGGGCTGGCTTACAGGTTCAGAGGTTCAAGTCCATTGTGTCCAAGGCAGGAACATGGCAACACACAGGCAGGCATAGCACAGGAAGAGGTGACAGTTCTACATCTTCATCTGAAGGCAGACAGGAGAAAACTGGCTTCCAGGCATCTAGGTTGAGCCCATGCCCTCAGTGACATACCTACTCCAAGGTCATATCTCTAAAATGGTGTCACTCCCTGGGTCAGGCATACTCAAGGCACACTCTCCAGTATGTAGTATTATGGGACATATACAGGAGACATTGGGAGTTGCAGCAATCATGTCCAAGTTAGGCTTGGTCTGGTTCTGATGACTGTGTTCAAAGAGCAAACAGGGAGACACCGATTTGGAGTTAATCATGGCTTAGTTCTCAACTGTCCTGCAAAGACCCATAAGTTGAAGGCTTGGTCCCCTGCTGGCGATGCTACAAGGGAGATGGTTAGAATCTTAAGACATGGGGCCTACATCACTAGGGATATGACGCTGAAGGTGTATCTTGTCCCTGGGGTTTTCGTCCGTGCTCCCTTGCACATTCCTTCCACAATACTGTGCTTACCACCGCCTAGGGACAACGGAGTCAAGTGGCCACAGGCAGAAAACTATGAACCCAAATCCCGTCTCCCTCCCTTAGGTTGACTTCCTCAAGTCCTTTCGTCATGGAGGCAGGGAGCTGATCATCTCAGGGTTGTCACAATGATCCGAGTGAGCGGGAAGAGAAGGTGACATAACAAGTGAGGGAGCCAGGCTGCACTGTGGAACTGACTATTACACCTGTCCATCTGGCGGAGTGACATCTCCCTGTACCAACCAGGGAGCCGGTGCACGGAGATGACGGGATCTGCTTGTTTTGATGTGACAACATCCGAGGGAAGATGTTGGGTGAGTATTTGGTTATAAGAGCCACAAGTTCATGGGGGAGGTTTCAACTGAACTCCAGGCTGGAGCCATCAGTCAGTTCAGATGAGTCAATTGGGAGTCAGTGCAGTGCAGTTCATTCCTGAGCTCATGCAGGTCAGCGCAGGTCAGCAAAGGCAGTCGAAGGCAGAGAAAAGCAAGGAGCCAGAAGATTAGAACAAATTGCCAGAGTTAGTTTGAGGCCAAGCAGAGCAATTCAGTGAGAAGCTGAGAGAAGCCAGATCGAATCTGTCAGCTTGAAGAGGAGTTTGAACCAGAATAATTGAGTTGAACCAGCCAGCCAGGGTTCAGAAAGAAAGGGTGGGCTTATTCAGCAGTGAGCCTCTAAGGTGACAATTACATAAAGCAAGTAAAAGATACTTTTATAGTGCACAATACCACACATGTGTGCACACACACGTGCACAGGCGTGTGTGCGCACGTGCACACAGACACACACACACAAAACCACACAAAATTAAATAAATAAGACATTTAATTTAGTTGTTTTATATAATAACATATATATTCACCATATAATTCAAATCCAGAAGGCACAGTAGACAGTCTTTCTTTGAAGCCTTGACCCTTAGCCAATGATTCCTTACCAAGAGTCAACCAGGCCCCAATTTTTTGTATATGTTGAGATATTCTTTGAACATTTTTAAAAATTGCTTAACGTGCTCTGGAAAACTCAGGCAAATTTGCCATTATGATTGTTAGTATTTTAAAGAATTGTATTCACTGTTATTATGTCAAGGGTGGGTGTCAAAGGACAACTTTGTCGACTTCTCTTCCATTGTCACCATCGTGGGTTGCAGACTGCCTTCAAACCCAGCAGTGACGTCACCCATAGGAGACAGGGCCCCCTGCACCTCTGTTGCCGTGGCAATTGCCATACATTTCCAGCATCCATTTGATTTACCTCCCACCTTTCCTGACCTTTGCTCCTTCTTCTCTCTCCACCTTTGTCTCTGTCACTCCTTTTGTCCCCTTTTCTCACAATAAACCTCTCTCATATGGAAATGCATTGGCCTGGTATGATCTGTCCAGATACAAGGCGCGATTCTATCACAACAACCATTAGGTCCAAAGTGGACCCCCAAAATGGCAGTGCTGGTGACAGTATTCTAAACACAGTAACTCTGGCTTGGTAAACAAGCCTAACGGTAGATTTCTGTTTAACAGGAACTGTCTTTAATTCACCCCAAAGGTCAACTATCTCTGGCCAGGGCATCTAGTTCCCTGTCCATCTGAACAGCCAGCCTTATCAGCTCTTAGACCCCCTCCGCTGAGTGGAGTACAAAACTTAGTTAGTTTTGCATTGTTTTGTATCCCCAAGGAGATAGCCATGGGGTTTGATCCTCAATAAACCTTTTTTTCTACCCACAGAACAATCCAGGTCTGTGGTTTCGCTCTGCCCTCGCTTATGGTTTACCAGGGTTCTGTAACTCAGGCTGTCGGGCTTACCCTCTTGAGTGGGGCGTGTGTCTCTGACAGTGTGTATAAAGAGGGTTATCCAAGGAGAGAAGACCCACTCTGAATGTGAGAGGCGCCATCCCCCAGGCTGGGGGCCCAAATGGAATAAAACAGGAAAGGCAGAGCCAGGCTTTCTCTCTCCTTGTTTCCTATGCAACATGAGGTCAGTTTCTTCCCCAGGAAAACCTCCTTCCTGTTTGTTGCTCCGTCACATATCTTGATCACAGATACAAAACATTAACATAGTCATTCTCTGAAAATAATGGCATGGTCTTACACACGCCTTTTGACACTTCGATATAAAATTATCATTCAGTGGCCTTGTTTATAGCTAACCCAATACACGTGTGGCCTGCAGGCCATGGGTGTGACACACACATAGAAAAGTCACTGGAATAGCTTCTTTTTTTTTTTTTTTTTTTTTTTTGGTTCTTTTTTTCGGAGCTGGGGACCGAACCCAGGGCCTTGCGCTTCCTAGGTAAGCGCTCTACCACTGAGCTAAATCCCCAGCCCCTGGAATAGCTTCTTGACACAGTTGAAAGCTGTGGTGACTAAATTCTGGGGTTGTTTTGAAAGACCACTGGGGTGGGGAAGACCCCCCACTCAAATCTCGAGACGACACAACACCCAAGAACACACGAGAAACCGGTCTTGATGTAATGAACAAGAGGTATATTTGAGGAACCAGAGCTCTGGGGACGACACGTATCTCACATAGGAGACAGAGGAGTCGACCCCAAGCCCAATTAGGGGAAGGTATTTATAGGGAAAATTACATAGGCAGTTGGCAACAGTCACACAAAGCAATTTCATTGGTTTGTAACTTGGGCTCAGTTCAACTCTAGGCCACCCTGCCTCTGGGGCAAGCTGACCCTAATTCTCATTTTTCTCAGGACTGTTGAGTCAGGTTTTATCAAGGCCAGATGGTTTGTGGTGGCTATGGCCAGGCTACATCCCCAAAACATGTTATGTTATTCTTTGCTGTGAGGTGCACTTGTCCTCACAGCAGGGTCAGTGGGGGATAGTTTAAAATCTTATTCTTTCAATTTCACTGTAGATTTTTTTCTTTTTTCTTTTTTTGGAAACAGTGTGAACAGACAGGTACAGTGGCACACATCCAAAATGCCAGCATTCAAGACTGAAGTTAGAGGATCATGAGTTCAAGGCCAGCCTGGACTATTTAGTAAGTTCCAGGACAGCCTGGTCTATAGAGGGAGTCCCTTTCTTTTAAAAAAGCAAGCAAATAAAAACAGCAGCTGGGCATGGAAACTCATGCCTTTAATCACAGCACTTCAAGGCAGAGGCAGGAAAATAGATCTCTGTGTTCGAGGCTAGCCTTGTCTATATAGCAGTTTTCAGACAGCCATGCGATCTACATGGATCTAAGGATCTAAGACCCTTTCTTTCTGCTTCCTGGTTACCCACTGAACAATGTCCCTTCATCACGTTTGACACTGATACTCTGCCTCACCGTGAGTCCACAAGCCATGGAGCTGAGCGGCTGTGAATAAAGCCTCTGAAACTGTGAGCCAAGAGGAACCTTTCCTCTCTTTAAGTTGCTTATTTTGGGTATTTTGTCACAGCACTGACACAGCTGTGTTGACAGAGCCTGATTCGTACCGGTATCTTGTTGGGCTTTGTCGGAAAGGACAAGGTTAGCCTCTCTACACTTACCAGTTATGGCAGTATCGCGTGAGTCCCAGTAACCCAAGAAACTGAAACAGGGAGATCACTTGAGCCCAGAGTTAGAACTCAGCCTGGGCAGCACAGTCAGGCCACAGCTCTAGGAAAGATCATTCTGGTGGGCGTGTGGACTTGTTCATGTTGTAATCCCTCCCTCCCTGGCTTTTCTGCAGGGTTAGGTACTAAACATAAGACTTTGTGTATTTGAGCTACACCCTGACATGGGCCTTGAGTTCATGAAACCCCAAGGTACCTGCACCACCTTTACCAGAGGGCCAATCCTCTTCTGTCCAGTGTCCTCCCTACAGCCTGCCTGCCTTTCGTGCTAAGGGGCATAACAGTCGTAAGTCTTATTTTCTTTTGATAGTGAACTTGGTCTGCTTTCTAAGGTTAATCAAGTCCCTTTAGTTCCCTGCACTGTTGTGTGGGGAACATCCAGGGCACCACAGGATGCTCTGCCTGTTTACGCTGACGCCGCCATTCCCACTCGCTGTTTGCTTACTGCATGTGGACTATGTCACCGTGTGGGTAAGCCACCCACTCCAATTCGCTCCTTTAGTGACCGGCTCATGGCCTGTGCTCCTGAAATACTATCCGTGGGTGTGGAGGTGCCCGACTCTTTGTCATTTCTTGTTTCCGGGAGGAATGAGAAGCGTGAACCGTTTTCTGACGTCTCTGCGACCTTAAAGTGCTGAGATGATTTGGGTCTTTGTTGGTCAACAAATTAGTTTTCATTTGGATGAGCGTCGTTTCTGGTGCCTTTCCTTCTGGCCTGGCCCCACTCCACAGCTCAGCTGCTAAAGTAACTGTCACCAGTGAGGGGGTGGGGGGAGCTGCAGATGGAGAATTGTTTGCTAACTAGCCAGCTTCGATTACACTGACACAGAGGACACAGCTGATCACAGTCGATTCTCTCAAATCTTCTCACTCAAACTGATTTTTCAGAATGTTCTTAACACGGGGTTGTCTACCTGGCTAGCCCATTTATCTACCCGTGAAGTCAAGAAAACACCTGGAGCTATCTTTAGGGTACCTCTCCACTACCTTGAGCCCCCCTCTCCTTGCACACACCCATGTGCACAAACCCCTACTTGGCAGACAGCTCTGAACGAGAGTAACTAGTTCCCGGTGAATGGTCTGAACCTCCCTTCTCCTTCTACAAAAGCAGAGAAGTTTGTTTTTGAAGTCTTTCTAGCTTGAGGAGTTTATTGGTTCCTGACAGGAGCCTACCGGTGGCTTCAAACTCTCAATCCTCCTGCCTCCGCCTCTCGGCTGTTAAGATTATAGATCTATAACACTGCATATGTTTGGTTCAATGTCCCTAGAACCAAAGATGGTCGACTATAAGGGATGAAGGAATCCAACACTCACTCCCTTGCTGGCCCTTCCAACCTCAGTAAGCCCATATAAAAACACAATCCAGTTACTATGATCATGAGCTATAAGCCTAGATTGGGCAGATCTAACACTACACTAATTTATTCCCCAGCTACGACACCCTTTGTTACTCGTGGTTTCTTCTGGCCACGTGACTCTCCTCCATTATGACCTCTTCCTCCTCTTCTGTCCTCTCTCCTTCCCCTCTCCTCCTTTGCTCTCTCTGCCTGCCCCCACTCTGCAACCTCTAGTCCCACCTTTCCCCTCCACTGCCCAATCACAGGCTCTAGCCTTTATTGACCAGTTAAAATGGGGAGAAGGTTCACTGAGATCACCTGAGTAGTGAGGGCCTGTTCATCACTGCTAGTTGGGGTGGGGGTGGGGGGAAGGCAGCCCCTCTTGAGGAAGCAGAATTAACAGCAGAATACAAACAGCTCCAGGCCAACCCACAACACCTCCCCACAGTGAGAAACTGGGGCTCTTCCTACCGATGAGGTGACCCACCCATAAGTCACAGTGGCAGTCGTGGCAGGACAGCAATTGTGACTGCATTTCTTAAGCGAGTCTCCACTTCCCTGGCCTATGTTTATTCCCTGTGGTTCTCAAAAGCAGAAAGACCTTAACTTGTAGAAACAAAGACCTTTCTCTGGACTCTCCGGGCAAGCGAGCCAGCCAGCAGCCTCAACAATGGTTGCCAGGACAGTGGGTTGGGTAGAGAGACACCGAGTGAGGGAAAAAAAAAATGTCCCTTGGAACAATTTAAATCACGTGTGGCAGAGGTAAGCAGCTGTGTGAAGCACCTGAAGCAGGATTCTACTCGCCCCTCTAAGCATGGGTGTGTGCAGAAACTACTGGAAACCAAGAAAGTGGGCATCTTGGTACCACAGTACAAGGTCAGCCCAAGGGTCTAGAAGGTTCTGTGGTCAAAAACAGCCAAATCTCCTGGAGAAATCACTCCTGATCACCTGCTTTGTGGCTCTTCCACTAGTGGGTGGGTTTCTGGGTGAGTGATTGGCAGGAGAGGAGGGGCTAGCCCTAGAGACTTTATAATGTCCCCTGTCTGTCACCGAGGAGCTCCTTGTTTGTCATACAGGCTGTTGTGGGCTGACTTTTGTCCTCTCCTGCTTGTTTTAGCAGCTTGCAGGCAGGTGTCCCAGGGAGGCAGAGCCAAGAGCTGTGACCTATGTGAGCAGAGAAGCACCCCGCAGTCTGGGGCCTCCCTGAGGTTCCACAGAGCTGTAACCAAGCCACCGCATCCTCCCATTAAGTCCCTGTTAATTGAGAGGCTCTCCTGCATCAGGTCTAGGTGGCGGGGGCTACGCAGGGCTGAATGCACAGAAGGCCACCGTTGATTGATGGGACCTTTTAGTTCTTCAGTGCCCTGTTCTCTCGGGGGTTTTTGTAAGTTGTGCTTTAAATGCCAACAATGCCACTTCGCCCATGGGTTTGTTTGCATAGCTCAAATTAACAGTCGAATCTGGTCCTGCTCCTGAAAGGCACAGAGAGAGGTCCCGGATGCCTTTGGGAGGGGAGGGGGGAGAGAGAGAATTATGGGGCAGACAGTTTTGGGGACTAACTGATGTCGCCCTTTCCTGACATGTGTTTCCCTCCTGGGCAAGATCAATGTATCAAATTAAAAGTGTGGCCTCTGTATCTACTTCTCCCACATTGGGGGAGCCACAGATGGGCCCATCCCTGGGGGCGTAGCTGCTCTATCCAGCTGCTCCCCAACTCAGACCACAAGCTTTGAAGGGAAGGAGATGCTATGGCCATTCCTCCCTCACAGTGGAAGAGCTGGTTCTTTGGTAAAGGAATGAGTGAAACTGTTTTTGTTTTCGTAGCTGCCTACCAGCCCAGAACAAATGCTTCAACTCTATACTGAATGTGTCTTTACTAAGAGATGGATTCACTGATCCATTGATACACTGGTTGATTGCTTGGTTGATTGATGTGTATTGTGTTTGTGTGAGTGTTTCACCCGTGGGCATATCTGTGTTCACAGGATCTAGACCAGCATCAGATCCCCTGGGCCTGGAGTTACAGAGCATTGTGAGCGCATGTGGGTGGTAGGAACTGAACCCAGGTCTGCAACAGCAGCACAGGCTCTTAATCACTGAGCCCTCTCTGTGGCCTGTAGTTTTTGTGTTTGTTTTGCTTTGCTTTGTAGCTTGTCTGTTTGTTTATAGTTTGTCAAGGTGGCCTGAACTTCGAATCCCCTGCCTCAGCTTTCTGAGTACTGAGGACTGAAGAGAAGACTCACATACCCAGCCGGCCGGTGTTAGTTAAGAGGTGGGATTCTTTGGTCTCCTGACTCATGCTTGGCTGGGTTCGCACAGTCACATGACCAGTGGGCCTCCTATAGATGGGTGCCTTTTGCCCACCACATAGATATTAGCAGAGACTGTGCAGAATCAACAGGAGTGGTCAGACCCGAGGGGACCCACTTATACTCACAGGGAGGTTGTGACCATCTTGACTCTCACATTTTGTGTTTCTTACAGAATCAGTCTTGATGCTAAGTGGGGTCAGTCTTAATTACTTTTCTATTGCTGTGATAACTGGCCATAGCCAAAGCAACTTAGAAAAGAAAGCATTTAATTAGGAACTTAATTCGGTTCCAGAGAGTTAAAGCCCATGGTGGCAGAGCAAAGGCATGGTATAAGAACAGTTGAGGATTTGCATCTTGATCTGCAGGTTGAAGGGAGAGAGAGAAACCTTAAAGCCCGCCCCCCCAGTGACACACTTCCTTCAACAAGGCCACACCCCCTTAATCCTTCTCAAACAGTTGAAACCTCAAAGCCCACCCCCAGTGATACACACTTCCTCCAACAAGGCCACACCCCCTTAATCCTTCTCAAACAGTTGCACCAGCTGGGGATCAAGAATTCAAACATATGAGCCTTATATGGGGAAAAATGGTGCCAAGTCAAGAGATACTTTTCTACTGCGTTCTTCTAAGGTTTCTGTAACCTTGCCCTCTTGGCAGCAGTGGGCGGGACAGTGGTGGGCAGGGGACAGCAGTCAGCCAGGGCCATGGTGAGCAGGGCAGGGGTGGGTGGAGACCTCTAGGGTCACCAGGGACCCAGTAATGTTCAGCCCTACAGTAATGAGTGTTTCTGCTCCTGCGTAGCCCCAGACAGAAGCTAGTGTTGCTGCTCCGGGCGCGCTGCCACAGCGTCTGCCACCGCCACTGCTGATGTGGCTGTCACTGTCCTCTCTACCTCTCTGCCGTGTGATCTCGCTGTTGTCATGTTCTCTCCACTGTCATCCCACCGCCGCTCTTCCCAGTCCCATCTCTGCCCTTTTAAGGCTACCAGCAATTCCTGTAGGAATACCACTTCCGCCATCTTGGCTTGGAGGCCACTAGCCAGCCCCAGTACTTCTGCGCCTGTCAAAACTGTCAGCCCCTAGCTCTGCTGCTCCTATAGCCCTCCAGCCAGACGGTCTGGCTTCACTGCCGCTGATGCTCCGGTGTCTGCACCAATACCCCAACCTCCTTCTGCCTGCCAGATCAGCCCAGCCTGCTACTGACGGCGCTCAAAAGAGGCTAGAAAAGACCACCCGAGAGGGTCATTTTATTGGGCTTCTTGTCACAACACCAGGAATCAGCACAGGAGGGCGTCTCCCAGATGGCCCATGAAGTGAGCCGGGACGGTAAACTTATTTTGCCAGAAGCTTCCCACCGGTCACCCACAAGGCCTTGGTGCAAATGAAGACTCGTGTTTACACTGATCACGGCAAAAGTCACAGATGTCCCTCTGGTAGGCCACCAGAGAGTATTTCCCCCGTTGCCTGCTGTGAGAACGGCTTCAGGAATATTTCGGTGTTCCTGACGTAGCTGGGGCCACACGTCAGCAGTAAGTAGCTGTGATTGCCTTACTGCTTCTCAAGACATCTGTGGCGTGGGTGTCCGAAACAGCTGGTGCCCTAACGTCAGTCTGGCTGCCTGCTTCATCGCCATTTATTCCAGGCGGCCGGCGTCCCAGGATAGTCTGTAGAGCTGTCAGTTAGGGAATCAAATCACTCCCATGCCCCACCGTGGCTGCCCATTTGGAATAAAGTAAACCTCAGAAGGCCTGCTTACAAGAACTTATAATTAACATTAATAGTGACTCTTAATCGAGTCGAACAGTCCTTTTAGCACCTGGCAGTTTGAATACGAAATGTCCCTCCTAAGTCTGCGTTGAAGACTTGTCCCCCCAGCAGGTGGCGCTGTTCGGGAAAGTTGTTGAAATCTTGAAGGGGTGGGGCTCCCTGGAAGAAGCACCATTGGAGGCGGGCCCTGAGGTAGCCCAGCCCCACTTTCCATTCACTCTCTGCTTCCAAGTGAGGCCGCGATGCCACCGTCCACCCTCCTGCTTCTACCACAATGCTTCCCCTGCCATCTCTTCCCCATTATGGACTATATCCCCCAGGACCTGTCAACTGAAATAAGTCTTTGCTCTCTGCAGTTGCTTCTGTCAGGGCGTTTTATCACAGCAACAAGAGTGTAACTAAGACACCCCTCATCTGTCTAAAAATTCGAAGAACTTAAGTCCTGCCGACGATCACATTCAGGGTTAACATTCTGTCAACTTAGTGATGGGACTCTCTTGACCCTAAGGCCTCTGCCAGAGTCTGAAACTCCAGGACAAAGGGTCTCTCATACTGCAGATGGTTCCCGGAGGACAAGGGTTTAAGTTATAAAATCCTCAAATGACAGCTTGGCCACCAGACGCTTCACGGTCTCAGTAGAGGTTGTTTGTCTGCTCTTCATGTCACCAGTTCAGCCTAGTCTACTGTTGATTGCTACAAAAAGCAGAAAGTACGGGGCCTGTGGGGATGGCTCCCCGGTTAAGATCACCTCCTGCTTTCCCAGAGAACCTGGGTTCAATTCTCAGCACCCGTATGTGGTTTGCCACGGTCTCTCTCTCTAATTCCTGGAGATCTGGCGCCCTCTTCTGACCGCTACTGATACTGCATGCATGTTGTACAGAGCCCAATAAGCAGGCAAAATAACTCTGATACACATGAAATAAAAATAAAATAATACTTCTAAAAAGAAAGCAGTATAAAAACAAGCACCTTATGCGGAAATCATATAATGAGCTTTGAATTTTAATCTGTTATATGGTGTCTTCGTTTGCTTTCTCTTGTGATCAAACACTGACCAAAACCAGCTTAGAGGAGGAAAGGGTTTATTTTTATTTTAATTTTTTTAAACAGAACAGATACATTTTCTTTTTCCTTTTTTTTAAAGCTTTTATTTATTTTATGTATGTGAGTAAACCATCACTCTCCTCAGACACACCAGAACCCATTGATGTAGTTGTGAGCCACCATGTGGTTGCTGGGATTTGAACTCAGGACCTCTGGAAGAGCAGTCAGTCTCTTGACCACTGAGCCACCTCTTCAGCCTAGAAAGGGTTTATTTTAACTTACACTTCCATACCACTGTCCATCCTCCGAGGAAACCAAGGCAGGAACTGAAGCAGAAACCATGGAGGAACACAGCTTTCTGGCTTGCTCAACTTCCTTTCTTATACTGCTCAGGCCCGCCTACCCACAGTGCTCTGGGGCCTCTCACATCAATTGGACTGTCCAGGCCGGCTACTACAAGCTCCACCATAACTCAAGTGTGACAATCCTTGAACTGGTGGGAGTAGGGTAGAAAGGGGTGGAAAAGACAACTGATTGGCCAATTCTTGTTCGTGTAGATCTAGGCAGAGAGAGGGATGGAGTTCGAGAGCAAGCTGGGAAGTAGGCGTGGTGGCGCCTGCCTGCAATCCAGTGCTCAGGAGCTGGAGGCAGGAAGACTGAAATACAGGACCATCCTGGACTATATCGTGAGTTTTAAGACAGCCTGAGCTACCTGGCACCCTGTTTCAAACAAACAGGGATGGAGAATGGAGAGATGGGTCAGCAGTTGAGAGCACTGATTATTCTCATAGAGGACAGGTTCAACTTCCGGCAGCCCACAACTGTCTAAACTCCAGTTCTGGGGGGGTCTGGCGCCCTCTTCTGCCTCCAGGAGCACAGCATGCGTGCATATGGTAGATACGTATATGCAACAGAAAACACCCAGGCACATAAAATCAATCCATCAAAACAACAAGCAGCAAACTAGGGAGCAAGGGGGAGGGGGGAGCCGGAGAGGTAAGATCTGGATGAACAGAAGAAATGAGAGGAAAAATGAAAAAATGATTCCACTTCTGCTTCCACTGACTGTCAGCTGCTTCCTTCCCCGAGCCTAACTTTTCCTGTCTCGCTCAGATGGGCCCCAACAGGTGAGGCGATAAAGAAAATGCGTGTCAGCTATGGTTATTGGTGGTCTTGCAGCCATGGAGACCATGACCTCTTGGCTATACGGTTGTCTGACTCTTGAGTCTGGTCAGAGTTAGGACACAAGTCAACTTGGCTCACACTGAAGGCTGTTAGCATCGTCATTTTGAGACCCTCCAACATTGGCCGTTCTACACTATGTGTAGAGCACGGGGAAGCCATCTGCATTTTAAATGAGCTTTTCCAAGTGAAAAGGTCACTGTTGTGGTTTGAATAGGTATGACCCCCAAAGACTCGTGTCTTTGAATGCTTGACCCATGGGGCATGGCACTATTAGGAGGTGTGGCCTTATTGGAGGAGGTGTGGCCTTATTGGAGGAGGTGTGGCCTTATTGGAGGAGGTGTGGCCTTGTTAGAGGAAGTGTGTCACTGTGTAGGTGGGCTTTGAGGCAATATATATGCCCAAGCTCTGCCCATTGTGAAACACAGTGGTCCCCTCTCTGGCTGCACTTCGGATCAAGATATGGAACTCTCAGCTCCTCCAGCACCATCTCTGCTTGCAGGATATTATGCTTCCCACCGCGATGAGAATAGACTGAAACTGTAAACCAGCCCCGAATAATGTTTGCCTTTATAAGAGTTGCCTTGGTCATGGTGTCTCTTCAGAGCGATGAAACCCTAAGACAGCTAGCTACCCGGTGGGTATCCTTCTTCCTATGGGAAGCAGACGGCAAGGCCAGTCCACTGTAGAGAGTGGATCCCTGAGTGAATGTGTGGTTTTAACATAGGCATAGTTCTACCAAGGACCCATAGGAGTGACAAATCCTTCCCCAGGCGAGACTTAGAGAGATAGCCTAGCCTCTACTCTGAATGCCTTTGGTTTTGTTCTATGGTTTTGTGGTTACGAAAGATAGACCATAAACTATTCCGTGTGCTCCAGAATGATAAACGCTCTGGGGTAAAATAAAGCAAGTACTAGAGAGTGGGGACAGGGCAGCTCTTCTATTCAAAGGGTCGGGAAGTCTGAACTATGTGCACCCCAGGGCTGAGAGGACAGCTCCTACATAGGCCCTGAGATAGGAGCGAGCCCAGCATGCAATGGAAGAGCGGAGGCCACGGGCTGGAGGGAAGATGTGCTTAAGGGGCTGAGGGACAGGTAATGTGAGGTCAGATTTCCTGGACCTCGTAGGTCACCTTTGGTCAGCTGGCGACAGGAAACCACTGGCGGGTTTGAGGAGAGAGTGGGTAATCTAACTGAGGTGCAAAGATCGTTCTGCCTGCCTCGTGGAGAACTGAGAAGAACTGGGCGGGTTTTAATGGAACCCAGAGAGATGGCAGACAGCCCCCAAACCAGAGTGCAGATGGCTTGGTGACTGGGGACTTTTCCACTAATTGGCTATTGTTTCTCCCGGGATCCATTTCTGTCTCGCCTTGTACTTTGGCATTTCTGGTCAGGAAGTGAGAACCACATACCATCTCACCAGCCCACATTTATGGAAGGGTGAGGCTTAGCGCACTTGACTCGGGGGGTTAAATGACCACGGCTCTTCCAGAAGGAAGGTTGCAGAAGCTAACTGGGGCCTTGGGCCGCACCCTGCCTTTTGATTTATGGTAGAAAGCTTCAGTAACTCTGGCACCTGCCCTGAAGCGGAGGGTGGAGGAGGGTTTGGGGGTGAGGACTTTTCTCAGGCCCTTGTGGGAGCTGAGCTATACCAGCTGTCCATTATCTGGGCTTATCAGCTCCATTTAGCCAGCGATTAAAGCAACCGTTTGTCCTAGAAGTTGGGTCACATGATCTATATCCCTATTCCATGGTCGTCAGCGCCGCAGCGGGCTTGCAAGCCTCCTTCTCACTTTGGTAAGCTGGTCCGAGGCCAGCCTCACCCTAGGGCGATATTAATACACCCCCACAAAGTTCAGTGTGGGAGCTGGAGAAGTGGGTAGCCACGCCTCTCCCTCCAGCTCTCCCCACCCACATCTCTCAGGGGCAAAATCCACCTCGCTGTGAGCACTCTGGAATCCGTTGTCGTCATTAGCACTACTCCGTCCCTTTGGTTTATGACTTAGAGCCTCAGTGTGTGTTGACTAGTGAACTCTGTTGTCATTTGCATCTAAGAGAACAAAAATTGCTAGTTTGCTCGGGTGATTAAAGAAAAAAATGGAGATGGGAGGGTGGGTGGGTGCGGGAGCCAAGAGCTTCCAAAGGCAGGTGTGGGGAGTGAGTTTTGAGGTGGGAACCCAAAGGCTGTTCAGAGTGGCTGAGGTGACAGGCTTGTAAGAGACTTTCCTTGAATCCATCACTGTTACTAGACTGCCCTGCAATCCATGAATTTTCAGGAACTCAAATATAGACCCCCAGGTTATTTTTTTAAGCATTTTTGTTTTATTTTGTTTGCTTGAGACAGATGCTCGCCCCATAGCTCAGGCTTCCCCTCGGCTCAATTCTTCTGCCTCCACCTCCCCAAGTGCTACGCACATAGATTTGGCTTAAGATTTTCCGTGAGAAATCCTTGGGTGTTTTGGCTTTGTTGCTTGCATTCTTCAAGGTGACCACCAGAGGGCACTCGACTATTCAGGAGGAACGGCTGCTCTCTGGTTCTAGAAATTCACCTAGTGCTTTTGCAGAACCCAGTTAGACAGGTAGGGGAAGCATTACCTGTTACATATCAGCTGGATGGGGAGGGGCTGTGTAAACAGCTGCAGCTCTCGCTGGGAAAACATCAATTACACTCTGATGAGCTCATCAGGGTGCACACTTCTTGCTCTAGTTTAGCCTTCGTGTAGAGCAAAGAAGCAGAGTCTGGAGTTAAGAGCATGTCAAGAAGTCTCCATTTCCTTCTTCTGGACATACTAATGAGCGTTCCATCAGAGAGAGAGAAACAGCACTGAGCTTTTAAAAGTTCACAGTGTGCCAATGATCGGAACCAAAGGGATCAGCTCAGTTACAGGGCATGTAGCAAGTGTTTGGGGGTGGGATGAGTGACTCCCCCGTCCCTCCTGTCCTGCTGTTTCCTGTTCACAGACATTAGCCAGTGCAACCGAATGCCACTTGACTGGCATAAGGTACCCAGCAGTTTCTGTGGGAACCAGTCTAGGCTCACTGATATTTGTAAGAACAAACTTATTAGAAGCAATTCAGACATTGCGGTTAGGTAGAAATGACCACTGTTTGCAATGGGATGTTTTAAGCTTGCTAATATGCACAGTGCTGAGTATGTAGTCAAGGAACTTGTGTTAGCAGAGAATACCCAAGAAGCAGATCTGCTCAAATAGCGTGTTAGAGGCAGATAAAGATAGGGGGTCATTCTAGAATAAAGAGAGTAAAGAGATATAACAGTTAATGTCATGACTGAATCATGGCTGGATCCTGACTTAGAAAACCAGAATATTCTAAGCCTATTTAGGACGGAAAACAAAGCACCACACAGCAGGTCAGCTCCTGAGAGTGGGAGTTTGGGCTGGGAAGTAGGTCAGTGGGTAAAGTGCTGGAGTAGAAGCATGAGGACCAGAGTTCAATCCCCAGCGCCCACAAGAATGCAGGGCACCCTGGTGAATGCCTACAATTCCAGCTCTGGAAAAGTGGAAACAGGAGAACCCCTGTGGTCTGCCGGTGACCAGCCCCAGTCTAATCAGCAAGTGTCAGGTCCCAGTGCACGGCCTTGTCTCAGAAACAAAGCAGACAAGTCCTGAGGAATCATACCAGAGGCAGACCTCCGATCTCCACTTCCCATGCACACGTGGGCACGCAAATGCTCACATGCATGTACAGGAATGGAATTTTCTCTCTCACAGTTGAAGGCTAAGAACGGTGAGATAGCTAGGCCAGTACAGGTCCTGTGTGGTGCAGGGGTTGTTTGTTCAGAGCCAGCTGCCTTTTCTCTGTCCTCACAGAGAAAAATCAATTGATTTGGTGGAGAGCATCGCAAGGCGCAAAGCGTTCAAGTTGAGGTAGAGTTGTTTGCTCTTCTCAGCCCGATTTATGGAGAGAGGAAGAGGAAGATGGGGAGGGAGAGAAGGGGGGAAAGAAGCCGGGAGGGAAGAGAAGAGAGAGCTGAAGAAGAAGATGGGGAGGAAGAGAGAGGGGAGGGGGAGGGAGAATAAGAAGTGGGGAGGGAAGAGGAGAGGGGAGAAATCCAGAAAGCAAGCAGTTTGGCCAGGAAAGGACTGTGTGTAGACGGGGCAAGCACATACCAAGCAGCCATAACTGTTAAAAAGACTGGGACAGTGAAAGAGAAATCAAGTACCAGGTACTGGGATAGAAAGTTACCTGAAGGGCAGGACCCAGCCACTGAAGACTCAGAGCACCTGGGAAGACAGGCTACAGGGCTTGCAGCTTTAGCAAGGCTGCCTAGAGAAATGTTTGTCCTGCCCAGCCACAAAAATGCTCAGAGGCCGCTGTAACCCAGGCCCGAGTGAGCCAGGAGATACCTTGAGTGCACCTTGCGGGCACAGGGTGCTGCTCTGCAGGAGTTACAGGGTCCTAGAGGCTGGCCCCAAGGTCCTAGACAGCTGCTGAGGTGAAGTAGAGCCAAGCCAGTGCGAGTGCATGGGGCTCTCGAGTGGGCCATGCCGGAAACTGTGACCAGATTGCCACGGAGACCCCGGGACGCTGGAGGTGCAGGAGTGTGGGACACCTGCCCAGGGACATTTCAGACACTGACTGGACAACTCAAGAGAGAGGCACTGTGTGCCGCAGGTGGCAGAGTTGGAGGGACAGGGACGTCAAAGATACTTAAGCCCCGATAATTCCACCACGAGACTCAGATGCCAGACTCCCGACATGGCGTCGTAGGGTGTAATGCCTGCCCTCTGTGTTGGATTTGTTTTGTTCTGGTTTTGATTCCTTTTGTTTAGCTATTCTCCTATACCACCTATTAGGGACAGCAGTGTTACCCTACGCCATTATCTATTGAAAGCATGTGACTTGTTTCTATTTATTTGTTTGTTTATTTATTTTTAGAGAGGCTCACAGTTAAAAAGTTACCCAAAGTCTCAGAAGACACTGGACTTTTGGACACTATTTGAAGTTGGTTGGGAAACAGTTTGGCATTAGAAAATGGCCAGGGTCCTAAGTGGGGGACCAGAGGTAGGATGTTACACTTGGATAGAGAATGTCCCCGAGTGGCTCATGTGTTTGAACATTGGGACCTCAGCCGTTGGGTCTAGAGGAGGAAACGGCCCAGCAGCACTAAGCACCTAACTCTCTTTCTGCCCCAAGCTGCTTTCTCACCCACCAAGATGTGAGCCAGCAACCTCGCCCTTCTGCTTCTATGGGCAAAGAGAGGCTCTGCTGCCGTGATTTCCACACCGCGACGGACTGTGTACCCCCTCAAACTGTGAGCCAAGTTAAGCCCCCTTCCCTTGAGTGGTTTCTTTCAGGTAATGAGAAAAGCAGTAAACGTAGGCACTGACCTCAGCCACGATAGCTTTGCCCCCCAGGCCCGGTCACCCCCCCTAAGTCACCATCCCAATACCGTTATATTGGTAATTAAATTTTTTTATTTAACTTTCTGTTGACTCCTTGTGACTTCACATCATGCAGCCCGATCCCACTCATCTCCCCATCCCTTTATACCCGCCCTCCACCCTTGCAACCTCCCCCCACTGAAAGAGAAAAGAATCTCACTGTGGAAGCTGCAGTGTGTCCTACAGTACCACTCACAGGGCACCATTTATCCACACTTCCTCCCTTGCAAGTGTCCGTTGTGGTACCTCCAGCCATTCATATCGGGCTGTTCCTCGCTGCCCTTGAGTCTCCGTTCTGCCTCTCTTCACTGTGCCCACATCCCTGTTTCTCGTTCTTTCCATCTCTGCACCACTTACTTGCTTATCTTAGTGGCACCTGGGGCTTCTGGGTTTCTGACGTCATCTCAGGAATGCCATCCCCAACCATGCTACGTGGCACTGGACAGAGGTTGTCTTGGGCATGGTCTAGTTACCCAGGCCTGTGTGGCACCAGGAGGGGGTCCGTCAGGCTTGTGCCCCTCCTGGGTGGAGTGGCCAGTGATCAAAATTTAATATATGAATTTTGATGAGAGATAAGTGATACATTATTTCTCTACTAGTGAAATAAGTTAATCCGGGCCATATTACATTATTGGTTTATTATTATTATTAGATATATAGGGGTTTTTTGGGGAAGATGCTCTTTGTTGAATTTATTGGCCCCAAGGATTGAGGTCAGGGACGTCACCATGGGAAGGGAGAGAGAAGGAGGAGTGAGAGGGGAAGGAGAGACCAAAATGTCTGGATTATATAGGGAGGACCCTCTGGGGGAGGGGCAGCCCAGAGACTGGGCTAGAAAGTTCAGGGGTGGGGACAGGGGATGCTAGGTAGGGACTGAAGGATGCTGGGAGAACCCGGAGGTTAGGTCTACTTTGATAGATAAAAT
The DNA here is from genome assembly GCF_021556685.1 of Rattus norvegicus. Lineage (NCBI taxonomy): Eukaryota > Metazoa > Chordata > Mammalia > Rodentia > Muridae > Rattus > Rattus norvegicus. The sequence goes on from NC_141552.1 coordinate 30,379,467, forward strand.
GTGCACCACCGTCCCTTGTTGCAGGGTTCAAAACCAAGCAATAAATATTCACCGAATGCTAATAGCTATGAGAACTAGTTTCTTGGTAGTCTGCTGTTCAACAGTATAGGAGTTTTGACCAAATGTTGTCAAGTGTGCCTGTGGGGCATGCTCTCATGATGCACATGGGAAGAGTGCTGAGAGTTGATAATGGTTGTAGTATCTTTAAAAAAAAAACAAACCAGGAGTTAAAAATATCAGATGAGAAAGCAGTCCTATTCCTTTGGTAGGACTCAAGATTCCCCTAATAAAATGTTGGGGTTAGAGAAGGTGACACCATTCCCATTAGCCAGTGACTTTCAAAATCAAGGTGATGGCTTTATTGCAAGAAATAGAAGTGTCTGGACTGTGCTGAGAGAAGTCCTTCCCACACGGAACTACTCATTCCATGAGTGAATGTCCCTCCCTTCTTTCCTTTCCTATCCCATTCATTCGTTTGTTTGTTTGTTTGCTTTGAGATGGGGTTTTTCTCTGGCCCAGACTGGCCTTGCAGAGCAATGATCCTCCTATGTCAGCCTCTCAAGTGCAGGAATGGCAGATGTGAGCCACCGTGTCCAACTTATTACTCTGGTGATCTAATTATACGGACACTAAACATTCAATGTTTTGAAAGCTCTAAACCACAAAGGGAGGTGGTTTCCACAGAATAAAGTCAACCGGCAGATTGCTTAGCCTTGAGAGAGAGGGAGGTTACTTGCGAGCACAGTGTCATTTCAAGATTCTGTTTGATTACAAAACGAAATTGATTCTCTTTCCGCCTAGATGAGCATCATTGTTTCTGGGCTGCTATTCTTTATGCCACAAATATTCAATGGTCCATAAACTATTCTTTTTGTTTTTGAAATGCTGTTATCTTTTTAAAAAGTGTGTGTGTGTGTGTGTGTGTGTGTGTGTGTGTGTGTGTGTGTTGCACCCATTCAGCAACCCATCTACTCAAAGGTGGGGGTCATGGGGAATGACCATGATGACATAGAAAGGACAACCATTGTGTCATCTTCCAATAGCAGAACTTCTCAAGCATCTGTAGTTTCTGATGTATCTGAGGACTGTAGCTGTCAGCTTCTGAATTGCTATAGAAAAATACCGGGCATAAAATGACCAAAGGGACGAAGGATTCATTTTGCTCATGGATTCAGTCTATCCGGCTGTGGTAGTTTGGATGCGAATGGCCTTCCCCTAGGTTCATATGTTTGACTGCTCCATCCCTTATTAGTGGAACTATTTGGGAAGGATCAGGAGGTGTGACCTTGGGGGAGGTATGTCACTGAGAAGGTGTGGGCTTTAAGATTTCAAAAGCCCATGCCAGGTCCAGTCTCATTCTCTCTGTCTGTAACTTATGAATGGGATGTGAGCGCTCAGCTCCTGCTCCTGTCAATGCCTGTCTGCCTGCCACCATGCTTCCCGCCATGATGGTCATGGACTAACCCTTCGAAACTGTAAGCACTTCTACAATTAAGGCTTTGTTTTATAATTTGCCTTGGTTGTGGTGTTTTGTCAGAGTGATAGAACAGTAACTAAGACACATGATGAGGGGGTTGGGGATTTAGCTCAGCGGTAGAGCGCTTGCCTAGCAAGCACAAGGCCCTGGGTTTGGTCCCCAGCTCTGGGAAAAAAAAAAAAAAGAAAAAAAAAAGACACATGATGAGGAGGTCCTAATGGAACAGAGCTGTTACCCAGAAAGCAGGGATGACTCCTGACAGGAAGGGTCAGGGCAAGTCTCTAAACCTCGAGACACTTCTCCAGCAAGGTAACACCTCCTATAGTCTAGTCGGTATTGAAATGTTTACATTTTCTTTTATTTAGTGTGTGTGTATGCCCAAGGGCTGATGCAGAAACAGATCATTCCACACATGTAAAGGTCAGAAGACAACTCACAAGAGCCACTTCTCTTTCTTCTACTATGTGGATTCTGGAGATCAGGCTTGGCAGCAATCACCCTTAGCCACTGAGCCATCTCGCCAGCCCATAGTCTAGGTATTTCTCAATGCAACCAACTTGTCAGTCAGAATTCATTATCGCAATTATTAGCAATAGACTCATTGCTTATTTAATATCATTCTTTAAAATGATTCAATTGATAATAGATCATAACGAAATGTCTACTTTGTTTTTTATTATCTGTGAGGTTTTTGCTGTGTTAATTCTATTTTGTAAGATGTTAACTTGTTGTCTGGTGTGTATTAGCAAAATGTGTAACTAGCAACACAGATTTAGGGCTCCCCCCTTCAGGATGGACTTGAGGCAAATGACCCCATGCAGAAAACAGGCTCAAACTTCCCTCCTTTTTTTTTTTTTTTTAAGATTTTTGGTAGGAGAAGAGAGATTAAAATTGATTTGCACATTGACTGTCTGGAGACCAAAGGAAGAACTTCAGTGATTGTTTACCCGATGGCCGAGAGTTCTGACAGAGACTGAACAACTGTTAAAGTAATTTTCATGTCACATGTTCCAAAACTGCAGACTGGCAAACACCATAAAATAGACGAGTGTTTGGAAGGTTGAATGTATTTGCCACCAAGCATGGTGACCCGAGTTCTATCCCCTGGACCCCTTAGAAGGGGAGAACTTAATTCACCCAGGGTCTTAGTTACTTTTCCTTTGCAGTAATGAAATATCCAGCAATAGAAATGCAGCGTCAGGGGTGGGGTGTTGGGCTCCACCCATCGTGCCACGGAGTCGAGTGACGGTAGCTGGAGCTTCAAGCAGCTGTTCCCATCCTGTGAGCAATAAATGCTTCTGCCCAGCCTCTACAGTCTAGGATTCTAGTCAGGGAATGCTGCATCCACACTGACCAGGCAAGCTCCCCTCAGTTAACTTACTCAAGGTAATCCCACACAGGCACACCCAGAGGGCCGTCACCCAGGCGATTCTAGACCGGCCAAGGTAATGATTACCTCCAATTGGCACAACAGGTAAAGTCTGGAACAGACTGTCTTCTTAGCTCAGTGCTTTATAACAGTGATTCTCTAACTTTCCAAGTGCTGCGTGTAACCCTTTAGTACAACTCCTCATGTTGTGCTGACCCCCAACCATAAGATTATTTTTGTTACTACTTCGTAACTGTAATTTTGCTGTTGTGAATTGTGAAGTATCTGATTCTGATAAATGAGTCCTGTGAGAGGACATTTAGCCCCTACAGGTTCAGAACTGCTTCTGTATAACAGTACAGCATTCTTTGAAGTTGCATCTTCGTTCATCTAATTCCTCATTTTTTAAAATAAGCCATCCCGCTGTTTTGTTTTGTTTTGTTTTGTTTGAGACACGGCTGACTTCAAACTCTCGGTCCATCTTTCCAGATGAGAGTCGTGTACATTTACACCACTGTTCTTCTCTTAGTGACCTCAGCCTTGCTTTCTGTCACTATAATACAATACCAGAGACTGGGTAGTGTGTAAAGAATGGAAGATTATTTCCCTCCTGATTCCTTAGGCTGAAATCCAAGAGTCTGGTCGTGGCATCTGGTGAGGGCGGGTACTGCTTCATTTCATGACAGAAAGCAGAAGGACAACTGGGAAAGGGCAGAAGAAAGATGAGAGGTGGCCACACTTTGAAACATAAATACTTCACTGCGGTGACTGTAAAGGAACAGAACTTACAGGCTTGGTGTATGTATGTATGTATGTATGTATGTATGTATGTATGTATGTATGTACATATGTTCCCAGTTCTCTCTATGTCTCTCTGTCTCCCTCCCTCTCTCTCTCTCTCTCTCTCTCTCTCTCTCTCTCTCTCTTTCTCTCTCTGTCTCTCCCTCCTTCCCTCTCTCCCTTGCTAGCTATAAATATATTTACCTTGCTGTTGGGTAGACCAACAATGGCTGTCCCACACTGGAGAGGCTGAGAACCCAGGGGTTGTCCAGCCCCCGAGTCTGTGTGTCTCAGCAGACTCAATCTGCCTTTGTTGTACTGGAAAAAGGCAAACTCAGCTGCCCACTGAGACGGGGTGGGGTGGGGTGAAGGGGGAGTGGGGGAGTGGGGGATGGGGGTGAGGGTGTAGGGGGACTGGCAAAAAGCAGTTCCTCTTTTATGCCTTTTCATTGAGGCTGCTACAAGAAAATGAGGCCCAGATTTAGGGTAGGTACTCTTGCTTCAAATAATCTGACTAAGAAAAGAGCACCTCCCAGTTTACGGTTTTAGTTGAATGCAGCCACCTATCACAGTGGCTGATGGACCCCCACAAGAACTGCGCCCTCCTTTCTGAAGGGTGCCACAGGTCTCTTGACTTAATTCTCTCCCGCATTTCAGAAGGACAGCCATTTCAGGCTACCTCAGGGGCAGCAAGGTATGTACAAGCATGCTTGAATTGCTTTCTCTCTCTCTCTCTCTCTCTCTCTCTCTCTCTCTCTCTCTCTCTCTCTCTCTCTCTCTCTCTCTCTCTCTTTCATTCCTACACTTCACCCCTGCTTGAGGCTGGATGTGGGAGACACTGGAGAGCCCAGCGGTCATGGTTCTTCCCTCATGGAAGTTTCTAACCGGGGCGAGATCTGGACACCAGTCATGGCAGCTCCCAAAGAAACAGCCCATTGCCCTGCGTCAAATGGTTTGCACCGAGAAGAAAGGACAATATAGCACCCTGTGTCTTTCTATGGTGAGCACCGCACCTTCAGGTGAGAAGCTGTGAGGGGTGCAGGGACAGCCGGGCCAGACACGGCCAATGTCAAAAAGTATGATCTTTTCCTATTAGGAAACCAATGGGGAATTTCAAAACAGCTTCAATGCCTCGACACAACCAAGATTGCATCAGCCACAAAGGAGGAGAAATTACCTACTCATTGTTTTCTCCTCTCCCCCCCCCAACCCCCCACTAAACCCTCCAACCCCCCCTCCCCCAAACCTGCTCCATTTCTCATTTCATTGAGTGGTCTGATCAGCCAGCCAGTAACTCAACCCAAACATCATCCCGGGGTGATGCTTGCTTTTGTAGTTCTTACCCCATGTCTAATCCATGGCTCACTGGAGGCCTCCCAGTAAGGACCTCATCACCATGACTAGACGCAATACCAGGGGCTGTGGGGAGAAGTGCAATCCTCATATTAGTAGATTCACAGATGATGGCTGGAAGGCTGAACGGACTACCAGAAAGACTTGAAGACTTTGTTACTGGTAAAGACCCTGGAGTCCTGTTCACCATCCTACTCTATGTTCAGACACCCCCAACTGTTCTCAGCCCCAATGTCCTGCTGTCTAAACCCCCACTTCCATCACCCCTGAGGGCTCAGATGCCAATCCACCCCCGGGGCTCATGCCCATCTTCCCCTAATAAGGCCCCAACCCAAGCCACCAGGATAACACGAAGACTGAGTAATAATAGCCCTGACCCTCTCTGGAATATGGTGGACCAGTCTTTTCTGGTCACCAATGCCTCCTGACCTGAGTTAGCTGAGTCATGCTGGCTGCACGATAAAATAAAACCACCCTGCTTTGAAGGCACAGCCCTGACTAGAAACTTGACTGAAACTGAGAACCCCAGTGAGTGCAGATGGCAACAGGTGAGGCTAGGCTGACATTACTAGCCACAGAAGGTCACTTGCATAGATTAGTCCCTGGGGTCTATAGCCACCTGTGAAACCAGACCTGCAAATGACTGTAGGGCTTTACTCCAGGTATCCGAAGGATCCTGTATACTGGTCCTGTTGTTACCTGGGATCATCTATCACACAGACGACCAAGTCCTAGATTTCCTGGGTAACAATCCTAGAACCTCGGGTTTGGTCCCTGAGCCAAGCGCAAACTAATTTCAGTTGTAACTCTCATAGGACTGGGAGTGGCTGGCACAGGCACCAGGATAACTTCCTTGATGTTACAAAACAAACATGATGGTTTAAGAGAGGCCACAGATACTGATATAGAGATTAGAAACAGGAACCTCTCACCTCCAAGATTCTCTGGGTTCCCCGGCAAAGGCAGTACTCCAAAATAGGAGGGGGCTGGATCTCCTGTTTTTGCATCAGGGAGGGCTATGTGCAGCCATCAAAGAAGAATGCTGTTTTTATGCTGACCAGAGTGGTCAAAGAGTCGACGGCCAAAGTTAGAGAGGGCCTGGCCAAGAGAAAAACAAAGAGAACAGGCAAGGCTGATTCAAACTATGGTTCAACAGCTCCCTGTGGCGGACCCCTGATACCTGCCCTGCTGGGTCCCAGGCTCATTTTATTTCCGCTCCTTACCTTTGGCCCCCACATTCTAAACAAATTAGTCCAGTTCATGAAGGACAGACTTGGGACTATCCAACTTACGGTGATGAAAAGGCACTACCAGTCCCCCCAGAACAAAGCCTGTGAGCTTCAGGAAGTCCCATGACTGGGCCTTCTAGTTGACAAAGGGGGAAATGAGAAGCTAAAGCTACTCCATCTTGGAACCGGCCTCCATCTTAAAACAGGAGAAGGAGTAGCAGAAGGAGAAGAAAGCCTGAGAACTTGGCCTGCGGTGGAACCCAAGTTGCACCCAAGTACCAGGAAGGACCTCACGGCTTGTCCTTGACCAGAGTCACTCCTTAGCTACTTAATCAAAGATTAGTCTGATTGTTTCAGAAGTACTTTCAGACCGTCCATGATTGTACAGGGTCTTACTTCAGAGCACCCCCCCCTGTCGGCTCACAACAGACATTCAGTTAGATGCATGCCAGGCTGGACCCCTGTCACTTACTTCCGTTTCCTATAAAACCTCGTTCCGATGAGAGTTCTGGGTTGCTTCATCAAACTCTCCTGTGGGCCGGTGGTGAGTAAGCCCAGAGCTTGTAATAAAGAGACCCCAATGTGATTACATTGGAAATGGCTCCTTAATAGTGTTTTGGGGTTCATGAACACTTGATGGCACCAAAGTCTGGCCAGCCAGACAGAAACTCAACCCAAACCCCAAGATCATCATCCCACAGTGCTGCTTGCTTTCTGTAGCTCCATGTCTAATCCATGGCTCACTTTTCTCCACTTTAGCCTTTAAACACTCCAGAACCCATTCAGTTCTCCATCCCTGTCATTAAACTCATACGATTGTCTCCTCCTGGCTTCTGGTGCTCCTGGGTCTGCTCTCCACAGAAAGTGATGTGTTCTGAACCCTGGTGGCATAGTGTCTCCTCTCCCTAAAGTCCAGGGAAACAAGGTCAATAAATGAATGGCTCTGCCCATAATTGTGGCAGCTTAATTTCTGTCTAGTCCTTGGGACCCTCCCAGCTGCAACTACTTTCTTACCAGCCACTACATGAGACGTGCAGTACTCCTCCTTCGTGCCCACCTCAGAATATGGGACCCCCTCCTCGCTATGTAAAGTCGGTGGTGGTTTGGCATATACGGGGAATAAGCACCCCAGCGTTGAGATTGTGTCTCTGGGGTATCCAGTGGGAGACAGGTTGTTGGGTGAACACATGAAACAAACTAAATGGAGAGATCTGTCCTAGGGAATCTTTATGAGTCAACTCTCAACCAACAGTGAGTTCTGGGAAGCCAGAACTCAGAGGCACTCTCAGCAGAGAATGGTGACCCAGGGAGAAACTGGGCTAAAGATATTCCAAAGGAGATTTTCTGTGGCCAGGGAAAAGGATCTTCAACTCTCTTGCCTTTTATTTTAAGACTAGCGTTAATGGGACTGGAACATTCCTGAATGTATCCAAACTGACTTAGAGGAAGTGGCTCAGGGCTGTTTTCAGCTTGGGGAGGAAGTTGGAGTTTAAAAACAATCTTTGGAATCGCCATCAGGAGTTTGACTCCCTGCCGTTTAGTAAGTCATTTACCAGCATCTTACAGGCGACCAAAATGGAAGAGGTAAACTTCTCACGGAAGCGTTCTCCAAGTGGAAGGCACCGAATGGGGTGATAGAAGAAGACCTAAATGTCATGTCTAGCAAAGTGGGGAGGGGATTCCAGGGGAGGGTGGCGAATTAGAGAACTGTCCCACTACAGGTTTGGAGGCATTAAGGCCAATGGCAGCCTTCACAGAATTGGGCTAGACCAGGAAGGAGGAGGAGGCCAGGAAAGGTCATCTTGAAAGCCAGGGGCCCTTGGGTTTTATGGAGCATGAAATGTGCCCAGTGGGAGGCATTTGATCAGGAAAAGGTCACAAGTGTTTCAGGTCAAAGTGAGGGCTACACATGGCCACGGGAGAGGGCCTCCAACTTCTGTGCTAGAGATCTTAGTGACACTGGTTCCCTGGTTCTCAAGCTGCCCTGACAGATCTGTGGAGGGGCTCCTGTTGCTGGCTGGAGGCAAGCTTCCCTTGCCCCCTGCTGCCTCAACTGCAGAAATGGGTGTATCTCCTGAGGCAGGGAAGTATGCCCTCCCAGAAGATTTCACTCTATACACTCTGGAAAAGCATAGAAAAGCTATTTAATAACAGTGTGCTTCTGGCTCTGGCTAACGACCAAAGAGGAACCCGCCACCTGAATGACAAAAAGATATAAAAAGGAAAGGAAGTGACTGCCCTTAGATATGAAGGACAAAGTTTACTGTAGATAAAAGGGAGAGCACCGTCAGAGGTAGAGAGACTTCAGGTAGAGTGATCTCCGCCAGACTGAGTGGGGCCATCTGAAGAGATACAGGAAGGGAGAGCTAGAGGGGAGTCGCCAACCAAGACTGGCAGCTTGGGCTAAGGAACTGGCCAAGAGATTAATGGGTAGACTGAAAGGACCAGGTAACAAAAAATGGCCGAGTTACATAGGGAAAGGCATCTGGGGAGAAGGGTAGCACAGCTCCCAGATTGGAAAAAATTTAGGGTAGGGGGTGGGGTATGCCAGACATATCCTGTAACAAGTAGGGACTAAGGGATGCGGACCCCAGTATAAACAGAGACTATAGGCTGCGAGAGTTACGCAGCAAAATACTGCCAGAGTTATTAAGTACATCAGTGCTGCTTAGTAACAGTTGTTACCAAGGGGCATCTTGCCCATCCGGCAGAATTTTGCTTTTCTCCAGAGGAGAAACGGGATTTATGTCAGGCCAGGACTTAGGAAGTTTGTCTTCCTGTTAGAGACACATTCTTTGACATGGCCAATGGGTTTAATGGCTGGTTGTACATCAGGATTGTCTTTTTGGTTATGGGAATGAAACCTAATGCACGTCAATCCCCAGGAACAAACATTTACAGAATTATTTCCGACAAGCCCGATAGCCTTGGGTTTATTAAGAATTTATTCGCTAAATTCTACTCTGTGACTTATTGTCTTTTAAGCAAATTTATTAATAAATCCCATTTCTCCCACCAGGGAGCTGTAGACTTCCCTCTCCAGCCAGTGGCTCAGAGTCCAGGCCTGGATACCAGTCAGGGATTCGCGGAGCCAAGAGCCACCAGCAATCACTGCCACAGACTGGCTAAAGTGGCTGCCGCATAAACCTCTGGGCGGGTATCCATGGTGACTGACACACGCCACATCCAATGGTGGCCGGGTGCCTGTTTGTTTCCGTCCTAGCCTCCCAAGGGATTGAAGCTTCTTTGACTGACAGCTCGCCCTGGGCGCTGTTACGTAAGGGGAGGGACGAGCGTGGCCCCACCCGAGCGGCACTAACTTGATTGGCAGGACGGAGCGCCGACTCCCCAACACCTCCCGGAAGTACGACCTTGATGGATGGCGAGGGAACCACTCGCCATGGGCGTCCGAGCGGAAGCGCCCAGGCTGGGGCGTGTCCAGGGCGTGTCGGGCTGAGGGCAGGGCGGGGCGGGGCTCTGCGGGCGAGGAGCGGCAGGGGCCGGGCTGCACCACGGCCCGAGATGCTGTTGGCCCGGGGTGGCGCTTGGCCGCCAGCTCTCCGCACCGAGGGCGTCCAGGTAAGCGTCCTACCTATGGGCCTGTGGCTACCGAGTCGTCAGGGCCGAGGGTTTGTGTCCGCGTCCCGGCATTCGGTTCCCTGTGGTGCTCTGGGGCGACGGCGGCCGCGCGGGGACACGGGGGCGGGGCCGCACCTGTGCGCTGCAGGCACCTGCTGCGCCGCCTTAGAGGAAAAGGGATGGCAGGTTCGGTGGCGCTCGGGTCGGGCCGCCCCGTCCGCGCTGAGTCCGGTCCCTCTGGTGAGGGGCTGCGGTGAAGCCCCAGGCTCTCGGCCTCTGCTGCAGACTCGCGGGCCCAGCCTGCCTCCAACTAGCTTCCAAGCTAGGGCCGGGCACCAGCCTTGCATCACCTCGGGACAGGTTTGTCCAGATTCCCTACGTGCTCCGAGACCGGATTGTGCCCCGGGCGAGGGTGCCCGACCCAGCTTGCTGCCCAGCCGGGCTGTCCGAGGCTCGGGCTGTTGACTTTTCCTCGGTCCTGCCTGTGGCCTCTTAATGTGGGATTTCGTAAAGCCTTTTGGGGTGATACCTTAGTGCCTATGTTAGCTCTGTGTCACAGAGGAATGGTGGTAGCCAGGTCTCATTGGCTCTCTGCGGTTACTCATCATCACAAAGGTAAAGACGCAGACTTCGCTCGGCTGTGCTGTGTAAATGCACGCAATCATTTTTTATTCTTAAGAGTCAGAGGAGCAGAGAGTCTGGTGCGAGTAAGGATGGAGCCTGTTTTCCTTACATCTGTCATTACTATTGGACGATGTCATGCGGTGCTTATGGTAGATTGTTCATCTAGCAAACTGTAGTTTCTGAAAAGTTGGCCACAGTTTCTTGTGCTTATGTTGCTATTGGAACCATTTAGTTAAAAATATCGCTGCGATGGATGGCACATGATACCATTTGGAGGAACTGACGTCCATGTACTGAATTTTTAAAGGCAAAAGACATGAAAGGGACCCAATGCTAATACATTTACAAGTAGGAAACGCCCCGTCTCTCAAGAGGTGAAGAACCTCGATAAAACGTGTGTCTAGGCAGTGGGTTACTAGTCCTGAAAAATGTATGGTTTTCATTTGAGCCAAACAGGAACATACCCCTCCCTCATTTTTTTTTTTTTTTTTTGATGTACTCTTGGGTCAGCCACCTTTAAAAGCAGGTTTGCAAAGTCTTACCTGGCTCAAGTGAGCGAGTTAGTGGGGGAGGTGGGATCCCTGTCCTCTGGTTTAATTACTGGGTGACACTGTCTCCTGGAAAGCACAGCAGCAGTTATAGGCACTGGCTGGTACCCACCCATGGATGCTGAATGCACACCAGAAAACACAAGTCACTGCTGACTAGAGATACTGGTATAGGATTGCTTCTTAGAAATGTCAGTTTTGACCCTTTTCACCTTCAGCTTTTCAAGTATACCAATAAAAAACCATCCTTTTAAACTCAGCAGACTTCGGGGAGAGAATCTTACAGCTGGGCTGGCTACTTTTGTGTCCAGTCACCCACTGGACCTTGTGATCTTTGAAACCTGGTTTCTTATCCACTACCTGAAGCTTCTCTCCTTTGAACCCTTCATGAATACACACATTTGAAATTCCTCAGGTGCCTAATACGGCAGGATTTTATATTGTAATTTTAGCACTGTAGACAAACCTCCTTTTGCTGGGAATGCCTGCATTCCCTGTCGTTTAAGACAGAAGGCAGGAAGATCGGGAGTTTGAGGCCAGCCTGGGCTGTATCCTGAATTCCCAACTAACCTGTACCACATAGTGAGTTTTTGTCTTGTTTTTTTTTTTTTTTTTTTTTTTTTTTTCTCTTTAAACAGCAGTTTCTTGCAGTAGGAGGGACAGGACTCTACCCTCCTTTCCTGATTCAGGTATACTTATATTCCCTTTTTCCAGAGACAGGGTTTCTCTGTGTTGCCTTGGCTGTTCTGAAACAGTCTGTAGACCAGGTCCGCCTTGAACTCAGAGATCCATCTATTGGGATTAAAGGAGTATGATCCCATCACCAGGCTCATGTTTGTTCTTAGCTCATTGGCTGTTAGTTTTGTGCTTGAGACAAGTCATCCAGGACATTCCTAGTCACTCACCTTGATGATGGGAACAGCGATAGAGCTTGGGTGTAGGTGTTAGAGTGCGTACTGACTTCCCATTAGTCAGGTGCCTATAGGATCCCTTACTGTGCTAGAGGATCCACGACTGCGACTGTGTTGTAAAGCAAAGCTGACTCTTGCCTTGACTATTCTAAATGCTGGTCAGGAACCTGGTACCCAGATGATGGTTTTGTTTGCTTGCTTTTGTTATCAATGGGTATCACTAATCCAAACTGGCCTAAAACTGCATCCTCCTGCCTCAGGCTCTCAAGTACCGACCTTAGCATACTTGGTTATGTACACTTTTGCTGTGAGAAGCACTTAGGACCTGCAGTGGAAGGGTGTGGAGAAGGGGTTCTTCCTAGAGCTCTCTGATGGCATTCCCAGCCCTCTTAACCTGGGGACCACTCAGCATGATGTGCCCAGGGTGTCGGGCTCTGTCCTAGCTGTTGGTATTGGTTTATTTGCACTTTTCCCGTTTGTTTCAAGGCAGCGTGAATGCTGAGGACAGAAGAGTTTGATGACACAGCATTGAAGTTCTTTGTTTGGAGTACGCGTTATGAACCCTTTGTGGAGCATGTCTTCGGGCTCCGTTCGCAAAGTAGGTATAGTCAACCGACAGCAGCGCTGCTCACAGAGGAGGCTAACAATCTCCTCCAAAGCCGTCTGTAAGCGTTAGTAAAAGATTACCTGGCTTTGTTTTTGAGAAATCCCTGTGTTCCTTAAATTGGGTTTCTTAGGCTGAGAGGTCACATCAGAAGGTCTAATGATCACTGTAATGCTGAGACCATTTTGATTGTATGAAGCATGATGAAATTTGTGACAAATTCTGAACCTTTCTCTATTGAAATTTCTGTCAAGTCAAGTAAGAGTTGGGAGAATTAAATTTAAAATGTCTTTCTTTACTTTTTAGAGACCAAGTCTTGCTATATATCCCAGGATAGCCTGGTATTCTGTTGTCTAGGTTGCCTCAAACAGCAATCTTCTTGCCTTAGCCTACTGAGTGTTAGGATTATAAGTGTGAGCTGTCATGCAATTTTAAAATTGGGTAGACACACACACACACGCACACACACACACACACGCACGCGCGCACACACACACGGGCTGGCAAAACAGCTCAGTGGACAAAAGCACTTGTTACCAAGTCTGACTTTTGTATGTGCGCCATGGTTCCAAATAAATAATATAATTACAGAAATCTAAAGAAAAAAGACATTTTCCTCTTAGGAAAGCTTAAAATATACAAGTAGTAATTTAAAAGCTCAATTCCACCTGTAGGTCAACAGCATTATTACCTTTTTCCCTATGCACATAACCTTCGTTGTACTCGGGGCTGTGAAGCACCAGAGAGATGCTAGTTTTCCGGTCCTTCCGAGCTCTTTGACTAAGGATGGCAGTGTATGCTGGAGACACAAGTCTCCGTAGAAAACCGTGGAAACCATAGATCAAATGTGAGGAGATAACTCCACTCCCCTGTTCCTATCCCAGTGCTCGCATCGGGGCCACTCATTCAGTCACCTGTCCTCCTTACACTGAGCTCCACGGCCTCGATTTCTAGTATCTGCATGTGCTATCTGTAGTGTCTGAGCTTGTTAATGGCTTTCCTGCTCCAGTTGCTTGGGAAAGGCTCGACTGCATTGTTCTTATGGGATGCACCTAATGGGATTTTTACTGCTTTAGTCCTGTTTAGTCTTGTTTGCTCCTTCTATGACCAGCCTTCTCAAGGGATTTGAAGGCCTTGTAAGCATGGTGTGAGGCTTTCTATGTGAACGGTAACTCTGACTTAGAAGCGAGGATGGAGCTAACAGTGTGCTCTGTTTTCAGAGTTGCCATAAACGCTCTCACAATTTCATCTTGAACAGCGAGCTGAAGGTGAAGAGAAGACATTAGCAGGGGATGTGAAAACCAGTCCTCCACGAAGTGCACCTAAAAAGCAGCTACCTTCTATTCCCAAAAATGCTCTGCCCATATCGAAGCCTACATCACCTGCCCCAGCAGCGCAGTCAACAAATGGCACCCATGCCTCTTACGGACCCTTCTACCTGGAATATTCACTCCTTGCAGAATTGTGAGTCCTTCACGAATGACTGGTCATTTAGGAACGGTATTCCTGAAAGTTAATGAAAGCATGTCTCCTGATAGACTTGTGAATTAATCTTATAGTTCAGACTTGTTCCCATCTTTCTCCACTTTGGAGTCCAGTAAGGAAGTCAGGGCTTTTGAGAACGCACAATTGATTAGGAACCTGGTAGCTTAATTTCAGTCTTCCGTTCTATGAGGCATTTCACTGGAAGGCTTTCTATAGTAAGTGGGCAGTGGCTGGGTGGCAGCCTCTTGGGTCCCACCCATTGGGGAGTGTGGGCTCCATGTTGGCTCTCACATTTTTAGGACACACCCTGACAGATGGGAGGAGCTCCAGTAGGGAAGGATCATTGAGCAGCTGTCAGCAGGTGAGGGACCTAGAAACATTGACTTGGAAGAAAAAACTTAAAAGCACTTAACATTTTCCCTTTAAATTTCATTTGATTTGGTGGGGGGAGGAGCCCATGGCACAGGTGGAGGTTAGAGGATATCTTGTGGTTACTTCTTTTCCCATGCGGGTCCCAGGAATTAAATTCAGGTCATTGCGGTTTGGTGGCAGGTACCTTTATCCCTTGAGCTAGCTTGGCCAGCCCTCAGAGAAGTACAATTTTGTATTGTCGTTTTATACGTCAGAAGGTCTGTAATTAGAAGACTTATTTGGTACAACCCTCAGAGGTTCTTTCTCAGGAGTGACAGGTTAGACCACATGACTTGTCACAGGCCCACCCTTGCAGCGAAGCTAAGAGGAGCAGGGACTGTGTACTATGCAGTATGCCAGGAGCGATGACACACTGCTTGACAGAGAAGTGTTCAAGTACCATGTAGTTTGGGTCATTTGTTAATGGGACAGAACATCTGGGGAATTCTTAATGTGTATACTCTAAGTTTCTCTGTAGTTCAGTTATTTTAAAAGCATCTTGATCACTCCTCCCAGTATCCTGACACTGTACTGGTCAGAGAGAATGAGGCCTCATTGTAGTGTAGCATTGGTCTCTTCACTCTATAATGGCTGCCTTGTGTTTTGAGGCTGAGCATTGAGGTGGACAGGCTCATGTTGTGGTGACTGAAAGCTGGCTGTGTTAAATACAAAACTACCCTTTCCTACAGACATTGTCTCTGTGGACAGCTCTGTCTGCCAGCCATGGCTCTGTACTCTAAATCTCAGGGTCTTGAAAAGTAATGACCTACCTGTGAAGGTTGCAGTAGGGTCTATCATGCATTCAGAGTCAGCCTGGGGCATGCAAGTAACTTACAGAGGGCTGAGAAATAAGCGTGAGGTACTTAGGTAATAAGCAAGGGTCAGCAGCTAGGAGCACTTGACACTTGCAGACAGCTGTAGTTCGGTCTCCAGCACCCACACGGTAGCTCACAGCCATTCGTTACTACAGTTTCAGAGGATCTGATGTTCCTTTCTGGCCTCTGTGGGATGAGGGATTTACATGGTGCATTTATGTACATGGCAGGCAAAATGGCATATAAAAATAAATCTTAACCAAGTGTGGTGGCACACACCTGTAGTTCCGGTACTTGGGAGGCAGAGACAGATGTCAGCCTGGTTTAAAAAGTGAGTTCCAGGAGAGCCAGGGCTAACAGAAAAACTCTGTCTCAAAAAACAAAAATAAAATCCTTTAAAAAGCCCCATAAACTATTTCTCCATAGATTCAGGATTTGCTTTGTGTAAATGTGCTTAGAGTGCCTTGGTCAGTACTGTCCTTTTCAGTGTCAGATCACTAGGGACCAACCAAAATGGTGGCCAGTGTATAACTGGGTTCCAGACAGAACATTACATCATTCTGCCATGACACTCGGCCTTGCCTTATGACAGCATTCACCTTCTGTAGCAAGGCCGAAAGAGTCTGAGGTCAGGATTGTTTGGAAGCTCACAATGATAGCTACCTCCACCAGCAACACTGTACCTAAAGCCTGTCTTACCCTGTGACCCAGTGAGGCCAACTCACAAGGACCTCTACGTCATGGTGACTCTTAATGATTGCAGTTGAAACGGTCCACTTTTCATTTAGTAGCATGCCTACAAAGCCCAAAGAGAAAATACATTCCTAATAAAATTTTTTTTGAATGTGTGAATTCCTTAGTTTATAACGATAAAAGCAATAATTTTACAAATTTACTTATCTCGATCTTATTGTGGGTTTTTGTTGTTGTTGTTGTTGTTAGCATGTTGTGTGTGTGTGTGTTTTTGAGACAGGGTCTCACTGTGTAAGAGACTTGACTCTGGACTTAACTTATAGAAATCTACCCGTTCTGCCCCCAAGTGCTGGGGCTACCACATCAGCTCATTTACCTCAGCTTTAATATCTAAAATGATCTGTGTGAGAGTCAAACTTGATTCTTTGTCCCTGTTTGCCTTCCTGAATCTGGAACCCTGTATTGGCTTGAGTTTCTCTGTGGAGTGTGCATTAGTAAGAGGGTGGTGGTCTAGGAGACACTCAGGTGCTAGACTGGAGTGAATCTGCTTGTATCGTCTGGGCACCAGCGGCCACCTGACGCATGCTGCCTTCTCTCAGAAAATGTGGGATGGCCTGACTTACATGAGTCACTGGGATCTGCACAAGCTAATTAATTATCCTAATTAATTATTCTACTGCTCTTGTTTTAGCACAATGGTAGTGAAGCAGAAGCTGCCAGGAGTCTACGTACAGCCATCTTACCGCTCTGCGTTAGGTAAGAGGTGGATTTGACTCTCACTTACAGTGCATGGGGTCCTCTGACACAGGTGGACTTCAGCAAGTTTATGTTCCCCTGCAGTGTGGTTTGGAGTAATATTCATACGGCACGGGCTGTACCAGGATGGCGTGTTCAAGTTTACGGTGTATATCCCTGATAACTACCCAGACGGCGACTGTCCAGTAAGTAGGACTACAGTTGAGCCTGTGTAGAGCTTCACTTACTGAGGGGAAAGCAAGACTTAACACATTCCCGATTCCTCCTGATTCCTCTCCTGACTGTAAATCTTGTAATGACCTCAGTCTCCTCAAATGTATGTCTCCCACAGCCAACAGTGGGGTTGCTGCCTTGTTACCTCTGGTCATGCTACCCTGCCTACAAGGTCACCCTTTCTCTGTTCGGGTGTGTGCGTGAGGTTGGGGCCATGCTGCTCCACTCACTGTATGGCTGGTAATGGCCGTGCTGCAGAGGAGGAGAGCGCTGTCTCCCCCACTGCAGGAAAGTGGTTACAGTTTATGGCCCTCCGCAGGCCTGATCTGACCAGCAGCGTGACGTCACTCACTGGAATCTCTCTCTCTCTATGTACAGCGCTTGCTGTTTGATATTCCCGTCTTTCACCCGCTAGTTGATCCCACCTCGGGTGAGCTGGATGTGAAAAGAGCATTTGCAAAGTGGAGGTCAGTGTCTCAGTGTTTCTCGTAGTGGCGTGGCCATTAGAACAAGCCGCAGTAATCATGCGTGGTCTTCCTCCCTGCAGGCGGAACCATAACCATATATGGCAGGTGTTAATGTATGCAAGGAGAGTCTTCTACAAGATCGACACAACAAGCCCCCTGAACCCAGAGGCCGCAGTACTGTATGTGACTTTTACTTTGTTACCTAGGATAAACTTATTATTTAAGATAAATTGTTATTTACGATAAATCAGTAAATTTTTAAAACTTTTAACAGGTATGAAAAAGACATTCAGCTTTTTAAAAGTAAGGTGGTTGACAGTGTTAAAGTCTGCACTGCCCGTCTGTTTGACCAGCCGAAGATAGAGGACCCCTATGCCATTAGGTGAGCGGTGCGGCCTTCATGTTTCCATTGGGCTGGAGAGGAGCATATTGCTAGCTTAGAGCTATTCACTTTGGGTCAGCTCGACTCCTAATGCCACGCGGGCTCTTGGCCTTAAACCAAAAGCTTTGCATGGCTTACACACCATCAGTAACGGTAGATTTAGTGTCTCTGGTTTCCTGAGAAACTGGCAAGTGCTTTTTCATCTTTGCATGTGAGGAGTTTTCAGAAGGCAGTGTTAGCTGCTGTCCACCCACTTCATGGCCCGTCATAGAGCTGAGACCACCAACTTCAAACTCCTTTCTCTCTGTTCTCTCATATGTAAACACAACTTACTTCTAACACGTTCAGAAAGATGTTTGTACTGAACCAGACCCACCCTGACACCGTAACAGATGAGGTGGGGAGGACGTGGAAGAATGGAGGCCCCTACAGCGTCTCTGGACGTGGGTAGAAGGGTACCGTGGTGCTGCTTGTGGGCTCCGCTGGCTTCTGCACTCACACTTTGGTAACCCAAAGCTGGCCTTGGTCTCACGCTGCTTTGCTCTCTTCCTCTTTAAATCCTATTTCAGGGTGGTGTGAGGTTACGGGAGTGAGTCTTTATAAGAATAATTATCAGATACCGTCAGTGTACGTGCTAGCAGCTGATTAAAGATCGCTCCTTCACCAGCAGGTGGGGTGGGGCACACCTAACCCCAGCATCTGAGAGGCAGGGGCAGGCTTGAGTTTAGCTAGCCTGGTCTAAAGAGCAAGCTCCAGGGCAGCCAGGGCTACACAGAGAAACCCTAAAACAACTTTCCTTCTTAAGTTTCATTAGCATTATCTTAATTACTGAAAAATGAATGCTGTGCATGTGTAGAAACTATAAACTGTTTTAATATTTTTTGTCCTTCAAGCTTTTCTCCATGGAACCCTTCTGTACACGATGAGGCCAGAGAAAAGATGCTGACTCAGAAAGTAAGTACATACCCGTCTTTATATGGCTCTCCTGGTTTAAGTGTGGCGGTGGAGGCCACCCTTACTAGCTTGGGGAGTCTAGTCAGTGTGGTCTGAGCTTGCTCACCAGTCCTTTTTTTTTTTTTTTTAATGTCTGTTTTTGATTGTGCCTAGAAGAAGCCTGACGAACAGCACAATAAAAGTGTTCATGTTGCTGGCCTGTCATGGGTAAAGCCTGGCTCAGTGCAACCTTTCAGTAAAGAAGAGAAAACAGTAGCAACCTAAAGGTGGTGGATCTGGGCACCGTGCACTTTCCTGCTGGACTCTGCCTAGTTAAAGCTGACTGATGGCAAAGGACGGCCTGAAGAGTAAACCGCGTGAACAGTGACTGGTATCAGTGTTGTGTGTGCGTAGGTCCTCACAGCAGCTCACGGAGACCTCTCTCTGAGTAAAGCGCTACTTCTGTCGGAAGTGCCAGGGCAGAGCTAGTTCAGTACTCCAAATCACTGGGGACCTTGAGGCTTAAGTGTTTTTCTGACTATGTTAGAAGTGAGTTGTGTTTACGTAAACTAACAGAACAGAGAGGAATGAGTACTGTGTAGTAGTCTGCAGTTGGTAGTTTCAGCTGTACATAAGTTAGGCCGTGAGGAAGGGCGTAGAGAACAGACTCCAGAGTGCAGCCCTTTCAAGTAGAAGACTGGCTTCTCAGCTTCCGCCTGCTGACCTGCTGTAAACATCTGTCTCAGAAGCGTGAGGAGAGTAGGGACCAGGATGCTTGGTCAGAGTGGGTTTTGGTTTTTTTTTTAAAAGGCAAATTACTGTATTTTTATGGCAGGAAGAAGAAAAAGTGTTCAAACGGTTTCTGACGAAGTCAGGTATTTAAATGGTGAATGACGATGTGTTAGTGGAGATGAAATGAACCAATAAATGATTGATTGTCATTTATGCAGGAAAATAATGCTCCTTTTCAATATAACTAAACAGAGACTAATTTATAAGTGCTTTATTGAAAAATACACATATTTTCATATAAAATTACAGTAGCGGTACGAAGAGGTTTCTACGTACTTTGCACAGCACTCTGGTGGCCAGTGCCAGGCTGTAGGTTGTCAGCTGGGTCTTTGGAGCGGTATGAAGTCACCTAGTAACTTTGTTTACAGTGATCCAATTTAAATTGAATTTTCTCCTTAGGATTATTAATCCAACTTAAAAAATTACTTGATAATAATGATTAATAAAGATATGTGTAGATAATCAATAGCTATTAAATCTTCTAATTTGTGTCAATGGTACCATGTACTAATAAAAACCTAAATTCTCCAACCTATTCTTTTAACTGCCAGGAGTACCCTCAAAGATACTTTCTTCTGGATAGCTACTTCCGAAAGGAAGGGGTCATAATTTTTCAAATACTTATCAATTCAACTTGATTTAAAAATCTTTATTTAGCTAAATGATCCCTATGTAATGCCACTACCATAAATGGGAGAGTCCTACACGTGCCCAGAACGTGTAGCTACATCAGCAGTCCTTTAGAAAAGCATGAAAGAAAAGATTAGCTGTTTAATCTAAGCCTAGAAGGCTTGTACTGGCTAAAGTTCACACTGTAGAAAGTGCCACCATAAATATACAGCAAAATCTGGGTCACAATGCTATGCATCTCACAGCTCTAAAGTGCCACCAAGTACACAGGTTCACTCAGACATGCACGGCTTTCACACTGTCCGCACCTCCTTGGGACAGGATAATGCTCAAAGGCATAGGAGCCTTAGGCCAGTGCCCGGACACTTCCAGGTTGGCCATCCTGTGTTCTGATTGTAAACTTCTCGGGTGTTTTCATCCTAAAACACATGGTTGGACCTAGCCACATGCCAAGCGGGAATGACTTTAAATACAGTTCCTCTACTGGCTCGACCTATAAAGGCCTCTAAAGATTTGCTTTCTGCAGTGATTGTAAAAGTCTATCAGAGTTAAAAAAAAAATTCATGTGTGGATTCTGAGCAGTGTTGAAGGCAAGCACTAAGTAGAGGTAGAGGCAAGTGGGATGAATAAAATACTCTAAGGACATGGAATAAGTCTTCTTTCTTACCAAAATGTCCCTTCCATTTTTTGTTTTGAGTAAGGGTTACATGTAGTCCAAGTTGGCCTCAGACATGCTCTGTAAGTCAGGTTGGCCTTAAACTCCTGGTCCTCTTACCCTCCACCCCTTGGGTGATGAGATAGCAGGCGTTTACTGCCACACTGAGTCAGAGGTGCTCCCCTTTATACCCGCCTCTAATCAGTTGCTGGATTACGGAGCAAGGTTCCATAATTCTGCATGCATTAAGTCCTGCCAAAGAGTTCATGTGAAGATAGTTTCCTCCTGGACACTAACCTCAGTGTGAACCTCGGTCATTAGCTACATCTTGGAGACGACGTAACAGAGCAGAATGATTTTCTGGGCAAATTCTTTTTGCAGGCGATTCACTTCCATCGTCCAAGAGAATCCCTCTCTTTTTAGTTGGAGTCTCTCCTGTCCGTATCATACTGTTAATTTCTCTCAGTCTCTGGTGAGAAAAACAAGAGAAAAACTTTAAAATGCTCAGTAGTAAGAATCACAGATGTAAGCATGTGAACCCTTTATAGAAAGAAAGCCCTGAGCAGATTCTGACAGGACACCGGTGATCTGGGCCAGGCAGAGCATTTCCATTTTTAATGAACTTTCTTGGTGATTAAGATACACATATCTGTAATACACATGTTCCACTTGTGATGGATAGTTCTATAGTGTCACAATTACACGTTTAATCATACATCCACTTTGAGGTTCTTGTGTATGTACAAGAATGGGAGGTCAGTGTGCGTGTGCCTGTGTATATATAGGTCAGGGTTTGTGTGCACACACGTGTGGAAATCAAGAGGCCAACTCTGGAGTCAGTTTTTACCATTATGTGGGGCTTCTGTGACAAGTGCCTTCACCCACCGAGCCATCTCCATAGTTCCACATGCAAGCTAGAAAATAGCTTGACTTGGAAAGTCAGTGGCTCACTACTTGGGAGGACTGCAGTAGGTTCAAAGTCAACCTCGCTACAAATTGAGGCCCAGGTCAGCTGGAGTTATATAGCCAGACCTTGTCTTAGGCTGAAGTCCCTCCACCCTTCTGTTTGGAGACAGTATGTCACTGGTCTGTACCAGCCTGTAACACGTTCTGTAGCCCAAGGTGGCCTCGAAGTCACAGCATCACTTACAGTAACCTGCGTGCTGGGACCCCAGTGTGAGCCACTGTGGCAAGTTCCTTTTTCATTCTGAGAGCCTGTTAGCCAGACTAGCTTTTAGCTGTGCGGGAGAACTGAGGAGTTAGTGAAACCATTTGTCCTGTTCGGTGACGTCAGTGAATAGCCCCGTGAAGAGCGGCACTGGCACTGTCACCAGCATCGTTTCCCAGGGCCCCAGAGTGCTCAGAACCTTTATTCAGGTACTTTGTTGACTGAGTTTTTATTCGTGTTTATTTTAAAGGGTACTGAGGGGGCAGTGGTGGTGCACAGCTTTAATCCCAGCACTCAGGAGGCGGATCTGTGAGTTTGAGGCCAGCCTGGTCTACAGAGGGAGTTCCAAGACATTCAGAACAATACAGAGAAACCCTGTCTTGAAAAAAAAGGGACTTGAGAATATGAAAAGAGACACAGTTTAAGGAGTTTCAGAGTGGTGAGCAGACAGGAATAGCGAATCCTCACATTTCCCTGCTTTCACAATTCTGCTCACTCCTCATCCCCCAGATATTAAAATGCACATCCTAAGGCCAAGACCATAAATTAGTAGGCTGTTTAGCTTAGCACGCAAAAAACCATATATCCAGTTCCCACCTCTGCACATGGCACGGGCACACACCCGGACACCAGCCTGGTCTCAGACTTAACACTCCAACTTCCCGAGTGCTGTGTTCTTTTGTTTTTGTTTTATTAAAGTAATAATTCACTAAAATGCAGGTTTGTTTATCTATTAATCAGACCGAGGACATTTTGGTTGTTTTGAACTTTTTGATAACTTGGAATGAAGTTCCTGTGAACATTCATGGTTTCGAATGAACATAAATTCCCCCTTCCCTAGATATGTAACACTAAGATGTCGTACAGGTATCGATGTGTTCAACCTTAGAAGAACTTGCCAGTGCGTTTTGGCATAGCCATAGCATTGTGTGCTCCCTCCAGCAATGTGAGTCCCAGTTGTTCCACCACATTGGCAGGACTTTTACACCTGCTGTTCGTTTCCCCTGAGTTTGCAGATCCTTTATGTATTGTGCACATGCAAATCCTTCACCAGAAGTGGAATGTTGGGGCGTTTTCCCAGTCCATGCCTCCTTTGTTCCTTCTAATATTGGGGTTTTTTGTCATAGTTTTATGTTTATGTGTATTAGTGTTTTGCCTGCATGTGTGTCTGTCAGATCTTGGGAGTTACAGACAGTTGTGAACTGCCATGTAGGTGCTGGGATTGAACCGGGGTCCTCTACAAGAGTAGTCTGCTCTTGATGTCTGATCCATCTCTCTGGTCCTCTAACATATATTAAAGGACACAAACTCTTAATTGTAATAAGATACAGCTTGCTTTATGGATGGGATTTTTATGTTTTATCTGAGCAGTCTGTCCACAGCACGTGCTCACCAAGACTTCATTTTCTTCTGTAAGTTTTCAGTTGTAGATTTTATATCTGATTCGTTGGCATTAAGTTTTACATGTGGCCCAAGACACGCATATGAGTGTACATTGTTACAGCACATTGATTGCCACTCAGTTTAGCACCATCTATTGGCATGACTTTTTACAACTGCCACGGCACCTCTGTGACAGAATCAGTCACCGTGCACACACGGGATGCTTCACTGTGTTGTACTGACTCTGAGTTTGTACTACCTCACCCTGAGAATCAGATGGAGGGAACCCCTCAACTCTTTTTCAGAGTTGTTATTCGGTTCCTTGGCCTGTTTATACAAATGTTTGAATCAGGGGGCTACTTTATACAAGTAACTTCTGCTGGGATTTTGACTGGCCATGGTGTTTTTTTCACAGCAATAGAACAGTGACTAAGATACCTACAATTTAAACATTGTAGATTCTCATTGATATAAAATGCTTTCATTTTCTCTTGTGATCTCTTCTTTAACCCATAAAAATCTGATATTAAGCTTCTAAAGCTTTAGAGGTTTCTGTGTAACATTCATGGCCAGTATGGCCAGAAAACATTTGCAGTATTGAATCCTTTAACTTACTGCGTGTGTGCGGATGCAATTCAGTGGAAGACGCAGGCCTAGTGTGGGTAAGATCGGTGCTCAGCACGGTGGTAGGCTGTGTCTGTAGTCCAGAGCATGCACTGTCTACCTCTGTAAGGCGCCCCTCGCGGGATGCTGCATATTTACTTCATGTCTGTTCACTTTCTCTGCCCATTCCACCAGTTGTGCTGACTTCTCCACCGTGAATGCATTTCCTCTCCTCATACACGCTCGGCCAGTGCTTCACCAGTGAGGAAATGAGTCTCTGGGTCTCACTGCTCTAAGTCTAGTTTTCCTGTTGCACAGATACCACCCTTCTCTTTGTACCTGGTGCTAGCATGGGTTTGAAATGTGTTCTTTACAACAGCCTTACTGAGATACAGTTTACCCGCCATTTAGCTCATCATTTAAAGTGTGTGACTCCAGTGATAGCTACATGGTACACCCAACCTCACAGCTCTGGAGAAATCTTTCCCACAGCAGCAATGCTCGCTTTTCCCCGAGGCAGCCACCGATCCACTCTCAGCCTCTGCGTCTGCTCACCGTGTGCACCTCACCTGGGTGATCGTGTGCAGTCTTTTATAACTAACCCTCCTCATGTTGTGCCTACAGAAGTGTGCGCTCGTACTTCACTGTGGTCACATACATATATGTTTTATTCATCAACTGCTAGATATTTGGATTGCCATCTTGGAACTCACTCTGTAGACCAGGATGGCTTTAAACTGAGAGTTCCACCTGCCTCTGCTCTGCCCCACTAGTGCTGGGATTTAAGATGTGTGCCTCCACCATCCAGCAGGATTGTCACCTTTAACGTATACCTTCACATTTGAAGCAATTGCATACATTTTTTACATCTAATTTCAGATGATCTTAATGGGGCTGTTTGTAAAACCTACAAACAGATTGACAGCAATTGATCCCAAAAGGGGTGAGATTTCCTAAAATTGGTACAGTATTTCCTGTAAAACTTGCAGTTTTAACCAAATACATTCCAAAATGGATAGTGGTGGTAAGGGGTACAGGAATCAGAGAGAGAAAAGGGTTGGGGAGACGACTCAGTCAGGAATGAGCAGCAACAATACAGTGGTCATCCATGGAGGCCCCACACTAAGTCCCAGCCTACCCTGTGGCACACGGTTCCCCACGCACAACCCAGTCGAGGGCACACGCTGTGCTGCCTCAGCTCCGTCCATCCGCATCAGAGTCCTTGTCACTCCAGTAAGACAGCTTCTGCCTTACGGACACCACCCTCTTCCTCTTCTCTGCTTCTTGGATGCACTTCCTCGTGTCAGGAACTAGATAACTTCACCACTAAGCCTCAAGGTTCCCTGCTTTCAGACTGAAACAGATATATCTAACCACGTATGTCTAACACTGAGCTCTCCATTTTCCCAAAAGATAAAGTGACTGCTGCAGAAACAGAGCTTGGTAACCAATTTAAGAGTCCAAAGTTTCTATTCTGAACAAAAGCAGAAAAATAAAATTTTACTAATGAAAAAAACCCTCAATGTTCAAAATGTACAGATTGGAAAGGAGGCAAGAAAAATATAGTTCCTTTACTTTATTTCCAACCCTGATAGCCTCAAAACCCAGCAGATCCTGCGTCTACCCATTGTGATTGACGCTTTGTAACGTCTGTTGCTTGCACTGCTCCAGGAAGTTCTTACAAGAAACCAGTCCTAGCCTTCTAAGCATTTCAGAGTTAGTTAACACCATTTGTGTAGTCTTACCTTTGATGGGCTGTTGCTGAAGTAGTAAAAAATCTTCTCTCGAGGAGAAAGCATTGCTTCGTTTTTATGTGGGGAAATGTAGATAGGGTGACTTTGAGATAACTGTACTCGGCGAGGGGAGCCCGTTCTTACAAACGGATAGGGAGACAGGGGAGGGGTGTCCATCTGCTGAAAACAAAAGAAGTTATTCTCGGGATAAACTGTCCTAGCCAGCCTGTATTAAAAGTCATCAATTTTATTGAGTGAAGAAGCAAAATCAACTGGAAGCTTTTTGAAAGCTGAAGAGAAATGAATCAGCAACGACCAAAGAAACTGAAGAGACTAATGCTAGTAGCTAATAGGTGTTTCCTTCCTGCCAGCCCCCATGTTAAGCATTTTTATACACTACAATTAATCCTCACATCAATCAGACAAACTATCAACTACCACCATTCTCATTTCATATATGAGGTGACAAACGTACAGAGAAAAGTTTAGTTGGTTAGTGCCTTGGTACTTGTTGGAGACTTTCTTAGTTTTCTTTAGAGTTATTTGTAAATCTGGTTTATAGTGGAAAACCTCAGTTCCTCCCACAGAGTAGAAGCAGCCTCCAGTGGCCCTGACCCACTTACTTGGGAGTTTGCCTGTGAGTACTTCATGGCAAACGTTTGGATTTGTTTCCTGTAGATGTTGTTGTAGAACTGAATGAGGTCTCCTCTTTCCTCCTCTTCAATGTCACTGTTGGCACCTGTGAGTCGAGTTGGTGTAGGAGGGGCACTGCTGGGCTGTGGAACTGGTAAGGTGCTGTTTGACCTCATAACTGGACTGGAGTCTCTACTGGCTGCAGCCGAGAGAACAAAAGGGTCTGGATTGTTTGAAAAAAGACACCTCGCCAAGAAAAGGGGAGACAGCTCTGTGTATGCACTCGTCCTCCCTGGCAATAAGCAAGGCACTTTGATTCTTCAGGGTCTGGTGTGTGTCCCTCATGTGTATGAAGATACACATCTGTATGGAGGCCACAGGCCAACCTGGGGTACCATTTCCTTGGGAGCTATCTACCTTGTTTTTTGACACAAGGTCTCTCAATGGGACCTGAGGTACACCAACTGCACTAGGTGGCCAGCTAGCACACCTCAGTGATCCTCACATCTCTGCCTCCCCAAAACTAGGATTGCAGGTGCTTACTATCATGCCTCGCTTTTTCTGTAGAGCCTAGGGATCAAACAGGTCCAGGTCCACATCCTTGTGTAGTATATACTTTACTGACTGGCCTAGCTCCTCAGCCCTTGGTGGCAGTGGTGGTGTTATCCAGTGAGAGACAGTCTCACTTTATAGTCCAGGCAGGTCTGGAGCTCCTAATCCTCCTGTCTTAGACATAGTAGGAATGCGATTTTAGGCATGGCCACCACTCCTGGATCTTGAACTGTGTTCTTCGTAACAAGGAGCAAAGCTCAAAATACTAATAACTTTATTCCATTATCCTAACCGTACCATAGGTTAACTGAGTAGTTTATATTAGTAAGCTCCATAGAGGTTTCTTGAACTGAGCCCTCTACTAACAGGTTTAGGGCAACAACTCGGAGCAAGACTTATAAAGCACAGTCTAATTGACAGGCAGGCTCTTTCTGGAATTCAGACTGGAGATTCCTATCTGAAACATGGTGTTCTCTGTGTGTCTCAAAGCACTGGAATAAAGAACAACTGGCCTCCAAGTTTAGTTTATTCCAACAAATCGACAATAAGCTACTTCTATATTTTATAATTCTTAGTCTTCTTTACCTCTGTCTGTATTTAGTTCTGTTGGAGAATTCTGATGGCTTCTGTTCTCACAGCTGCCAGAATTTCTTCTTTTCCCTTTTATCAAGACACTTCTGTATACCTTTAAAGAGACAGTGAGGAGATGCTGACTAGCATTTATTGAATACATACTAGGAGGTAGGACCTTAACATATGGTACTTGGTTCTCAAAAAGATCCACAGTTGTCCTTGGGAATGTCAGGCTCTGCAGCCTCGTTAGGCATTGGGCATATATGTGACCCAGGACTGAGAAGGCTAAGGGAGGATGCTGTGAGTTCCAGGCCTATTTGGGCTGCTATCTCAAAACAGAAAGAAAAACAATAAAAACTTTTATATGTCTGCTTGCATTCCTTGTTAATAGCAATAAACAGGTTCTCTGATTCTCTAGGATTTAGCATGTGTGTACACATTCTTTAGTACCAATACTTGGGAAGCTGAGGCAGACATATCTGTGAGTTCAAGGCCAGCCTGATGATCTACACAGTGACTCCTAGGCCAACCAGAACTCCATACTCTGTCTTAGCAATAGCAGTAGCCTTGTGATGTAGGTCATAGAAAGTATTCACTGACAACTGGGACTTAGAGCCTACCTCACTTCGCATTCCAAGCACTGCCTAAAACAAAGGTTTGACAACATTCTTGGTTTTCAGTGACTGACTTTTATGTCACCTTTTAGTCTGCTTTAATAAAACACAGTAATAAACTAAGACAACGTTGAATGAAATCATAAATCTACTTTATTAGAGCAAACTAAAAGGTGACATAAAAATCAGTTAACTTCTAAATTTGTATCGAGTTCACGATTCTCTGAATTAAGAAATATGTCATGGGGTAGAGAGATGGCTCAGTGGTTGTGAGTACTGGCTGCTCTTCCAGAGGACCCAGGTTTGATTCCCAGCACCCATATGACTCACAACAGTCAGTTCTGAAGGCTATAATGCCGCCTTCTAACCTCTGAGGGTACCAGGCACCCATGTGGTGCAGATACACATGCAGGTAATACACCATATACATAAAAATAAATATACCACATCATTGCCTTCGAAGGAAGAGGACTTTAAATAACTTGCATGAAATTGTATGCCAGCAATGTAAAAAATGAAGACAGCCAACCCCCTTAGATTCTTTCTTGTTGACTCCTGCGGGGAAAAGGCACAGAACTAACTATAGCTGTTTGTTTGTTTAATTCATCACAGACTTAAGCTTTACTTTCAGCCTGAAAGAAAACATGGTTACCTGGCTCCGGGCCTGTGGCTGAGTCCTGTAACAGCGCATGATATTCTGGAAGGACTTGTCTTCTTTTGTGACCTACAAACAGTGAGACTACTTAGATCCTCATCAGGCATGACAGTGAGCAGCTCAGTGGACCTGTCGCCACTCTATTCAATGACTGTATAGTAAACAAGCAACCGTTCATGGAGACCTGAACTCTAGTAAGGAGCCAGCATGTCCTCCATAACCTGGAGTAGAACAGCTCAGTAACACAGCTGAAACGCTGCCTCCAAGTGGAAGTTGTTAGATCTGAACCAGCAAAGGAGAAAACAAAGCACACACTTATCTAAGGACGAAGTGTATTGTCTGAAGAACAGAAAAAAGAAACAGCCTCAGAAAACTGTTGGACACTAGTTAGCGTATCAGAGTTCATGGAACCAGAGCGTTAGAGGAGGATAGAGGAAGAGAAACAAGGAGAGATGTTCAAAGAAATGAAGAGCAAGCTGAGCAGCATGGTGGGCAGGAACAGAGCAAGAGTTTTAGGCCACTTGGGCTACATAACAGGATGCTGGGGTCAAAAGGGGGTGATAGCACCCAAGTTCACTTTAAAACATTAATGTATACATCCAGAAGGAGCAAGAAACAGTAGGCGAATTGAGAGATCCATATAGGGTCTACTATATCATCAAAACCATTTTCCCTTCACAGGGAAGGTCCAATAGAGTAAGAGCTTACTTCTCTTCAGAGACTAGAACGACAGATTCAGAGTAGGCAGAAAGGAAACATCCTGACACTGCAAAACATTCTTCAGAAGTGAATAAACAGTTTGCTGCTAACAGCAATACCACAGAAAGTGCTGAAAACAGATAACACAAATGCACATGAAAAAGGCCAGCATACTTGTAAATATTAACATATTGCAAGGATGGTAAATGCATATTCTTAATTAAAAAGAATGATTGTATAAAACAGTGTATGATGTATTGTTACACCTGCAACAGAAGTATACATTTACCAAGAATGTAGAAAGGAGGTGGATAGGGTATTAGACAAGTGACTGCAGATGCCACCTAACCCACAAGAACCAGGTGGTTCATTGGTTAAGAGCACTGACTGCTCTTCCAAAGGTCCTGAGTTCAAATTCCAACTACCACATGGTGACTCACAACCAAGTGTAATGAGATCTGATGCCCTCTTCTTGTGCATCTGAAGACAGCTACAGTGTACTCATATAAATAAGTAAATCTTAAAAAAAAAAAAACCCACAAGAACCAATAAGAAGCAGAAATGTAAGTAAGGTTAACATAACAGTAATAAATAAACACATGCCTTTTCCTGGCTCCTTTAAAAGTTACATCATTGAGTCAAGGTAATGGTGGACTTGCAGTGTACTTCCAGTGGAATATGTATACACACACACACGCACACACACACACAATACAGCACAAAATGATAAAAGGGGAAAGAGTATGTATATCACTGACATAAATTTGAAGCTATGTTCAGAGATGTGTGTGTGTGTGTCTGTGTGTAAGAGAGACAGAGAAGAAAGAATGAATATATAGAAAAAACCAAACGTATTACTAAAAATCTCCAATAGAAAATACCTAATTCAAAAGAAAGCAAATCTGAAGGAATACAGCCATACAGAAAGTGGATGTGCATATCTAAGATACATAGAAAGCAAAGGAAATGGCAGACAAAGGGAGTCGAGTCAGTAACAATAAACATGGAGTAAACACAGTATGTTAGAAAGTTGTAAGACTGGGAAACATCAAACTGTCTTGGGAGACAGACGATTTGACAATAAACATATGTTCACTTAGACAGAAGTCAAAAGAAAGCTGTAAAGGAGGTTTTAGAAACCAACACAAACATTACCAAAGAGCTTTTTTTTACTTTAGTTAAAGGATCAACCCATCAAAAAGATATAGGTAATACACATAAGTGTGTTTATTAATAGAGTACCATGAACCCCACTGCAGAAAAGGGTAAAGTAGATAACCTAAAAATATTTAGAGATTTCAGTACAAAACTTTCCACAACAGCAGATCTAGACAGAAGATCAAAGAGAAAACAGAAAACAAGTCTATTAAACAACTTGACCTAACAAACATCTAGAAAGCACTCTAGTCTCCTGATGACAATACAGTATTTACCTAAACAAATGTCGGAAGGTTAGAGACACTTTTCAGTTGGTATGGTGTGTGACTGTCATGCCCAAAGCCTTGGCTTTAGTCACCAGCACCGGGTAAAACTGGCATGGCAGTATATACCGGTAACTCTAACACTTAGGAGGAGGAAGCCAAAGCTGGTTTGGGATATATGAGGCCCTGTTGTCAAGCACACAGAAAACCCTGCATACGTTTAAAAAGACTGGAATACATAAAAGTGTTTCTCAGACAGCGAAATGAAGCTAGAAATCAGCAACAGAGAGAAGTTTGGGAAACACAACACTGGAAGTCACATGGTTCAGCAGAACACTCAAGCTGAATAGAAGTCATGTGAAAAGCAAGTGTAATGTGGGATAAATATACACGATGCCAATTCTGAGATGTAGCTAATGTAACGCCTGCCTTTGGAGTTAGTGCCATATTTACAAAGGGTGCTGAGATAATAAAGACACTGAGAAAATACTTAAATATACCTAATTGTCCAACGCACTAGGAAAAAAATCCAAGATCCTGTAACATAAAGTGGGAAAAAATGTAGATGCATGGCTAATGACTCAAAGAAGACAGAACCAACTCCTGGAAACTGTTCTTTGGCTCTGTGCCAAATAATAATAGGGTATATCTTAGTAGAGATAATACGTGAAATCAAATAGTCTTAGAGATTATCAAAATTTAGATTGACCAAGAGAAATAACTCAAATTACTACAATCAGAAACAAAAGAGGACTTTGCTGTAGACCTTAAAGGACAAAAAAAAGGACTGCATGTCCTTAACTAGGGGAGACATTGTCTTAAAAGATGCACACAGCCAACACTTACTCTAGAAGTGACGGGTGAACCCAACAGACCTATATAGGGACAATGAAGCTGAGTCCAACATATTACCTACAAAGAAAAGAGCAGGTTCCAGGGACTTCTTGGCTAATATCAAACATGACAGAAAATAAGAGGAAACATTTATCTTTTTAAAAGGCCAGATTACCCTAGGAGCAAAATCAGACAAAGCTGTGCAATAAAATTCCAATCAGCAGCATGTGAATAATCACAAAATTCCTCAACAAACAAGTAAACCAAACGTGCAATCCAAAATTGTTGCCATAAGCCAAGAGATTTGCAAAGGTGATCTGACGTGAAATCCAACTAATGTAGTATACGATGTCATTAGCATAGCAAACCCCACAATGAATACAGAAAAGGGCCTTTAATAACATCCAACACCTTTTTATCAAACAACAATAAGTAAAATCCTTCACCGGGTGAGAGCGGCCTACCTGAGGTCACTCACAGGTGGGGTGGAGAGAGATCTAATGCCATATTCCGATAGGGAAAGACTAGTTAATTATTTTCTCTGTAAGGCCAGGAAGCATACAAGGATTTCTGCTTTTTACATTGCACTGGATGTTCTAACCATGGCAATTAAGAAAGACAGGGAATTTGGACAAGTAATAGTATAATTATTAAGACCGCATTATCTGCCCATCAAAACAGTTGACACAAAATATGCTTAGAACCCAGTAAGAGTTTCAGGACTAGAGACAGCTGAGTGTAGAGTGCTTGTCTTGCATTTTAACAGCCCTAGGTTCAATCCCTGCACCACAAAAAACAACCAACTTAGCAAGGTTGTTGGATACTAAGTCAAGGCCCAGAATCCAACTGTTTTCTGAACTCTTGGAATGAGTACATCAAAAACGAAACAGCTACATGTACAATACCATCAAAACCTACAGGAAAAACAACAAGGGGGAGACTACGTGTTGAAAGTATGGGTCATTGTTAAAAACTGAAGACCTAAACAAATGTGAGAACACACCACGTTCCTGAAGGAAGACTGACCCCTACATGACTGAATTCTCCAAACTGATCTACAGATTTTCACGTGACTTTTATGACAGTGACAACTTGATTCTAAAACTTTTATGGAATTCCAAGGGACTCAGAATAACTAAAATAATCAAAAATAAAATAAAATTAGGACTCGTATTTTCCAGTTTCAAAATTTATAGAAAAGCAAGAGTCATTGAGAGTGTAAAGGTCTACGTATGATGGACAAAGATCAACATAGTCAAATAGACGGTCTTGACATAACCCATGTGTCCACTACATGACATAACCATGTGTCTGCTAACACAAACATGCCAAAACCATTCATTCAGTGGGGAGATGGGGCTTAAATAGTGGTGTGGTGGCCAGAAAGCAACACAAAAAGAGTGAAGCTGGACTTGGATCTCATACCACATCTAACGATGAGTCAGGAACTCTGGAATGCAGACTCTTCTAGAATCTTCTAGACAAGGTAAAGCCTCACGATACTGGATCTCAAATTTGGCAATGAATTCTCAGGGCAAAAACTCCCTCCCCCTCCAAACATATAGTAAATCTTTTTTAAGTACTAATGGGAAACTAGAGGAATTAAGAACTTTATATATTAAATAGGGATATAAACATGTGAACCATACTCTGAGAAGTAGCCTGGCAGTTCCTTTGTGTTTAAACATACAGTTCCCATATGATCCACAGATCCATTTCTAGGCATTTACTCTGAGGGAAACGGAAGCCTGTGTCTACACAAATTTCACCCACAATGTATACAACAGTGCTGTTCACAACTGTGAGGAACAACCCACATGTCTATTAATTGATGGATAAAAATTACTGCCCAATGTCTATAAGCTGGATTGTTCTAAAGCTCTGCTGACAGCACATATTTGGGATATGAGACTCGGTGAGTGGTTATCTAAAAATGTTCTAGGGAACAAAGGGGCATCATTGGCTTTCCAGTACTAAAAATAGTACTTACCTTTGCCATCACGTAAATGGCACACATTAACAACTGGTCCAGATGTCTGTCCATCATAAGTTCAGGACACTGGACTATAGAGAATTCAAAGCAGGTCCAAATTTTTTTCCTCAGTTCATCTGAAATATCTAGTTTTGTACAAAGGTCTCGAAGGCGGACACCAGCTAAGTAGTAAACCTAACAGAGAGATAAGAATATTTCAAACCGGGGTTGGTGATTTAGCTCAGTGGTAGAGCGCTTGCATAGCAAGCACAAGGCCCTGGGTTTGGTCCTCAGCTCCGGAAAAAAAACAAAAAAACAAAAACAAAAACAAAAAGAATATTTCAAACCTTGTTTAATGCTTACACTTCCTGAGCCTGTGCTCCAGTAAGGGTACATGAAAGGTTACCTTTCTAAAGAAAAGTGATAAGGAGCTAGTCTTCCGAGGCCTGATACTGCTGCTGGTTAACGGCTGGCCTTGGTTCTGCTGTTGTCCTCCAGGGGAAATTTGTTGAATGGCCACCGGACCGGGGACTTGCAAAGTTGTTCCTGTCACCTGTTGGGAACTCAGACTTCCAGCCAGCGCTTGAGCACTGAGGGGCTGGATAGAGCCAGTCACAGCCTGTGCCTGGCCCCCAACATTCACTTGGACTGGGAAGAATGTTATCCCTCCATTTTCGTTGGCAATACCTGCGGTTTATTACAAAGAAGAAAGAATGGTCGACATGAAGTTTTTATTTCCCCCCGCCCCCCGTCTTCCATCATTATCTTACATTGACACTTCCCAAACTTAGGTGACTTTCTGACAAATGCCAGAGAACTCAACCCCTAACCCTGCCTTCCTTACCTTGTACTGGAATGGTCACTGTTTGTCCATTGTTGGCTGTGACAGTGGCTGTTGCCATGGTGACCAAGGTCTGTCCAGGAACTGGTGTGACAGAAACAGTCTCCCCAGATACATTCTGCACAGGGACAGCATTGACTAGGGGTTGTGGGGGGATGCGCCCAGCCGTGCTTCCTTCAGAGGGACTGTCACTCTCAAATAGCCGCCTTCTAGTAGTACTGACTGTTGGGGAACTGTACCTGTCATACAGTGTGGTTGGAGATGTCACACCTACGATCAAAAGAAATCAGACTATTTAACAAAGAGACAGTTCTGACTTCTAGCTAAGCTCTTGTTCAAAAGAAATTCAGTGTGTTTCAAATACTTCATAATTTTAAAAGCAAATAAAAAGTACAGAAGTCATGGTACACCCATATTCATCCTAGCGGGAATGTAACTGAAAGCGTTTCATGAAGGAAATGCTATGTCCCACAGTGCTCTCTTTCTGGTTTTCTTCCCATAAATGAAGCGAGGCCCTGTCCTCAACCACCTTGTCCCTTGCTGACTTTGATGAAGAGGCCGGTTAAGGAATCACTTACTTTCCCCCATACTCAAGTCTTTTTTTTTTTTTTTTTGGTTCTTTTTTTTTTTTTTTTTGGAGCTGGGGACCGAACCCAGGGCCTTGTGCTTCCTAGGCTAGCGCTCTGCCACTGAGCCAAATCCCCAACCCCTCCATACTCAAGTCTTAACAAAGATGTTACCTAGCAGGAGACAGGATGACCTGCCTGCCATCCTGCGTCCTGTGGTTTCTCCTCAGCCTTCAGTGAATGTTCAGCCTTTTTCCACAAGGGAAGATGACCAACCCCATATTCTTCAGCAAGATAGACATGTATGGTTTAGATTTAAAACTTAGTTTTAAACAGCTTTATTGAGACATGACTCATGTACCATACATTTCACCCAATGGCTTATATATTTTTAAATTGTTGCAAAATATAAAAAAAAAACATTATCACCATTAGCCATTTTTAAATGCATACATACAGCATCGTATAACTATTACCATTCTTTCTTAAACATTTGTCTTTTGAGACAAGGCCTCTCTTTGTAGCTCTGGGTATCCCAGAACTCACTATTTAGCAAAAGCTGGCCTCAGACACACAAAGATACACTTGCCTCTGCCTCCCACGTGCTGGGATTAAAGGCACCACCATGCCCAGAACAATTTTTTTCTTCGTTATTCTAAACAAAAACTAAGTATTCTTACTAATGTGTGCATGTTTGAGTCATAACTATTCCTGTTCCTCATGTCCACCTCTAAGACTGTGTACCAGCAGCTCTTTCAAATTTAAAAATAAAAATAGGGAGACCAGCAGGACTTCAACAAGAGTGAATCCTGAAAGCCGTGCCTCAGCATTCCCTGGGCTACACGGTGGTGGAGCCAGCATCATGTAGATTTTCCTAACAGGAGAGGTAGCAAGGACAAAAAGAAGGAAGTTGAATGTCAAGCTTTGATTCACAGACTGGGGAAGGAAAATGACAAAACACTGGTCTGAAGAAGGCTAGCTTCTCAGAGCTGAGGCAGGTTTGTCTGACTGAAAAGTAGTCAAACCCATTACTCTTGTTCTTCAGAACTGAGAAAAGACTGAGCAGGTAAGAGCACTGCTCTTGCAGAAGACTCAGGATGGTGGCTCCCAACTATCCATAACCCTCCTTATGGAGGGTCCAACACCTTCCGACCTCTGCAGGCACCAGGCACATACATGGGACACAGACATACATGCAGGCAAAACACTCATACATGTGAATCTAAATACAGTTTTTAAATGAGCATTTAATTGGTGAGTTAGTTTGGTTTTCTGTTGTTTGCTATTGTTTTGAGACAGGGTCTCATGTAGCTAAATCAGACTCGCCTTAAAGTTAAGATCCTCCTACCTTAGCCTTCAAGTGCTGGGATTGCAGAAGTCTGCCACCACACCCGGTACCACCCACACTAATGAGTAGGTACTGGCGTAGAGTAAACTTGATTTTAAAACTGATCCATTTATAGCAAACGTCTTTCAAGTACATTATGAAGCAGACCTAGTAGCAATGTTCTCATGGATTCGGAGCTCTCCAAACTATATAACTGTTCTTTGAAAATAGGTGTGGAGCTGGTGTGTACTCAGGATGTGCATTCTACATCTCCAGCACCAGAGGGAAAAGGAAAAGAAACTCAAGAAAGACAGACCTCACACATGAATGTGAACCTTGCACCTAGGCCGTCATCTTAGGCCGTCATCTCGGGAGCCAGCTAAGGCATAAGCCGATGTTCCGTGTCGGGGCCAGTAGCGATGTCACAGTAACTAAGTGGCTCCAGTGCTAAAGCTGAGCGTGTGCACTCGTGGGGCCATCCGGCCTCACTGGCTTCCCTTTGTCTACCTGGGTCCCGGCTCCATCCGTAACAACGGTTGGCAGTGAGGCTGCACACCTGATTCCCAACTCTGCTTGCAGAGGATGGATTAGTGAGGAGGACCCAGGGTGGAAATTAGCCCGGACAACACACTGAGACTCCTAGCTCTCATACACGTAACAAAACCACTGAAAAGAAGACCTACTTGAAAGCATTCGAGAACTCCCTGAGAATTCTATGGGCAGGCAACCCGGTGAGTATAGTTAGCAGTTTGCTTTTCCCTTTTCTGCCCTTTTGTATGTCTATAGATGGATATTCATTTACAAATAAAGATCCAGTTAAATGTAAAGTGTTCTAAAAAGATAAGCAGGGCACTCTAAATCCTTGTGTAGGATGGGCTGCAGGGAGCAAGACAATTAGAATTCATTCAAGGACAGCCTGGGCTATATAGCCAAACCTCTCAAAATAGTTTTTTAATGTTTTTAATATTCCTTAAAAACATTTTTAAGGGTTGGGGATTTAGCTCAGTGGTAGAATGCTTGCCTAGCAAGCGCAAGGCCCTGGGTTCGGTCCCCAGCTCCAAAAAAAAGAAAAGAAAAAAAAAAGCATTTTTAAGTCAGGCATGGTGGTATACACCTGGAATTGTTGTCCAATTAGTTATTTCATTTGGAAAATGAGCAGTCAGAAGTCCAGGGTTATCATTGGTAACATAGCAAGTTCAAGGCCAGCCTGGGCCACACAAGACCCTGTCCCAATCCTACACAGAAAAAAAGCATTTTTTAAGTGATTACTATGTCACTAAACGACACAGAATAGTCTTTGTTCTGCACAGCCTATTAATTTTACTTACAGGTTTAGATGGAATTTAAGTATCTAGATTCACGACTCCAAAATATTCCTCTTTGTGTTTTAAACTTACTTCTTCCAAGTCCTCCAGCATCAGTGCGAACTTCACCCACCCTTCTCGGAGTTAAGGGAGAGCCAGCAATATAGATTTCATCTGTTCTCTCTAGGTTGTGAGGTGGTGTAACCTATGAAGAATCATTTGCACAAAATCTTAACAGTAAAAAAGCACTCCACTAGCAATACAGTGATAGCCAGGTGGTGGCCACAGTGCACACTTTTAATCCCAGCACGTGGAAGGCGGAGGCAAGCAGACTCTTCATGAGTTCAGAGACAAGCCTGGTCTACAGAGCAAGCTTTAGGATAGTCAGGGCTACCCAGAGAAACTCTGTCCTGAAGAGAAAAGAAAAAGAGAGGAGAGGAGAGGGGGGAGGGGAGAGGAAGGGGAAAGGGAGGGGAGAGGAGGAGGGGAGGGGAAAAGAAAGAGAAAGACAGACAGTAATAGTCTAAAGCAAAAGGAAACAATTTTTGTCCAATTAATTACTTCTTAATAAAATTACTAAAGCTAAAATTCTCAGTCTTAAAAGATTCAAAACCGGGGTTGGGGATTTAGCTCAGTGGTAGAGCGCTTGCCTAGCAAGCACAAGGCCCTGGGTTCGGTCCCCAGCTCCGAAAAAAAGAAAAGAAAAAAAAAAAAAGATTCAAAACCAATGTGGAGACTATGTCTGAATCCGTGTACCTTCTGATTTGGAGGCTCAGAATAGCAGCCTCAATCTTTACTGTCATGGAAATTGTGAGGTAGTTTTAGGTTCCTCTTTGATACAGGAATAAATCATTAACCACACTGCAAAGCCCTACACCCCAAAGAACAGACCCCAGCTCCAGCCTCTCTCTATAGCATGGGGCTATAAATATTGATGTGCTTCCCTTACGGAAGATGCTAAGACGTCACAAACCTCTTCACATGTAGGGACTCTGTTTTCATTATCTCTAATTCTATCCCACAGTGGGGACTTGGTTTTCCATGCCAAGTGGTCTAAAATTTGTTCTTCAATCTGATTGAGGTGTTTGACCACTTCTCTGCAAAGACCGTCTTCTGCTCTAATAAATACTTCTATTACCTGCAATAAAGGAAATGCCCAGCTTATGAGTAACAACTACTATGATTGTGCATGCAAACTATAAAAGCAAAACAAAACATCTACATGTTTTTAAAATGGTCACATGATTTATCAGAAGTTACAAGTTCAGTAACACCACATGTAGCGAGCTGCTCATCCTTTTATAGTCTTGTAAATAATCTACGCATATGAACAATATAAAATGTTTTTACAAAATCTACCTTACACATTGAGCCTGAAAACAGTACTCCTAAGTTTTATATAAGAGGTGGATGTATAGTTCAGAAATAGAGTATGTGCTTGAATGCTTAAGGCTATGGGCTCACTTTCCCGTATCAATAACACAAAAATAATGTTAAAAGTCTCTGACCATAAGCAGAGCGTAGGGGCTCCTACCTATAATCCTAGTTCTCAGGAGGTAGAGACAAGAGAATCAAAAGTCTCAAGTTATCCATGAGTTTCATGCCAGCCTGGGCTAGATGATTCCCTGACTCAAAGATAAATAAGTAAGACAATAGGTATTTCTATCCGTGCGTGCGTGTGTGCGTGTGTGCGCGTGCGTGCCCTGTGTATGGATGGGAAGGAGGTCAGAAATGGGCTTCAGGTCTCCTGGACATGGAGTTGATGTGGGCTCTGAGAAGTGAACTCAGGTCCTTTGCAAGAGCAGGGAGTGCTCTTAACTGCTGAGCCATCCTTTGGGTCCCAGCGTCCCCTCTTCTAACCCCTCTATACCTGCTTCTCTGCTTTCCTTCCTTTCTGAGAGCCCTGCTTTGCAGTCCTCCTGCCTAAGCTTTCCGAGTGCTGGGTTAGAGGTATAATCTACCACACCTTCCCCCACCCCCAAGCTTAACTCGTTCATCACCGTATTCTGGAGTCCCTCGGCAGATGATGGGAAAAAAAAATCAGCTGACTGTTTCAGCCAAAAGAGACCTGACACTACTATATATTACAAGCATTTACACAGGCCAAAGACCCTCCTTGTTCTCCATGTAGAGATTACTAAATAGTTAATAGATTTATATGTTTAATATGAACATGGTGGATAACAAGAGGTTAGACTAAATCACCAGGATAATTTTTAAATACCTTATAAAAATGATAATGTGGTACATCAAATATTTCAGCAATAAATGGGAAATTTCCAGGAGGCTTATAGGAAAAAGCGACCACCTCAAGGCAGCAGGCCAGGAGTGACTTATGGAATGCATCTTGCTCCAGAACACCCTATAAAACAAAGTCACATTCAGAGACTGAAGCCTACCCTGAAAACATTTCATATCCGGTCAGTTTAATTGCAATCAGCCTTTATTAAAGATTGAAGGGGTATATAAGACCTTTTAAAAACGTATGCTATAAAATACTTTTTTAAAAGTAATTTTAGAATGATAAACAAGTGTTTTGAGAACACGGGAGAACTGGAGACCCATGCGTTGCTGCTGGGAATGTAAGCGATTAGCTGCTGTGTGGGGCTAGCGATGGAGCTGCGCTGGGCTACTTGCTCCGCCTACGTGAGGCTCCGGGTTCACCCATGCTAAGTCTAGGGAAAAGCACGTGCCTGGCACGCCAGTGTTCACAGCAGCAAAGGCAGAATGACCCAGATGTCTGTCAACCAACGCGTCACAAATAAAAGGTTTAAACACAAGGAAAGAAGTTGTGAAACTTTCTAGAACATGGATAAACAGTGAAAAGAAAACCAACATAAAAGGACAAATGTAGTATGGTTTCAGCTACCTAAGGAACTGAGAGCAAGTAGACTCAGAAGGCTGGGAGACAGTCCACAGAGGGACAGAGAGAAGGCAGGTGGGACATTAGTCTTTCACGGGGGTTAGGTGGGGGGGGCACTATGGCTATAACTGCGCTAATGTAACTTGAAATGTAACTTTCAGGATGTTCAAAATGGTTTAAGTACATTTTACCCTAAGAAAAAAATTAAAACAAATTATCTAGATGAGTAGACAGGTGCCTACTTAATATTAGCCCTAAATTGTAGCTACGGCTTAGATGCCATTCAGTATGTGTTTCACACATACAAAGTCAAGTCACAGAGCAGTGCACACAGCCAAATGCAACCGTGTATAAGATCATGTATGTGAGTGCAGGGGTGCCTCAGTGGTGAAGAGCATTTGTTACTGCTGCAGAGGACCTGGGTTCAGTTCCCAGGACACCCACGGGGCTCACAACCACCTGTAACTCTGCTCTCAGGGGATCTAGCCCCCCCTTTCTGACCTTCGGAGGTCCAGGTACACTCATGACGCACAGACCTAAACATACAGGCAAAATACACAGATAAAATAAAATCTAAAAGTAAAAAAAGGAACTGTAAGTGAGGCATAGTAGTGATTACGTCTGTGAAATCACAGCATTTCGGAGACTGGGGCACGAAAACTAGACATTCAAGGCCAGTGTGGGTTATGCTGAGCACAAGGAAGTATGCGCACTTCATTGTAAGACCTTGTCTCAATTTAATAAAAGAGAAAGACTTAAATATGAGCAATTACAAGAAATTCAATTATTGGCCAATCATACAACTTTTAAAACGTCATTTAAAACTAGCACTGGTTTTTTTTTAATTATTCATTTTGCATGTATGAGTGTTTCACATGTATGTTTTGTGTGGGACACTCTCTGGTACCCTGGTGCCTACTGAGCTCAAAAGGGAGCAACAGATATCCCAGACCTGGACTTAAGGAGCGTTCTAAGCTACCACACGGGTGCTCGAGATTGAACCCAGGTCCTCTGCAGAAGCAGTCGGTGCTTTTAACCGCTGAGTCATCTCCTCAGCTCCAAAATTAGCACTCTTAATTATAAAAAATTATTCAATCTCTCTTAAGTGAATGTGAAACAGCTGTGGATAGCCAGGAACTGCACTCGGGCACTTTCATACACGACTGACAAATCAAACATTTCCGATTTTCTCTAGCTTCTTCTTTGTAAGAGACTATTCTTAATTGTCACATAAAATTATGTACAATTATCAGACATTAGCATTTAAAAAGCATTTTATTGGTTTATTAAACATCATTTTGGAAAAGTAATTTGTTTTGGGTTTTTTTTTTCTTTATGATACTTCCCAAGACCTTGAATTGCTAAGTCGTCAATGAAATGAGTCCCTCCCCAGCCCTCTTAGGTGTTTTGTTGTCATACTTTAGGTTTAGAGAGGGTCTGGCAACATTTCACAAGTTGGCCTCAAGCCTGTTACAAAGGCCAGGCAGGTCCCAAGATCGTGATTTGCTTCTTAAGCCCCCAAAGCAGGTAGGATTAAAGGGGTAGGCCAGGATGCCTAGCTGTTCATAGTTCTTGCTTGGAAAGTGAGAAAAATCATCTTAGCTGAAGAAGGACCAAGAACTTATGCCGAAGCCCTATCAAGTCAACGTTCAGTGTTTTCCTTCCACTGGGCTTGTATAAGATCTCCATGGTATTAAATGACTCGGCTAAGTTACACCTGAGGATTTTCATGCTCGGCCACTGTGTGGGTTGAACAAGAACGTAGGAATAAGACCTGGTGTCTGAACACGCGGTCCCTACTTGGTAGTATTGTTTTAGGTGCTGGGGAAGATTTAGGAAATGTGGCTTTGTTGAACCACGTGTGTCACTAGGGGTAGGCCTTACAGTTTCAAAGCCTTACACTGTTTCCAGTTTGCTCTCTCTCCGCCTTGTGCTTGCTGTTGGGATGTCGGCCTTCAGCTTCCTGCTCCAGTCACTGTGCCTTCATTTAGCCAACATGGGCTCTAGTCCTCTGCAACTTTAAGTCCAGATAAACTCCTTGTGCTGTAAGTTGCTCCGTTCAGTTCATTGTATTTATCACAATGAAGGAGTAGTTAACACGTCAGCAGAGTCCCCCATCCTAAAATGCGTGTTATAACATAGCTGCTACAATGAGAACCACCCCTTTATCCATACACCTTGTTAGGATGAGGTCAGAGGGCTCCACATATGCCCTTCCTGAGGTGCTAATCTGACTCCTAAAGGCATGCGCCTTGGTGGGCAGGGAGGAATGAAGCTGTGTCTTACTGTGTTGATCAATACATTGTACTCACAGATAAGTCCATGTCTCCCAATCTCTTCTGTTCTTGCTCAATAACAGACTCTAATACTTTATAGTAAAGCATTTCTGCAAAACGAAAGTGTTTGTTGGCCATTTCTGTTGAAATTAAAACAAAAGCACAGAATTAAATACAAATTAAGTATCATGGAATAGAATCATCTCTCACTTCTCTACCAACAAAATAAAGTCTAAAAACCAAATCTATATTCTCTTAACTGATTTTATCTTTTAAACGTACATGGTGTATTGCATGTATGTCCATGTACTATGTGTATGTGGGTACACAAGAGACCAAAGGACGCCAGATTCCCTGGGACTGGACTTGTGATGGTTGTGAGCATGTGGGTGCCAGGGATT
Organism: Rattus norvegicus; assembly: GCF_021556685.1. Classification (NCBI taxonomy): domain Eukaryota; kingdom Metazoa; phylum Chordata; class Mammalia; order Rodentia; family Muridae; genus Rattus; species Rattus norvegicus. The sequence continues at coordinate 30,422,591 of NC_141552.1, forward strand.
GAACCTGGGTCTTCTGCAAGAAAAGCTATTTCTCTTAACTGCTAAGCCATCTCTCCAGCCCAAACCCCTACTTTCTTTTTTCTTTCTTTCTTTTTTTTTTTCTTTTTTTCGGAGCTGGGGACCGAACCCAGGGCCTTGCACTCGCTAGGCAAGTGCTCTACCACTGAGCTAAATCCCCAACCCCAAACCCATACTTTCAATAGTTGATGTTTCAATCATCCCTACAATTTTTCCATATTCCTTTTATCCCCTTTTCTGTGAGCTAGAGGCTCACTCTGGCCCAGGCTGGCCTTGAACACTCATCCACTAGTCCCACCACAGCCTCCCAAGTACTGGGATTATAAATGTGCACCCTATGTCTCTAATGTCTTTCCTGTAACATCCTTCGAACTTCCTAAAGCTGCCATCGAAGCAGCACATAAAGAACTTAGCATCACATTCAATGCACACACTCTATCCTTTTGAACACAGCAATGCTATGCTGCTATGACTTGGTGTTGGAAGTTCTTCAAAGACCTATGTGTCTAACAGTGGCTCTGTTGGGAGGTAGGGGAGACCTTTAAGAGGTGGGGCCTCGGGGTTGGGGATTTAGCTCAGTGGTAGAGCGCTTGCCTAGCAAGCACAAGGCCCTGGGTTCGGTCCTCAGTTCTGGAAAAAAAAAAAAAAAGAGGTGGGGCCTCAAGAGAAGTTATTTCTTTTCTTTTTTACGTGTGTGTGTGTGTGTGTGTGTGTGTGTGTGTGTGTGTGTGTGTGTGTGTATGTGTGTGTGTATAGAGTGAGTTCCAGGACAGCCAGGGATACACAGAGAAACCCTGCCAAAAAAGTGCTAAAAGTCCAACATAATAAAGATGTTAGACTAAGCTTTCTGTTTCTGAAAAGGGCCCAGAAACACTGAGAGGGAAAAACAAATGAAGGGCAGTTCCGCTGCAGCCTTTAGCTTACAGTTCTACATCTTTCCTTGTCTTCCTGACTCCGTTAGCCAGATGCCAGTCAGAACAGGTCAACCTTACCTTTAGCACAATTACTAACATTCTCGTCTGGCTGGAAATGCTGAGAATATATTTCATACATCTCTCTCAACCTGTCAGCGATAGCCCGAGTCGGATCTCGGGAACATGACCTAAGAAGTAATATAAAAGTATCCGTAAGTGTTCCAGCTGGTCTCAGAGACACAATGGTTAAAACTATACATTTCATTGACATAAAATGCTTCGAACAGATACTATATACCTTACAGATACATAAAGGAAATCCCATCCTCCCTTTTCAAGGATGGCGGTATTACTGTTTGGAATGGCAGACCTACTTCCTGTGTGGAGCTGTGCACTTTACTGCACTGTGCTTAGCAGACCTGCTCTGGGGACTCATTTGATGCCGTGGCTAACCCCACAACTTTATATATCCTGTCACTAACACCAACCACACTGCCCTCAGGTGACTGTCTAGTGGGCAGCAAAACATCCAGGAAGAACTCCTAGAAAAATCTAGAATGAAGGGGTACAGGATCTACACTACAGACACATAGAAGCCAATGCTGGCATTTTTTTTTTATTCCTCCAAATTAGGTTTATTTCATTGACTTTTTGTGTGGGGAGTATTTGTATGTATTCAGATATTTGTGGGTACACACATGAGGGGTCCTGTGCAAGTGTGTGCTTAAGTGGGTGTGGATGTTGGGGATCAACCTCAGAGGTTACTCCTCGGCAGACGTACATACTGCTAAAATGGGGTTTCTCGTGGGAACCTGATGACCACTGAGTAAGCCAAGATGGCTGACCAGCAGGCCGCCAGGAGCCACAGTCACTGCCCTAGCACTGAGGTCCCAAGCTTATTTTAGCACATTCTGCTTTTTACATGGAAGCTTGGGAAAAACCAGGCTTTTATAGACAGCAAGCACTTGACCAGCTGATCCATCTCTCTTCCCAGAGAGAATCTCAGAGGTCAAGGTCATCCTCCACTGTATCCGTAGTTGGAGGCTAGCCTGAGTCATAGATGTCCTCGTCACAAAACAAACAAAAATTACATTCTTGAGAAGTCATTGATATTCCAATCAGACTCTGAGAGCAAAGGAACTAACACGAGTCCTTTCCAAGTTAGGAGCTTTTCCAGAGCTCGCAGAAATCAGGTGACTGACCCTCTGAACTGATCCTAAGCCTTTTCAAATTGAGCCACCCTTCAGAATCGTATTGAAGACCAATCTGCCCATCGCCACCAACACAGCACTTTCTTAAACTTTTAAAACGGTTAGAAGTAAGACAGTGTGAGGTTATCTTTAGCCGCTGCTGTACCACCACACTCTTACAGCTGTGCTAGCTTGCTGAGTTCCTGCAAGAGTAATAAGAAATCCGTGTCACAGTTCACGGGAAGCAGATGGTCTGCAGGTCCACCATGGCTACTTAGAAGGTTGAGGTTGGTGTGGGCTACATGAGGCCTGGCACACAGACAGTTTTCCTAGTCTTCCTTTCATCAGTGGTCGTGGATGGAGTCAGGACAGGAGTGGGAGAAGAGGGGACAGAAGCAAAGCATTGGCTGTTTGCTTGGTTTTTTTTTTTTTTTTTTCACTTTCATTTATGTGTGAAATTCTTTTGTTTGTTTTGTTTTTCGAGACAAGGTTTCTCCGTGTAGCCCTGGCTGTCCCAGTACTCACTCTGTAGACCAGGCTGGCCTCAAATTCAGAGATCCACCTGCCCCTGCCTCCCAAGTGCTGGGATTAAAAGTGTGAGCCGGCACTGCCCAGCTCGAGGATTTTTAATATGAACGTGGAGATGTAACGTATCCGTACGGTCAAGTGTTACCGTGATCAGGTTTCAGGAGCTCGACCTCTAGACAGTTACGACAAGTATCTCTGGCTAGGAAAACTGCTTAGCCTGGCTTGGCGTCATACACGTTCAGAATCACAGTTCTCAGGAGACAGAGGCAAGAGGTTCTAAAGCCTGTTTGCTCTACACAGTGAATTCCAGCCCGGCCAGGGCTGCATAGCCAAGACCTGTCTCAAACAAGCAAGACAAAGAAACAAGCAACCTCCCCCTAAAACTTCTAAAACAAAATTTTAAAAACAGACTTATGACAATTAGAATAATTATTATTTATTTTCTGGCAGAATTTCAGCATTTCAGTTCCTGAGTATGAAAATTTCCTCACTGGTAGTAACTACGTAGTATCTTTATTATATAGCGAGTCTTATCCATTGGCTGTATTAATTCATTTATTTAAAATTATCTTACATGTAAGCACATTTTTTTTTTGCTTGGTGGTTTGGGTTTGGGGGCTTTTTAAGAAAAGATTTTATTTAGTCCAGGCCAGCCTCAGACTTGTGTGGTGGAGGACGGCCTTAAACTGCAGCTCTTCCAGCTTCCCCTTCCCGTGTCCTAGGAAGGAAGAAGGCAGGGCTCGGGCACAATCCACGCCGGTCTCCCGCGCTGCTCCTTCACAGTTGCTTCGACAACCAGAACTGCGTTTCAAGGTGGACAAGCTGGGTGTACTGTAGTTACTGTCCCTATGCCACATTAAACACATCCGAGCCAAGAACACTGTCTCCTACTCACATATAGTCTTAAAACTTGCTTATTTGTTTAATTTTTGAAGCAGGGTCTCACTCTGTGGTCCAGAGTATCCTCAGATGTGTGATCTTCCTGTCTCAGCCTCCTGAGTCACAGGATTACAAGCAGGTAGCGCCATGCAAGCCCACATATATAGTTTATACTGCCACGTCCTTTACTGACTGACGAGACTAACTGTACAATTAATGTAAGATTGTTAAAGGGTAGCATAAGGCACTGATACTGAAAAATTAAGGTAAGAAGTTGAACAATGGTTGACAGCTAACTCTTGGAAGACAGATGAAACTAAAAACCGACCTGAGTATCTGTTCTAGCTTCTCACTGGGTGCATTCCTGAGGCCGGCCAGCATGGTGTGAAGACGGTTCAGGCTGTGTGTTGCTGTGGAGACGGGAGTCACACAAGGGCTGTTCTCCTGAACATACCGCACGCCAGTCAGTGGGTTGCAGACTCTAAGTGTTTTAGACTGGAGGGGGAAAACCAAGTGAGTTTCTTTAAATTACACCACAGATAGGAATTCAAGACAACTGGAGTTTCTCTCCATATATGTTAGCATCTCAAACATCACCATTCTGGGAATTTCAACTAATTCCACTCAAAGATTCCGTTAATTCAGAGATGTGTGAAAGAACAATGCATACTCCAGGCAGTTCTCTAAAAGTTCTCTGCTGTCAAGGTTAGGAGTGTGTCAGGATGGGGCAGAGCATAGAGGCAGTGCAAATGCTCTCTCTCCCTCACTCTCTCACTCACAAGAGCTCTGTCTCTCTACCATGCTCCTTCAGGGAGCTCACACTTGAAAACATTACGAACACCACTCCCTATGCTGACACACTCCACAGTCTCCGTTCACTGCTGCAGACTGACAGACACTCACGGAGGGACACATGATCCACTGCTGCAGACTGACAGACACTCATGGAGGGACACATGAAAGCAATGGCTTAGATCTGGCCTAAACAAGAACGGATGAGTCAATGTAATTCAGACAGTCAACATTTCAAAAAGAATAAACAGAAAGACAATCTGGTATGGGGCCAGTCCTCCTCCCTCTCCCCTGGCTTTCATTCCATCCACGACAGTTTTTCTCCAGAAGACAGGCCTTCAGAGGAGCAAGCTAGCCAACATCCTTCAAAACGCAGATGAAAAACATGTGACCTTGTGTCAAAGAGTTTAAGCATGAGTGCACTCACTGGGAAATCAGCTTTTCCAACTGTTCAAAGAAACTGAAAGGTTAAGCTAGCTTGGAGCATTTTTAATCGTCAAAATCCAGCAACCATCCTTGGGCGCCGAATGTACTCATCGTAGACTTTCAAAAACGCTCAGAAAAGAGTTTACTCAATAGTAGAACAAATTGTTCAATCTCAGGACACAGAGACTGTGTTTTTACAAGGTGTTTACTAGACGGAAGTAAATGTGTGCCCTGTGTGTCTTGAACAACAGCAGAGCCATGACCTTCAGTCTGCTTCAGGGAAAGTACACACTGACGGCCACAAATGGCCTGGGTGAATCAGGCCCCATCAAAGTGTCGCTGCTGTCTTCGCTTCCTGTGGCGCCCACTCCCCCTGTGTGGGAAGTACTACCTCCCTGTACTGGGAAACAAAAATGTCCCGGTGCACATGGAGAACCCTAGCAGCCAGAAACACATAAAACAGTCCCACCCACAAGCAGCATTGGTCTCATAGAAATGAAGTGTGACGGCCATAGCTTCCTGCTCAAAGTCTTCAAGTCAGCACGGGGCTTCCCATGTTGGTAAAGGGCCGAGCGTCACAGTTCCCTGCATAGTGTCACTTAGTGGGTACGTTCCTTTAACTCTGGTATAAAATACCAGGCCAGGTGCTGTGGTGGTACACACCTTTAATCCCAGCATCAAAGGCAGAGGCAGGTGGATCTCTGCAAGCCTGGTCCATTTAGAGATTTATTTCCAGGACAGACTGGGGTATAGAGAGATCCTGTCTCAAAAACCCAAAACCACAACAGCAACAAATACCCAGGAGAGCCGTTCTCCCAGCAGAGACAGGGTTTGGTAAGCCTCAGAACTCTGCCTTTAGATGAGTGGTTCTCAACCTTCCTACTGCTACGTGTGACCCTTTAATACAGTTACCTCCTCTAGTTGTGGCAGCCTCCATCATAAAATTACTTCACCGCTACTTCACAACTTAAATTCATAAATATTTTTGGAGGTGGAGGTTTGTCAAGGGGGTCTCGACCCACGGGTTGAGAACCACTGCTTGGATATTCATTCTCAGTGCCAGCAACCTTCGTTTCGTGATCTTAACCATCCAGACCCCCATGACTCCAGAACAGGCAACCACAGCTCCAGCCTCTCCCAGGAGCCCCAGTGATACATTCTAAACTGCCCAGCCGGTCAGCTAGGATCCCCGAGAGACATCTCGAATGCCGTGTGCTAATAACTGTCACTTTAAATCCACCCCAGGCTCACTCTTCCCTCCTGATGAATATCAACAGTAAAGTATTAGGGATAACTACTACATGGCGAGCTCCGGCCCTCCTGAAGCTTGTGCTCTAATGGAGAAGGACAGAACAGTTCAATTTTACCTACAGCATCATCCTAAGAGAGCAGTGACAGTGGAGTCAGAGAAAAGTCCTGAGGATGGGGTGTGCTGGGCTATTACTTTAAGGGTAAGGGCAAAGGTTTTGGGCTGGTGGTGAGGGTGGTGAATCCTGCCTATAACCACATCACTTGGGGAGCTGAGGCATGATTGCTATAAATTTGAGGTTTACCTGAGATGCGTTATGAGATCCCTGTGTTAAGAAAGAAAAGAAAGGGAGGGAGAGAGGGAGGGAGAGGAGAGGAGAGAGAAGAGAGGAGAGAGAGGAGAAGAGAGGAGAGAGAAGAGAAAGGCTAGTGTCACGTTCAAAGCTTCTCAGATACAGGGAAGTGAAAATCAGAATTACTGGTCTCCATCAGCCTAAAAATTGGTTTCAGTGCAACAGAATTTTCTTTTTTTTTTTTTTTTTTTGGTTCTTTTTTTTTTCGGAGCTGGGGAGCAACAGAATTTTCTTAAAGATTGGCTGTAGATCCACAGGCTGTAATTAGGGTTAATTAATATTTTCTAAATGTCTCCGTGACCACTATGCAGAGAATACACTACAGCCCAGTTTTTCAAAAGTAAAGACTACCAGCAGGGTGCATCTGTTTAGATAAACAGTCAGTTTTCTTTTCAGACCTAACTAAAACCTTTGAAAGTTGGTACTAAATGAAAAATAAATCAGCACGATAACCTGAGTTTTCTTTTAAACATTTAAAACATAAATACAAACGGGATTATGAAAAGACAACAGAAACCCGTTTTCCTCTCACCCCAGCCCTATCTCTCCCAGTACTTGGAAACATGGTCAGTACATCACACAAGGCTCAGCTATTGTCTGCTTGGCTTGACCCACCTTGTCAAGATGCTGCTGCAAGATGTCTCTCATCTGCGTTCGTTCGGCACTCTCTGTGCCCGAGGCAGCACTTACACACCGTGAGAGAGTTCCAACTTCCTCCTCCGCATCCTCGCCAAGAAATATCCGCTCATCCAGACTCCCAGTGGCTAACACGTATTCTTCATACGCCTTATTAACAGCCTTACTGTGGAGAAACAGGACCGCCTTCAGCTTGTGTGCCAGACCACTCGGCAGTTTACTACAAGACCTGGTAAATGTCTCAAAGGCATTTATTTCTGTAGAACAATTGCTCGTTACAAAAACTGAAGAGAAGAAGTAGCTTGCTTTTAATCTGTGTGACGGGCACACACTGAATATATTTTCAACAGTGCGTCAAGGTAGGAGCTAAGCAAACCTGCCTCTAATAGGCTGATAATAATTACACTAATAATAATTAATAATCATTCGACATGCTAAACTGAAGAAGAAACAGCTGTGGTCCTGAGTGACAGCTGTGGTCCTGAGTGACAGCTGTGGTCCTGAGTGACAGCTGTGGTCCTGAGTGACAGTTGTGGTCCTGAGTGACATGCAACTGGTAGATGAAGCAGGACCCTCCTCAGCCGCTCTTGGACCTCGAAAGACCAGGTATGGCCACATCTATCACCTCTAAAGAGCCAACTACATGTCTTCTTTCCCTTTTCTTAACTTTTTCTTTTCAGACGAAATAGCCTCCACCTCACAGTCACCCTGCCACATGTCCCAAGTGCCGTGTGTCCTGATGGCTAGGTGCAAAAGCATAATCTCTTTCGTCTTCTTTTGAAAAAATATCTATTTATTTTATATATATGAGTACACTGCAGCTGTCTTCAGACACACCAGCAGAGGGCATCAGATCCCATTACAGATGGTTGTGAGCCACCATGTGGTTGCTGGGAATTGAACTCAGGTCCTCTGGAAGAGCAGTCAGGGCTCCTAACCTCTGAGCCATCTCTCCAGCCCACAAGAGCATTTCTTAATTTTGAAATTTATAATCCAAATTCTTGAGTAATAAAAACTTTGAGCAGAACAAAAACAAGTTTCACTCAGCTTAAAGACGCACTTATAGAAGTTTCCAGACCTGTTGTGGGTTTTATGAGTTCTACCCTAAAGCATTAAAAATGTCCCGAGTACGAACAGTACAAACACTGAGCACTCGGTCACCTCACAGGGAACTTGAATTACCAGAGCAAGCCAGGCCTGGGGAGGCAGAGGCAGGTGCATCTCTGAGCTGGAGCCCAACCTGGTCTACAGAGCAAATTCCAGAACAGCCAGGACTGCAGATCGAAACCCTGTCTCAAAAACACTGCAGCATAAGTACTCACAAGCTCTCTGCGAAGTTCCCGGGCTCCAGGAAGCCAGTGAGATTTTCTTCCTTCCCCCTGAGGAGCTACGATGAAAAGGAAGGTCCCTAGGTTACATGCGGCCAAGTCTTTAACCTGAGAACAACAACCGTGTGCCGTTAGAAAACAGCGCTGTGCCGTTATGTACGGACCTTCTTTTCAAAAAGCTTCCTAATGTAGGGTTTCCAGAAATGCTGCTTTATCCCCTTTGCCTCCAGCACTAGGCCGTCGTGTAAGGAGCAGAGCTTCTCAATGACACACGGTGGATCAGAGGACGGGTGAGAGTCCCTGGGGTGGCCGTCCTCGGACACGCCTACATGTATAAAGTCACAAAATGGAGTCACTGGTCAGCACCAACTAGCTAGCATTCAATACACTGAAACACACATGTTAGTCTGCTCAGGATACGATCGAACGTGTAACTAGTTTACATATAACTCAGAAGATGGCGAGAGATAGAGTGGGAGATGGGCATGCAGCATCCCTGATACACACAAACCAAGAGGCTCACACTTCCTCAACCTACAGCCCAGTGCTCAGGAGGACTGTCATGAATTAGGATGGCCTGAGCCATAAGGTCCCATCTCACATAGAGAAAGGACTGCATACACTATAAATTAAGTAAATATCTTTTAAAATTGTGGTGGAGGGAAAGTGTATCACGACTCAAAAGATGAGTCATAGCGAGTTCCACAACGAGCAGAGCTGCAGAAACCCTGCCTCAAACAAACAGGCAAGCATTACCCATCTCTGTCTGCTGAGAGGGCTCAGCAGGTGGACACATCTGCTTCCAAGCCTGACAACCTGTTTGATCTCTAAGACTCACCCTGTGAAGGAGAGGGCAGAGTCCCCAAGCGTCCTCTCACCTGTACATGTATACTGTACAGCCCAGGCCTTCCCCTTCTGCCTACATTAAAACGTGACAGTTTTTAAAAAGACACAGCTCACAGATGATCAACTTTGACTTGATCATATTAGACATACTTATAGTAATTTATAGTGTGCTCTTTCATAAGAACATTTAAAAAAATCAAAGAGAATGAAAGGAAACAGAAACAGAACAAATAAAAATATCAGTTGGAAGCCACAGATGTGGCACAGGACAGGGTACCATGTGTTCAGTCCCCAGAACAAAAGGTAAGAGGACAGAATGAAGAAGAATGGGGCAGAGGTCAAGGGCTCCCTGTCTAAAACCCTTGGCCAGGATTTAGCGTTTCATCTTTTGAATTTTGGATTATCTACACCATCTTTATTAGATGAACGTGCAGAACCAACAATTCTTTGGTGAAATCTAAAACTTTATTTTTCTGCTCTCTTGTTTGGTCTACAGTCCTGAAGATTAGACTTGGCGCCAGCCAAGCAGTCTGTCACAAGCTCCCTCTCAGGCCAACATGTCCCACCGTTTGAGTCACAGGCAATTGTACCAACACATGTACTCCACACATGTTTAAATCAACCCTGATGGGAACGTTGAAGTTCTCATTGGAACCTGACTGACGATCAGAATTCTCCACGGGGTTCTTCACGCAGAGTCAGAAATGTAGACTAGTCTATGCACTCTCAGTATTCACACGTATGGCTTACAGAAATCACATAACTTAAAGTATAGTACACGTACAGCCAAAATGACTGTGATTCTCATACTGGTCACCTCGAGAGCAAAGTTCTTGTTGTTTTAGAATTTTATTTTTTCTGTAGCAAAAGAAGTAAAATGTGGTTCTTTTAGTCAATTCTTTGTTGCTACTTGGAGTGCGTTAAGCAACAAACGTGCCAACAGCAAAAACACCAGCATGGCTTTAGAGCTACCCTTGTACAGAGTTTCTAAGTTCTTCTCTTTTTCTATATATTTTCCAAAAACCTCTAAAGTAACCATTTAAAACTAAATTTGGGGACATTTGCTTGTTTTGTAGAGGTGGGGTGGGGTGGGCCCTGGAGAGATAACTCACTAGTTAAGAGCACAGCTGCTCCTCCAGGGCACCTAGGTTTGATTCCCAGCACCCACATAGCTCATGGCCATCCATAAGCCCTGTTCCATGGGATTTGACACTCTTCTTCTGGCCTGTGAGAACACCAGGCACACATGTGGTATACAAACACACATGCAGACAAAACACCCATACACATAAAATAAAACGAAACATTTAAAAGATGTCTGGAGATGCTGACTTCAGTATGTGCACTCCGTACGCTCAGGCTCTCGAATACTCATGCTCTCTGAGCCTAGCAAACCTTCGTCCATTCCTATGGGTAAAAACCAGACAGAAACATGTGCTGTCAATAAACTTACCTTTAAAATTAGGGTTCACAAGTTCTTTCCGGTTAGAGCATTGTAGGGCATTTCCATAAACTAAATCTAGTGCACACAGCAGAAGATGGTAGGAATTGACCAGATCATCACTGATCATGGGGAAGTTTCCTGCAGGGTTGTAAAAGGAACAGTTAAACAGCGTCCACTGCACGGTGTTTTAAAAACGACTGCTTCCTGTAGCTGTAAGGACACCACACACCACTGTAGCAAGTAGGTTCAAGAATGACACTGCGTCTTGGCAAATTTACATTTAGGACACTGATAAGGTATGTCTAAGAATTTAATGAAGATGAAACTTCACTTAAATTCAATATGCATTCAATAGGCTACCATTGAGTAGCTAGTAGTGAACTAAAACTTTAATAATTATTGGTCGAATCCTTGGAATTCTGAACTCGAATACAGAATTTTACCAACTCTCTCAAACTGTAACAAATCATTTTACATAAAAAAGTGTTTCAGCAGTGAAAATAGCTAGAAATATTTAGAGGTTAACCACTAGAAAAATGATCCGTATATGATTTTCCTCATATCTGTAATCTAAAGAGAAGAGAGCCTTTCATTAGAGCACTAATGGTAACATTTTAAAATACTTTCCTACATAGCAGTAAAAGGTCATTCACATTAATCCGATGGAATACAGATACAGACATCCGACTTCAAAAGCTACTACTGCCCCAAGGATAACGACCATGCTTTTAGCAAGAAAGGAAGGAAGGAAGGAAGGAAGGGAGGGAGGGAGGGAGGGAGGAAGGAAGGAAGGAAGCTCACGCCTGCAGGAATGCTCTTCCTACAGAGCTGATTATGAAGGATGCTGAACTGCTCCGTTTAATTGCCAGCCAGCATCTGTCTGAAGAGCCACTGTCACATCTCAACATCTTCACACAGTGTAGGTCCCAAAGCACACACCACACTTTCACACACTGTGCCTACCCGAACGCATCCAGCACCCAAGCTTTCCTTCCTCTCGACTGGCTCTGTATCAGACTTTCCCCATTTGCTTCCTTCCAAAGAAAGTTACCACCTACCTTAGCTTTTGCTTTGGGGCATAGGTTGAACCAAAATAAGTAAGTAAGTAAGTAAGTAAGTAAGTAAGTAAATAAATAAATAAATAAATAAAATAAATCTGCTGCTGCCAGAAAAGCAGATAATTATTGAGAGAGTAAATTCTGCATTGGTGCAACCAAGCTAATTTGCTTGCCTCCGCTATAAAAGGTCAAATATTAACAGTCTACCCCTACTGTACATAAAGCAGGAAGCCACACTTCCTGTTTTCAAGCTTCTAAGCCATCACTGGCCGGCCAGAACGTGTCCCCACATGACTCCTAACTGCAGGCTGGAGTGCCCCTAGGGGTGGAGTTGTAAATGAAGCTCAGGAAAGTCCCAACAGGGCGTCTTTGCCATCGCAAACCATGACCTTACAAAGGGTCCATACTCTCAAACCACTTTACCATTTAATCAACAGATGGCAGCAAGACTCAACCTCTAGTTTGGCCTTCTTGTCCAGGAAAATCATTTCCTGTTTTATGAAAACAGGAAGTAGTCTTCTGCTCAAAAAGCCCTCCCTGTGACAGCTCACACTTGTCACTTGCCATGCCAAATCAACAAATAGAGACAGAGAATAAGCTTATTACTGGGGATGTGAGACTCTGCCACTATTACACTAGCAAAAAACATTTGCTAAGCACACACAAAACAGATTGAAATCCTGGTAGCCACACAGTTATCCAATAGATCGAAGAATTACCATCGGATGTAATTCCAGTCACATAAGCTACTATGGCAGCCTTCACAGAGAAGCCCAAGCTTTTATCTTGTCACTGGCTTATACCACGTTTATTTAATATTTGTGGCTCACGGGGTTGGGGATTTAGCTCAGTGGTAGAGCGCTTGCCTAGGAAGCGCAAGGCCCTGGGTTCGGTCCCCAGCTCCGGAAAAAAAAGAACCAAATATTTGTGGCTCACGATTGAATACAGGGTCTCTTGTGTGGGTTGGACAAGCCGTCCACCACTGGGCCACGTCTGTCACTTCTGATTGCACTGAAGGCTGCCAGTGTCATTGTTATGAAAAGCATAACTCAGAAGCTCACAAAAACTCTTCCTTCCACTGGGCACACAGCTCAGATAACGATGGCAGACTCCTCTGTGCCTTAGAGAGGACCAGCCGAAATTACAAATACTCCTAGAGGCCACACCTTCGTGTTCAGCCTCAACTGGAAAGACATGAGAGCTGAGTTCAAATCCTTACATTATTCTTTTATTTTTTCTATTAATTTATTTATTCACTTTATATCTTGATCACAGTCCCCTCTTTCCTCCCAGGCCCCCTTAAACAGCCTGTCTCCTCCCCCCTCCCCTTCTCTGAGAAGAGGGAGGCTCCCCTGGGTACCAACTCACATCAAGTAACTGCAGAACTGGGTATATCCTCTCCCACTGAGGTCAGGCAAGGCAGCCCAGTTAGGGGAACAGGATCCATGGGCAGGCAATAGAGTTAGGGAGAGTCCCATCTCCAGTTGTTGGGAGACCCACAGGACCAAGCTGTACATCTCCTACATATGTGGTGGTGTGGTGGGGAGGCAGCCCGTACATGTTCTCTGGTTGGTGGTTCAGTTTCTGGGAGCCCCAAGGTCCAGGTGAGTTGACTCTGTTGGCCTTCTTGTGGAGTCCCTGTCCCTCAGGGTCCCTCAGTCCTTCCCCCAACTCTTCCACAGTACTCCCTGAGCTCAGCCTTTGGCTGTGGGTCTCTGCATCTGTTTGGTCAGCTGCTGGATGGAGCCTCTCAGAGGAGACTTATGCTAGTTAACTGTCTGCAAACGTAACCTTAACAGTGTCTGGCTTTAGTTGCCTAATCTTGAAATGAGTCTGTTGTGATAGTCGATCTGATAAAGGCAATCGCTTACACAGTAATTTTCCCTTATCCATGGCCTTATTTTTATGGTTTCTGTTACCTTTGATTAACAGACCAAAAATATCAAATAGAAAATTTAAGAAATAATCCTCAGTTAGGCAGGGAACCCTGTCATCCAAGTACTAGGGAAACTGGGGCAGGAGGGTCACAAACTCTAGGTCAGAGTGGCCTAAAGAGTTAGCCTCACACAAATAAAAACTACATTTCCAATTGCATGTGTCCTTGTTCTGCCCAGCTCCGAGGACAGCACTGTCCTCACTGTGTCCAGCATGTCCAAGCTGAATATGCCATGTGTCCACAAGTCAACTAGCTGTTCCTGCGGTTGGTGGGTCTACTGTGTCCACACAGCAGAGAGTTTACTCAAGCAATGTGTATTCTACTTAGTAATGACCCTCAGGCAGTACGGCAGCTTGCCAGAGAAAAGCCGGAAGGTGGAGGTGTTTCCATTAAGTGGAGAGATGGCTGAGTGGTTAAGAGCACTGGTTGCTCTTCCAGAGAGACCAGGGTTGAATTCCCAGCGACCTCTTGGAGAATCACAAGCAACTGAACTCTAGGTCCAGAATATCTGATGCCCCCTTCTGACCTCCTCTGGTACTGCATGCATATAGTGACAGACAGACATGCAGGTAAATGCACGTGCACGGAAAACAAAATCCTTAAAAGAGTCGTACGCCAATGCTGCTAAGACTTAGAGTACAATAAGGTAATGTATAGAGACATAATTTACATAACATACTAGTACACTTCCATAACCGCTCTGTTCTTATTATCTCTTACTGTGCTTGATGTACAAATTAGACTTTATGTAGGTATGTATAGCAAGAATCATAGCATTCAGCGGATAGAACCATCTTTGGTTGCAGGAATTAGGAGGTATCCTGCATAACCCCCATACCCCAGTATGCTTGCAGCTCCTCCCAGTTCTGACACTTCGTGTCTCTTTGAACTGTCTCAGTGGCAGCAGCATGCACAGTCTACAGAGATAAACCTAACGTGTGTCATTGTGCCTTCTCCTTTAGACTGGTAAACATTGTCCCTATACAGAGCACACCAAAGGCATAGAGGTGGACTCCAGCACAATGCATAGGGTAATGGAATGAAATAGAGGAGAGAAAGAGATTCTAGGGATCTGATTAAGTTTAGTCACATTTGTTACCTGAAGACATTCAGAATGACATCAGACCTAAGGCCTTCAGTCCCACTCGGTGAATCAGGCACAGCTTATGAAGAGCAGAGCCCCACATGTAAACTAATGCAGCATGTGGTGGTTCTGTCCACAGCTCAGAAGAATAGCTTCACGTCAAAGAGATGTGGACAAGAATAACACCAGGGGTGTGCCATTTAACACGAGGAGACGTGAAACCGTAAAGGCAGTAACGTGCCTCCTGCGAAAAGTGAGGCTTTCTTCCCAATTCATAATGAGCAGATAAAATCAGCACTAAAAGAAAAAAGACAGCTAGCTAATTCCTGCCCAAATACACGTTACTCTTACCTTTTGCGTATATAAAAAGCACCCAACAAAAATGGAAAATTTCAGATGTGGTACAGGGCTGTCGCCTGGAGAGGGAGAAAAACAAAGTTGTAAGACAGAAGAATTACAAAAAGACAGCCCAAATGACTCAAGTCAGATAGGGAACAGGCCCACAGGCAGTGGAGTGATAACAGATGTGGCTTTTCAGGGAGACGTTCAAGACACTCTGCCCCAACCAAATGCTGAAAGCAAACAGCCAGGAGGCAAAAACAGCAGGTCAGATGCAGAACAAACAAACAAACAAACAAACAAATAAACAAACTCCTTTCTAGGTTTTTGGGGTCAAGACACATAAGGCACAAAATAAGAAGCCACAGCTCTTGTGATGACATCAGTACAACTAACGCTGCTTCCGGGCTGCAGGCAGTCTGGGTTTACTGCTTCTCATGCAGATGGACTGCATACTCTCCCTAAAATATTCCACACAATACAACGACGAAAGGTCGTTCCAAGTACATTCTGGGTCTATCCTCATGCCCATACTCCATCCACTAAGAGACCTGTTCTATTTGACCACGCTGTCTGCTAACGGGGTCTCAGACCTGCTGACTTTTCTTGACTTTTAGCTTGACTTTTCTGCCAAAATCTCCTGCCAGTCCTTAAACCAGACTTCTATGGGGCCCAAATCACAAGAGCCTCATCTTCTGTTTATTTTCGTTTTCTGCCTCACAATCTCATGTCACCTAGGCTGGCCTCGAACTTGCTATGTAGCAGAGGCTGACCTTGAACACCTCCACCTGCCAAATGCTAGCAAGGACTGCAGGTTTATGTCACCACGCCCAGCTTTACAGGAGGACCAAGAAGAGCAGCAGGTCTGGAGAAGAGAAGGGAGCTGGCTTGGCTCTGGTCCTAGCATGAGCAGGTGCTTGTTTCCCTGGTCCTTTCCCTTTCGTCTGTCCAAGTCACTGTACCGAGGAGTGGTACTGGATTTAATCTAGTAGGTCACGGTCTAAGGAGAATCAGTCAGAGCTGTGCTTCCAAAGTAGCTTATTGTAGTACTCAGGAGGTAGTGGTCCCTGTAGTTCAAGGCCACGCTTGACCATTTGACATGTGCCAGGATTCCTGGGCTACATGAGACCCTGTCTCAAAAAGAAACAAACCTCATGGCCTTTCTGCCATAGTATCTGATAACCTACTTATGACTTTGATCAGCCTCAAATGTCAAACTTAGGCCTTCTTGCTTGTAATATATAAGCTACTCTAAAGTTTAGCGCCTAACAGTAGGGCTGTGGAAGTGCCTGATCCATCTGCTCCCCGAGTCCCTCCGGCTGCTTCTGCACATACCGGTATTTCCTCTGTCCCGAAGGCCCCACCTCTCTCTCTCAAGCCATCTGCCAGATCCCACCCAGTTCTCTTTACTCTGCTATCAAACTGGCTCGTTTCGGTTTATCTTGGCCTCAGAAATCTCACTTTTCTCTGCCTGCAGCACTCTCATGATCTGAATGTTACTTCTTCCCTCTTGCGTTACTGTCAACTCTCAGAAGAGAGACCACGCATCCGTTTGAATGCCCATCCGCTACGCAATACCGAAACGGTAGTTTCTTGCTGTGTTTAACACATGGTGACACAGTCACAGCTCGACGCCACAGTCATGCTCATGAGGCCGGGCTGGCATGGTAAAGCGTCCAGGTTCTGCAGTTCTACCCACTGTCAGATGCCTGGGCCGCCTGCTCGCCGGAAGTTTGTTTTCCCCACGTAACAAGGCTCAGACTCCTAAGTGTGTCCTGTGTTCACGCTCACACCTGAGAAGAGTGCTTCCTTCACACAGACACATGCCATGCATCATAGTGTGACTGTTAGCAGGAAAGTGCTGGAAAGTGCCAAGACCTGTAGAGTAGACTCCTGTCATCCCAGAACCTGGAAGGCCGATACAGAAGGATAGCAAGTTTGAGGCCAGCCTGGGCTACACAATGGCATTCCTTCCCCCATTTTAGGAGGCTTTGATTTTGCTTTGTTTTATTTTCTCTTTTTGGCTGAAACAGAATCTTATACAGTCCACGCGATCCTCCTGCCTCAGACTCCTTAATGCTGGGGTTACAGTTCTGTGTACCTACACCCAGCCTCTTGTACATTTCTTATGAGTACTGTGGTAGCTCTATTTAAGAGGAAATTTCCTTAGAAGCTTTAAAAGTTTCCCTTTCTGTTTTAAATAACTTTGACTATTAAAGGAGGGGAGTCTGTGTCTTGTAAAAGATAGAGAAAACCAGGTAGAGTAAGGGGATTTTGTAGACCTGACTGGAAATCAAGTTCACAGTAGTCGAATTCCCCTGTTCTCACCCAACCCAGTTTCTCTGCTGTTGACTGATTATGAACATCAGAGTCACTCCAGGGACAGTTATTCAGTTTGATGTAAAGGTCAAATAATAGAAAACATCAGGATCTGATCAATACCAGGGAAGTCCACTGGGAAAAGTGCTTAGGGCCTGACTTGTGCAACCTGCACTTTTGACTGCTTAAGTAAAAAGGGAAAACTATATCAGTGTAAAACCCAAACATTTTGGATTGTGAAAGAAGCCAGGCAATCTCTAATATACGGCAGAGAGCAACAACAAATTATTATTTAAAAAAATACTTTTTAAGTCAGGCGTGATAGTCCAAGTCTATAATCCCAGGACTCAGTGGCAGAGGCAGACAGATCTTTGAGTTAGAGGTCAGCCTGGTCTACATAGCGAATTCCATGCCTGTAAGGCTACATCATAGCAAGGCCCTATCTCAAAAAACAAGTGAGGGCTGGAGAGATGGCTCAGCGGTTAAGAGCACCGACTGCTCTTCCAGAGATCCTGAGTTCAATTCCCAGCAACCACTTGGTGGCTCACAACCATCTGTAATGGGATCCGATGCCCTCTTCTGGTGTGTCTGAAGACAGCTACAATGTATCCTATACCTGAAATAAATAAATAATCCTTTAAAAAAAAAATCCCGGGTTCTAAGGAGGAGCTCTTTGAAAAGCATTTTCCCAGAGACGCATAGATACACACCTCTGCTTTCTTCCTCTTTGCTGGCGAGGTTGTTCTTCTTGGGGATATTTAAAAATGTCTTGAAAAATGGGTTCATATTTCTTAAAGATCACAGCGGAGACAGTGAAGTTTCTTTCTAATCTTTCGGTTCGTTCTCGGAAGTGTGGGGGTAAATTTGCCATATCTTCCCACTTCTTCATCTTGTTAAAAAATTCAATTAGGCTGATAATAAAAACAAATCGAGGTACTTTAATAATGCAAAGGTGACGTTATGCCAATACAAGTAAATCAAAATCATTTCACTGAATTATATCTGGACAATGACATAAAATCAAAGGGATGCCTTTGGTTAGCTTAATCTCCTACCCTTTACCTTGTCACTCCCACCTCCTGACCCACTCTACTCAGGTTTGGATTCCGTGTGTGTGTGTGTGTGTGTGTGTGTGTGTGTGTGTGTTCATGTAGCTGACATGTGGCAATGCACACAGAAGACTGAGATTGATGCCTGGTGCCTTCCTCATGACTGTGTCACTTGGATTTTTCTGCTGGGTGTGACAGGAGCTTTTACTGAGTCATCTCAATGACCCTGCCTTAGATCTTTTAAATATTAGAACTCCGATGCTGGAGAGATGGCTCACCACACTTAAGAATATTTGCTGTTGGGTTGGGGATTTAGCTCAGTGGTAGAGCGCTTGCCTAGCAAGCACAAGGCCCTGGGTTCGGTCCCCAGCTCCGAAAAAAAAAAAAGAAAAGAAAAAGAAAAAGAAAAAAAAGAGTATTTGCTGTTTTCACAGAGGACCTGGGTTCAATCCTAGCAACCACAAGGTCACATATGACCATCTTTTACTACAGTCCCAGGGGATCTAATGTCTTCTTGGACACCAAACATACACATGGTACCATATACATACATGCAGGCAAAATGCTTATACACATGAAATAATAAAATGAACCCCAAAAAATTTAAAACAATACTAAAGTTAGAATAGAAACAGACAAAATTTTAATGTGAACATCTTCCTAAACTAGTTCTCTGCCCCTCCCAAATGTAACCCCAATCTTTTGTTTGCTTTTACATTTTATGTAAAATGTATCACACTACAAGTAGCATTTTGCAACTTAGTTTTCATTTAATGTTTCTGAGGCTCATTAATGTTAATACATGGAAATATCTAACAAGTTTAATTACTAAAACAATTCCTTCCTATGAACATTCAATAACTTTCTGCATTCACTCAATGAACAGAGACCGATTACTTCGAATTTTCCTTTAATAAAATAGTGCAGGTCTGGAGAGGGGCTCAGAGGCTAAGAACATTTGTTGCTCTTGGCAGAGGACTGAGGTTCTGTTCCAGCAGCCACACCGCAGCTCACAACCATCTGTAACTCCAGTTCCAGGAGATCCAATGCCTTCTGACCTCCACAGGCACCGGAACACATGTGGTACACACATATACATGCAAACATGCATACACATAAAAAACCATGAATTTTTGAATGTTGCCATAAGCATCTTGGTATGCACGATGTGTGTAGGAGTTTCTTTAGGATCAGAGAAGACGCAGGTCCAATTTTACTACACATTTCACATGCATTAAAACATAAGTTCTGGGCTGGAGAGATGGCTCAGCGGTTAAGAGGACCCGACTACTCTTCCAGAGGTCCTGAGTTCAATTCCCAGCAACCACATGGTGGCTCACAACCATCTGTAAAGAGATCTGATGCCCTCTTCTGGTGTGTCTGAAGACAGCTACAGTGTACTTATATATAATAAATGAATAAATCTTAAAAAAAATAAGTTCTATGCAGAATACCTAATAATTTATATTTATTTACCTTTTAAATCCATGGTATCTTCAAAAGCTTCTCGGTCTCTTTATTTAAACTTAAAGCAATATTAGGCAATAAGTTATAACCTTTAATGCATTACAACACGAATACACTCATGTTCGTACACTGCGATCCTGACTCCGAAATGGTAAAGGAAACCACAACTCAGTTTCTACACTCAGCTGTGTACATGTTAGATGCTCAGAAAATAGTAAACAGAGAGAATTTCCATTATCAGTGTGGCGTCTAAGCTTTCTTAATTTTAGCAGCATCCTACTTTTCAAGCTCTAACATAATTACCTTTGCTCAGAACATCGAAGGATTCTAGTTAAAGACACATAGTTTCCTTCAGCAGTCCCTTTGCTCACAGTAGGAACAGATTTTCTGCAAGCCACATATAAGGCACATGCTAACCAATGGAGATCATTTCCCTGAAAGAGAAAAAAGAGTTTTAGCTAATGACTTCCGTGTGCTTCAATGGAAAACTTCGTGCATTCATATCGAAAGTGATATTTCTATGACGGCCCTTGCCCACGGCCTCTTCTAGTATGTGACATTGACATTCGTCCATGCATGGTACTGTCTCTGTTCCTTTACCTTGAAGCAGGGCAGAGTCTTATGCCCCTGTACATGATGGTCTTTATTAATACCACAGGTAAAAGTGATGCTATACAATCTCAAAGGTCACAGAAGGGAATGCTGATACCGACTGCCTTCATCTTTGAGGATGTCATAAACCAGCATACAAAGCGTGTGCCTCCCTTCAACTGACATGCTGAGAGAGAATATGGCAGTGGCCAGTTCTACACAGAGAGATGCCCAAGGAACCCTACCATACTGACACCCTTGTGACACAGTGCTTCTGGGTGAGACAACAGTCATTTTGATGCAGACAACATAGCACCTCCTTTGCACTGCCTGAATTCCCAAACTGTAGCATGATATCTACCCCAGCTTTCAGCAAGGATGTTAGGATCTAGGCTCAGGTCCACATGCTTGCATGGTATGTCACCCATCAAGTCCTCTCTCCTCCACTTAAGCACAGCTCTGAGCAATGGTTTCATACGGTGTTTGGTTTGGAGGACAGTTTTGGTTTTTGGTTTTTGGTTTTGGTACTGATGGGTATTAGAACTCAAGGCCTTACCACCAGACACAGTCCGCTACAGCACACCCTCAACCCCATGTTGTCACGATTTCCCCAATTATATGATTTCAAGGGAAACTGAGCTTTTCAACTACTGAGTTTTATTTCCATCAAGATCTGTTAGGAAGAATACAGGTAAGCAGTTAAATTGTCATCTTTGTTCTAAAAAAGGGGGGGGGGCTTAAGGGAGATGAGAGAACCTATAACTAAATCATCCCCTGAAAAGGAAAAAAAAAGTCTTATACATGAGGATGCTACAATGCAAGAGATAGGGGCTCAGGAAATACTCCAAAGTGAACAGATATTCATGCCAGTATAAGGTTGTTCGAGATGCACTGTGATAAACACCACAGCTAAAAGCAACTTGGGGACGAAAGGTTTATTTAGTTTACAGGTTACAGTCAGGAACTCCAGGCAGGAACCTGGAGGCAAGAGCTGAACTACGCAATGCTGCCTTCTGTGTACAGCCCAGGACCATGAGGGGTAGCATAGCCCACAGTGGGCGACATCACTTAGCAACTAAGAACATGGCCACAGGCATGCCCGCTGTCAATCTGAGGGAGACGATTCCTCAGTGAGGTCTCCCTCTTCCCAAGTGTGTCAAATTGACAACTGAAGTTATCACAAGGGTAAACTGGGCTAAGAATCAAGATTAAAACCTCACTAAACAAGCCAAATTAAAAAAAATAAATAATAAACAAACAAATAAATGGAAAGCCTTGGCCAAACAAGAACTAGTGAATATGTTCTCAAAAATAATTTACTAATCCAGCAGGTTGAGCAAGTAAAGGTGCTAGGTGACAAACTGCAGATCTGATGGACCCCCCAGGATCCACCGGGGACACACACACACACACACACACACACACACACACACACACACACACACATTTACTAGGCATCTGTTAAATGTCAGTTGCATATGCGACACCAGGCTTCATATTGACTTCGTTTCTGTGAATTGAAGCCTCTGCTATGTTATAGTGCTTATTCTTGCTAATTTACAGTGCCCTCTCTAAGGTGAAGTAAGAGTTCGTTTGGGGGTCTCTATGTCCTTCAAGCCCGAAATTCCCCTCTTTGCCTGGTTCCAGGGAACACTAAGTCAGGAGGAAGGCGACAGCCTCTTCAGCCAGACGGCTTCAGTATATGCAATTATCTGCACGCATACACACATTGCTTTAGTTAAGCTTTAGGTCAGCACTTTGAGGTGGGCACAAATAACAAAACTGCTTACACAACCAAACTGAGTTTCACTGTGGTTGCAAACTTGCCCAGAGTCACTCAGATCTGGGTCTGAAGATGTCCTATTTCTTTTTTTTGTGGGTGTTAACAAATGGAGAGAGGGAAATTCAATGTGTGACGGTTTTTAAAAAATAGAAATAAACCAACTCAGAAGAACGGCACAAGTCCAGCCATCGTATTATAGTTAAATAACATCTTGTTTAGCCTTCGGATCGGGGGCCTCTTTGCCCCTCTCTTTCAGAAGCTATATATAAAAGCAAAGGGCCATCCGCACAGGCAGCGATAAACAATCCGGACTTCCGTGTCACTTCCCATTGGCCCACACAGGGGAGGTGCCTGCAGAGTTGACAGACACTGGCCCAAAGAGCCATTTTCGTCAACTGCAAGCCCCGTCCCAAGAACGGAACATAACAAGCCTACACCTGGATGACAGCCAAAAAGAGTGCCCGTGCTCAGCAACAAATGTTGTGTGTCTACACCCGCTTTTCATTGCCGGGGTTGGGGGGCAACAATCCTAAGCCGTTCTCACACGGAAGCAAGCCGGAAACTTAATGCGTCTCCTAAGACGGCTGCACAGCAATGGTGCGGTGCAAACGACCAAGTGACCCCAGAGCCACCCCGAGTCCCCGACTTCCGCGGAGGATCTGAGCACGCACCTCCAGCGTGTAGCTCTCGCTCATGCTGCGGTAGCTGCTCCAGGCCTCGGCGCGTGCCGCCTCGTCCATGTTAAGGCGGCTGCACAGCTCTTCGAACCGCTGTTGGATCTGATGGCTTGGGGACCCTGCGGGCTGCGCCCGGTCCGCGGTGTCGCCATCCTCCTCCTCTTCCTCTGAGCTGGCTGCAGCAGCAGGAGGAGGAGGTGACGACTGGTTGCCTCCAGATGCCATGGCACACCCGGAGGCCGCGGCTCTTCAGATGAGCTTAGGGCCCGGGCCCACAGCCATTCAAACCGCGAAGCGCCGGCCCGTCAGCAGCCCGTAATGCTACTGTGCCGCCCCCAGAGTTTCTAGGTCCCATGTGGGCACCCGTAGGTCTGAGCATGGCCTGCTGGGAAATGTAGTCTTGGCCGGGCTATCAGGGGAACCAAAAGTCATGGAAGAAGAAAGCAAAAATGCGCTGTTCTTCATTTAGGAGCGAGTGAACGCGCCCTCTCCCATTTTTTTTAAAGCCTCTCTCAATAGTGAGGCCATTCATAAGGTTCTTTTGAAGAGAAAAGGACCAAAAAATATCGACAGGAGAAGCTTTAGTATACAAGCTCTTTACAACACTTCCTCCTCCTAGAGGAGGAAGCTAAAAGGTCCAAAATAAAGATAATAGTTTGGCTGCCTTTTCTAGTTCACGTTACTGTTGCTGAGATAAACACTGACTGTAACCAGCTCGGAGGGGAAAGGACTTATTTCATATTAGTCTTTACAGTCCATCATTGAGGGAGGCTAACACAGGACGCTGCTTACTGGATAGTTCCCTCTTGCTTGATCAGCTACTTTCCTAATAAAACCCCTAGCCTCCACCTCCGCGGCTGCCCACCTGCCTAGGCAAGACCCACAGACCAACCCAACAGAGAGGATTCCTCAAGTGAGACTCCTATGTCAATACTATCTATGGCCAAGGTATAGTGAGCTAAGATTGATCTCACTAACCAAACTAAAGCAAAACAAAGAAACCCTCAACCAAACAATCATGAATGCGTTTTCAAGAATAACTGAAGATTTATATTAGCCATCATATAACCGCTCCTAGGTGAGGCAGAGGCTAAAGTTTACTATAGATAAAAGGAAGAGTGCAGAGCAGGAATGTTTAGGTGAGTCCACAGAGGACAAGACCCTGAGCCACATGACGGGGGAAGGGGATGAGAGGGGGAGGAGAGGGGAGAGAGGGGAGAGACGGGAGAGAGGGGAGAGAGGGGAGAGAGGGGAGAGAGGGGAATCCGGTGCAGTAGTCAGGAGGCCCGAAGGAACAAAGAACTAGAAACTAAAATGTCTGGATGATATAGGGAAAAGCAGGAGGCTGGCAAGGGTAACAGGTGGAGGTTGAGGGTTACAGGGAGAACCCAGCAGCCAGGTTCTCTTTGAGATGTTAGTCACCTCAGCCATTTGTCCCAGGTCTGAAATTTAACAGCACCCAAGGGGCTCAGCATCAGTGTTTGTGACTTGAGGTGTTAAAGCTACTGAATCTCTAACTAAGCTTAGATGTGAGGTGAATCCCTAAGAATTTGTTCTTGGAAAAGAAACTTTATTGCATGGGCTTGCCGGTGGAGAAGAGAATCTAGCAGAGATGAGCACATTTGATTGACAAGGGCTGGGGAGATTCTCGGTGGCAAAACATCTCTCACCAGAGATCAACCCTTATAAGTCACATATGTGTGTGCATGCATGTGTGTGTGCGTGTGTGCGTGTGTGTGTGTGTGTGTGTGTGTGTGTGTGTGTGTGTGTAGGGAGGGTGTTTTTGTTTGTTTGTTTGTTTGTTTTTTTCCTGAGCTGGGGACCGAACCCCAACCCCTAGGGAGGGTGTTAGAAACCAGAAATCGTGGGTTGGCTTGTAACCTCAGCAGTGGCTTCCATATAAGCTGGTGGAGTCCTGGGGCAAGTCTCACTTGCTGGACAGTGAGAGACAGGATGTGAAAAAGAGGGGGGCCTGGGAGGTAACACGAGGCTATTCTATGGTCTCCAAACACATGCGCACAGACTTAAATATGTACACCAATGTATTCGAACACAGGCACAGGTGCACAAACAATACTGGTCAAAAGGATACTTACGTCTAGGTCACAAGGACATTGGATTTAAGTCATTATCCATTAGCTATTTCAACAATTTTATGAGCTGGAGAGACAGCTCCGTGGTTAAGGGCACTGGCTGCTCTTCCCAAAGACCTGAGTTTGAATCCAGCCAGCCATGTCACATGCACAGCCACCTGGAACCCCAGCCTCAAGGGTATTTATGCCTTCTTCTAGCCTCTGTGGCACCTGCACTAAATGTCCGCTTTCTGTCAGAATTAGCTATCCTGCCTCATGACTTTCAAATAATTACAGGATTTTACAGTTGTGCATATTGATATATATTAATTCCACCTAACAAGTATGATTCCTCCGTGCACGTGTATAGTCTGATCTTATTTACTTCCCAGAGTGCTCTAGTTCTCCTCTTCCCGTGTTCCTGCCAGCCTCTTCTCTCTCTCATGCATTTATTTATGTCATGACCCAGTGAGTTTCATTCGGGCTTTTCATAGGAGCAGGGGAGAGGGGCTATTTACAGGGACAGGAGAAACTTAGCAGTGGCTAAGCCATAGAAGAAAATGACCTTGGGGAGAGTAGTCTTGTGAACCCCTCACTCCTAGCAACCTTCACTGAAGGACCACGACTCCCCCGAAGGCTGCCTTCTGGTGAGCAGACCTATGGAGTAAGATGGCTCCTAGGCAGATTTTCCCAGGTGTTTGGGCTGCCTTAGTTCCCACAGCCCCTGCTCTTGCTGCTTCTTGCTCTCTGCCTTCCGCCCCTTCTTACAACCAACCCACTGGCACACTTGGTATAGTCTAGACTACAGGCCGTTAAGCTCCAGGTGACTTTCCCGCAGAAATAATGATCATTACTGTCCCTGCTCACACTTGTCTCCTGCACCAAGGCCCTCTTAGTCTGCGAGCAATGTCACAGTCTGACCTTTAACCTCCCGTGATCGCCTCCCTCCTCCAGATACGACTACAGCAACGCCGTGGACGGACCAGCAATGTGGAGAAGCTCCTTCCCTCTTCTGCTCTGGAGCAGTTTCAAAAGAAGTCTTAACGCCCCTGCCAAAGATTTCTCCGGGGGCTGCAGAGATGGCTCAGTGGTTAAGAGCACCAACTGCTCTTCCGGTTCAATCCCCAGTTCAATCCCTAGCAACCACAAAGTGGTTTATGACCATCTGTAATGGGTTCTGATGCTCTCACATATATAAAATAAATAAATTAATCTTTAATAAAAAATTTTACCTGAATATCCTGTTGTGGGGGGAAGTGTAGAGACAAAAAAAAGGCCCCAATAATGGGACCAAAAAGAAAAACAAAAATTCTCCACCCTCTCTCAGTTGGGAGCTTGACCCAGTGACTCTCAAGGCCTCTCACAAGCAATGAGAACCTGAGGTGCTGCATCCCACATGGCTAGTCGCAGAGAGAATGAGTGACTATAAAGTGTATCTGTCTTCCTTAAAAGAATTATAAATTGATTTAGTTTATGCATATGGGTGTGTTGCCTGCATGTGTGTTTGTACACTGTATGTGTGCCTGGTACCCACAGAGGTCAAAGGAGGGTGTCAGATCCTCTGGGACTGGAATTACATGGGTACTATTTCTTTCTTCTTCTTCTTCTTCTTCTTCTTCTTCTTCTTCTTCTTCTTCTTCTTCTTCTTCTTCTTCTTCTTCTTCTCCTCCTTTTTTTTTTTTAAAAGATCTATTTATTTATTATATATGAGTACACTGTAGCTGTCTTCAGATACACCAGAAGAGGGCATCAGATCTCTTTACAGATAGTTGTGAGCCACCATGTGGTTGCTGGGAATTGAACTCAGGACCTCTGGAAGAGCAGTCAGTGCTCTTAACCACTGAGCCATCTCTCCAGCTCCTTTCTTCTTCTTCTTAAAAAGAGTTGCTTTTGTGTGTGTGTGTGTGTGTGTGTGTGTGTGTGTGTGTGTGTGTGTGTCTGTCTGTCTGTCTGTCTATTTATCTGTGCATCTGTCTGTCTTATCTGTGTCTCTGTGTCTGTGTATGTGTGTGTCTGTCTATCTGTGTGTCTATCTGTCTGTCTGCATCTATGACTCTGTGTGTGTCTGTCTGTCTACCTGTCTGTCTGTATCTGTGTCTCTGTATGTGTGTGTGTGTGTGTCTATATGTAGTAGGTATGTATCTGTATGTAGTAGATTGTCTGTGTTTACAGAAGACAGAAACAGGCACTGGATCCCCTAGAACTTGTTACAGCTGCTTGTGAGCTGCGTGATGTGGGTGTTAGGAACTGAGCTCAGATCCTCTGCAAATAAAATACATAAATTAAAAAATGTGTTTCTATGCTTTTATATCCCTTTCATACACTTAATGGTTTCTTTTTGTCTTTTTAATGTGATATTTCACTAAGCAATAATGATTCCTATTATGTTATATTTAGAATTATAACACACAGTGAAAACAAACACATTTCTCAGTATTCTTAAATTCCTGACATGTTACTCTTTGAGATGCAGGGTCAATGAGTCAACATTCCTTACAATATGCAAATTTCAAAATTATAATGATTTTAAACATATTTCTAATAATCTTGACATATTATTTGGATACCTAAAATTCATGTTTAAAGAATACAATTCTGGGGCTGGAGAGATGGCTCAGTGGTTAAGAGCACTGACTGTTCTTCCAGAGGTCCTGAGTTCAATTCCCAGCAACCACATCGTGTCTCACAACCATCTGCAATGGGATCTGATGCCCTCTTCTGGTGTCTGAAGACAGTGACAGTGCAGTCACATAAAATAAATAAATCTTAAAAAAAAATACAATTCTGTCTAGTTTTTCAAAATAAAAGTCCTTATGTAATATTAGACTTTTATTTTAAAACTATGGAAGCTTGGACATAGGCTATACCTAATTACTTTTGTGTTTATAAAGGAGATATAACTAAAGAATGGTATCAAACTGTAAATTGTTATTTTTAGCATCTATTTTAAATTGCCTGATATTGTTCATATAGTGCAACTTTATCCCCCATAATTTTTTTATATTATTCATTTAATGTATATGAGTGCAAAGAGAACACGTGGTACTTCAGACACAGCTGCCTTTGGACTCGTACCACAGCCCAGGGGAAAGAGTTGGGTCCCCAGAAACCTCAGCTTCGACACCTTTGAGGCACTGGCTCTGGCCTCACAATGGCCTTGCCAACTCCACCCCTAGACAAAGACACAAAACTAACACTCCCTTTATTATTCCATCAGTGCCTCTGAGGAAGTCTCGGGTCTCTCTGGATCCCCACACACAAGACAGGAACCTGGGGGCAGAACTGAAAAAGAAGTCACAGAGGACAGAGGACTGCTATGTACTGGCTTTCTCTGTTTTCTTACACAACCCAGGACTACTTTTCTAGGGTTGGTATGACCCCGAGGGCTAGGCCCTCCCACATCAATCCACAGTCAAGGAGATGCCTTCTCAGATTTGCCTACCGGCCAATCTTCTGGAGGCAATTCCCAGAAATAATGAGGTTTGTGTCAAGTTGACCAAACTCAACCAGAACACTCAACAAGAGATGCATCAAGCCACAGACACAGACTGGTTACTGGACGGTAGGCGAGATGAAATGCGCATAATTCCATGAAAACAGTCCCAAAAGCCATCTAACAAGAGACTTGGAGAGCTGGAGAGATGGCTCAGTGGTTAAGAACACTGAGGCCTAATTCCCAGAAAGACACGGTGGCTCACAGCCATCTGTAATGGGATCCGATGCTCTCTTCTGGACATCACCTGAAGACAGCAACAGTGTGCTCACATACATAAAATAAATAAATCTTTTTAAAAACAGACTTGAAGAATACATAATGTGATTACATTCCCTCCAATTTACTGCCAAGAAAATTTACTGTACAAGAAGTACAACATCCTATAAACTATTAGCGGAGGAAGTGGCCACGGTCAGCAGAGAGTTAAGTCTCTCTTTCCCTTAGAAATACTCTATGTCCATCTCCTTAGAAACAAGATAGAAAAATGTCACCTACATCAGGAGAACTCAGCTCTTGATGACTTCTTGGCTTCTCTACACAAAGTTCCCAAATAAGGGAGAGGATGTATCCGGTCAGAGCGGGGAGAGCTAAAGAGTGCTCCACAGATCGGAGGGATTTCTCTCTGTGAGCACTAAAAATGGGCAGACAAGGGTGCTCCTTGAAGCTGACATTAGGGGAGCAAGACAGTGGAAGAGAGTCAAGTGGGGCACATGCCATGTCAAGTGGGGTGATAGCCATGAAGAAATCTCTGAGCTCTTATTCTGATGCAAGAAGAATGAGTGGAGGGATAAAATTATGGCCTAATGTGTGATTGGGTGGCTGGTTTTGTGTGTGAACTTGACACAAGCTGATGTTATCACAGAGAAAGGAGACTCAGTTGAGGAAATGCCTCCATGAGACCCAGCTATAAGGCATGTTCTCAATTAGTGATCAAGGGGAGAGGGCCCCTTGTGGGCTGTGCTATCCCTGGACTGGTGGTCTTGGGTTCTATAAGAAAGCAAGCTGAGTTGAATTACCCTAGATGCCTAGAACAAATGAAACTCAAGACGGATGATCAAAATGCGAATGCTTCACTCCTTCTTTAAAAGGGGAACAAGAATACCCTTGGCAGGGAAGAGAGAGGCAAAGATTAAAACAGAGACTGAAGGAACACCCATTCAGAGCCTGCCCCACATGTGGCCCATACATATACAGCCACCCAATTAGACAAGATGGATGAAGCAAAGAAGTGCAGACCGACAGGAGCCGGATGTAGATCGCTCCTGAGAGACACAGCCAGAATACAGC
The DNA here is from genome assembly GCF_021556685.1 of Rattus norvegicus. Lineage (NCBI taxonomy): Eukaryota > Metazoa > Chordata > Mammalia > Rodentia > Muridae > Rattus > Rattus norvegicus. The sequence goes on from NC_141552.1 coordinate 30,452,351, forward strand.
AAATACAGAGGCGAATGCCAGCAGCAAACCACTGAACTGAGAACAGGACCCCCGTTGAAGGAATCAGAGAAAGAACTGGAAGAGCTTGAAGGGGCTCGAGACCCCATATGAACAACAATGCCAAGCAACCAGAGCTTCCAGGGACTAAGCCACTACCTAAAGACTATACATGGACTGACCCTGGACTCTGACCTCATAGGTAGCAATGAATATCCTAGTAAGAGCACCAGTGGAAGGGGAAGCCCTGGGTCATGCTAAGACTGAACCCCCAGTGAACTAGACTGTTGGGGGGAGGGCGGCAGTGGGGGGAGGGTTGGGAGGGGAACACCCATTAGGAAGGGGAGGGGGGAGGGGGATGTTTGCCCGGAAACCGGGAAAGGGAATAACACTCGAAATGTATATAAGAAATACTCAAGTTAATAATAAAAAAATAAAAAAATAAAAAGAAAGCAAGCTGAGCAAGCCAGGGGAAGCAAGACAGTAAGAAACATCCCTCCATGGCCTCTGCATCAGCTCCTGCTTCCTGACCTACTTGAGTTCCAGTCCTGACTTCCTTTGGTGATGAACAGCAATGTGGAAGTGTAAGCTGAATAAACCCTTTCCTCCCCAACCTGCTTCTTGGTCATGATGTTTGTGGAGGAATAGAAAACCCTGACTAAGACAGTGGCCAGTGTTCTTAATTCAGAAGCAGGTATGAAGGCTAATTTACTTTTAAAAATTATACTTATTATTTTTACCTAATTTTACTTAAAGAAATCTTTATTTTATGTGTTTATGTGATGTTTAGCCTGCATACATATCTATGCACTGCGTGCATGTTTAGTGCCCACGGAAGCCAGAAGAACTTGTTGAATTCCCTGGGTCAGGAGTTTCGGATGTCTGTGAGCCATCATGTGGATGCTGGAGTTTGAATCTCAGATCCTCTGGAACCCCCTAATTGGCTGTCTATTGCTATAAGAAAGACACCATGCGGAGAGCAACTTGGAGAGTATGGGGTTGGTTTGGCTTGTATATTTCAATCACAATCTATGATCAAGGAAAGCCAAGGCAGGAGCCGAAACAAAGGCTATGGAGGAGTGCTGTTTGCTGTCTTGCTCTCCATGGTTTGGTGTATTTGCTCTTTTACACAACCCAGGACCATCCGTCCAGGATTAGCACTGCCCACAGTAGGCTGGGTCCTCCCATATCAATCACTAATAAAGAGAATGCTTTCACAGACTCACCTACAGCTAGTGTAATGGAGATATTCTATTTTTTTAAAAGATTTATTTATTTATTATACATAAGTACACTGTATCTGTCTTCAGACACACCAGAAGAGGGCATCAGATCTCATTACAGATGGTTGTGAGCCACCATGTGGTTGTTGGGATTTGAACTCAGGACCTCTAGAAGGGCAGTCAGTGCTCTTAACCGCTGAGCCGTCTCTCCAGCCCGGAAGTATTCTTTTCAATGGAGGTTCCCTCTTTCCACATGACCCTAGCTTGTGTCAAGTTGTTCTAGTGTTGTAAGGTATGATATCTTAGGGTCTGACCGAGGAGTGATGGGGCCAATATCTTTGTTTTAGAGCCACGTGAAACTTAATCACAGTTTCTGGAAGAGAAAAAAAAAAAGTTGGTTAGCCATTGAAGAAGAGAGAAACTGAAAATATGGAGCGGAATAAGTAGTCCCACTGGAGTGATCACCATGGCAACAGCCACCTGAATAAGGACAGGTTATTTAGTTATTTAGTAGTGGAGAGGAAGAGCGAGAGGTGGCAGACCTGGTGTGAAGGAAAAGTTCTCATCAGGGAATAGACTAGAAAGGCAAGAAAGTGTTGAGTATGGAGGGCAGGAGATAAAGGTTTTCACTTTTTTGAAAGCTCCCATGAGGCATGAGAGAATCAAGACAGGAGACAGGTTTAGGTATGATCAATTAGTATGTCTCAGCTGCCAAGTGACATCCTTGGGTCCTCTGGAGCCTGAGCCTTGTAGGACGATGTAAATGATGTCCTTTAAGAGTGAGGTACAGACGCCATGGCCTTGTTGGAGGAGGTGTGGCCTTGTTGGAGGAGGTGTGGCCTTGTTGGAGGAAGTGTGTCACTGTGTAGGCGGGCTTTGAGAGCTCCCAGTGCTCAAGCTCTGCCCAGTGAGGAAGAGAGTGCCCTCCTGGCTGTCTTTAGATCAAGATGTAGAATTCTCTCGGCTCCTCCAGCACCATGTGTGCCTGCACTCTACCATGTTTCCTGCTGTGATGATAATGGACTGAACCTCTGAAACTGTAAGCCAGCCCCAATTAAATGCTGTCCTTTGTAAGAGTTACTGTGGTCATGGTGTCTCTTCACGGCAATGAAACCCTAACTAAGTAAGACAAGGTGACCAGAAGTTAACCTTGAACCACTGATCAGTCGTTCGAACTTCGTTTGAGCTCCACAGGGGTTTATGATAGGGACTTTTAAAGAGCCCCTAGGTTCTTATCATTGATCCTCTACCAGCCCGTCCATCGGCATGGACAAGCCAGGGTTTTGCTAACCATGTGGCTCCCCTTGGAAACACAGGGGACATTTTCCTCTGGTGACTCCCTTCTAAAAGCTTCCCACTGTTCCTAGTCACTGTCTGCCTTTGGAAGGCAAGGGTGACACTCTTGGCTGTCCTTTTAACCCCTTAATTCTCATTGGTTTAGGGCTCTAAGCTTTGACTGTCGAACACTCAGAAAGAAAGTTTTACTGGTCTTTGAGTAAGGGTTGGATTTTATTTTTTGCTTTTGTGTAACACTTAAACATCACTTAGTCAAACACAGACTTTCTAATGACTTGATTTCAGGACTCGATTCTCTACATTGTTAAAAGCCCGAGAAACTTTGCTGCCCAAAATATTATTAGGACAAAACATTGTTTTTGTTTTTTTAAAGCCAGTTTTGTAGATGGTACCAAGAGCAGATCAATATCTTAGTTGTTTTACTTTTATTATGTTTATTTACATGTATGTCGGTGCGTGAGTCACAGAGGTCAGAAGATGACATGTTGTAGCTGGTTCTTCCTTCACATGGGTCCCAGGATTGGCTGTCAGCGTTTGTGGCAGGTGCCTTTATCCACTGATCCACCCTTCCCCCATTTCCACCTGGCTCATATTTGTGAATTTCAAAGCTTTGTTACTGATTTCTAATTTCTACTGTGGTTAGAAAAAGCACCTTTTCTACTTTACTCTTACATTTTAAGAGATTGTCTGATGGCTCATGGTATATCCTAGTGGGGCTTGGGGTATTGTTCAAGCTTTTCACTTTCTTGTTGGCCTCTGTCTTGCTGGTCTATTCATGAATTGTGCCTGGGTGTCTTAGGGTTTAACTGCTGTGAACAGACACCATGACCAAGGCAACTCTTATAAGGACAACATTTAGTTGGGGCTGGCTTACAGGTTCAGAGGTTCAGTCCGTTATCATCAAGGTAGGAGCATGGCAGCAACCAGGCAGGCATGGTACAGGAGGTGCTAAAACTTCTACATCTTCATCTGAAGGCTGCTAGCAGAATACTGGCTTCCAGGCAGCTGAGGGTCTCATAGCCCACGCCCACAGTGACACACCTCCTCCAACAGAGCCACGCCTCCTCCAACAAGACCACACCTTCTTATAGTGCCACTCCCTGGGCCGAGCATATACAAACCATCACACTGGGTACTAGAAGGTCCATCTTTTCTCGTTTCTTTGTGCATTTTTCCCTTTCACTGTGTTGGATTTAGTTTCAGGTACTTTTTAGTTTTGCAGTATTGATAAGCACTGTAAAAAAAAAAGTGTACATCATGCGTATATGTCTTAAATAATTCATAATGTGTGAATTAATTATGATGAAGGCTGGCATGTTGAATCAGTGGAGAGAGTAAACAATGCTGGGACATTAATTATCTGGAAAATATTCAATTATGATTCTTATCTTAATCTATGCTACCAAAAATAAGTTCTAAGTCAATAAACACATTAAATATTTCTAGTAAAGAATACAAAGGCAAATATGTAATTTGGGAGTGAAATATTTTTTGCATGAGAAAGATATTAGTAGTATAAACCATGAAGGAGGGAAGACTGAAATGACCACATAAAGAATTTAAACTTCCTGCCCCTAGAGGCACTGCAGGCGTGGCGGTGTCACATGTGTGTCAGTAAGTGGCAGAGAGGAGCATGCCTATGTCTACACTTGATGTTCTGATCTGTCAACATCTGAAAGATTGATTGGTAGCCTTATACTTCCTGAAAAAATCGAGCTTGAGTCTACCAGCAGCCTGGCACTGTGGGACTTGGGCAGGGAGCTAGCCTGAGAAGACCACTAGTTTGGTGCCATGCGGGCCTGGCGGGGAGCAGACCATGCCCTAGATGACTCCTGCCCAGTGCCATAATGCACAATTGAGGCATAGCATCCCTGAGACCACTCTTGAGATGACCCCAGACACTCAAGAGACCCTGGCAACCATTAAGTCAGTGGTGGAAAAATGGAAGAGATTGAGAAACAGAAGGATGTGGGCCTGATGAAGAGAGGCAGAACTGTAGACTCAAGGGTAGTGAGGAACAGCCTGAAGTGAGTAGCCAGTGATGCCACCTGGGATCATGGTGGGGTCCTGGTCTGTGCTCCTACCAGGGTCCACATCTGGGTCCTGTAACAGCCACAAAAACAAACAAACAAACAAACAAAAACAGGGCTGGAGAGATGGCTCAGTGGTTAAGAGCACCGACTGCTCTTCCAGAAGTCATGAGTTCAAATCCCAGCAACCACATGGTGGCTCACAACCATCTGTAATGGGATCTGATGCCCTCTTCTGGTGTGTCTGAAGACATCTACAGTGTACTCATATACAAAATAAATAAATAAATAATCTTAAGAAAAGATTAAAAAAACAAAAACAAAAAACAAAAAACAAAAAACAAACAAACAAACCCCAAAACAGTTTGATGTCTCTGGTTTGGGCTGCTACCTGGGAACATGATGTCTGAGGGCTGTGCATAACTGGCCCCGGCCCTCACCTGGGCATCATGGGAGAGGTGGCCCTGGAGGAATGAGAGTAGGAGAGGTGGCCCTGCCCCTCACCTGCTGCAGCACTCAGGAAAGCAGGCCCTGCACTTTGCTTGAGCAGCACAATAAAGTTGACCTTGGTGGTCAGGGCACAGTAGGGCCAGATCCAGTGTATGAACATGAAAGGGCAGGACCAGCAACTTGTCTGCCATGTGGTGACATGGGTGAGGGAGAGTATACATTTAACTTTTATTTTACCTGATGTAATTGTGGTCTCTGAGCCTTCATCTGCTAACCTACATCTAGTCCTAGAAGCTTCTAGCTTCCACACAATTTTATCTAGGCTTACAATGTTTTCAGCCTCTGAGTCTTAAACTGCTGAATAAGCTCACCCTCTCTTGTTCTTTCCAAACTCTGGCTGCCCGGGTTCAACTTAGCTGATCGGGCTCAAACTCCTCTCCAAGCTGACTGATTCAGTCTGGCTTCTCTCAGCTTCCCACTGAATTGCTCTGTTTGGCCGCACACTAACTTTGACAATATGTTCTAATCTTTAGGCTCCTTCTCATTCTTTGGCTCATTCTGTTTTCACTGATGCCTAGTTTGTACTCTCGCCAACTAGTGTCTGTACAGCTATCCTAGTAAAACTGACTTCTTTCTCTGTGCTGCTCCCGAAGTAGCTTCCCTTTCCCCTCTGTTCTCATGAGCGTTGGGCATATCCTATTCTGTCAAATCTTCCTCTGATTCATCACTTTGTCTCCCACTCAGTTAGACCTCACTTTCAAATGTGGGTGCTTCCTTCTACAAACTAACTTTACCTTCATTATTTAGAATTAAAGGTGTGTGCTAAGGGCATGTCTGTATTCCAACCTGCCCCTCACCTGTTATACCACTCCAGAGAGCAGGATCTGTACCTCACCTGGGCAACACAATAGGGCTTGCCCTGGATGTGGGAGTTATGAATGAGCTAGCTCTAAGGGCGTGACTGTGGGAGAACTGGCCCTGTCCCTTCTCTGCTGGGCAGTGGCTTAGATGAGGTAGAGATGACCTCCCCCTCTCCCTCATCCCTCCACATCTATAGCAGGAGGGAGAGCTGGCTCCAGGGTTATGAGAATGGGAGAGCCCGCCATGTCCCTCACTGGCTGCAACACTCGAGAGAGCAGACCCTGTGCCTCACTTGGGTGGCAATGTAGACCTGGCTCTGGTGGTAGTGTTTTCTGGTGAGCCAGCCTCAAGGGATTGAGAGCAGGAGAACCTGTGGGCTGACCATTTCAGATAGCTCTCTGGTTCAGATCCAGGTCACCCCAACATCTATCCCATCAATGAACTGCTGGAGTTATGAAGGGGCTGTTCCCACAGATCCAAAACTACAGGGTCTCCATGACACAGAACAACAGGACATCCGAGAGGACTCTCAGTGAGGTTCCAGTATTGATAGAGCAGCTGAAGCCAGAAGCCTTGTATCAGACCAACAAGTCTTACAATGAACATTTGCTAGCAAAGAAATGTAGACAAAAGGGTATACTGTGGTCACACTGTGACACACTACAGCTTCTACAATGAGATTTTTTTTCCTATTTATGGTGAGGTTACATGGGTAGAGGGTAGGTCTGAGCAGAGGGAGAGATGAGTGGGACTGGGGTGCATACTGTAAAACTCACAAAGAACCGACAAAAAGTTTTCTTAAAAAAAATTAAAACTTGCACATTGAAACCGAGAGCACTGGTGCATACATTTACTCCCAGCACTCAAGATGCTCAGGCAAGAGGATCGTTTGAGCCCAAGTTCCAGATCAGATTGAGCAAAAAGCACAAGATCCTGTATCAAGTCAGCCAAAAGCTCTGTGGAAGCTGAGGTAGCTGAGTTCCAGATTAGTGTGCACATTATTAGAGGACCCATTTTTAAAAGGCCAACAAACAAACAAACAAAACAAAACAACAAACCCCCCAGGGTTAGGGAGGTGACTCAGTCAAGTGCTTGTGAAAGAACTGGAGTTTGAATTTCTGGCACCCATATAAAAAGCTGGGCCCACCTACAATCCTGGGCAATCATGAGGGGCAGAACTTGGATCCCTCAGAAATTATGAAAGTTAGGTATATGTACTGGCTGGACTCATTGGTAAACTTGACACAAGCTGGAGTCATCAGGGAGGAAGGAGCCTCACTTGACGAAATGCCTCTGTGAGACCCAGATGTAGAGCGTTATCTCAACTAGTGATCAAGGGGGCAGAGCCCAGCCCATTGTGGGTGGTGCCATCCCTGGGCTGGTAGTCCTGGGTTCTACAAGAAAGCAGGCTGAAGAAGTCATGGGGAAGCAAGCCAGGAAGCATCACCATACCATGGCCTCTGTATAAGCTCCTGCCTCCGAGTTCCTACCCTGATTGAGTTCTTGTCCTGATTTCCTCCAATAAAGACCAGGATCTGAAAGTGTAAGCCACCTAAACTTTTCCCTCCCCAACTTGCTTTTTGGTCGTGGTGTTTTTGTCACTGCAATAGAAACCCTGAGTAAGACACCATAGCTCCATGCATCTGTGACCCTAGTGCAGCGAGGGCAGAGAGGAGCAGCTCCCTAGTGCTTGCTGTCCAGTCAGCAAGTACCAGTGAGAGACACTGTCTCAAAGAGAATGTGACAAGGGATCAAGGAAGACATCTAGCATTGACCTCTGGCCTTCACATGCACATGTGTGCACATTCTCTCTCTCTCTCTCTCTCTTTCTCTCTCTCTCTCTCTCTCACACACACACACACACACACACACACACACACACACACACACACACAGAGAGTGGAGGATGATTTAGAGAACAGCTCACATTAATCTCAGACCTCAATATGTACTTGCAGCTACCTACTGAAACCATTCCCAAAGTCAACAGAAAATACTTGGACATTAAAAATAAAGAGGCTTGACACATTCAGCCAGTGGTTCGGGGAGACGTACCTTCCACCTTAGACCACGGCCAAGTTCACCTGTAACTTCGAGGAGAAGGCATCGTTGATGGTGGCCGTTGCTGTGACTTACTCGAAGCCTGGATTGGCCACATTTTGGCGCTACACCAAGGTTGAGCTGGTTCCCCCAACCCCTGGTGAAATCCCTCCAGCTATTCAGAGCGTAAAAAAAAATAGTTCAAAATGCTAAAACCTGTAGCTTCCAACACCTTACAGTGAAGGAAGCCGTGCTGCTGGTTTGGTGGCCACTGAGGTGTGGGTGTGGTTTTATGTCGGAGAGATCATAGGCAAACGTGGCGTTGTTGGCTATGATGTTTGAAGACCAATCTCTAACTTCCAGTTTGAGTTCTTATTTAAATGTTCTTGGACCATGTGTAATGAGACTGCTATCTGAATAAAACACTAGCTGTGGAAAAAAAAAATAAAGAGGCTTGACGGCAGCAGGCACATCCATGTGCACACCCATGTGCAAAAAGAGCGTTAGAGAACTTGCACAGTGAACCCATAGCAGAAGAAATAAACATATCACTACAAATCAACGAATTTTACCTAGTGGAAAGGTTTTCAAAAAACAAGGAATAAAATGGGGAGACGTAGGCTGGAGGATTATTGAGTTTGAAACCAGCCTGGGCTATGCGTTCTTTGTACTAAGCCAGCCAGGAGCACACAGCATGACCCTGTCTCAAAAAAACCACACAAAACAACAAGAACAAAAAACAACACATTCCCCAAAGTAACTATACGATTTAACTGTAAGGCGCTGGACTGCAGCTCAGCAGGGGGCTTTAGTGGTGTGTATAGTTATGCCCGGCTTTAAGTGAAATGTAAAGCCTTTGTGTCCGGCTTTCAGAGAAATGTTTCAGCAAGGCCTTTGCCGTGTTTGAGTTCGTCAGGAGAGGCTGAGAAACTGTCATGAGACTGTTTGAACCTTGAAGAAATGCTGTCTCTCTGGAGAATCCGCACTTGGTGCTGTGTGAGAGCTTGCGGCTCTGCCGACCTTGGCCGTAAGACACTCCTGGCGAACCTGGAGTTCTTACTTTTTGATTATGGCTGGCCATGGTCAAAAGGGACTGAAATTTGTGTGGGCTGTCTGCTCTCGGGCAGCAAGGGCCAGATAACTTTGGGAGCTGGAACCTTTCTCAGCCCCAGTTAACCTTGTACAGTGTTTGAATCAAGTAACCAGCGTGAGCTAGCTGGGTGTCGATCTTTCCCAAGGCTGAAGCCCATGCTCCTTCAGGAAATGAAGGCTTAGCATCTTCGTGAGCTTCTCTCTCTATTGCAGCACCTACTTCTACTGACATGGGTCAATAGTAGGTGACTGCTCACGACGTACGAAGACCCAGCTCGGAGCCCTCACCCCTCAAAGATGACCTGTAAATCAAAAACAATAAAACACAAGAGGGGTAACGAAGCTTTAAACACTGAACTGTTAACGTATTACCTTTAACCAGCCCAATACTAAAAACTCATTTTACATGTTCAATAAGCAGGCGTTACATAAACGGTATAGTGGGACAGTAGAAGGAAGCCCTTACAATGTGTAAGCTTCTTAGTGGCATGGAAACAGAATTGTGATATAGTAAATGCAATAAGCCGGTTGCTGGAAAATGTGGTCCAGTTGGTAGGGTGCTCACGGGGCATGCAGTAATAACCTCGTGCGTCACGATGCCAGTTGTGGTGACATATACCAGTGATCCCAGCATTTGGCAAGTGGAGGTAGGAGGTTCTGAAGTCTAAGTTTATCCCTGCCTGCAGAGTAAGCCCCAGACCAGCCTGGGCTACAGGAGACCCTGACTTGAAAGGGCAGAACAAAGCAGGCTGCCAGCATATGTAGTTTCCCTGTCTTCTCTTCTTCCTCCACTGCGAGTGAGGCAACACCTCTGTTGGGGCCTGCGATTGTAGGCGTGAGCTACCACATGCAGCTACCGCTCAACTTCCCTTAGTGGTCTGTAACGCCCACAGAGACAAAGGTCAGCACTCGTCTCTGAATGTGGAGGTCACTAAGGACCAAGGCATCTCCGTCAGTGTGAGCACTCTGGGGGACCCTTGCCTTATGCTCTGTCTCTCCTCCTAGATCTTCTGCTACGCAGGTCTTATTTTTCATCAAGGAAAATAATTTAAAGTAAAAGTTTCTCTTACCAACTCCAACATAAACTAAAATCCTTAGATAGGGAGGAAAACAGGAAGTGTGCTCAGTGTAGCTTAGCGGCAGAGTGCTTGCCTAGCATGTTCGAGGCCCTGGGTTCAGTTCTCAGCCTCTTAAGTAACAGAAAGAGGAGGCACAGTTAGTGCTAGAAATTAAGCAAATCTTAAGGGGTGAGTGCAAGTGTTTCGCTTCTCCACTGCAGGACTCCCGACAGAGGTCGGCACGTGTATTTACAGCAGTATTATGGACTATAATATGAAAAAGTTTGCTTTTTTCCTAATGTCACAAAGTGGAAGTCTTAAAACAAGAGAAATGTATTCTTCAGGGTTGAGGCTGAAAGTAAAAATCTATGGAGATGTGGGCAGTGTGTCCCAGAGAGGCTCTGAAGCGATCTGTTCCGCAGCTCTCCTGCTCCCTGCAGTGGTCCCCGTCCTGGGTGATCCTCTGCTGGCAGTCACTAAAACCCTCCCGTTACTGTCTGTTACAGGGCCACCTTCCATGGTCGTCTTTGTCCTGTCACCTAAACCAGTATGACCACTATTGAATCTCAATTCCCCTTTTCTTCACAGAAATCTGAAATAGGCCACTTTGTATGCATATAAACATAGTATGCGTTTCCTCAAAACTTTCCAAGCCAGTGCAGCTCCCGGTGTTCAGGGTAATGAGTTTGACCTCCACAGTGAGAGAGGCTGTTTGTTAAACGAGTCCAAAGACACTGCCAACAATGTGTCAGAAGAAATTCTTATGGCCAAGGGCTGATTACTGATTTCCAAAATCAAGTCCTATACACAATGAGGCTTGTCTTTTTAGTCCTCTTGGAAGTTTCAGGGGTATAACGGGAAACACGGTGTTGGCATAAGGGGGGTTGCCTTGTGGACATGGGTTTTAATACTTACCGCTCCAGAGAGCTATTTCCTCTTTATGCAGACATCAGTATCGGTGAACAGTGATACGAAAACCTGACGTTTAAGATGCTATTGTAGATGTGAATATAGAAAACTTCAATCCCTTAGATGTCACTGAGCCCTGAGTTTGAGGCCAGCCTAGGTGACAAATACCCATTGAAAAACTACACCATCACTGCCGCCGCCGCCGCCGCCGCCGCCGCCGCCGCCACCACCACCACCACCATCTGCATTTCTACACAGTGCCGTTGAAGATTTATAACCGTGGTGTCTTTTATAACTTGAGTGAGATAAATTATATATAAAACTCAAGTGAAAAAGTAGTGTCAGGTACGGAGGGAGGCTGACATCATGGGTAGTCAAAGAATATGTTTAATAAAAAATAATTAAACTTCCATTTGCTCTATAGAACATCATAGAAAGTAATTTAATAAATTACAAATGACTTTTTAAGACGTTTGCTCCACTACAGAAAGCAAATGTCGACTACACAAAACACAACTGGTAAATATTGCAAATGTCCAAAAGAAACATTGGACTAAGACTGAGTCGTGAGACCTGAACCAAGGGGTAAAATACAAGGCAAGACCAGCTATAACTCTCTCGGTCACTACCAACACGCACTGGGATAGCCTTCCGCCTGCTGCTTAAGTGTTGTGTAACTCCATCGACTCATTTCCCATAACCTAACTTTACATTTCCATAACTGCATGGTTTTCTTAGCTGACGCCTGGACAACCTTCCCCCGATCAATCTACAAAGACATGTCTTGAAACCCAAGAGAGTGTTTAAAGTTACTATTAGCCTGATGCTTTGAAAACTGTAACTGACTCGTATATAGAAAGAGAATCACTAGGATGTTACCCAAATTTATTAGACCATAATTAGGAAAATACTTTATCTCATAGATTTTGCTATAAATTAGATTTTAATGACAAGATCTAAGGTTTTTTTTAAACTTCATTTTTTTCTTTTAATTGGGAAAGAGAGGAATAAAGGTCGTATGGTAGACCTAGGGGACAACGGGGTGCGGGTGGAATCGAAACACTCCACTGCAAACCAAGGTAACAGTCTGAAAACCTTTGGCTATCTCACAGGTATGTTCTAATTAAACAAAAGTGCAATACTGCAAAGGGAACACAGGAATATGTAGTATATCATTTCCATGGTGAAGGACACTACCCAGTGCTCCTGGATGGGCGTTACAGCGACTATTGCTAAGACATTGCAGAAAGAACTATCAATTCAAAGTACTATTTTGAGAAAATACAAAAATTAATAATACAATCCCGATGGAACTTACATAATTTGGTAGATACATATAACATTGTCTAGTAATGGGTTACGTTTTTACATACAGAAACATAACTTACTGGTAAAGGTCTTGGGAAACCCAGTACAATTGCTTAGTCCATGACAAACAACAGCTCTAATTAAAACACACTGGAAGTCAGTTTTCCCATAGTAAAGAACTGGGGTACTCCTCCCAAATTTACCACCTTGCAGACTTTAGCACGATTTATTTAGACACGAGGGAAATGCTAATATTTATCTCTCCTTAGAATGTCTAAGTCTGTTCTAATTGTTTCCAATGTATATAAAGGTAAACCTTGGACCTCTACCTTGTCAGAATGATAGCAGCTTTAGCAGGAGAAATGATATCACAAATCAAATACCAGACAAATTGTACATGACAGAGGATTGTAAGAAACAGAACAGAAGCCTTGGACTTCATAGGTATCATTTGTACATCGTTTTGAGATTAGTCAAAGTGCATTTTCAAAGCGGGCATCTCAGCACTTATTATAAACTGATAGCCCAACACTGACTCTGGGTAACATGCTGACTTCTTACTCCTAGAAACTCAATTAATTCAGACTATCTGCATATTACTTGACTACTATTACCTGTTATTTTGGAATATTTCCAGGACAAAAGACACAAACAGAAACCTATACAAATAAAGCAAACAAACACTTTCCTGTACGTGAAGGGCACTATGTTCAAAGTTCTCAGTGGCATTTCATGAGTTTGCCTTTCTGAACCCTGGAAACAAGACATTATTCATCTGAGACATAATTGTTTTTAATAGGAGGCCAAACTTTGAGAAGTTCTAATGAATGTGTACAGGGTACCAAAGCCATATGACACAAGAGCCTTTTATGACTTCGTTTTCACTGATTTCTGAGTTCAGCTCAGTAAAATGCAAGTCACGCTGCTTGCCAGATTGACATGATGGAAAGGATATGTCTAAAAACCCCTGAAAACAAGCACAGAATTAGAAACGAATGTAAACTTCCTAAACTAACTCAGCTGAGGTAACAGGTAGCCAGATAAATTGGCTGATTGGGAAACTCACTTCTTCTTTAACACATACTTGTACCTGAATTGGAGACGTCAGCAGTGCACCGCGACACTAGAGCCGTTCGTGGGTTAAAGCAATGGTGGCGATGGGGAGTCTACAGCTTTTATGACATTCATTAGCTGCCCACATTATTGCTGAGTTTTGATCTGTAAATTATAGGTGTCAAGGAGGCTGTAAAACTATATTCAAATTAAATCAGTAATATGCATAAAGTATTCTGTGTTCACTGCAAATATATTAAATATACAACTCTTATTGAGCATCATTTTCATAAAATTAACCCCCAACAAAATTATAATGCCTTTTGTTGTAACTTTATACGTGTATGTGTCTGATAGTACATCGAGTTCAGAAACTTAGGATCTTAAGAAAGAGGACATGCAAAACATCTCTGAAAGCAGTTTGCACTTCTAAACAAACAACCGAAACGCTCTGTCCGTAAGTTACTGATGCACTCAGCACTGGGATATTTACAGTTAGTAACTAACAAAAAGGCAAAGCCAGTTCAGGATGAGGTTGCGGAGTCCCTGGTCAGTCTTCATTGCTTGAGTCTGAATCCTCAGATGACGATGATGAACTATCGGACCCGGAGGAGGCTCTCTCTGAACCCTCGTCTGTGCTGTTCTCGTTGAGAGGACTAGGCTCAGTTCCCCCTTTCTCTTCCTGATCTCTACCTCTGGAATCTTCTTCCTTTATTTCGACTGACTTAGATGACTCTAAGTCACTGCTCTTGTTTTTCTGTACATCGAAAGTATTGGACTGAGACAAGGCGGGAAGATGAAGATTAAGGCCTGGCGTGAGCAGCATCCCTGGGTAAAGCATGTTGGACAGCAACAGTGGGTTAAGAGCTAAGGGCTTGGTAGCTGCAGCCGTGGAGGAAGTCGAAGGAGAACCTGGCACACAGCGTTCTCCTCCGTTCTCCGGACTTTGGCTCTCTGTCCTTTCTTTTTTTCCTTCTAGCTCCTTAGAGTCATTTCCTTTTTTTCCTTCAGCCCCAGATTCTGCAGTCTTTGACAGGAGTCCTCCCATGCCTAGCAGATTTGGTAACCCGGCCATTCCTGAGAACAGCATGGGAAACATAGCAGCCATGGTTTTAGCTTCTCCTCCAGAAGAAAGGCCAGCAGGCATGCCCATCAGCCCCGCAGTCACGTGCAGCGACTGCAGGTTCTGCAGATTTTGTTGTAAGGCCTGCAGAGCTGTGAGATCCACGCCTGGAAGTAATCCATTGGCCAGCAAAGGATTGCCTGGTCCACTGCTGCCAGGAGCCGCTGCTGCTATGGTAGCCTTGGGAACTCCACTTTTAGGCCTTCTCCCCCGCCTGCTCACTTCCTCTCTCACAACAGGACCAGTGAGAATACGTTCATACATACTTTCTGGAAGAAACCCCTAGAGAAAATACATATGCCTTAATAACAGCTATGTGAAGACAAAGTCAATAGTTATTCACAAGCCTATTCTGAAATGATATAAAATCATTATGGAAGTCAGGACTTTATTTAAGTGATGGCTTCAACTAGCTATTCCCATGCCCATTTAAAAAATCATATAAAAGAGAATAAAAAGAGGCATTTAATTTTCTTTATACTATAAACCTTAAATGTGTATGGCAGAAAACTTGAGGGTCAAAGAAATGTTATCAAGGGGTCCTCATAAACCTCCCTGTGCACAGCCTCACTTACTCAGACCCCTCTGCTCTGGGAAGCACTAAAGGGAGGGCAGGGGACAGACACAAGGTTGGGGTTAAATTCCGATGCCTCAACTCACTTGACTGTCACTTTGGAAATAAGGTAAACAGAGCCGAGATGCAGAAGGCCCACTCAGAAGGGGAAAGGCATTATGGCCCCTCATTATCTGGTACAGTGGGGGCACGTGCATGTAGAGTTATCATTTGTAAATGTCCATGACAGGCAGGGGGCTTCACGAAATACTATATTAAAACATCTGGTTCTGCATTTGCTATATAATCACTCAAATACGTACTGGCGATAAGCAGTTAAACAATTTAAAAAAGGAAGAAAGAGGAGGGCTTGCAGCTCTGCTGAAAGCAGCAGTGGAACCTGCTGACTGCGGGACCAAGCCCAGGACAAATGGCCATCTGTGCTGCCTTCATCGCTCTCCTAGGGTGCTCTGGGACGCAAAATTCCTCAGTTTTATTTTATAACCTCTGCCACAGCACTCTCCAGTAGAAATGTCATATACCTAGTTTAAAAATTTCTAGTGGCCACATGAATTTTAGTAATATAGGCTAATTAAATATGACCTAAAAAAATCTTCACTTTATTATATAATGCCCAAAAATTGAAATGTGTTATATTCCCCCTCTGTCCCTCCGTCCCTCCGTCCCTCCCTCCCTCCTTCCTTCCTTCCTTCCTTTTTCTCTTTTAAACTACCTAGGAAGTGTGATTTTTAACCTGAGCACACCTTGACCCATGTGCTCAGTGGTCACTGTCTGTGGAGGTGCAGACATCAGTTACCGTCTAAGGTGAAATGTAACGGAACTACTTTTTGCTTGGCTTTTCTCTTCAAGAGCATTGTGGCTCACTGCAAAACGTACAGCAATAAATACAGAGAACACAACTATGTTTCTCTCCCCACTCAGCCCAGCACTGCTGGCATTGAGACTGCACAATGCACCATTTGCTTGGTACTTACTTTATGATTCTCCCTATTCTTTTCCAAAATAAAAACAGTTACATTGAATTTAGTCTTCCAGGCTGCCTTTCCCATTTCCTATAGAAATAATAAATATTTAGTACCTAGTTAGGCTCTGACAGCCCAAGATCTGAACTATGAAGATACTTAGTGTGTTGCCAACACTTTCTCTCTTGCCCCAGATACTCTTCTAAGACATCATTTTTAAGGAGTTGTGTAGAGAGTCCATTGGTTTGTTATCTATTGTTTTACTATTATACTATGATGACCCTAAGTAGTGTAATTCCAGTCTATAGGAAGCTGCGGCAGGATTGGAGTTCACAGCCAGTCTGGGCTATCTACAGAGACCCTTCCATGATGACTATTTTTATGTGAGTATTTTTTGGATACCTATTTCATTATTCTTTGTAGCAGCATTCAGACAATGTTTGCAGTAAAAAGGGAAGTATTCCTGGTGTGAATTCTACCTTATCATCAATTACACATTTTGAAAAATCAAAACTGAGAACTGAAAGCTATGGTCGATGTTCATGAACGTTTTTCTGACAAGGAAGCTTAATCTAAGTCATAATCAGATGGTTTAATCTCTATCATGACATATTTGTGAGATACTCACGGACTGCTTAACAACATCTCCCCACTCAGGAGCTACTCCATATTCTGAATTTTCTTTCAGGAATCTACATAAATCTTTCAGAGGAGGAGCAAATGCACCTCCAACCTGTAAACAAACGGAGAGTCAGACAGTTAACACTATTCAGTATGAAGTTATTTATTTCATTTCTGATATAGAATTTCTTTAAAATATGTATTTTTGAACAAGCTTCAACAATGTGTATAATTATATTAAATAAGGGTCACTCCAATCTAAACAGGCTACTGAAATACTTCATGAACACATTAGCTTTTGTCCTCTGGTGATTTGTAACTGTCACCTTGGCAGATGCAACCTAGAATTAGAGACTCTCTATGGAAGAACTGCCTAGATCAGACTGGCTTATGGCCATGTCCATGGAAGGACCATCTTGATTGCTAATTAATGTGCCCAGCCCACTGTAGGTGGCACTATTCCCCAGGCAGGTGACTCTAAACTATATAAAAAAGGCAGCTGAGTATGAGCCCCCAGTAAATTAGTAAGCAACTTGTTTGGACTGAAGTGTCAAGAAGCTTTTCTCCATGGTTTATGCTGCAGTTCCTTGGGTATGAGTTTCTTGTTCAGGATAACATTATGTGGAATAGCAAGCAGCCCTGCTTTCACATTCCTGCTTGTGTTCCTGCTTTAGCTTCTCTTGATGATGAACCTGAAACCAGAAAGCAAACCTTTCCTTTCCTCAGTTGCTTTTGGTCACAGTACCTGTCACTGTCACAGTGGCAGGAATGAACTGAAACCAAAATGATATAAATCTCAAATCTTTTAAATAGAACATTGGAGCAGAAAATGAAGAACTACTACTATTATTCATGGTATACTTAGGAGGCAAGGCAGGCAGTTTAGCCCACCTTGAAGTATACCTTTTGGAGTCATATTTCCCAGCTATAGAAGCTCAGGTAAATCATTATTTTTGAGTCTCTTTTGTGATCTATGAAATGGGGTGATGATAATATTTTCTTCACAGTATCTGATGAGAAAATGAGACAATTCAAGTGTCTTATAATAATATCTGCCTTACAGTAATTATTTATCAAATACTGGGCCTAGAATATTACATATATATTTCTTATGTATATTTTTTACATATATAACATTTTCTTGGAAAATCTTTTTGAGATACTATTTCTATTTTCAAAATGAAGGACCTGAGTACCAGGGAAGTTATAGTTTGCTTTATAAAGCAATCTAATGTCGAGAGTTAGGAATAAAACATAAAATAAAACAGAATTCCATGCTTTTGCTTATTCACTATGCCTATCAACTAAATTATATTTAATTAAATTGTAAGAATTTTTCTACAGGATAAACTCAGAATTCAAATTAATAATATTGAGATCAATGATTTTGACCTACCAATTTGATGTTTCTTTGTAGTCTAAAAGCTGTTTATTGAGCAGTTCCTTCTTCTCTCTTGAATACATGCGCTTTAGATATTTTTTTCTTGAGTAATACTGGGGACTGAGTTAGTGCCTGTGAATGCTACATAAGCATTCTGTCCCTGGCTACATCCTCAGCTAACACACACATATATATTACGTCTTCAGAGGATGCACATTCATTTCTCACAGCAAGTAGGTCACCTGTACTTATAAGCATTTTCACCTAATATTTCCTATTCTTCAGTCTCTATGACTTCTCTTGCACTCTGTTCTTTATGTTCCTTGAGCTTCAGGGTAAAGTGAATTTGCAACCTGTAACCTAATCTCTAGGCTGATGCAGAAAAATATCCTGAGTTTGAGGACAGGTCAGCCTACATAGTGAGTTCTAGGTCAGCCTGAACCACAGTGTGAGACCTTGTTTTAAACAAAACAAAATATGATACAGGATAACATTACCACCTCCCCTAAAACTAAGTGGACTTTGAAGGAAGATTCTTTTCCTTATCAATTCATCAACTTAACTCTATATCTTAGAGGTAAGCCAATAGTGGAGAACCTACAAATCAAGGGAAAGGAGAGAGATTCTAGAAAGCTTACAACATTAACATTCAGAATATTTACTGCCGGTGACATGACCCAGCAGAAAAAAGCACTTGCTGCCAAGTTTGACAATCTGAGGTCAATTAAGTGACTTGTGCACACAATCTCAAGGGTATTCAGGAAGTTTTTGACCCCGGACGAAACCAACAACAACCAACTCCAAGAAAACCAAGCAAAGAGACAGAAGCCCCAAACTGGCTGACGGCGGAACAATCCTTTGTACATAGTGTAAAGACTGTCTTCATCTGTCTCAGTGTTTTGTAAACACCTTCTTCACCTTCTGATTAAGGAGCTGAAAGGCCTATAGCAAGGCAGGGAAGCAGAGGCAGGACTTCTGCAGAAACTCTGGGACAGTCAGAGGCAGGGGAATTGCCAGGCAACACCTGGAGGCAAGAGATAAGGCTAGACAGACGGGAAGGAAGGGGCAAGTGTCAGCGCTCAAGAGGTACTGAGCCATGTGGGAGAACGTAGATTAGTACAAATGGGACAAGAAGAATAAGAGCTAGTTGGGAACAAGCCTAGGCTAAGGCCAAACTTTTATAGTTAATAAAAGGTAAAAGGTCTCTGTGTCATTACTTGGGCAACTGGTGTGTCTGAGAGTTCAGTGATAGGCTGAGACAAATTAAAATATTCAGTAATGTGAAATTTTGTTTGTTAAGAGGGTCTCATTTTACTGTAGCCCAAGTGTAATAGTGGGGTTCAACCAACAGGAAGTCCAAGACTGCAGTAGCTGCTCAGTGTCCAGGGCTGGACCTCTCACTTAGTTTTCAGTGTACGTAGAGTCCTGAAGAAGCAGGCTCTATGCCAGTGAAGGGATGGACTTGCCATGAGGCAAAGAGAGCTTCCTTCCTTTGTGCCCTGTACATAGACTGTAGTCAGAAGGTATGCCCCAGATTAACGATGGACTTTCTCACCTCGAAAGATTCAGATTAAAAGTGGGTCTTCCGGGGTTGGGGATTTAGCTCAGTAGTAGAGCGCTTGCCTAGGAAGCGCAAGGCCCTGGGTTCGGTCCCCAGCTCCGAAAAAAAGAACCAAAAAAAAAAAAAAAAAAAAAAGTGGGTCTTCCATAGATGCAGACACTCACAGCCAAACAGTGGCTGGAGCTTGGGGACTCTTATGGAAGAGGAGGAGGAAGGATTCAAAAGTTGAATGAACTGCATCTACCAGACTGGGGAGAATTAGTAGTGTTTAATCTAAGAACAACCGTTACTTTTAAATGGTTTGTTTCAACATGGGATTTCTTATGAACTTAAACCGTCTTAATACAGCACTATCTCAGCAGGGAGGTCACTTAACAGAAAGCAGAGCATGGATGCCCAGGGTGAAGTGAGTCTGTGACTGCTGTTGTCACCTTTTCTCACCCACTTTGTTGTTGAGCTGACATAAACTCTAGCACATTACAGCTTCGTGTAAAAAGGCTGTCACAAATCACCTATCCTTTAGATTATAAGGGGAAAAAGAAAATCATTTAGAAAAAGAATTTTACCAAACACCAAGCAGTATCTGGTTCAGAAATAACCTGCAGAAAGAACTTAAGTTGGGGGCTAAAGTGACAGGTGAGTGCTTGTTGCTCCTCTATCTAGCGGACCATGGTTTGGTCCTCAGCACCCTTCTGAAGAGGTTTACAACTGTGCACTCCACTCCCAGGAGACCCAGGATCTCCGGTGTCCTCTGCAGGCACCCATACCCACCACACACTGCTGCTGCACCCTGATACCAAGGTTGTGGTCTACCACGTCCAGACAGCTCTCCTGAGCTCGGTGCAAAATGGAGACAGTGCTTCCTCTTCTCTGCCTGATCTAAGGAGCCCAACCCAAACCCTGCCTGAGGGATGCCATGGAATTCCTGGTGAGATTACAGGGTCAACTGGGAAAGCCTCTCCAATGCAAACAAGAGATCCCCAATATCTTAAGCCTCAGCCAATGAAACTTCACCCTAAGAAACCCCCTTCCCACTTTCCAAGACTCCTCCATAGCCCTGGTTCACCCCAAATGAGTGAATGAAGTGAATGCATTCAAACCCACCCGGATAAAGGTGTGAGCTCAAGCTAAGATTGTCTCAGAGATCTGTTTCATTCAAGAGCTTCACTGAAGAGAAGGCCTTCATCAAAAGAGCTGTATGTAACACTTATGGTCCTCGGAGAAGTCGTTTCCCTCCTGCCCCCGGCTGGACCAGGATCCTGCAGACCCCACTCAGCCCCACAGCCAGATCCAACATGCATACCACAATGTACATGTAAATAAAAAGCAAATATTTTTTAAAACCTTACATTCATTGGACTGTTTGATGTTAAAGTTGAGAAAAGCCAGGGAAGCAAAAGTCGGACTCTACCCAAGAGACCGAGAAGAGCATCAGAAGGTACAAAAGGGGTCACATCACAGCTGGAAACACCGAGAAAACTTGAAAAGCTAAGCACCATAAAAGAAGAACCAGTTCACATGGTTCTCGGAAGGAGGAAGAACCGAAGAACCTTCCAGAAGGTAATATAGTCTGTCCTAGTTTAAAGAGACTGTCACCTTTAAGTATGGCTTCTTGACTTTTGGCACAAGACACGTGGGTTGGTGCCTCAAATACTGTAAGAAGGGTGACCTCTTCCTGGTAGAGGAAGGTATCATTTCCCCCTCCTTGCCCCTCCCCACCATACTGAGCATGGCAACTGAACCAGTCAGGGGACAGCAACTAATCTCCCTGAGGGAACAAATTATGCCCTGAAAGAACCCTGCATGAGACGGAGTGCCCTTGTCCAGTGCGCAGCCACACCCAGCAACACTGCTTGGCCTGACCTGGGCAATGGCTGGTTCTTTCACTCACGGGCTCAGTAATGTGGGATTTGATATTAGACTACACAAAATGATCATGCACGTCTTTTCCCGCAGCCGTGCTAGGCTTCCCACTCTCTAGTCTATTAGAAAATAACGCATAATTAAACTGTAGCCAGCACGGAAGAGTAACGGGCCGTCCAGATACCTTTCTTGCGTTCCTTCTGTTGATCAGCTGCACTCGCTCCTCTCCAGTGAGGCTGTTGACGTCTAGTTTGTTCGGGTTTCGGCACCGATGCCTTTTCTGCTTGGGTCTTCCCTCGTGAAGCTGCACTCTCTAGAACATACCGAGAGACACTTTGAAGTGCGTGGCCTTGTTCAACACTTTTCAGAATGGTGACCCCAGGAACTCAGCCCCGTGTGAAGAAAAGGCTCCCACTATGTACCTGTTGGTCCAGTTAACGTCTTAAACTTTAAAGGTTTTAATTAAGTTTTAAATTTTCTTTTCAAAATATTTATTTGAAAATGTACTCAAGGCCACCGTGATGATCACTATTATGCCTGATATAAAAGTTTGACTCCTGTAGTCTTCCTGTGCCAGCTCCTCTGTAGGCAGCAGCCAAGCCTACAGAGCAACATGGGACACCTGCAGTGGTCAGCAGTGCTGAGGGAGCAGCTTCCTCTGAAAATGCTTGCTGCTGTCATGAGCTGCATCCTTTGAGAAGTTTCCCACATGGTGCATTTCAGGGGAAACTCTTCAGGCTTCCTCCCTGTTCTAATCATTTCTTTATTTACTTGTTTGTTTTTGAGGCAGGCTCTCGGGTAGCCCAGGGTGGCTCTGATCTTATTCTGAGCTGAGGGTGTGTTAGAACTTGTGCCTGTCTTGCTTCTGACTTTGAAAGATCCCCGTTTGATATTAGTGCAGCCATTTCTTAAGAATGAGAATCTTTTAAGCTGGCCCTTGCTTAGCTCCTAGATGTTAGACAATAGACCAGAAAGTACAGAAAGCACATTCCCACCCACTCTCTAGGAAGCTGCCGGGCCATAAGAACAGAGGGTATAGAACATATTTACTGCAGGGCAATTACAAGACAGGAAACATCTCTGGGAAGCTGACTGACCACTATAGAAGTGAGATGTCCTTGGTACTGAATGCAGCTGTGCTATAGGCTGACATAGCTATAGCCTTGTCCTAGGAACTCCAGAAGAGAAACACCTGCCAAGACAGATATCCTTGGTCCTTGTCCTGGGAACCCCAGGATAAGAAAACATGTATCAAGTCAGACGTCCTTGGTACTGAAATAGCTGCATTGATGTGGTTACGGCCTTATCCCAGGAATTCCAGGACGAGAAACATCTGCCTAGTTATCCTTGGCACCGAAATAGCTGAGCTAAGGAAACTGTGTAATCTTAAATGACTATTTAAGCTGTACATTTCTGTTTTTCAATGCTCTTCACATTCCTCCTGCGTCGAGCCCCAATGCATTGGTATCCCAAAGTAAACCTCTTGTTTTTACATCAAGACTGAGTCCTGTGTGTTCATGGGGTGGTGAGTGTCCTCAGGACTGGAGCGAGAGTCTCCTCTGTCTGAGGGTCTTTCAACTTCTACATCCTGAACTTACAGCTGAGCCACCAAACCTTGCTCTGACAATTCCTAACTGTGCTGGGACTTTATTTCTGTCACTCTTTCTTCAGTATTCTCTCTTCATATACTCTTCACCTTAAAGGTATTACTTTTTACAGTGTAAATTGAAAAGCAGGCTGAGGGTAGTGGAACACACCTTTAAGCTCAACATGAAGGCAGAGGCAGGCAGATCTCTTTGAGTTCCAGGCCAGCCAGGGCTATATAGAAAGACCCTGTCTCAACAAAACAAAACAAACACTCCCAGGAAAACAATAAAAAACCAACCAAACAAAAAACAAGACCCAAAACCCCCAAACCCTTTATCTGGCAATAAAAATAAAAACTTCGTCCCTTCCTGTCTGTTAACATTCTCCACCACTGTTCTCAGGGCCCAGCCCACCCCCCTCCTGTGCTAAAGAAGCCAACGCTCACAGAGTCCTTTCTCAGTTACTATTCAGATTCCGGTCTCCGGTCTCCGAATGTTTTCCTCTGCCCTTAATTGTTCTGATCTCTGTTCATGGCACTCCACACCCACATCTCTGCTATATTATTCTTCTGTTTGTTTGTTTTTTTATTCATTTATTATATATAAGTACACTGTAGCTGTCTTCAGACACACCAGAAGAGGGCACCAGATCTCTTTACAGATGGTTGTGAGCCACCATGTGGTTGCTGGGAATTGAACTCATGACCTCTGGAAGTGCTCTTAACTGCTGAGCCATCTCTCCAGCCCCCTTCTGTTTGTTTTTGAGACTGTGTAGTCCTGGCTGTTCTAGAATTTGATCTGGAGAGCAGGCTGGCCTCCAACTCAGAGTCCCAACTGTCTCTGTCTTTAATCCCTACCCCTTCTCCCCACCTCCTGGGATTAAAGGCAGGCACCTCCACCAGCTAGCAATATTCTAAGATCACCTTATAGCTATTTAGCTACAGAGAAGGTTAAAAACAAACCCTCATTTGTAATGATAAGAACAAGAGGAAAAATGCTGTGGTGACCAGACCGTGTCACATGGGTGAGAGTGATGTGCTTTTCACTTTCCCATCTGTAGTTACTAAAATTATAACTAGTGCTCAGGACTGTCACCAATATAATTATGTTGGTTGAATAAAATAATGCCATTTTCTAACATGTTGTGAACTCATATTTCTATAATTGCAATGTCCATTTTCATGGCTTGATATATTTAGTGAAAACCTCTTTTCATATAAGTATAGAAATATTTGATAATAAAACAAAAAGGAATTAAAGAAAAGACTGAAAATTTGTGTTAACTGCAAAGAAACTGGTGAAAGGCATCTGAAACTCCCCAACTGAAGCTTTCTGCTTCACACCGCTCAGATGTTTCTTTATGATAAAAACACACATGTTGGTCAAAATTTGTATTTTAAGTATAAAAAACATTCTAGAAACTAGAGATTATCTAGTTGCTTTATATGAAAAAACGAGGAAATTAATTTTATTCTGTTAATAAAATAGTAATAATCACATTCCCTACACATTGCAAGTAAAGTTTTCAAAATTTAAAATGTTAAAATAATAGATTAAGAAATAAGTGAGGAGGCCCAGTGACCACGCCTTCAATCCTCGCACTCAGGAGGCAGGCGGCGGCAGACAGACAGGCCTGGTGTTTCAAGATGCTCAATTTCCTCACAAGCTTTCTTTTCTTTTTTTAAAGATTTATTTATTTTATGTATGAGCACACTGTGGCTGTCCTCACACACACCAGAAGAGGGCATAGGATCCCATTACAGATGGGTGTGAGCCACCATGTGGGTGCTGGGAATTCGAGGTCGGCCTAGTTTACACAGAGAACCTGTCTGGAAAACTGAAAACAAACAAACAAACAATCACAACGAAAAAGACCTAGTCCCCGAGAGGCCCATGTGGTGGGACAGAGCTTCCCTGAGGTAATCCATTTGGACTTCATGCTAGAGGGAGCCATGGCACTCTGCAACCTCACTGTAGGGAGCAGGCCTTTACTCTTTTGCTTTAAAAAGTACATAGACTGGGTTCGGTCCCCAGCTCCGAAAAAAAAGAACAAAAAAAAAAAAAAAAAAAAGTACATAGAAATGTTACATTTACATAGAAGTGTTACATTTACATATGTGGGCCATTAAGTTTAACACATTACTGGCTGATAATTACTGAAAAAACAGACAATAGATTTCTAAGACTGAGAATATAGACATATTCTTAGTACTATTCAATTTTTTACTTTATATATTTTACTCTGCCTAGACAGTGAATGACAGATAAAGGCACATAGATGGCAAATCAAAGGACAACACAAACTAAATATAGTGACTCAGATTTTTGCTTAACAGAAACTCCAGACAAAGAAACTGTACACCTACAGCTTAAAGATACCTGTTCTATGGCCGCGAACCATTTACTCACTTAAATTTTCAGTATTTTAATTGCTTTATAGACTAATTCTAATAACATTATATTAATTGATAAAGGATGTTGAGCATTGAGTATAATATAGGCATAGACAAATTTTAATACTTCTATTACTTTGTATTTATTTGCTAGAGAAATCGAGTTAGATGTTTTATACCACTGCAATCTTTATTGGGTATAATAAAGTACATCAGAAATTTTTTTTTAGTTTATTTTTTAAACAACAAACAACTTTGAACATGGACAATCTTTTTGATACTAGGATTCCAGGTGTGTGCTACGTATCTGGCCTGAAGTGACTTTTATTATTAAATATTTATTCCGTGCAGAAAGGAAAGCATCACATAATTTTATTTTAGGAAAGATGGTAATTATGTCTTTTTGATACTTTTCCTTTTTTTTTTTTTTCTTTTTCTTTTTTTCGGAGCTGGGGACTGAACCCAGGGCCTTGCGTTTGCTAGGCAAGCGCTCTACCACTGAGCTAAATCCCCAACCCGATACTTTTCCTAAATTTTAGGCAGAACAGATATTTGTTTTAGAACAAAACTACTGAGACTAAAGTCTACTTACTGGAATAAAAGCTCCTAAGTCCTCCACGTAACCGGGGTGCTCCTTAAGCCATCTGTCCAGGTCCTTTCTCTTCGGTGCGTCATCTCCTGCGAGCCGTGTCCCATCTTTGAGGTTAATAACTGGAACAGGACTTTCTGTATCAGGAATTCTTTGAGGCTGAGGATAGGACAGTGCTGGATTCATCCCTGTGGAAATCTGTGAGGTGGTTAAGTCTAAGGTACACTGCTGAAAAGCACCGAACACAATTCCTATGTGCATACTCCATTACTCTAAGTTTAGTTCAACAGGGTAATTTGTTGCTGCTCCTCCCCCCTCAGGCCTTGCTGTGCATTCCTGACCACCCTGGAACTCGTGACGAGCACACCAGGATGGCTGAGGCGGCAGTCATTCTCATACCTCTGCCTCCAGCACACTGGGCTCTCCCATGTCCAGACTCAACAGTCACTTTCTTTTTTATTTTTGAAAAAGAAAGCATTGTATAAAATTCTGCCAAGCCTTTTAAAGTTAAAATTTTTATGTCTTTTTGCCAGTGTTAAATATTATTAAAATCCAATTTAAAAATATGGAAGACTAATTTCCTTATTATTTAATTAAAAATATAAAACAATAAGTGCATACTTATTAGGATTGAATTTCAGGCTTAAGGTTAAGGAATCTTAAAATAGATTTACTTACATGATTAGGTGGCTTATTTCTGTTCAGAAAGAGGATGTCAGCACCTTCTACATTCCTCCTCCTTCCCCGCCTTTTCTTCACTATAGGCTGGCTGTCTAGTATTGCTCCATTGGCACCAAGGGTTGACTGAATGGAAGAACCTAATTAAATCAAAAATGCAAAACATGACTGAAAACTAAAATCAAACATTGTAACTTTTCTAATTGTATTTGAATTAGTTCTTTTATACACCAAACCAAGAAGTTCTTGCATTAAAAACATGCTCATTTCTCAACTTAAAAACTTAGAGATTGGGCTGGAGAGATGGTTCAGCGGTTAAGAGCACTGACTGCTCTTCCAGAGGTCCTGAGTTCAATTCCCAGCAACCACATGGTGGCTCACAACCATCTGTAATGGGATCTGATGCTCTCTTCTGGTATGTCTGAAGACAGTGACAGTGTATATAATAAATAAATAAATCTTTAAAAAAAAAACTTAGAGATTGGGAATCTAGCTCTCTCTCTTGGTGGCCCACACTGGCCTCCTACCTCAACCCTCCTGCTTTCTCCATTTCATTCTGGGGTTCTAGCTGTGAATCACCTTACCTGACATGTATGAAACTCTTTACTGGCCACTTTGAATGTTGTTTCATTTAATTCATCACACACACACACACACACACACACACACACACACACACACACACGCACGCACACACACGCGCGCGCACACACACACACACACACACACACACAATATCACATCTTGCTCCTCCCATCTCATCTGACACACAAGGAGAAGGCTCAGAAATGTTAATGTTACTAATTTCCAAAAAGTCCAGGAAGGAAGACAGGTGCTGTGGTTTGCCCTGGAGTTATCTGGATTTTGATGCTAATTCCACTGCCCCAAGGACAGCTGCCTAGTCAGTACTCAGGAATCTGGTGACTTCACCAAAACCTCCCCATTGAATCTATAAAGTACAGGTGAGGGGCAGGTACAGGATAGGAGGAGACCTGTCATTGGAGGAGAAGGAGGATGGGTGGGAGAAAGTTTGGAGGAGGAGGAGGAGACTGGAATGAAAAGGAAGGGAGACAGAAGCCATGGCAGGACAATGGAGGCTGACATACAGATCTTGCTCTGTGTATTTACAGGTTGTTATCAATGTTCTTAAGGGATGGTTGGTACTGGGATTTGTATGTTTAAGTGGGCAATTATATCTTATCAACTGGATCTAAGATTATTGTATTGTGTGTTCTTTTATGTGAAGGTTTGAGTGTAAGAAAGTGTGAGGCGGCTGGAGACACTGGGCCGCTGCGGTGGAACTGGGAGGTGTTTCCGCAGAGATATCTAGCAGGTATCTTGAGACACTGCGGTGCGGACCCAGCGAGGTAAAAGACAACAATACATACATTTTTTTATTTTTATATTTTTACAACAGCAGACAGGTCCAGATTTCACATTTACAATTATCAAAGTGTATTATATACTGAGATAACGACAGTGTTAATAATACTTGAGACTTTATCATGGTTTTATACAGTTTTAAAACTAGTGTTATAGTTACGATCACATAGTATGCATATCATTGCTCTAATATTACTTAAGGTTTTACAAATTTTAAATTATGTGTATGTATGTGCATAAGTGCAGGTGCCTGTGGAATTCACAAGAAGGCACTGAAGTCCTTGGTGCTCGAGGTAAGGCATCTGCGGCTGCCAGAAGTGGGTGCTAGGAACTGAACCCTGGTCCTCTGCAAGGGCTATATCCATTCTTAACCAATGAGCCGCCCCTTTAGCTCTTAGATTTATATTGCTAATATAAAGAGCACTAATATAGTAAAAAAAAGAGATAATAGTAATAACTATATAAACTATATTGCTATATAATGTATATTATTTTATATATAATTACTGTACACTATGTATAGTATTATTCATCAAAGAATTACTTATAGGTGACAGCTGGCCATTTTCAGCTGCAAAGTCACTGAAGCTGCCACGTGATCTAATACTGATTGTATCTTATGGAGAAGCTTTTGGATCAAGAATGAGAATAGTAAACCCACTGTGCTGGGCAAGAGAGCCCACAGCTGATCTCCATTTGTCCTCACATCTTAGTGGAAAGAAAGCTCCTTAACCCTAAAATTATCAGTGTAAAGCATAACTTGGGAAACATATACTTCATGAATAGAAATACTCACATTGAATGTTCCTGCAGGGGGAGCATATGTGTGTGGTGATCAGAGCTTGCCTGCCATTGGGTGTCCTTCCTTAATCGCTCTCCATTTTATTTAATGATGCAGGGTCTCTCATTGTTCTGGCTAGTCTAGCTAGCTTGCTCGCCCCAAGGATCCCCTGTTGCTAGCTAACAAGCACTGGGATTACAGACTATGATCTCCAGGCTTACATGCAAATGCTTTCTTTACTCACCGAGTTACATCCTCCGCCATTCAGGGTTAGTAACTTGAAAATTACACTAAACGGTTAGTGAATCCATAGAAGACCAAACATACCACTGAAAATAAGCTAATTGATAATTTAAAATAGCAGTGATTGGAAACAGCGATCAGTCCCCCAACTGCAGGAGTCCCACACACTGTACTCACACACAGTTACGGTTTTGAAATGCTTCCAAGTATCATGTGGCAACCAGACACAGTCCCTACTAGAGTAGAGTCCTTAGCCTTGGATAACAAAGAAGGTGTAAAGAAAATTCAAGGGTAGCCAATGGCCTGTGCAGCAACGTGCCTAAGTTTTATTGTGACTGCTGTGATACGTATCTTACCCACAATTCTCTGTCTGTGAGGAAGACACACTGCCGTGGTGGGAAACACAAAGAGAATGTGAAACACTGTTACCAGAAATGGATGGAGGAGCAGGCCCAGAGCCTGACTGACAAAACAACTGCTGCGTTTCAGCAGGAAAGATCCCTCCAGCTCCATTCTCTGCTCCTCCGCCTGCAGAGGCCATGATTCCACCTCCCCCTAGTCTCCCAGGTCCTCCTTGACCTGGCATGGTGTCTGCACCCCACATGGGAGGCCTTCCGTGATGCCAATGATGGGCTCTCCTCCTCCTGGGATTCGACCACCCATGGGAGGCCACAGGCCCATGATGCCCAGGTCTCCAACGGTGAGACCTCCTGCCCGTCCTATGATGGTGCCCACATGGCCCGGCATGACCCAGCGAGACGGATAGGAGCAGAAGCGCTCTTTATCATTTTGTATTTCTGTTTTCATCACCAGGAGACCTTGGTGCTGAGCTGAGTGTTCAGTAGATGCATGACAAGGAACTTCCCTTCCAGACAGAGAGAACGCTTCAGAGGGAGAAGCACAAAAAAGAGCAGTTCTCACTTATATCATGAAATGTGAAAATAAAGTCGTCAGCCCTTTTAGTTAAAAAAAAGAAAAAAAGAAAAAAAGAAAAAAAAAAGAAAAGAAAATTCAACCCATTCATTTTCTTTCATTGGAAATCAGTGTTTTGGGGGTAAGTACATGGTGGTGAATATTCCCGAGACTCAAATGATCTTAAACATCATTCTTAATTCTTGACAGTCTAAGAAGAATACAGGTAGAAGGCAGCCAGACAAGACAAAACCAGGTTGATTTTTTTTGGGGGGGGTTCTTTTTTTCGGAGCTGGGGACTGAACCCAGGGCCTTGCGCTTCCTAGGCAAGCACTCTACCACTGAGCTAAATCCCCAACCCCAAACCAGGTTGAATTTAAAACATTTTAGAGTTATTAATTTTCATCTTACGGGTATGTTGCTTTGCGTGCGTGCGTGCGTGCGTGCGTGCGTGCGTGCGTGCGTGTGTGTGTGTGTGTGTGTGCGCGCGTGCGCGTGTGTAAATATGTTGATTCAAGTGGCCAGAAAGGTTAGAAGAAATAGACTCAAGGGAAAAATATACTAATATAGTAATAGTTTTAGAAATGCTGTGGTTTACCATGCAGACATTGGAGGGGCAAAGCTAAGTCTACAGTGCTTTAAGAGGTAGAATTCCAGTCACTGAGAGAAGAAACAAACAGATCAGGGAAAATGCACTTCTGAATTAGAAGATATTTTTCTGAAACTTGGCATAAGAAGGGTTATCTGAAGTGGAAGAGGTCTTGTCTTGAAAGGGTCTGTGGAAACTGAAGAGACTAGTCAGAAATAACTCCTGTGTCATGTCTGCTTGGCCATCTCAAAGTGTCTCCAAACCCTCTCAAGTCTTCTACTAACAACCACTATCATGGGACTTAAATTACTGTTTGAAGCACAGAATATACTGTCTTACCGAAATGCTACTCTAACTTTTATCTGTTAAAAGCTACTGGACAGGATGGTATCTCCATTCAAATACTGAACCTTCTCAAACTAAACTGCTATAATTCAAAATGTCATACTAAAGTTCAACAGGGCTGGTGGTGCACTTCAGAGTTACAGTGATGGGCTAAGCATACATGAAGTCCTGTGCGATCTCCAGAACACACACACGCACGCACACACGCACGCACGCACGCACGCACGCACACGAGATGTAGAGACACAGACAGACACAGAGACACAGACTCAGGCAGGCAGACAGGTAGACAAACACAGACATACACACACAAAGAGACAGAGAGAGAGACAGAGAGAGACAGAGACATAATACAAATCACACGTACACATCCCAGGAAATAATATTTAATATGATGCTGACTGCTTTGTAGGCGTTAAAGAGGTCCCTAACACTAAAGAGTACATATGTTTTATTTCAAATGTGTATAGAAGGTTATTTGGCAAAGGCAGGAACACCTTGATGACACCGAGTCACGTTTACCTGATGCTGGGATAGACTTGGAGGTGTTCACAACGCTGGTCTCCGATGTGCTCTGCAGCTCCCGAGGCCGGGGGAGGCACTGCTGCTGGCCCACGGCACCATCTTCACCATCAAACGGCCTTTTCTGGGCAAGTCCCTGCTTCTGAAATGTCAACTTCAAACCACCTTCCTATTAAAAAAGAAAGAATTTAAAACCATTATCAAGACAGAAAATGTTACCAAAACCTTACTATAGGATATCAAGAAAAATATTTTACTTAGAAAGAGTGAAGGCAAAAACCCCTGATAGTCCTGTGGGTCCTGTTCACAAATCAGCAGGAGCACACTCATCACGTCCGTGCACACTCATCACGTCCGTGCACACTCATCACGTCCGTGGCTACTAACCAAAGTTTTTCATGTGGGAGGTACAGAACTCAAACTTTTCAGGGGCAGACAGACACCCTAGGTACATCGCTTGTGACATTTTTAGTGGCATCACCCACACATACACATATAGACTGGTATGAAGTATGGCCTTCCTATGTGTCTTCAAGTTGCCGTCCCTTTCTCCCTGCTTCTCAGCCTTTAAAGGGCCATGGTATATATGTGTACTCCACAGTAAACCTCAGATTTATTTTAGACAGCAAATAATTAAACTTCAAAGAACATATTAAAATAAACATTCTTAATAATGGGGCACATTAAATGTTTGAGAGGGAAAGTACATTGATATACCACATAAATATTAAAAAGGCCAGTACAGAAACAGTCACATTGTTCAGGAAACACCGTATTCAGAACTGTTCTCAGGAGAGAAGCCTACTTAGTGATGGCCCCTTAGTGGGATGCTCAACTTGAACACCTACTACTTAGTGATGGCCCCTTAGTGGGATGCTCAACTTGAACACCTACTACTTAGTGATGGCCCCTTAGTGGGATGCTCAACTTGAACACCTACTACTTAGTGATGGCCCCTTAGTGGGATGCTCAACTTGAACACCTAGATACAAGGAGGAGGCAATGCAATACCCTGAGACAAGTACGTGAAGGAGGAAGGAAGGAAGGAAGGAAGGAAGGAAGGAAGGAGAGAGAGCAGGCGGCCATTGCAGAAAAGCATGCTGCACACCGCAATCGCAACCAGGCCCTAGGGCAATAAAAATGCACATACGTCTTTGATTTTCACTGTAAACTCCTTTTCTCGTACATGCTTCTTCACCTTTGACATCTGTGGTGACTGTTCATGCTCTTCTTTGACAGCCACAGCTGGGGGCGTGGGGACACTGGGCTCGCTGTATTCTGTAGCTGCTCCGGGACTGTCCAGCAGTTTTGTGGTATAGAAAGACGCCACTGTGTTAGCATCATAATGTCTTCTAGCTGACGGCCACTTCCCTTTCAGAACTGTTTGACAAATACTGTCCAAGCGGTTGATCATTACCCGGTCCTAGAAAAGCAGGTAACACCAAGGTATTCTTTTAGTAATTAAGCCAGACTGTTAGAGCAAACAATCTAAGAGCTTTGATGGTTTAAGTCAGGTATAACCGTGTGTGTAGTATGCTTATACATTCTCATATGTATTGTAATTCTGTATATTATGTAAGTGCAAATTCCCTTTGGTGATGTTCAAAAGAGTTATACCACAAAGATATATTTATTATTTTAATATTTTATTCCTTCAATTATAGTGTTATGTATTTTAGGCTGTCCTTAATAGCCCAAGGATCCTCCCAATTGTTTGAATTATAGAAATGTAATATATGTGTGAACCACAAGAGCCAGTTAAGCCTGGGGCTCTGTACGTGTTAGCACAGTTAAGCCTGTGGCTCTGAACGTGTGGGGCTGCATCTGCAGACGCAGGGTACGAAAGTAATACTTAGACATGTAGAGAGAGAACAGGCTCCTTCATCTCTAACCTCTCAGCCTCCTTCCCAAAGACCCTGACTAGTCTAGTCCACATGGGGACCACAGTAATCCAGATGTAGCTGCTTGTACCACTGAAAGTATCTATTTACAATGAACTTTTTGGTAGGTCACAACTTCAAAAAGCATTCACTGTCCTTCATTCTAAACGCTCTAAAGTTACATTGAGAAGCATCCACGTGTAGATATAACTCATTTAATAGGCAGAAATAATTTATGCTTTTCATGGAAATACCAAAATGTCATCATAAATTTATTGTGACCTATTTTTTCATGTAAGACTATCCACCATTAGGCCAGATGTGGTGGTGCACATCTTTAATCCCAGAGCTCCAGAGGCAGAGGCAGAGAGGCAAATGTCTGTGAGTATGAGGCCAGTCTGACTGCCAGAGCCATACACTAAGACTTGGTCTAGGAAAAAATCAAATCAAAACAAAACAAAACCACCACCACAACAACAAAACCAAAAACCCAAAGAGAAAAGAATGTCTACCATCAAAGCTAGTCATAAAAAGCAATAACCTCTCCTTTTACCTTCGGCCAGTATGAGGCTGCCAGCATATATCCACCCTGTAACAGGTGCGCGGACTCTGGTGCTCCATTGCTTGCCTGGAAGCTGTCCTGGGTTCCGTCCTGGGTTTCGTCCTGGGTAGCGCTCAGTGACGCGACACTTTCCTCGTCATAGGCTTTCGCGTGAGGCGTACCTTCTAAGGACAAGTCACAGTCACCCTTTACAATCTACATGCATACTATTACAGTCCTACGCAATTCCTTACATTTCTCAGTTCTCCAAATAAGATAACACTTAGCCGTGGGCATGCTCACTGTCATAGCCCTGGAAGTCTTACTACAGAGCTGTGACAAGGAACTCCAGCTCCAGTGGACAATGAGGCTCTGTAGGCCACAGTGGCCCCTAGCCAAGCCTGGTGTGGCTTGGTTCTTGTACCTGAGCTGCTGCTGCTGCAAACACACCCCAGGAAAGGGCCACCAGATGCTGCCACCGCTCTGCCGGGAGGCCTCGTTCTTACTGTACATTGTCCTTCTACGGACTGGTGACAAGCATGGTGCGATAGATACTCGTTTGTCTATTTAATCTAAGGTTCCTGGAATTTGCTATAAACATTCTTTATTTGTTCATAATAAACTTGTTCTGGGGACAGCAGTAAATTTAAGGCAATCACAAAGAAGACAAGCTGTTATATAAAACTCAAACTCCCCATTCCACTGATCTACTGGGCAATGCTTGACCACAGAATAGGGATTGTGTAACTCCAGATTCCTCAATCATGATTTTCCAAGAAAAGTGATAAGCCCAAAACTTAAGCTTATGAGTTTAAGCATGCGTCAGCTATTTCGAGCAAGTTCTATGCGTTTTCATTTGAAAAGCTGTCATAAAGATAACAAATGTGTGCATGTACCTCGCTTTTGGACCTCTTCTTCACTGTCACTTTCTTCGGATGATGATGAAGAAGATGATGATGACGAGGAGGAGGATGAGGAGGAAGAGGAGGATGCCGAAGAACAAGATGAGGATGAAGAAGAGCTAGAGCCTGATCGAGAGTGTGAACAAGAGGAGGAAGAAGAGGAGGAGGAGGATCTGGAAGAACACGATGAGCGCTCAGAGTCAGAGTCAGAATCAGAACTGGATTCTGACCCTCTTTTGTGGACTCTCTGTTTCTTAGAAGCTGGATTTGGAGTTAGGGGTTCTGTTCTGGCTGCAACCATGCGTCTGTCTGTTTCACTTTTCCCACCAGATTTCTGTTCTCCAGGAGCCTGTGATAAAACACCGTTCTTTGGACTTACAGGCTCAGATTTAACTCGTGTCCTTGTTTCCATAGAAGACATAGATTCTTCTTCAGAGGACTGGGGCTCTTCTGCAAGGCTTTCACTCTTAACTCTCACGTCCTCTACAAGAGGCCCTTTAGCACCTAGCAGTCTAGGCGAAGAGGTAAGAGGAGAAGCAGAAAGTACTACTTGGTATTGCTGTAACAGTGGGGTGGAAGTCCTTGAGTGAGTCACCTTGCTCTGACTGTAGCTCCTCTGAGCAGCCATAAATGAGAGCTCAGGGTCACGCAGAATGTGATAGTCGGTCCGGCTGACTCCATGTTTGGCAGCACCAATAAGCAAATCCCTATCATGAGAGCCGCATTCCCACCAGATAGGTAAGTCTGGATTCGGATGGCAAAGCTTCAAGCGTTCAAACAACTGTGGGTGGCGAAGGGCCTGCTCCCGCACTTTTCTAAGAAGTTCAATGCGATACAATGTCCTAGAAGCTCGTTCTTCTGTGATTGGTTGAATAAAAATATTTGGATCGACCAATTCTATATCAAAACAAGGACCAAAATATTAATCTCAAAAATGTGTTAGGGAGATTTCACACAAGGTAACTTTAAAAGCCTCTATACATCATTATAATTTCTAGTACTGTAAATGTAAAAATTATTTTTAAAATTACTAAAATTATGAAACATAAAATATTTGTATTTTAAAATGACTAACATGATCATTTCAGAAGTATATTGCCGTGAATAGGAATTTATTTTTAAGAACTTCTCTAAGCTTACTTATAAATACATCTAGAATGGTTCAGTGATTCCCAATAAACAAATGAAATCTAGCACATCTTATAGTGCATAAGGTAACTTAGGTTACAAAGACAGTTTGTTTGTTTGTTTTGTTTTTTGGCCAGGGTCTTTGTCTATCCCTGGCTGTCCTGGAACTCAGCCTCAAACTTAGAGATCCACCTGCCTCTGCCAACCCATATGTACCACCATGCCTGGCAACAACAGAATTTTTAACGTTTGAGGGAAAACGGTCTGTCAGCCAAACATCACACAAATTACTAGGGAAACGAGCTTGGCTTCAGCATTAGATCACGGTACGTTTGTTTTGATGTGGTCCTACCTTTTGAATCCAGTTAATGGCTCTTGGAAATCACTTAAAAGATAATGTGCTATCACACTAATGCAAGAACCAACCTGGAACTCACAACAAAAACATGCATAAAGTTTGAACAAAAATAAAGTGTTGGGTTTATAGTTTATAGGTTACATCTATAACTGACTCCAAATGAGGACGACTTCTTCCTCACGGAATCTCACAGAGAATCTACTGCACACAAGACGGAGTACATAGAAGGCACTAAAAACAGCAGGTTGATTTTTTGATTTTTTATTCTATGCATCTGGAGTTTTTTGCCTGCTTGCACATGCGTGCAACCATGTGTGTGCTTACTGCCAAAAGGGCCAGAAGAGGATGATGGGTTTCCTGAAAACTGGAGTTACTGATGTTTGTTGGACACTGTGTGGGTGCTGGGAATCAAACCTGAGTCCCCCAAAGGAGCAGCCAGTGTTCTCAACCAGAGTCATCTTGCCAGCCCACAAGTAGACTTTTGAAAATTTGAGCAGAAATAGGATTTGTGAGATTCCAAGTTATTTGTTAATTATGTGGGAAAACATAAAGTAGAAAAATATAATCATAAACTGTGTTGACTTAGTGACCCAGATGAGTACCACCCTGACAGCAAAAACCTTACGACATTATTAACAAACACAGCATCAAAACCTGCAACCAAGTGGGCATGGTGACACACGGGTGACAATCCTGGCACTGTGGAGGCAGAGGCAGGTGCATCTCTGTGAGACAGAGGCTGGCATTGTGTGCCAATCAAGACCTTGTTTCAAAAAAAAAAGAAAGAAAAGAAATGATACATTGTCTGATCAAAACTTAAATTGGAACAGAAGGAAATATGGCAAAATTACTTATGATATTTAGGTCCTTTATGATGAGGAACAGTGAGAAGACTCAAGTACCAAATGGGTGCCCTAGAACACAAACGTACATCAGAGAAGTCAAATGGGGGAGAGATGCCTATCATCCCACAGTGGAAGGACTGTGACCCAAGGCAAGTTGCATTACAAGTGGGGACAAGGCCAGACAGGCTACATGGCAAGACCCTGTCCCAGACAAGCATCAACCTCCTTCCCCCAGAAATGTACAGGGGTGAAAAAAACCCTGGTAAAATCCAAACTCAGATAGCATAGCATAGCATTCGGGAGGCTGAACTGTATCTGAACTTAAAAAAGGCAATTTGTTTTCCTTGCCATTATTTCCGAGGAGCACAGGATAACTATTTATTTAGTTCTACGTTATACATGTCAATAAAGCAGACTGAAACCACCCTGGATTTCCTGACACTAGATAATCAGGAGATTTGCTACATCATTTGGCAAACTGGCAGTAGATCTTGTAGGAAAAAAAAAAAAAGCAAAAACACAAACCCGGATCCACCCTTGCTTTTGTATCCATCCAATTTTGTGTCCTATTTTATCTAAACCTGTCACGTTCGGTTTGTGGTACCCATGCTCTTGGTTGTGTGGTCAGCCACTGGAGCACAGGGGACCTACTGGGGCCACTTCCTTAAAGGAAACTTGACTGTTCAAAGCTCCTTAGCTGATCCCCCTCTCCGTATTGGGGTTCTTCCTTGAGTTTGCACAGGTCTTACACACAACGTTACAGCCAGGAGGACTGGAACGACCGTCAGAGCCAGAGGCAATGGCTCGCCACAAGGGAGCAATGCTTTCTTGAAACAGCACAATTTATTTTCTTTTTGGTTTTTGTTAGAGAGAAGACCTCTCTACATAGCCCTGATTGGCCAAAAACTTATTATGTAGACCAAGTGGCCTTGAACTCAGAGATCCACCTGCCCCTGCCCAGCTAATGCTAGAATTAAAAAAGTTGTTTTCTTCAAGTTTGGTGGGCATTTTCTCTCTTTATCTCACTGTGGCAATTAGGTCCAGGGAACAGGAGTCTTAGCAACATAACTTGTTTACAGTTCTAAAAACTTATAATTTCTTAAATTTAATATTTTTCTTTGATTTATAAGGGGGACGTTATACACACCTTCTTTGGAAGGAAGACGACAGACCCTCCGACACATGGCCATGAATGCACACAAGTACTTCTCCAGACTGTTATCGGTTTTCTTGTGCAGCCGAGCCAGAGCTCGGAATTTTGTCCAATCAAACTGTCCTCTGTCTGGGTCAAAAACTACTCCAAATGTAGACACAACTCTATAAAAGTCAGCTTCTTCTCTCCTTGTCCATCTACATTGAATCAGATTGAGATAAAAAATACATGCACATCACTAGAATATTAATGGTGAAAATAATGACTATAACACAGATTTAAAACGCTTATAGTACTTAATGCCTGACAGGATTAAAGCCAGATTTTAGCCTTGAAATATAATTTAACTGTTCCTTCAGTCATTGCCAAGTGGCTTCTGCATTACTTACTAGATGAGAAAAAAATACGCATAGCATACAAAATTATATGACCCTGTCCTGAAGTAAAATTAAAGTGTTTTTAGACACATTTGCAGTATGCAATACTATTTACTGTTGCATGTGTTACAGAAAGAATTTTAGGAGGCCAGAGAAGACAGACTTGAGTGATCAAGAAAACCATTAATGATCAAGAAGATAAAGAAGTGTTTTGTGTTTGCCACCAAATCTGCTCTAGGATACAGATGGTGCAAAATGAAGAGACCCTTGCAAGCTGTTCTCCGATGCCTGTACACACACACACACACACACACACACACACACACACACAAAATAATGTAAAAAGCAAACAACAACAACAACAACAACACCAAAACCCAACCCCCAAGTTTATCATGGGTGAGCGGTGGCATGCTGGAGAGTAAGATGGGACAAGGTTACAACGAGGGTGGAGGGAGAGGCGTGGAGTACGTAAAACAGGAGGTATTCTGCACCTCAAGGGGCTGACAAGTATTTTAGATCGACAGACAGAGCTTCTATTGAGAGGGAGCAGAGTGGAGCTGGGGCCTAATTACAAAGCTCCAGGGCCCAGAATGTGAGCTCTTTTCAGAGGGGGCTCCTGACGCACAGAGGGTGTGCTTCCGTCACACTCGCACATTTTCACACAGCACACATCTGCACACTAGTGCCCTTGCTTAGCTCACACTCACACATCTTCATACAGCACACATCTGCACATTAGTGCCCTTGCTAAGCTCATTCAACTTCTGTGTTAATGAAAAAAATGGCAAAGGCTTTTGAAAAATGTTAAAGGCTCACTTTCCCGTAGTCACACATCCATGCTCATAATGTTCAATTCTCAGAACCTATGTGAGACGTTTACTGTGGGAGCTAGAAAGTTATTCAACAGTCAGAGTGCGTTTGCTCTTGCAGAGGACCTGGGTTCAGGTCCCAACACCCACATAGCAGCTCACAATCATGTATAATTTTGATCCAATGTTGCCTTCTGACATCTGTGGGCACCAGACACACTCATGGTGTATATACATATTTGTAGACAAAACTCTGAGACACATTAAGGGCGGGGGTGATATAGCTATAATGTAAAATATAGCCTGAGAAACTAATTGAGTCATGGATTACAGACCTGGGTGTAAAGAATGCACTGGGGATGAAGGACCTACTAAAGATTACTCAGAACAGAAATAAACATTAAAATTAATAGTGATTATCATCACAAAAATTGCAACTGAAAAGAAGACATAGAGAACATATGCCATCATAAAATCTCGTATTCTATTGTGGTAGTGGCTTAGTTAGTTAAGTAAATGCTATTGAGCACAGAAAAGGGAGAAGATGATGTTATCCAATACCTATTAATAACCTAGTTGAACAGGTCACATGGGCTGTGCTACAGACCAGACAATGAGGGGCCTTCAGGTAATAGAGACAAAGACAAACTGGGGACTAAAACTAAGCAGGGCATTCTTGGTGAGAGGAAGTTGTCGTAAAGTTAGAAATGCAAAGTCAAGCATAGCAGAAGGGGGCTCACGGGGTCAGAGCACTGACTGCTTTCATAGAGAACACAGCTTCCATTCCAGTTCCAGGGGATCTGATGCCCTCTTCTGGCCCATGTGGGCACTGTATCACATGGTGCACAGACAATCATGCAATACATGTAAAAAATAATACTAGGGGCTAGAGATGGCTTAGTGGTGAATAGCACTTCCAAAGGACCCAACTTTGACTCCCAGCACCCATATTAGGTGGCTCACAAATGCCTTTACCCCAGCTCCAAGGGGATCCAACACTCCTTGCTTCTTAAGGTACCTACATTCCCCTGGACATACCCACAAAGTTAATAGTAATCAGAAGAAATCTTTAAAAAAATAACTAAATCTTTAAAAAGCCCAAACCTAATTGTAATAGTCTTTGAACTTAGACTTCAGGGCATAACATTTTCTACTTATATAAAACAGTAAGCAATCAGATGTCATGAAAACATCATTTTAGGAAAATGAATCAACATCTAACAGACTACGGGGTGGGCACAGAGGACATTAATGGTAACAACAATTGATTACCAGTGGAGATGGCATCTGCTTCTCTTCCCTTAAGTCTAGACTAGGCTGGTTCTGTGATAGTTTTTGCCATAGGAAGGTGGTGGAATGATATTTTGTAACTGATGAGAACAGACTTTAAGAAGTCGGCAACATCTATCAATCGACAGTTTATTATATATCTTGGCAACTGATGGAGCATACCACAAAGAGAAGTTTTACACTTTAATCATTGGTTAGTTTGTAGGATATATTTGTTTGTGCGAATATAAAAAACAACTTAAAAAAACCCCTTAGGTGCTGTATACCAGAGTGAAAAAGAAATCAACTTAGTATCTACCGACAAGGGAACAGTTCTGTAAATTCTAGAATTTCCACACAATAGACAGTTAAACAGCTATCACTACCTCAGTGTGTAAAGTGCTTCTTCCCCTTCTGACCTCCTGAGGCATCAGGCACAGACACATACACACACGTAGGTAAAACATGCACACAAATAAACATACATGAATAAACCCTGGAAAGATATTTTAAGGAAAGAAGTGGGAACTTTGTGGTTGAGAAACTTCCCTGTCTTGCTTTGTTTTAAAGATAGTACCTCTCTACACAGTCCTGACTCTCCTATAACTCCCTTTTAGACCAGGCTGGCCTCAGACTCACAGCACTGTGCCTGTCTCAGTCTCCAGAGAGTC
Organism: Rattus norvegicus; assembly: GCF_021556685.1. NCBI lineage: Eukaryota > Metazoa > Chordata > Mammalia > Rodentia > Muridae > Rattus > Rattus norvegicus. The sequence goes on from NC_141552.1 coordinate 30,493,710, forward strand.
CGACTCCCTGTTGTAATGTCTCCCACTCTGCCTTCCACAACAGTAGCTGCAACAACTCACCCTTTTACAGAGGAGAGGTGGATTGCTTTCCTTTCATTTTTAAATTTTATAAATGTTTTAATGTAAAGGAAGATTGACAAGGCTCTATTTATTATAATTTAAGTTTTAGATCTATTTAAAATTTAAATTTTTATACAATTTAAAATTGTATAAAGAAATTTTATCTATGCCTTTATTCTTAATATTTCAATGTTAGTAGAAATGACAACGCTGATGAAATATGAATTGCAAACATAAGACAATAATCTTTGTTAGTTTTTTCATAATTCTGCTTTTGTCAGTGAATGAGTATATGCATATATATATATATATATATATATATATATATATATATATATATATGTGAGCCTTTTGTTTTGACTATTAGGATCACAATCGAACAACTTCATAATCTTCCAAATGAACACACATCCGTAGATACTGTACATTAAAACTGCTATGGTCTTACCTCTGCTGTCTTTCTATCTTGGCTGCCATTTTAGGGTTCAGGGCTGCTTCTTCATAAAGAGGCTGCATGACACTGGCAGGCACTGAGAAGGTTGGCTGTGCTTGCTGGATGTGTCTGTTTTTATTGGTTCGCTGGTACGCAGTGATGAGGCGTCTCAGCCGTGTGGTCAGAGCTGATGGGGTAGGCCAGTACACTTTGTCCCCTTCCATCAACTGACCCTCTGTGTTTAAGGAAACTTACGTTAGTAACAGTGATACAACCTAAGCAGATACTGTATGACACTCACAAAAAATGAAACTTTCTATTTATTACTTTCTTTCTTTCTGATTATAGGAAGTAAACCAACTGAATCTTTCTCCATAAAATAGAGCTGCTGGGTCTGGTAACACACACCTTTAACCCTAGCACTCAGGACACAGACAGGCAGATCTCTGAGGTTAAGACCAGCTTGGTCTATAGAGTGAGTTCCAGGACAACCAGGGCTACATAGTGAGTGAGACCTTGTCTCAAAAGAAAAAAAAAAGTTGATAGCCTTAAAAAGCATTGCAAGAGGGGGCTGGGGATTTGGTTCAGTGGTAGAGCGCTTGCCTAGCAAGTGCAAGGCCCTGGGTTCGGTCCCTAGCTCCGAAAAAAAGAAAAGAAAAAAAAAAAAAGAAAAAAAAAAGCACTGCAAGATAAGAGTTACTCACAGTAAGAGGGGTATGATGGAAATGGAGTCAGGATGTTATCTATTTGAACAGAATTTTTCTTGCATAGAAAATACAACTCTTGGAATTCCAGGCCTAATATATCATGCTGCCTTGCATGATATGGCTATTCAATGACATAAGTAAATTAATTAAAAGCCAAACAGAAATCAATGGGACACTTCATACTGCAAACCCAGGGAACATAAAATTATCTATTGAATTTATATTAATTTGTAATCAAAGCATTTTTAAAGCCATTAGGTAGAAAATTTAAAAATCCACTGAAGACTGGGAATATAGCTCAGTTGGAAGCGTGGTTGCCTAGCCAAGCATGAAGCCCTGGGTCTGTTATCGCCAGCCGTGTATGGCCGAGATGAGATATGCTGCAACCCTGGCTCTTGGGAAGATCAGATACTTAGTGTCATCTTTAGCTATGTAGTAAGTTTAAGGTCGGTCTGGGTGACAGGAGACCCTGTCTAAAAACACAATTACCCTAAAAATCCCAGCAAAACACCACAAAACCAAAACATCAGTCAAAGCAGAACCTGCTCGGCTGGCTTTGTGAGTAAGAGTAAGGCTGTTCCCTGATGCACATCAGGAAGTAATAAGAAATTAAATGCATTATTATTGCACTAATATTTAATGATTTAACCAAGCTACAGTCAACAGTGTCTAGTCTATAAGTCAAGGCTTCGCAAAACCTAACAGTACTGTTACATTCCCAGGGCAAGTTTCTATGCAAATTATATACAAAAATGTGATGTGTTCATGAGGATGTGAATCCATTCACAGCTCTGCTAAGGGAAGAAGTGCAGCCTACCTCCATCTGCTATGACCAGATCTCCCGGGGAAGAAACGTCATCCTTTAAAAGAGACAGACATTTGTCACAAAGTAACTGGATTAGAATTTAAAAAGCAAAAAACAAAACAAAACAACAACAAACCACAGAAAACAAAACTTCTTTATAAGAGACCTCTCTACTTCTTTATAAGAGACCTCTCTACTTCTTTATAAGAGACCTCTCTACTTCTTTATAAGAGACCTCTCTACTTCTTTATAAGAGACCTCTCTACTGCTTTATAAGAGACCTCTCTACTCCTTTATAAGAGACCTCTCTACTCCTTTATAAGAGACCTCTCTACTCCTTTATAAGAGACCTCTCTACTTCTTTATAAGAGACCTCTCTACTCCTTTATAAGAGACCTCTCTACTTCTTTATAAGAGACCTCTCTACTCCTTTATAAGAGACCTCTCTACTTCTTTATAAGAGACCTCTCTACTTCTTTATAAGAGACCTCTCTACTTCTTTATAAGAGACCTCTCTACTTCTTTATAAGAGACCTCTCTTTCAACACCTTTCTCAACACACCTGACCTGTGAAGTAACCCAGGAACTAAGTGAACTAAGATTTTGGTCCAGTCCGTTTAGCAAAAACAAAACACAACTTCTTGGCTGAACTCTCACACTTACCGTTTCTCCCTAGAACCTCTATATTTTAAATCAGGCACTAGTCCCTTCTATAGGAGGAAGCCAGTTCCCCTCCTCTGGTCCTCTTTAGCCCTGAGCTGCCTTGTGTTTTACCGTTGAGCTGCTTTTCACAGTCTGTACATCGCCTAAAAGATGTACTCTAATTCCTGTGTGCCAAACGGTCCATCTTTCTTCAGTCTGAGCTGTGTGTGTGGACTCAGCTTTTACCCAACAACGGAACAATTCTACTGAACGTCCCTGTGCTGCCTTCCATTTACATTGGCAGTTGATTCCAAGAACCCCATTCTTACTGCTGGGGAAGCAGGGTAACCCACCCCCGCGGGAGTCTTGTTTGCTCTGATTACCTTTGGAGCACCTACAGATGTATCCAGATGTGAACTTCATTCCCCTAATACTAAAGGTCATGTCTTTTCAACTGGCACCTCATTCAAATAGTGCCCCTTCTGCACAACAGCCATATTCCTTTGGAATGTCTGCTTGGCAGACGGCAGGCACAATCGTGCTACTGCACTTCTCAAGTTTTATTTTTTCTTTACAGTCAGTAGGATGTTAAGTCAGGAGAAGAAACTAGACAGACACCATAGAAGGAAAGGGAAAACTTTTACTTCCTACTGCTGGGGAAGTCCTCTAATGCTCAGCTCCCAGCACGGCCTCATCCAGAGCCCAGCTCCTGCTACAGAAACTGTTCTGACCATTTCCACCTTGAGTGCTTTCTTGGAGAATCCCTACAGTAAGACTTGTCTTGGAAAAAGTTTTCTTGGCACTGTACAGCACACTTCCAGCCACTTGCAGCAAGATTTCTAGGAAGATTTCCTGTGTGGGTACACATTGGCCATCTTTTGAGCAATGGCTATGCCCTCCCATTACAGTCTGGATTTTAGACTATACAAGGATGGTGGGAATGGTAGATTAACTTTTCACCCTTAACTTTTTTTCCCCACATGGTGAGATTTAAATGGGGGGACGAGACAAGGGGAAGGGGTGAGAGAAAGGAAGAGAAAAGAGACGCCCTTGACTTTGTTACATGTATTTATGTATTATTTTTATTTCTGTATGCGTGCCTGTGTGCATGCCCGCCATGGTGTATATGCCTGTGCCACAGGAA